>NC_088172.1:14669275-15365775 GCF_028769735.1 Zonotrichia leucophrys gambelii | reverse complement strand
GTTTAGCAATGATGTTGAATAAACACAGATGGTGACAGTTGTATGGTTTAGTGGCCAATTTTTGCTCTTACAAAAGCTTTATCTTAATGGTTAGGATGGTTCAAATGTAGGACTTGATCAGGACCTTGTTTTCAGAGGTATTAACAGTAGTGATTACTTCAGTATTGTTATTTGGGAACTCATGATTTCATTAGCTCTTTTGACCTTGACAGGAAAGCAGTTCAGTACTTGCATAGAGGGTTCCTGTAGTTCTACTTTTAGGCAATTTTTGGTAAAGTAATATAGTCAAGGAGGATTGTTAGAGTAGATGATCAAAGTGATCAAATATGAAACTGTTTCATGGGTATTTATTCAGAAGTTTGAACAGATTTTAATTGCTTTGCTACAATCAATTCTTGATTGAGAAACTTGGACAGATTTTGTACTAATGCTTAAGTAATTGATGTTGAAAATGTCGCCTTCAATCTGAGTTATTTTCTTAATATAGGTACTGTCTTAATTTTGCATTTTATTCCAAGTAGTCAGCCTCTCTTATTCTTTCTATTTCTTCTTTTTTTTTTTTTTTCTTTAAATATTTCTGCTTTTTAGGCTACCTGTTCAGCTCTGGAAATGCCCATCCATTCTGACATACTACAGATAATTGTGGATTACTTGTATACAGATGAAGCACTTGCCATCAAAGGTGCCTTTAATATATTTTCAACTATAACTCTTGCAATTTTTATATTTTTAAAATAGAAATTCAAAACTTAATATGCTTGTGTTGGAGTTACGTTTAAAAAAATCAAAATTCTTGACTCTTTCTTTAGAGTTTGAGGGCATAGCAGTACCCCAGGCCTTGTTTTACCTTTTCTTCATTTTGTCAAACTGCAGTTTTCCTTTTCCCTCCTTCTGTTGTTTCAAAAAGTGGATTGTTGGTGCTCTTCTAAGCTATTCCTTGTGCTGTGAAATTCCTATCAAAATTTGCAAAGCCATTATATTTGTGCTTTGGTAAAATTTCATTGAAGCTGTCTGTTTTATAGTTGCTTTTGATTTACCCCCAGTGTTTATATGGTGCTTTGTTTTCCAGATTCTCAAAATGTGGAATTCATATGTAATGTTCTTGTGGTAGCAGACCAGCTTCTTATATCCAGACTCAAAGAAATCTGTGAAGTAGCCATTGCAGAAAAATGTGAGTCCTTCCGTATGTATTGTAAAGGGTTAGAGAACAAAAAAATGCTATTTTTAGATGTTCTTGCCTTTTGCAGAGCAGAATTTGTGTGTCTTCCTTTCAGGTGATTACATTTTGATGTTCATTGCATGTCTGCTAATACTTGCTTCTTTAGTCTGAGCAATATTCTAAGTTAGCATGATCTTCCATTACTTATGTTCATGCTCTTTCATAAAAAAAAGTAAAAAAGAAAAAACAAAAAAAAATCTAACCCAAATGAAATCTTCATTTCATTGAACTGGAATTTATTTTCTTTAAAATATGATAAAATGAATTCTGTTTCTGTTTCTTCCTTGCATTTAGTGTTCCCTCTCTCCTCTTTCACTCTCCTTATTTTTTCTTTATCTGTGCTAAATTGGAACATTTGGACGTTTAACAACTCTTTGTGCTGTTTATGAAATTTACTGTTTTTATCTTTCTTTTTTCTTTTTGTTTTGGACTGCTGGGTTTTAATATTTTGAAACTGATCTGTTTGTAGGCAGGGCTTTTTAGTTCTGTGCAGCAGCCATGGCATGCAAGCTGCCACAAATAACATGGAGCTCCCTATTGTTTATGGCCATTGGAGCATTAGCATTTTTTCTAGGAATGGGAAGTATAAGATATGTTTCAATAACTAGATCATGCTGCACAATAAGTCTTAAAATGGCTGCTTGATACTACAGCCAATTATCTAATATAGTTTGTTGGTTTTTGTTTCTGCAGTGACCTTAAAGAATGCTGCTGAGCTGTTGGAGTTCTCAGCAATGTATAATGCTGAACAGCTAAAATTGTCCTGCTTGCAGTTCATAGGACTCAATATGGCAGCTTTGCTTGAAGCAAGGTAAGCAGGAGTGCAAATGTGTTCATGTATTAATTGTAAAATTTAAAAAGCCCAAAAAGGTAAAAGGATTGGAATAACTAATATGGACAGTTAAATGTTAAAATGCAGCTGAATGCTTCTAGCTTAAAGGTAGGCTCATTTTTGTCAGTTAGGGAGAGAGAACTTAGTTAAACCTCTGTACATACTGTGCCAGTTCTGTAATACAAAACCATATGTTACAGTCTGGCATGAAGAGCCTCTCTGGAATTCAGTGGGCTTTAACATTAGGTCTAGTCTTTTCTGGGGTTTTAAAAGTGTTTTTGAAGATGCCTAAAACTGCTGTGGGGCTCTTCCCTTCATTTGGAGGTTGTTTTTTTGGGGGATGGGGATTATTGTGGGGATTTTTGTTTGTTTTAGGACTGTTTGTTTGGGTGGATTTTTTTTTTTAAAACATGGTTGTTAACAATGAATATTTGATTTGTTTTAAGCAGGTGTACTAAATAGCTGCTTCATTTTCCAAAGAGGATGGGCCTGTCCTCTGGTAGTCTTTTTGCTTTAACGTCTGCAGTGAGAGCTGAACAAATTAATTTATTATCCTTGCTTTCCACAGTTGTTCTAAAGTTCTGAGAAGCTGAAGGTGTGCTCTGGCCTTCCTTCTCTTGATGCATTTGGACAGGCCGTCAAGTTGTTTCCTAATTACATATCATCTTCTCAGAGTAAACCTTATCAGCACTGAATGAAGTTTTTTTCTAGCAAAACCTTAAGAAAAACACAAAAAAACCCACCGAAAACAAAAATCTCAATTGTGAGTTCTCTCTGTCCTTTTTGTCAGACTTCTTTTCACTTAGAGAAGTTCTTAGAGATCTGAAACAGTTCAGAATGCCAGCATTTCATTGCCACATCACACAGTGGCTTCACTTGCATCCCAGATATAGAAGTTCATTCATGTTAGCAATTTCCCTCTTCCCCTCTCTATAAAATATAAACATTCTAACCTTTGATTTTGGAGAGAAGAGTAAAAATCTAGTAATGTTGCCTTAAATATTACCTGGAGTTCAGACTCATTTCCTCTTAAGCCTACATGTAATTTTCTTATTACAATTAGGAGTCTGGCTACATTTCAATGAAAATCTGAAAATGTTAGTATTGGGTAGAAAGAGTTTTAATTTGAGAAACAGAACTAACTCCTGACAGCTTTTTGCAAGGAGAACTACTCACATGGACAAGACAGTTCTGTTGAGTCAAGTTTGTTGCTGTAGTATTATTTATTGGCATAAATGTCTATGTTGTGTGTTGTGTTTGAGTTTTATGGAGAATTTACACAGATTTGGAGTATTTAGATACATGTCAGGAGGACAGTGTGCAGAAATAGGTAAAGCTACCAGTTCTTGGTAACTTAACTATATAGGTCTGTTTTGGCTATGACCTTAGGTAAAGGTAGGTGGGAAGGTTGTGTGTTTAATCCTACCCTACAACCAAGATATTGATTAGTTTTTATTTTGTGTTCAGTGTCTTCCTTTAGACTCTGACCACCATGAATAGGTGATAATACCTGTAGGTGAGATTCATCCAAAATGTTAATCTGAATTTTTAATTAATGTCATTTTTTTAATAAGTTGCTAAGATGACTGTGATATTTAAGGATAAAGATAACTTTTTTTTTTTTATTTTAGGACTCTGGAAGTCTTAAGTGATGAAGTTGTGAAGGATCTTTCTGTTTATTACAGGAAAATGGTAAGTTGTACAACTTGAGTGTAAGCTGATTAGGTGTGAAATGAGAATAGATGTGATAAATATGTACCTGAAGAGTCTGTAGGTGACAGGCTGAAATGGAACATCTGACTCAAAAGATAAAGTTGTCTTCTGCTATTATCACTCTCAAGGAGTCCCTATTTCATTATTCACTAGCTGCTGCTGCTACAGTGTTGTGTCTTTTAAATTAATTAGTTATACATATTAAACATATTCATGTTCTGTAATTAACAGTTGTTGCTTGGGACAGTGTAAGCAAAACCTAGGGAAAAGAGCATCCCTTACTTAGAAGAAAGCTAAAATGTTCAGGGTGATCATATAGATGTTAAAATCAGTAGAAGAATAATGTGAAAATTGAACTGTAATGCAATGGTGAAAGCCAAGACCCATTATAATCCAGTATTCTCTTACTGTAAAAGATAAATGCTTGCAAAACCTTTAAGCTTTTTTTTTGCCATAAGTTAACAATAGATGAAACATGGGCATTTTGTGTCTGTCACTTAAGATACTTCTCCAATTTTGCTTAAAGATATAACTTAAGTTTATAAGCTTGTTAGGTAATTAATTACCTGATTTGTGAAAGGGTTTTAAACGATGAACAGTTTTGGCCCTTTACATAAATTTGCTAGCATACAACTTCAGTGAAACTTAATGTAACAACTTCTACAACTACAGATTCCAGCTATGGTCAGGAGAGTAATTACTCCATATCCAGATGGACCTGATATAAGTTCTTTTGAGCCTGAAGATGGAGAGAACTTTGTCTTTTTGAGGGAAGAAATGAATACAGAACAAAATTCTCAGTAAGTGTTTGTTTTTCATCAATATTTTTACTAGATGAGCTGTGTATGGTATTGGTGCCTGACTGTGTTTAAGTTCAGAATTGAAAGATTAAGAAATGAGATTTCAAAGACCATTATCAGTTTCCTTAAGTCTTTGAAAATGTTGCAAAACTGCAGCAGAGCACTTTCAGCTTATAAGTGGCATATGAGTAAAGGTTGCAAAATGAGCATTCACAGCAATATTTGGGGGTTGTGCATGTGATGAGAGTATCTGTATATGTGTGAGACCAACTGTGCAGTTCATTGTACTACACTGCATTAGGAGAGATCAAAAGAAAAAACAGACTTGAATGTACTATAGATCTGTATGAAAAATTGTGATAATCTAAATTTCTTGATATTAAAACTATCACAGACTTGTCAAGTGAAATACAGCGCTTTGTAGTATGATAGAATAGCTTGGTAACAGGCTTCCAAATAGTGGGATAAAATGTCAGCCTGCAGAGGAAACCTCACCTGAAATATTGTGTACTGTTCTAAGCACGTGTGTCAGGAAAAGTTGCACAAAATAAACTAGTGTAGGTAAGAGCTAGTAGATCAAGGCAACTGAAAGGCTGTTTTATATTCAACTTTAAACCTTCCAGTGTTTTTCAAGGCAGGATGGTAGCATCTAGGGAATTGGGTAGTCCAAGGATTGAAAAATAGACACCCCAAGTATGGTAGTGCTGCAGCAGTGGTTAAGTAGTTATATAGTTACTTAACAAAAATCTGCTTAAAGAAACTTCGAAATAGTGCACTGTAGCTGCATTTCATGTAATTCTGAATATGCAGCTGCATTTCATGTAATTCTGAATATCTAGTAGTTTTGTTAAAATGAAAGATGCCTTTTTTAATTTGATTTCACTCTTCCTAATAGCATATACAGGAACACATGATATTTAGGTAACATCACCCTGTATCTGCTTTATTGTAAAATTAGTATTATCACAATGGTAGTGTTTATGTTGGGGAAAATTGAGACCAACTGTGGCATTTATTAAGCTTCAGTAATTTAGGAGAAAGCAAGAGAGAAAAAAGTGGAGAATTGTATGTAATTTGCTTTATGTCAGTTGCTGTTATATGTAGCAGGTTTAATCTGACCTAGGTGGCAGTGCCAGCCTGTGCAGCAGCTGTATCTTCCACTGTCTCAGCAGAAGTCTATGTGCAGTGTAATAGTCCAGAGGCTAGATCTAGATTGGAAAGAGTTTTTTTCTTTTCCTCCTGGATTCTTCTTTTCCCCCAAAGACATTTATGAAATGGTTGTGCCAGTGCATAAGCAGAGAGGAGCAGGCAGCTAGTGCAGGCTGCTGAGATGAGGTACCATTGCTTGAAGTATCACTGCTGCTGCTGACTGAGAAAGGTGACGTTGACATGGGGAGTTCTCAGTTTCTTTGGCTTTAATGCATCCTGTGGATTTTTTGGTCTTTTTCCTATTAGGGAAGCCCTTTTCAAAAAAGCAAAAACTAAGGCAAAAAAGAAGCCAAGAAAACGGTCTGACAGCTCTGGAGGATATAATCTGTCAGATATTATTCAGAGTCCGGCCTCTACAGGTCAGTGGGAAAGAGATTGCTTTCAGGTATAAAAACAGAGCATGAAGTGTAATATGCAATGCAATTTCTGTATTTCAAGAAGGAAATCTTAGAAAGATTATTTCTTTTCTAGTGAACACTAGAGTTGAATTTAAATAGTAAATTCTTAAGATGAGGGTTTTTTTGAAAGGGTGTTTGTCATTGTACCCAAAGTTCAGCTAAAAGCATGTGTTTTATCAAATAAAATAATACACATTTTCTTACGTGGTTTTTAGTAAGTGGAACATTTCTGTTGTGGGTTTTTTTTTCTGAAACAAAGAATAAATTATTCACTTTTTATTGAGAAGGTGGTAGAAGAATTTAAAGGAAAAGTGTTGTTATTTGTATATTCTGAGACAGAAGAAGAAAACTGGGAGTAATGTTAGTCTGAAAAAATATTTAGGATAGCAAAAAACTTGCTTATACTTACCACTGGCTGGTATTCTGGACTAGGTAAACTTCTGATTGCTTTATATTCATCATATGGTGTTAATAATTTTTGTGTTTGTTAAGCATTGTTTAGTCTGGCTCTCATGATTTAATAGTTCTACTATCTTTTTGTATTTCTAGGCTCAGTAAAACTGGATAAAACTAACTCAGTAGACTCACTTCCAGAACTCTTAACATCTGACTCTGAAGGTAGTTATGCAGGAGTGAGTAGTCCCAGAGACTTGCAGTCCCCTGACTTCACAAAAGGATTTCATCCAGAGAGGACTGAGGTTGGATTTCCTCTTACCAATTTTTTTGTTTATCTAGTCCATCAAAAGCAGAGTTTTTATTTTAGAGTCTTTCTGTGAATCTGTTGTACAATGGAGTAGACGACTTTGAAGAGTTGTAGTTTATTTGATTAAGAAAATAAAATTTAGTGTTTGCAGTGTTTATTCAACTATTTTCTGCCTGATCTTTAGATGAAGGACAAAGTATGCAGTCCGGGTATGAAACCCTCTCACCCTAACAAGGAGATGAAGTCATGCAAGGGAGCATCAGCAGTGATGCAGTCTGTTCCACAGTCCATTCCCAGTGCCAGACACAGCTCTGCAAGCTCTCCCAATTGGGTAGCAACCAGTTTCAGGTGCAGTAATGCTTACAGTCGCTGGTTTACACTTGGTAGTGAAAGCTAACAATGGTCTATTTAGACTAAAATGCTATTTGCTCTTCAAAATGATTGTACACGTGAACTCAAGATCTTGGTAATTTAATAAAAGGAGAATATTTTGTAATTATTAATGGAGAAAAACAATGCTATATATATATAATTTTTTTTTAATTGCTTCCACTCCATACTTCTAATATCTGTTTTTATAACACCTACTTGGTTAATACTGTGAAAAATACAGGAGAGTTTTTTGTAGAATCATACCATGCCTGAAGCCTTTAGAAGCTCCACTGTACTTTGACATTTTTTAGGCCTTTAGACTTACAAGGGCTGTAAAAATCAATGCCACAGGTTTAACTGGTATACTTGGTATAATGAAAAATTGAGTATTGTTTTTTGTCTGTAAGGAGAGATGGAGGAAGTGCTGATTATGTTTTATTCCAAAGCCTGTCCCTGAATTGAGTTGAATTGCAGCTTACTTTACAGATGGCTTTAAGTACACACATTTTAATTTATAGTTTTTGTAGAGCTTGGGAATGTGTAGGTTTAATTCTTGCTTATTTCTGTGGAAGTTGAAAATTAGGTCATGTATGAAAAAGAGACTGATATCTGAAGTTTAAGAATGTTACTGATGTTTGTGTAGCACTCTGACTGCAAAAACTGTTTTGTTTATCATGTGAAATAATTTTAATCCTGCACTTAAAAGAGACCTAATCCAATATTCAGAGCTGCAAGCAGTGCCTCTCTATAACTTAGCATGAGCATTTGACTACTAAATAAGTATCCTTATTTAGCTATCTAATTTTTTTGAAGTAATCATAGTGTTAGGTATCTAAGTTTTAGGGCTCTAATTTTTTTAAAGTAATCATAGTTCACATCTTTTTGTTTCGTACTATAATGAGTCTTGAAAGCGTTTTTATAGTGTGCTCTTAAATATGTATATATTTATAAAAGTTTTGTCAGAAACATTTTATTTGAGGTTTGCCATAATTGAGGAAACAGACATAAATTATACAACCAGTTACCAATCCTATGTATGATTTAGAGGATTTCAGTGAAGGCTGGAACTGTGGAATGTAAGTAAAAATCAGTGTCTTGTAAGGTAACTTTTTATTTTTCATTTAGTCCTGCCAGCCCTCCCGCTATGGATCTGAGAACCATCATGGAAATTGAAGAAAGTATGCAGAAATGTGGAACCATGCCAAAGGCAAATTCAAGGTTGGTAAAAAACCAAAATCTATAAAAAAGTGTGATAGGCCTAAGTTGTTATGAATTTACTTAGTGGTTTAGGCCTTTCAGTTTAAAAAAAACAGGAGAAAAGTTGTGCTATTTGAACAGCTTTGTTTACTTCATTATATTGTTTTTCTTTGAGCATACAAAATGAATTCCTTTATTTTACTCTAGTCTTGCTTTGTCAACTACTGCAAAAGAACAAGTAAGCTAGTATTTTAAATAAGTGGCCTGTCCTGATGAGCCTTTCTGTTTCTGACCAAAAAGAATTAATTCTTGCCCTTGGACTTTGGAAATTACTTGTGCATGAGTACTGGATTTGAGAAGTTAATTTCTTGTCTTGCATTCCCTGACCTCTCCCAGAAACCATGTCTTGATATTAACAAGTCTTCAGACAGAAGCAAGTGAGGTTCCTCCTTGCAGAAGCATCCCAAAAGACACGGTGATAAATGTGCTTCTTTACAAGGCAGTGTGTTAAAGCTAGTGTTGTTTAAGTAGAAACATATGGAAGAGAAGAGGAGGTGACTCATGACCTTTGAGGTGTGGCTTTCTTATGAAGGAGACTTAGGACAGTACTCATGGAACCTGGTAAAAGCTTGCTGGATAGATTCAGAAACTACAAACAAAACAGCCAAGACTGAAGAATCCAAATAGCTTAGAAAAGAATATTGTTGCAGATAGAAGAAATGGCTCTATGCTATTGTATACATTTTTTTAATGTATGAATATTTTTGGTTTAAGGGAGCTAAGCTTGAAAATCTCTAAAAAATTGACAAGATTAGAAAGTAGTCTTCATCTGGTGGTAGTCCCCTTTTGGTGATTTGATTCCTACTCTGCATGTTTTCATTTATGGACATCTATGTGAAGAATATTTCTGTGATGTTTTCTTTCTGTCACCCTTGATGTTAATTGATCCTCTTTTTTTTTTGCTTCCTAGCCATCTGAGCCCTTGTTCCCCCCTTGCCTTTTGGCGCTCTAAGCAAAGTATTTTTAGGGAACAAGTTATTTCTCAGTTTAATTTGCAGGATTAAAGGTGAGTCATCTCAAAGGACATAGATCTTACAAATTCTTTCTTTGCAATGTCCATTCACAGCAGAATGGTGTCTCATGGAATCAAGCTTTCTCAGAAGCAAAGGAAAATGATTGCCCTGGCAGCAAAAGATAATGGATCAGCTAGCAGCCCAGAGCCTACCACTCTAGTGACTGCACCACCTCCACCCACAAAAGTTGCAAAACTAGGGAATGTGTGGTATGTTATAAATCAAATATCAATTCTTTTTCTTTGGAGAGTTTTACATTGAATAGGCAGACTGATCTATTTGAATCTACATTTGGAAGTAATCTAGAAATTCAAAGGGGGTAGGGAAATGCAGTGGTTGCAGTTTAACAGTTCTTTGAAATTTTGCTCTGAGTCAGAAGACTGCACCCCAACTGGTGCTTTCCTGTGTACAATGTTGTATTTGCAGATGGTGTTGAAGTAAACCATAGAAGAAGAAGAACTAGCTCCTAACTAGAAAGTTAGGAGTTTTCTAACTAACTAGAAAAACTTAGTTAGGAAGAGGTTATTGAAAACCATTATGGATGGTGCTTTTTCTCTGTCAAACCAAAGGAAAATGTTAGCCCTTCCTGGGGGAAGGTCTGGAATGACTTTGGACTAGAGAAACTGACCCAAATTAGGGATAACAAAGTTATCTAGGTGTCTTGGAGCTGGAGGGAGCATTAGATGCTTCTAACAGTTTTTATGGTGGAAGGATGCATAGGGGCTTAAAATGACTTTGAATGCTGATCACGTACAATTTAGAAGTTTGAGTTTATGTCATAGTAACTAATGCCATAATAGTTTATCATCTGTTCAGTGAATTAGGTTTATAACAAATATAATAAGGTGCTAGCCCAAGTCATGCTTTGTTCTTCACTTTTACTGTTGGTATTGGATAAAAGCATAAAGCATAACCAAAACACGTAGAAGTTTCAAACTATGTAAATTCAATGGGTTTAATTATCTCAGGAATAAACCTATTTGCATGCTCTATGCATGAAGTAAATGTTCATTTAAAGTTCATTTAAGTAAATGTGGCCATTTTTCCAGTTTTTCCTGTTCAAGAAGGTCTAGACTTTTGTTGCAGATTACATTTGTACTGTTACCTTAGAAGAATTGTCAGTCTCCTTTCCCTGTAGCTTATTCGGTTGTACCTCAGTGGGAGCAAAGGTTTCAGCATACCCATCACAGTCACTCTTAAGCTTTCTCTCTTCTGAATTGATTTTCATCCATGTACACCTAATACTGAAATTTAGGGTCTCATTCACTCTCCCAATCCCTTAAATTTGTTCTGTTACGATATTAGGCAAAGCCCACAATTTTACTTTTAAGTGAAAAGACAAATGAGTTGGTTTGCATTTAAGGATTCAGACTTTTCCTGATCTCTGAACAATAATTGAGACCTTGACAGAAGGAGAAACAAGGTTTGCAAGATTCATCTTCTGAAGTCTAGTGAGTGGATGAATTTGTATCCTTAAAACTGCTCCTCTCAAATGCTTTGAAGAACATGCTACCTGCTTTACGCAGGTGATTTTGCAGGTCAAGCAGCAGGTTAATTATTTGCCTTAGCTAATGGAGGTGTCACAGGGCTGTTACAGCTCTGAGGCTTAGAATTTGCTAGGAGAAACTGATGGTTGAATCACTTGTTGATGAGCACAGTAAACACTGAGTCATTCTATCCTTTATTAAAAAAGGGATACTCTATCTACCACTTGTAATCTCACCACTAATGTTGTAATTATCCATAAAGACAATTCCATATAAAAATTCTAAGAAATAAAGACAAAATTGTTTATAGAAATAAAATGAAGGTGAAGGAGAACCTCCATCCTTTTATCATTTGCAGTGACAAAGTATGAAGGAAATTCTGAACCAGCTGATGTCTTCTTTGCCTCAGTCTTTACTAGTAAGATGAGTCGTTCTCCAGGTACTGGAGAATGCTGGAATGAATCCCCCATAATCCAAGGGGAATGATATGCTACACTCTTAGACACACACAGGTCCATGGGGCTGGATGGGAGCAACCCAAGGGTACCGGGGGAGCTGGTCAAGGTGACTACTGAGCCACTTTAAATCATTTACCAGCAGCCCTGGTCAAATAGAGAGGGCCCTGGTGTCTGGAGGTGAGCCAATATGACACCCATCTAAAGAAGGATTGGGTGGAGAATGTGGGGACTACATTCTGTCAGCCTGACCTCAGCTCCAGGAGGCTCATGGGGCAGATCATCCTTAGTGCCTTAACATGGCATGTGCAGGACAACCGGATGGTCTGGTCTAGCCAGCATAGATTTAAGAAAGGCAGGTTGTGCCTGAATAGTTTGACTTATTCATACTATTCGTCTGCTCTCTGATAGATAATTCTTTACCTATAGAGTGTTATTTAAACTGCAAACTGCCTATGAATTCTTCCTTGCTTTTAAAAAGCAAATAAAGACTGATTTTTGAATATCCCTCGATAAATGTCTCCAAAAAGTATATTGTGCTCTTAAGGTTCTGATTAAACAGTTTTTGGAAAGAGCTGGGCCTACTGTGTTACACAAACCATCTTAGGTGGAAAGGCTAGGGTATATTTCAGGAGGATGGAATCCAATCTAACACTCATGTGGTCACTGTGCGTGATTCCACACGTTCCTCCTGCGTTCCTCTGGCTGCCGATCTGGAAAATGCCGGTAGCTCAAGAGTTCAAGCACAGAACCAGTGGGAGCTCTATGAAATTTTAAAATTAGGCCTCACTGCTGGAAGAAAGCATTTATTGAATAAACTTCAAGCTGCTTTAGGCAAGCGATCAATTATTCGATTGCCCCTGCTAGTTATTCAAAGTATTTTTGTGTGTAAGGTAGAATGGTTATTACTCATCTGCGTTAATGTTATATTTGCAGTTAGTCTGTAAATTCACAGTGGACTATTAATCGACTGCATTTGGCAGTCGATTGAGCTTTCCACACTTGCAATATAGTCAAAGCCATAGAACTTGTGTTCCAGTGAAATCAGATATTCAACTTGGATGTTGAACGCAGTGAAGCACACTTGCCAGAAGGGTGTGGGACCTTCTGGCTTTTTTGGGTTGACTGAAAGTCTGTTATACACTGTGCCCTACCTTTTCCACCAAGAGAAACCTCCAGTTTCACAGTTTTTTGGAAACTGAACCTTTCTTTCTTCCTTTGAAGAGAACTGAAATTTAGAAGGGAAAAATAAAATGCTGCTCTAGTAACACTGTGAAAAAATGTCTAAAGTTAATTGCATGTTGACTTTATTAGTTCTCTAAACCTACTTTGATCAAGGAAGTGGGAGTGTTGCTTACTTGTTTTTGCCTTTTCTAAGCTCAGGAGAGTCTATGGCTTTTCAAGACCAGAGTCATGAAGAAATTTGAAATCTCTCTTGAGAATTAACAATTGTGTATCCTGATGTCTAGGTTGTTGGTTTGACAGCTTATACTTAACATCAGCAGCTGTTTTGGAACTCCATGCTTTGATGGTTTGCAGTTACATCTTAGAGAACCATAGTCATACTCTATGTTTTTTTTAAAGTATAAACCAGTTTTTCTAATTTTGCAAATTAGATAAAAATGTCAATGTATCAGACAGGACAAGCTGAAATTTAGAGTTATGTGCTTGGAAAATTTTGTACCACCTTACAGACAAATAACTTTAAACCTCAAATAATTGTTTTGGATAGGTTCACAAACTGAGAATGACACAGTTGATTTTTTTGGGAGATGTTGTTTGTGGGTTGGGGTTTTTTTTTGGCTCTCTGTTGCAAGTGGATCTGATTGCAGTACAGAATTTTTATGGAAATGGGTAAATCAAATCAAAGTAGGCTACTTAAAATGTTACTAGCAGAAGCAGATTGTGTGACAGCAGATCCCATGGACCATATGCCTACTCAGTATAATAGTTTTGGGGAAGTTCTGGTCAAACACTTGCCTGAACTTCCGTGTGCCAGCTGGTGGTAGGAATAGAGGATGTGCAAAATGACTCTGAGCCCCTGTATCTGGAGGTTCCCATTCTGCTTTCTGTGTCTTCTGTGTTTCTTATCCAATATTTAAATAAAAGGATCCAGACTTAAGCCAGGGTGGTCTAACATCAGACATCATACATAGATTTCAGGTGCTTTTGTTGTAACATTTCAGATACAATGTTGTGCTTTTAAAATTCCCTTGTCTTTGTTACCTTAAATTGTGTCCCACCCAGATGTAGCTTTAAAGTCTTTGACATGGGATGCTGCTCTTCTTATGGCAGTTGCACAAAAAATTGGCATTGTATAAAAAGCTTGTTTTACTTCTGTAGTGTTTAAGAAGAATTAATTCCAGAGCCTTGATAGGTAAGAGAAGGACTCATGGTAACTGCCTTGAATTCTGTAAATAAAGAGGTTTTGGGTTTGGAAAGTGTTCATGATACCTATGATGGTAAATTGCTATATTTGCTTACTGGTTTATTTTTGAAAGATAATATGCAAGCGCTAATTCAGTAACTTGTGCTTGGACAAGTAAAAGAAAATTGAGGATATCAGTTTTTTTGAATTTCACTGTGGATTAAGGGGTTTATAGAGCCTCAAGCAGGTATGAGTAAACCATTCAGTATCTTGGGAAGAAAAGATCAGGTGTACTTGACTTTCATGGTGGTAAACTGCCTGTGTTAGACCAACAGTACCTGGAGCATTGTGATTTATGAAAATACTTTTCAAGGACTAGCACTTTTAGAAAAGGTGCAGCTTGTCTAAGAGAAGCTATCTAGGAAAAAAATAATTAATTTATGAAAAGATGAGGTGGGGGGAATAGGTGGAGGAGTGAGGTTTGATTTTTTTTTTTTTTTAATTCTAATGACATTTCAAAACTACTGGCTTCCTCTCTTCTCATAGATATTTATTTCCTGTTCTTTATCTATATGACCCAAAATGACTTACTGTAACAGATGGGGTCTAGGAGGATAATGGTGGTATACAAAACTGAAGTAACAATGTATTTTTAGTAATAAATGTATTGTTATTTGTATATTTAAGTAGAAAGGCCTCTTTGCTATCTGAATAATGGAATAATGTGGGATCTGGGAAAGTGCAAGTATCAAGTGCAATGGTTTTGTTTCATTTTTGTTTTTGAAAAGGTCATCTTCATTACATTCTGCTTTGCCAAAGTCATTCCGTGATCTTGTGATGGAAGAAGAAAAATGTATGAATGTGAATAATTCACCTGGTACCGGTATTAAAAGATGTGGATATAAAGGATCTGAGGATTCATCTGTCCAAAACACCATAAGGTAAGAATACATTTTTGATGATTTGTCAGCCATTGTACAAGAAGCACAATGACCTGTTGAATTCCGCTGAAATAAGAATAAAATTGTCATTTAAAAAGAGCATTCTTCTGATGATTTTGTTAATAAGATTTTATGAATGAAATACTATAAAGAATAGAAAGCTTAAAGACTTGAACAATTTAATGCCACTGCTAATACTTGGTTTCAGTTTCAAAATGTTTGTATCCATATAGATGGATACATGTTTATATATATTTAAATATATTATGTATATATATATGTGTGTATCTATATATGTATGTATGTATGTATGTAAAAACTTCGGGCTCCAAACAAAACATATCTGAATTTGTTTGTTTATGTATCTATGTATCAAATGATAAACCAGTTTTTTCTAACCTCTGCAGTAATTAGATATTCATGAGCATTCAGATGCGGCATTCATGAAATATTTTGCTAAGAAGTATTTTTGTGTAACCACTGAGTGGATAAAACTAGTTTATTTGAACACAGTTCTGGCATTTCCTAATCTGAGTTTTCTTATAAGATGACTTTATTGTTTAAGTGCAGTTTTTCATGGATTAGGCAGGTTTACAGAAACATTGATGCACTGGTTATGTCAGTGTATTATAATTACTGTGGGGTTACAGTTCTGAGGACAAAATAAGGTACGTGTGAATTATATCTCTAGTTATTAGACAATATTGCTCTTTGGTCAAAATGTTCTAGCCATGCATCCTCTTGCTACCTCCAATAGAATCTCTGTTCTGGGTTAAATAACTGCTTAAGCTGAGGAAAGAATCTCAGCCTTACTCTTGAAGGTCTGTATGACTGAACTGCCCACCCACCTGCATCTCCTCCTCCTATCATCAGTAACTTTGAATGCTAGATGTTTAAAATATAGTTACAAAACAGAGAGCCTGAAAATCTTACAGACTCTGTCACCTACTATCTGGAAGCACTGCAGAGCAGCTGACCCACAGTGGTAGGGAACCCAAGTGTGACAGCACAACTGGCTGGTGGCTTCCCTGGCAAAGGCACAGCCCCAGTGTGCCAGAGGGAGGTGAGCAGGGCAGGCTCTGTGGCAGTGAGCACAGACAGGTGCATTGGGATCAGGCAAGGCTGACGTCAAACCTGCAAATCAAGTCAGGATCAGGAACAGCAAAGCTGGGCTTGGCCATAGCTGCAGCATAGCTCAAGAAAGGCCTGAGGGACTGAGCTTAAGTGAAGCTCTTGCATAAAGAGGGGGAGCTTCTGTAATCCTTCACACAACTCTTCTTACAACACAACTTCAGAGCAATCTGACTCAAATTTACACAGCTGTGCTGAGGGAGAAGTTTGCAGAGCTGTTGATGCACAAGGAGCTGTGTCATTTTCTGGCTGTTTTTTTAATGAACTCCCATTCCATTGTCTTCCAGTAACTGACTCCTCTGTGAGGAAAAGAAGGTTCTTTTGGATCTTGCTTTTGGTTGTTCAGCTTGTATAAAAACTGGTGTTTCCCTAGGAAAATGTTTCCTAGTAGTACATGTTTCACTGCTATATAAAGAATAAAATGAGGATAGAAATGTAGGAACATTGTGTGTGGGATGGTGTCGAGGAGAGAGGTAGGAGGCATTTGGAGTGTGTGTGAAGGGGAGGCATTCCTCAGGAACAGAGTGATAAAGATGAAGTTACTGTGGTGAGTGGAGGTGTGGGGACATGAAACACAAATTTGCAGAACAGGTATTGTTCATTTTGTTGCTAGGACAATAATAAAACTTTTCATTATATGGGAGATGCCAGGGGCTGGTAATAAGAGAATTTGCACTGGATGCTATTATTAGCTTTGCCACAACAGCTCTGTAATCTTCATAAAGTCATTTCTTTTCCTTTTGCATTGCCCTGTCTTGTCTGTGCAATCTGGCCTGTCTGCATACTCACAAAGTGGACTATTTTAGCTGAATGCAGGCTTAATACATTAAATGTCTGAAAATGATACATTAAGCTAGTGGAAGACTAGATGGCTAAGACTAGATGGCTAAATTGACTATCATCACTTTGAAGAGAAGGTCCCTCCAAAGCCATTTCAGGTTGTTTTTGAATTGACTCTGAAGATGCCTTTTTTTCCTAGTAGGTATAAAGAGCCTAGGTGACTAGTTCCTCCATCTGAAACTTAGAAGTGGAGTTTCTAGTTTGAGGTAATTTTTTTGACTGTACAATTTTGTCACAGTAGGCTCTGATTTTTTTACCTGAGGCATTTAAGGGCTATTTATGTGAAGATTAATTATCTGCACCCTTACCCCTTCCTTTTTAAGGGGAGGAAATTACACAAACATAGAGATAAGCAATCCTCATCTGTTGATGTCAGACTTGGTGATGGGACACTGAAGATACTTGCATGGCTTTATGTTCCTGCTTTGTCTTTCTCCTTTGGATAAACTGTGCACTAATTAAAATGACAGTTTCTTATATCTCTGGATGAGGGTATTTTGGATGGTGACATAAGCATTCTTCTATGTGCTGTCACTTGCCAATTTTTGCAGTACAGATCTTTTTTTTTTTAAGTAAACCATATCATGAATTGTGGTGATTTGAACTGCATTTAATCCAGAGACACATCATTCCAAGAGCTGGGGCATGTGGATGTGGCTGTGTTGTTTCCAGGGGCACCTCAGCCTTGGGAGTTATGCTGTGCATGTGTAGCTCACAGTCCAAGCTCAAAGCATGGGGCTGACATGACTTAACTCAGTTGTGGCAGCCTGAGTTGTGTTCACGGTGTTACTCCAGGGAGCAGGGAAGAATCTTAGTGGAAACAAGTGTTTGCAGCTTCGTGTGGGAATGGCCTAGTTCTGTCATGGCTAATAGTGAACTAATATGTAGCTCATGACTCAAATGGTATAGCAAAACCCAGGAGGGTTCTGCAGGAGACCAGGCTTTGTGTTCTTTTTCTGAGAGCAGTTATTAGATCAGGGAGGCAACAAACCTGACCTGGCGTCTCATGAACAAATACTCCAGAAACACTAGGGGGCTCAGGGCTGGGACATTTTGGTGGCTGCACAAGAGTCATGGCAAGTTCAGCCAACCGAGTTAATCAGGTTGGTTCAGTACTGATGATACTTGGCTGGTTTATTTCCATGCAGAATCATTTATGTGTCTGCATCAGTCTTAATTTCTAAGACTTCCAGATTTCCAAGTTCTATGTTTTTGTGGCTCTTTTTCCATTTTTCTGTATATGCTAGCTTCACATTTCCTGTGTATTCCATTTCTAGTCATTTTGATGCCAGCTGAGGAATTAATTTAGAATGTTGAAATATCTGCAGTTGATTTAATATCTGGACTGAGTTAGCAGTCGAGCTTGTTAGCAAGGAACACAGATATACGTATGTACAAACAGCTTCAAAATACCTGGACTTCTTCCTACATTTTAAAGCCCCATTGACTTTAACTGAGGGAGATGATATAGGTATTTACTTATGTTTTAATTGATCACTAGAGCATACTGTGATGCTGGAACTATTAATTCCAGTTTTGGGAAATTCCTGCTCAGGTGATTTTTTTAGTTCTTATTTGGGTTTTTTGGCTTGTTTGTTTATATAGAAGTCAGCACGTTTGTTAAGTGTAGCAATCCAGTTGGGTTCATTTATAGTGTAGCTGTCAAATCAGATACTGTCAAATGTGCTGGAATGTGAGTATTATAAAAGCAGGTGGAAAAAGAGATGAAATTGAGATTTAACATCAGTATAAAAGCACAGAAGGTTGCCTTCATCTCCTCTTTGTCTTTCTTTTCTTTGGTTCTTTTCTGTTTTTCAATGTTATCTTCAAGTGCAGTAAAAGCCTTGAACACTTGCAGGGATGGGGCATCCACAGCTTCCCTGGGGGAAGATGTGTTCCAGTGCCTCACCACCTTCACAGTGAAGAAGTTCCTCCTAATCTAGACTAGACCTGCACTCTTTCAGTTTGAAGCCTTGTCCTGACATTACATGTGCTTGTAAAAAATCCCTGTCCATCTTTCTTTCAGGGTTCCTTCATGTATTAAAAGGCAATAATTAGGTCACTCTGAAGCCTTCTCTTTTCCAGGCTGAACAAAACAATTCTCTCAGCTTTTCCCTGGATGGAGAGGTGCTCCATACCTCTAATTTTCTTGGTGGCCTCCTCTGGACTTGCAGCAAGGTTCATGTGTTTTTTGTGCTGAGGACTTCAGAGCTGGATGCAGCTGAAAAATAGTGCCCTGCTTTGAAATCACAGAATAATTTTGATTCTGTAGTTTAGCCTCCTGCTCAAAATAAGTGAAACTAGATCATGTTACTCAGGACGTGGCCTGGTTGAGTTGTGACTGTTTCCAAGAAGATACCCCAGACTCTTTGGGCAACATATTTCAGTGGATAATCATCTCTGTATGGTATTTTTATTTTTCCTTTTATCTGTGTGAGATTTACTATTCTACCTCTTGTGTGTGTTGCCTCTTAATCTATCATTGTGCTCTTCTAAGAAGATTCTTGCTTCATCTTTCTCTGTCCTGCAGTTAAGTGCCTCACTTTAGGATTAAGAAAACACATTCTTCCAAATTCTGGACCTGTCCCAACCTAACAGCATCCTTCTTCTATTGTGGAGCTAAAATTGAGGATGATACTCTGTATGTAGAGGAAGAAATACAACTTCCTCTGCCTGCCTTGCTGCAGTATTGCTAGCACAACCCAGCACACAGGTGGCTTTCTCTGCTGCAGAGGCACTGGCTGGTAACATCTTCCACTTATTGTCAGCCAGGACTCTGCAGGTTCTGCTTTCTCTCTGCTGCTTTCTAGCCAGTCAGTCCTGGCCAGTACTGCCTCATGGGGTTGTTCTCTTCCAAATACAGGACCTTGCACTTGCCTTTGAAATTCATTGGTTCTCAATTGCCCGTTTTTCCAGCCTCCCGAGGGCTTCTGAAAGGCAGCCTGACATCCAGAATATGCACCATCCCCAGCCTCTCCACAGCCAGCTGTGGCCTGCTGAGGGTCTGTTCTGTTCTATTCTGTTCTACCAAAGATGCTTAACAGAATTGGTTCCAGTACCAGGCCCTGAGGACCCCCACTAGTACTTGGTTTCCAGTTGGACTTTGTACAGCTAGTCCATTTCCAGACTATTTTCCACCCATCTTGTAGTCCATTTACTCAGTTAATATTTTTCAGACTGAGAACAAGGATGTATGACCTGGCAATGTGCATTGTTTGTTTTGTGGGAAAAAATTATGTTTTGTGACAAAAAGCTCAACACGATTAATTTAAATCCATTTTTGATGATGGATGTTGGATTTCAGATTTTTTGAGATCTTGCCCTTACTACTTAGTGGTAGGAATCATGTTTTTTGTTATCCTTGGAATTGTGTTCTGGGGAAAATATTTCAGACAGAGAACTTGGTTGTTACTGGAATTCTCTTAGCTTTCTATAGATTTTTTTCCTGTTTTATCCAAGAGCTTGTGGTCACTTACAAAGGATTACCAAAGCATTAAAGAAAATTGAGAGTGATTTATTTAAACAGCAACACCCTTAGAGTTGTTTGCAGTGCCATAGAATAATTCAAAAAATGTTTGCCAGCATGTCACTTTATGCTGTAATACTTTTTTAAGGTTCTGAGAATTGCAAAACTATTCTGTCAAAGATAGATATTAAATCATGAGAGTAGGGCCCTCTCTTCCTACTGGTGTAGGATTTTTCTGACAAATACACTTGTCTCTTAATGAATACAGTGTAAAAAATGTGAGCTTCTTTTTGTTGAGAGGTTAACATTTTGCTACTGAATAAAATACCTTCCTGTCAGGAACTACATCAATATTTCAAGATTTTTTTTTCTATTCTGTTAATTTTAGTTTTATGCTGTTCTTGTGAATGTGAGAGGTGGCTACAGGATGTGTACAGAAATTTCATAATTTCTGGGTTTGCACTCAAAGAATTTATTCTAGTGAGATTGTAGCACTGACTCTTTTGCATGAAACACTCACTTTGAATGCAGGACAGTTCAGTTTTTTATCTTGATTCTTTATCCTTTTAACTTGAATTTTTTGTTCATTCATATTAATTGCCAACTTTTATGGGTAGTGCTGTTAGGGCATAGCTCAGTTGGCTAATTTACGTGTAAAAAAGCAAAAGAGCCTTTTTTTTTTTTAAATAATCAGAAATAAAACTCCTTTTATCAAATCCGCAAATGTTAGGAAATGCCAGAATTAATGTGCAAGATGAAATTCTGTTAGGGTCTGGTAGTTAGAAATGAGAATCAGTGTCTTTTTCAGTCTTGGTATCACACTTAAAAACAAATTCCACATTACATTCTAATGCCTTTCCTCTGTAAAAATCCTACACATTTGTTGTGATTTCCTACTGCAATTTTGTATTTCACAATGTGATGTAGGACAATGCTCTGCCAATGACTTTTTCTTTCCTTTCCTACCTCTCTCCAGGTGCAACACTAGAAGTAATCCAGGTCTGGAAGACCATGTTCTGGATTCTCCACAGCTGGAGAGTCATAAGTAAGTTTGGTAGCGGCGTAGGTTCTGGAACTTTTTTACTGTATGTTGTGCTGACCTTGATGTTGCCTCATAATGTTGTTTGGTTTTTCTTTTTTTGCAGTCCTTGGTCAACAGCATCACCAGCCAGCTCTCCTGTGACAGCACCTGTCATGTTCTCAGCTATTGTAGAGGAGGAGCTCCAGCAGGAAGCTGCTCTTATTAGGAGCAGAGAAAAACCTTTGGCGTTGATCCAGGTAAAGTGCTAAATTACTGCTGCTCTAAAGTAACACAAGGAGTTTCCAGTGGCTCTTTCAGAGATCAGTTACTAGTATTAATTATGTAGTAGTACATGTCATTTACATAATGATAGCAAATATAATTTAATAATAACTTCACACTGCTATTTGATAAGGTCTGTTAAAGTCAAAATGGCTGATAAATGTGATAAATGTATTTGCAGCTTCAGAGAATGGTTGAGTTTGGAATGAACCCCTGGAAATTGTCTAATCCAAACCCCTGCTCAGAGAAGGTTTAGAGCATGTTCCTCAAAGCCAGACAGCCTTTGATTATCTCCAAGGATGAAGACTAATGGCCTCTCTAGAAAACCTGTTCCAGGGACCACACTCACATGAAAAATGATTTTTAAATGAAATTTTCTGTTTTCAGTCTGTGCCCATTGCCTCTTCTCCTGTCTTGACTCCTCCTCTTAGAAGAGCATGGGTCAGTTGTCTTTGTTCCCTCCTAGCAGGTATTTATAGACTTTGATATGATCACTGTAAGCCTTCTTTTATCCATGTTAAACAAGTGCAGTGTGCTCAGCATCTCCTCAGTGTCAGATGCACTGGGCTCTTAATCATTTTTGTGCCATATCACTGGACTGGTCATTCTGTCCCATGTTTCTCTCGTACTGGGAGGTCAAGAAGTGAACCCAGCACTTCAAGTGTGTCTTGCCAGTGCTGGGTAGAGGGAAAGTGTCATCTTATTTTTCTGGCAGTGCTGTCTCTCATAGAGCACAGGAGGCTGTCACCCCTCTTTGCAGTATGAGAGCACTGCTGGCTAAAAGGCTAAATGGTCCACCAGGACCCCAGCTCCTTTTATGCCAGGCTGCTTTCCAACTTGTCAGCTCCCAGTGTGTACTGGTGTCTGGAGTTTCTCTTCCCAGGAGCTGGACTTCATGTTTCCCTTTCTTGAACTTCATGAGATTCTTTGTAGCCCATTTTTTCAGCATTGTCTGAGTCTCTCTGGCAGTACAGCTGTCTGGTATATCAACCACTCCTTCCCATTCTCTACTGCTTGCAACCTTGCTGAGGGTGCACTGTGTGTAATTGATGAAGATGTTAAACAGTACTGGTCCTAGTCTCAATGCTGGTGTGGTGGACTTTGTGCCACTGGTCACACCCTCTTTGAGATCACTAGTTCTGCCAGTTTTGTCTGTCTCACGTTGCGTTTGTGAGGTCTGTTTTTAAGCTTGTCCACTTAAACTCGTAGTTAATACTTAAGCTGTACCGTATTTTCCCAGGAAGCACCTAGTGGTCATTCAGATTCCCTTGCCCTTCTTAAAGGTAGGAATGACACTTGATTCCTAGTCCTCAGGAATCAACCCTTATTGCAGAAATTTTCCAGAGGTATTTCTGAGAGTGGTCTTGCAGTCATTTTGGCTGGCTGTGATCTCCAGGACCTGGCATTGCTAGAGACATGATCTTTACACCTAAGACCAAGATGAAGGTCCCCAGCCTTTTCCATGTCTGTTTCATTCAGGAGTGGATCCATGTTGTCTTTTTTTGCTGCAGTAGAAGCCTGTTTTGCTGCCTTTCATATTCCTTGCCAGATTTTACCACAGATGGCCTTTGACTTTCTTAATTCTTGTCCTTTGTGGTCACACAGTGTCTCTGTTCTCCTTCTGTGTGACTTTTTTCTGCTTCCACATCTTGTATGCTTCCTTTTTTGTTTGGGTTTTGTCAGGAGCTCTTCTTTTCAGCTGTGGAGTCCTCCTGCCATTCTTATTTGGCTAGGAAGCTCATTGGCATGGCCTGTTCTTGAGCTTGCCAGAGATGATCTTTAAAGTCAACCAGCAGTCCTGGAACTTCCTTCTTCCTGGGGGCAAATCCCATGAATTTTTCTAAGCAGATGCCTTCATAGTCTTCTCTTCTAAAGTCTCAAGTTTTTTGCTATTTCTCTTGTTCCCAGCTTTCAGAATCCTGAACTCCAGCATCTCATTGTCATTGCAGCCAAGGCTGCCCTCAACCTTTGCATCCCTGACCAGTCCTTTTATTTTTTGGGAATATGAGATCCATCAGAATGTCTCCCTTGATCACCTCCTTCATCATCTGTGTTAAGAATTTTTCACCATTGGGGAGGTATCTTGGAGTGTTTGTGTCCAGCTCTCTTGCCTTTCCAGCAGATATCAAGGTGCCTCAAGTTTCCTATGAGGAGCAGGGCCTGAAAACATGAGGTTTCTTCAAGCTGTCTGAAGAATGTATCATCTACTACTCCATCCTGATTAGGAGGTGTGATGCATTCAGGACCAGTAAAGTAAATGTAGACTTGACACTGACATACATGCTCTTTTTTTCCTTCCAGATTGAGGAGTGTGCTATTCAAGACTTACTAGTCCACTACGAAGCTTTTGACAACCCTGAAGAATTTGTGACCGTTGAAAGGGCTCCACAGGGACCTATAGCAGCACCTATGTGGAACAAGCACTAATTTGTACTCTTCACAGTCCTCCCTCCCACAGTTCTCACAGCTGTATGTGCACTTTTGAAATTGTAATTCTTCTTACAAGTAATACAGGACTGGAAGAATAAGAATCGTGTAATTTTTAACATCAGCATTAAAACACTGCCCATAATCACTAGGTTAGAGAGAATGAAATAATGTGTTCACTATGTCCTTTACCCACAGTATCTATTGTATGTATGTTTTGACAGCATTTCTTTAATAACACCTATAATTAGTAATGGTACATGAGGCTGTAGATGGGAATGTATTTGCTAATCTTAAGTTGTAAGGGTTTTTTATTAAATTAACAGGTGAAAAGCGAGTGTTTATTTTGTGATTTAACGTGGAATTGAATGTGCAGAATTAAACACCTTTAAAGTTTGGGGATGTGTCCTTCAGACCTTTCTTGCAAATTGGGAATATTGGGAAAAAGTTTGTGCTTGAACTTCATGTAAAAGTATAGTTTGACAATGCAGTTTTTCTTAAGTGATGTGTGCAAGTCCTGGTTCTCTGGTTGCTGTGGCCAGCACGTTTCCCTGTTGTGCCCCAGGCTGTGCCCAGCCATGGCCTGTACTCGGCTCAGCTGTGCATGTTTGTCACTGCTGTGAGTGAGCCCTGCCTCGGAGCAGCCAGCTCTGTCTTGAAGTAAAGCACACAGCTCAAGAGGGTGTGGTGCCATTTATTAGCCTATCTGTAGTCTAACTCTGGTAAATATGGTATGGTTTTAGAACCACTGTGTTTGGGGATGATTCACGTGCAGTGCTGAGGAAATCAAAGATCAGTGTATACGTTGTTGAAGCTGTAGGGGCGAGTGCTTGACTGGGAAATCTGCAAATACCTGAGCTGCAAAGATTATCATAGATGGCTTTCAATATTGTGTTCCAAAGTTCTCTGTGCCTGGTTGAAACAAATTTATAGATATAAAAAGAAGAAAAAAAAATGTAGCCTTATCTGCAATACTTTGTCTAGTTTGTCTTGTTTGTATAGGTGTGTTTGAACTTGTGCTTACTCAGTAATGTCAGTACTCATGAACTCTGGAAAACTGGAATGGAGAGATCTACAGAAAATGAATGTAAAAAATTGATCACTGTGTGATAAAAGAATCTTAAAAAAAGTGATGTAGATATGTCTTAATGATTTCAGGTCAAGCTACACCAAAAATATCCCCCACAAAAATTGTAAAAAAAAAACCAATAAACCATAAAATCTTGATTTATACAAAGTTAGTGTACTTTTATATGCTGTCTATATATAATCAATTATTTCGGTAACTAGAGTAATTGATAAGTATTTCTTCTGTGTCTGAAACAAGAACTGCAGACATTTTGAAGCTACACAGGCCAGGAAAGATGTAGGTTTTGATTCTGTTTTGAATTCTACTGGTAATTCATTCACTAAACTAATGGTAATACTTGCATTAAAGGCTTTACTTGGTGCACTAAAGGCCTTAGGGCCTGCTGAAACTATCCTTTGGTTTAAAAGAAAGCTTGTGTTCTGTGAGAAATAGCTATAGAAGCAGCAGGCCTTTCCTGGTGGGAACTAATTTATTATCAAGTGTAAAATTGCTGTAAATTTGTTAATTTGCTTTTTTTTTCAAAATATGCCATTGAAAATTATCCTGAAATTTTAAGAGTGTTGATGTTTCCACCATGCCAAAGAGCTTGACTGCTTTCAAGTTGTGGTTTTATTGTCACAGTTTGTTTAGGCATCATCACTGGTTATATGTAATATTCATAAACAAAAGTGAAGAATGATCAGTGTACCACTCTTCTGGAGTTGAGAACACTAAACTGCTGTGATTGAACAACTTTGTTAAGGCTAAAATGTGTCACAGAAAACTGTCATTTTCTATCTCAGATGCCCAACTTTGTGGCCTTTTTTCTTTACTCCAGACATGAATTCAGCTCTCATGACATTTTGTCATTTCTGGGCTTGTTAACTCCTTTAACTTGCACAAAACCACAGTTGAATTCCCAGCTTCTGGTGAACATAATGCAGCACATCAGAGTTTGCAGTAAAGAACAATATTTCACATATAGATTTATAAGTTAAAGGAGATGTATTGCAGCTACTTAGTGTAAGAAATACAACTTTAACAAAAGGATTCTACTGAAGTATTTGTTTTATCTCAGACAAATGAACCATCCTCTCAAATAGGTTTCCTTGAATAAGCATTTTGTCTTTTCTCCTTCA
Source organism: Zonotrichia leucophrys gambelii (assembly GCF_028769735.1). Taxonomy (NCBI): domain Eukaryota; kingdom Metazoa; phylum Chordata; class Aves; order Passeriformes; family Passerellidae; genus Zonotrichia; species Zonotrichia leucophrys. The sequence goes on along the minus strand of NC_088172.1, from coordinate 15,339,633 downwards.
TCATTCATTATCCCCAACTTCAGTAACTTCTTAAAAAATAGAGGGATAAATAAAACTTGCGAATTTTCCTCCTTCAAATGGAGGGGAAAAAAAACAATTTAAAATTTTAATAATAGTGTACTACCTTCAGGACTTGCTGTTACTGTGTCAAGGCATTTGAGGAATGCATAACTCTTCTGCACTGTAAGTAAAATGAGAGACTTCAGTCAGGTGTAGAATCTTTGCTACTTTTGTTCCTCAAGGGTAGAGGTTGTTTTTAGTGACTAATCTGACAGTATTGTTGAATGGAATTTCCATATTAGGACTGAATGAGCAACCTTTCACAGAACAGAATTGACAAAAAAATTACTGAATTTCCTAATTTAGCTTTTGTTATAAATCTTGATGATACCTTCCTACTGTATATTTTTTAACTGAATTCCCCATCCCCCGCCCTGTGGTTAGCATCATTTGTAGGTGGTGATAGATTATTTTAGCTGCATGTTTTAAAATGAACACTTTTGAACTTCAAATGTGACCGTTTTTTTGTCCCTATGCCTCCCCCCCTCCTTTTTTCTTTTTTTTTTTTTTTTTAATAATATAAAAGAGGCTCTGAGCTCTTTTGACAGTGTTCAGCTTGATTGTGTTCATTGATTGTTCTGCCATTGAAATGATGTTCTGCAGCTCTTTGGCAACCTGGACTCTCCTCCTTACCCAAACAATTGCTAGCTCTGATGTAAAGGCAAGTCAGAACAGAACACTGGTGTTAGATCATATTCTAAATATAAAGGTAAAAGATTTACACAGGAATAAAGTAATTTGGGCTCTTAATCCTTGACTTGCAGGATGTCCCCAGACAACAAAGTTACTACTACTTTGTAGTAACAGAAGTGGTCAATTAAGGTATCAAATGATCTCGAAATGTATTCCTTCCATTCTCACTCCAAGAAAAGTTTGTAAAACTCCACTCAAGTGCCAGGTACTTAAACTGAAGGGAAAGGTTTTCTCTATGGCCTAATGTGCTGGAAAATGGTAAGATGTTGAGGCATACAAAATGAATCCCTCTTGTCAAGGCTCTAGATGTGGCAGACCTGAGAAATGCCAAGAGGGAAGGGACTATTTGTGTAGTGTTTCAGGTGTCTAACCTTGAGAAAAAGTCTTCATTAGTTGCCGAAGGCCAGCAAATTCACAAACCCCCAATCTGAGTTTGAAGTGAAAGGGTTTTAGCAATGATGCAGCAGAGAAGTTCTTGTGAGTTTAGGGAATCCCTCTAGTGGCTTGTGTGAGATGTTTCTTGTTCAAGAGAGTGGTATCTGACACAAACTCTACCTAGAAAGTTTTTGCTTTCCAGTAAAATTCTTCTTGAACTACAGTGTGTATCACGGAACCAAAAAAAAGGCATTTTTGTAGCAGCTTTCAGATACCTGCATGGGACACTCATTACACTAGTCCTTCAGCACTTGTAAACTCTGCTTGGAGGAGAGTAAGCTGGATGTGAAGAATGTGCTGGGAATGAAGATACTGCTCAGGTGAGGTGCCTGTTGTTCTAGCAACAGTTCTGCTTTCTATTCTCTTTTCTGTCTTTCTAATTTTCCCTCTTTTTCTGTTCTTCGGTTTTTCTTTCTGTTGTTCTGTTTTTCTGGTTTTGTTTTTCCTTCTCTATTTCTCTATTTATCTTTATTTCTATTCCTCTTTCATTCTCTATATTGATTTCTGTTTTTATTTCTCACATAGTATACTATTTCTTTAGTGCGACCTGTCTTTTATCCCCTTATTTTGTGGCACCTGATTAACATGAGAAAAGAGAAAACTTTTGCAATGGCTTCAGATAAGGACTGGCAATAGTAATAGTTAAAAGTCTGCTCTTTAGATCAGCTTTGAAGAATGCACTCTGGTTTATCAAGGTGGTGTTTAAAGCATGCTTTATTTCCTGTGATTCGAGTGACTGACAGTGTTCTGTTTGTATACAATGTATAGATTTCAGCTCAGGCCAGAAGCATGAAGTTGGGCCTTGGTGGGTGCTGAGTGACTGAGCTGAGGTCACAGACAGTAAAGGATTGGGCAATCAAGTGAGGGCAGCATGACAATTCTGGAGTGACTTCTGAGGAGTCTGCAGGGGAGTTCTTTCCAGGTCCTGGTGTCTGCTTGGGCTGGGTCTTCTGCACCTCCATTCAGAGCACGTGAAGGTGCCTGAATTGGCATGTCTCAACCTTTGCAAAGAGGGAGGAAAATTCCTTGGTTCATGTTTTCAGGAAACACCGTGAGCCTGTCAAAAGCATTAGCTTTGTGCTGAGTGCATTTTCTTTGTGTGGCTCGTCTTGGAGAAGGAAATACCCAGTCAAATTAGGCCACTCTAGAGGATTCATAATCTCATGGAGTGGGAGAACAATGTGCTTGTTCAACTGCAGTTTTCTTGGAGGAAACTGATCCAGGGAGATAGAAAAGTTTGAGTCAAGTGATGGTTTAGGCAAGATCATCACACTCCTTGATCGTGATTTAAATCAATTCTTTGTATATCTACAAAGTTGTTTTAAAACACATATTTCTAATGTTTGGGGTCAATTCTTCCAAATCATGCATGAGATTTTCCGATAATGACGGAAATATAATTGTTAAAAGCAGGGATATGCTTGGGGGATTTTTTCCTGTTTCATTTGCATAAAGGATGTATGAAAAATAGATAAGCAAGCAAACGAACAAAGGCAAGTTGACCTTACAGCAGACTTAAACAGATCCCCTGCATTTGCTCTCAAGCAAAAATGTACAGCTGAGGGAAAACTGAGTCAGTTCTCTCGTTAATAGTCATAATTTTCATGAATAATTCTCAAATAAGAAAATGAGCAGGCAAAAATGGATACAGACGTTTTTATATAATTCTCATTACTGTAAGATTTCTTTTGTTTTTTCCTCTTCTTTTCTCCCTTCAATATTATTTTAAAGTTTGTTTCAGGAAGATAGGGAAAGCGCAACACCCAAGCCTGGATTCTCAACTAATTTCTCACAGGAGTAAACTGTTTCCAGATTTGTCTCCTCAGACTGCATGCCATTAAAGTAGAAGAGGGGTCTTTCTTCTTCACGCAGTCATTTTGCCATCCTGTAATTCTGTAGGAATATGCCAGGCAGTGGACCCTGACTAGAAGGAAATAGCTGCCTGTGCTGTGGTCAGGAGGGTGCCAGGTGCCCTTTGCTTTAAGCACAGCCGCTGTACCTGCTGCGTGAGCACGGCTGCAGCCCCTGTACTGCCGGTGACGAGGTCGTGAGAGCTGTGCAGGGAGTACAAGCTGCTTGCTTCTGCCTCCTGCTCATCTCTCTACAGTCTTCATGATTCATCAGCTGTGACTGCCTTCAGTGTCACTGGGCTTCTAGGCCAATTTTTTATCTACTGTTGTAAGTTTGTACTGAAGGGGACCCCACCATTTCTGCAGAGGTCATAGATGACAACACAGCACTTGGTGATGAGAGCTGTGCTTATGCCATTTGGTGACACAACACTGGGAACAACTGATACGTTAGCAAAAAAAAAAAAGGCATAAAGGATGTATTGAAGTTATTTTTCTCTTTTCTGTATACACATATACAGATATTTTTGTTCACCTGACCTTCTCTATACTGCCTCTATTGCAATAGGAGGGAAAAACGTGCAAAATCTAAGTCTTTTTCCCACTATGTGTATTTTAAGATGTTGACAAGACTCCCTGCCCATGTTCATGCATACTGCAAAGATGGAATTGGGCTGTGAGTGCAGCAGGGTTTCCAGGATCACATCTTTGTGTTACACAAATAGTTGCTAGCATGTGGGCTGAAGGAGAATGTGTGTGCATGCACGTGTGCATAGCTGTATTTGCTCATGGTTGTAGAATTGAATTATATTGCACCATTCATCAAATACAGGTAATGTGTTATCTCTTCCCTCCATCTCTGTGTACTCAGTGGTAGTGAACCTTTTCATCTGAACTTTATCTATGTGCTTTGCAAATGTTAACGATTACGTCTCACTGTATTTGTGAGGCACACTGACTGTGGACTCTTATCCAGCTTCCAGGTGGTGGCTGTCAACAGGCAAGTAGGAAGCTGGTTAGTCTAAGGCTAAGCAGTACATTATGGTCATGTCCTGAAGGAGAATCTGGAAGTTTCTCCTTCTTTTCTTGTCCCATTTGGAGCCTGTAGCTGTTCTGGAATCAGCTATTTAGGCTAAATGCTGAAAGGCTGAATGCCTTTCAGCCAAGATTTGTTCCTCTCTTTCTCTGACCCTCTCTATGAAACAAGTGCCGCTGCTGCAAGAACAGGCTGGCACCACAAGCAGAGGTGGAAATTCCACTCCCAGGACACTCTCTCTTCTCACTGATGGCATAAAAAATGAGGCTTTGGCTGAAATTTTGCTGAACACCCATTGTAAGTTGTAAGCTGCAATTTTTCAGCTACCTTTTATTCATTCTCATCTTTTAGTTTTTTTTTCTCCCTGCTCCTTAGCAGCTTCAGAATGAGCAGCAGTAACTGAAGGTCTAGTATTGATAAATCTTTGGTGGACAAGGAGATGGAAAGATTTGTGTGCTACTGTGGCACATGGCAACAGATTTTAAGCCCATTGAAAAATAAACCTAACTGCTGACCTGGTGCAAACTTTTTTAGAGCACAAAATGTCTTTTTACAAGATGTTGCAAGATTCCACAGAAAATCTTTACTAGCACTTTAACACCTTGCAGAATGCTTGGGTGTTTCTGTGCCTGTGCAGTAGGCCTCTACAAATTTCAGTATCTTCAGCAACTTGGGCTAAGTACAAAAAGGAGTTAGAAGGGCAAGTTACCAAGACTTTTATTGTTTCCTTGTTTTTGATCATATGACAACAAAATATTTGTTTTTTTCCCCTCCACAGCATAATCTTGATAATGAATTATTTTTCTGTAGCTGTTTGTGTAGTACTGTGTTGTTCATGAGGTGCCTGTCAGCCAATTTCTTCAGCCTGTGGAGGTCCCTCTGGAGGGCAGCACAGCCTCTGGTGTATCAGTCACTCTCCCCAGTTTGGTGTCATGCATGCTGACAGTGTACTCTGCCCCATCACCCAGGAACCTCCAGGTGAACCTCTCATGTGGCTTCTGTTTCCAGCTGTGTTGGATGCTGCTGTGACCTTTGTGGGAATTACTATTCGATTTTTTAATTTCATTTTTACTGTAGGCTGGATAATAAAAAATGCTTTTGTTTGTGTCAAAACAAGAATTGAGGCCTGCAGCCTCTTTCTCTTGTCCTGTTTTGGAGAGGTCAGCATAAGGCTGACTTCTCCTACTACCTTTCTGTCTCACAGTGCTGGAAATCAGAGCAGTCACATCTGTAGCCTGGGGTTCCCTTTTGGCAAACTAATTATCTCACCAAGGGAAAATTTAATGTCATGCCTTTGTACTGTGTAGGAATATTTAGGGGACAGGCTTTCCCTTTTGACTGTCCAAGGGCCCTGTTCAAACAGTGGGGTCTTTGAAGTGGAAGGGCCCTAAATTTGGGGACAAACACCATTTGACTGCTGAGATTAGCTCAGCAGGTTAGAGTATGGTGCTATTAATGCCAAGGTTGTGGGTTTGTATCAAGCATTGAAGAGTTGTATCTGAGGGTCCTTGTGGGTCACTTCCAACTCAGGATATTCTGTGACTCAGGAGAACAGATTAAGTAGAATACAACCAATACCATAAGTCTGAGTACCACTGTCTCCTTTTCAATTGCTCAGGAGCGTTTCCATTTCTCTCAGTTTAGGGTGTGAACCCTCTTACCTTTTCCTTCCCTTTGGTTTGGATATCACTGATGGGTGAAAGAGATCTTTTCTGGCTGTATCCATCTCAGACCTCACCACCTACCTGCCTCCACGTTTCTGTGTTACTGAGATGTTAGGTGAAAAAAGCTGTCAGAGTTCACTTACTGGTGATGTCTTTGTTTACTTATTTCAGTTGTTTCATTAGTGGGAAAGGAGATTTCTCTGTTCACCACCTTCCCCCACATCCGCATTTGTGTCTTTCTCAGCTTTACTTAAAGGCGTTGTTGATAGGGAGTGTCAGCATGGTCAGAATTATCCTTAAACAATAGTTTAAAGCAGATTACTCATTAATTGTCTATTATATATATTTATTGCTACTACTGTGATTCTGTTGTTGCAGCAAGGTCTTGACTAGATTCTCAGAAACTTTACTGCAGGGACAGAAATATGAAAGTCAAGCAAGCTTTTAAAGCTTATTTTTTAAATAGGAAAGAAAATGAATATATGAACTCTACTGCAGGCAATCTGCTTTGGATATAACTTCTTACTGGTACTATGGTAAGATGGTTATACTGGAGATAAAGAACTCTGAAAAGAGAATTTTTGCATTAACTATTTTCAGATAAGGAAAGCACAGGAGCCTTATCTCCCTGTGTAGCCAATGCAAGGATTGTTGTGGATGCCTTTGAAAGGAGCAATGTAGTGGACTGAAAATCAATGCTTTGCCTTATCACATTTAAACTCATTGCTGCTTTTTTATTTTGTCTTAGTCTAGCTGGGTCCTCCTGAAGGACTGTAAATCTGTTTGCTTTAGCTTTGTATCTCTGGGTACAAAGCTGAAAAATATTTTCAAAAACGAAATGTTTTTGCAAAATAGTTCTATGCAAATCTCTCTGCTTTAGACCACTGCTTCACAAAGTTTTTGCATGCAAGAATCATGACCTGCCCCAACTGTAGGCATGTGGCTATGTGGAAACAACAAACTTGCATATTCTGCTCTTTAATTTGGTCCTGTAAACAATTGTGGACTGCTTATCATGGCCAGATATTAATAACTATGATGTATGGTTCAGGATTTCTTTGGGTTATTTGACTGGGTTTTTCATGGCCTGTTTGTTAGAGCTGGTTTTGGGTTTTTTTGTCATACCCATTGCTCCATCCACCACCAACCCCTACCCCAAGTGAAGTTACAGATGAGAAATGAGAAGTGGAGACATTTAATATGGTTAGGGACTGTGGACTGGCATATGAAAGGTCCCCTTCTACTTCAGTCAAAGAAAGAATTAGGTTAACTCAAGTAGGAGTAGAGTGCTGTGCATTATTATTTGGACACATATTTTCAGCAAAGATGATGGGATCAGGTAAAACGGTTGAAAATGTCACTTTCTGTTTCATTTTTGTCAGTTCTGGCATTTGGGAAGGAACAAGAACAGTTCCATGTTTTCATTCTTGAAATATTGCTAATAGTTCACAGCAGCTGGAGGAGTTGCAGTGGGTAGAGCAGGAAAGTGCAAACACATTGCAATTTGAAAGATTTATCATAGAATAAAAGTTGATGATCTTTTATTTATTAAGGACATCAATCAATGTCCATTCTGGAAGAAGGAAGATTTTTATGAATAAGAATGTAATATTTCTTTAATTAACTTATTAGAAGTGTTCAGAGTTGGATGCCTGCAATGCTGCCTTGGACTCTGAAGCAGTATGCTGATATCCAACAGACTCAAGAACTGGCATTTTTACTCTTGCTCTCTTTTTTAATAACATCTCTTTTGGATTCTACTGCTGACAGCATAATGATGAATTATTTCACTTACTGGATGTTGAATCCCTTTTAACCTTGCTGAGCAGTTCACGGGGAGAGAAAGTAACTCTTAGGTTTTGTGAAGTCCAACTGTGAGGAAGAACTGTAAAATTTTATAGAATCCTATGTCCTGTTGAGTTGTACACATAGAGTATTTCCCTTGTGGCTTCCCAGACTTTATCAGACACCAGTTTGCCAGCCCTGCTTTCCCAAAAGTATCTGTGCCTTGAATATCTCCAGAAAGTATGGCTGCTTCTTCATGTGCTCCCCTGTGGTGGTGCAGCTGTGGCTGTGGAGGCAATGTACTGAGCCTGAGCCTTTGCAACACTCCTGGCCTCCTTCTATCAGGTTAGCATATTTTGGGTCAGGCTGAAAGGAAGGGAAAAAACCAAACCAGGTTGTGTTTATTTTAATGTGTTATATGTTAAACTAACTGAAATATGGTCTCACAGTAGTAACATTACCAAGGGCTGTTTTAAGGTTTTATGATGGTATTTCGTGGCAAGTACTAACTATATAGTACCAGAAAGCTTGCTTTAAAAGAAAAAAAAAGCAAGGATTATTTTCTCATTAAACCACCTTACGCTCTTTATGCATGCCATGGAGGTTACAGTAATTTCTAGACAGTGATATGGAGGTACAGGAATGTAAGCTTTGAAGAGGGGGATGGAGAGCTGACTGAAATCAGGAACCAATTTCCTTCTCATGCACCTTCACATATTCACTTCTATGGTAGGAAATGCTTCCTAATGAGCTAAGTAAATTTTGGGCAAAATTACCTCCATTCCCTGTGGCTAAAAGCATTTCAAGCAGATAAATTGTCACAGGGACTCTTTTGGCTCCCTCCCATTTTGTGTGAGACACAAGAGTGCAGCGTCCTGGTCCTGCTTCTTCTTTCATACTTGTTGTTCTGACCAAGTAAAAAGTCCTGAAAGTTGTTTTCAGTTTCTTTATGTAAGATCCTAGTGCCTGTTCAGGGAGACTGCATCACTTTTCCCTCTGTCATATTTGTTTGAGATGTAAATTTAAAAATCAGGACATCTGTTAGGGTAGATTAGCTGACTTGTTTATTCGTTTGTGTCATGGTTTAATCCTGGCCACCAACTCAGTCCCACACAGCTTCTTGCTCATAAAATACTTCTGTTTTTCTTTTTTCCTTTTGTTTTCTTTTCTCTGCCTTCTTTTTTCCTTTTAATTTTTTTTCCTTTGTTTTCAATATTTTTTTCTTTTTTTTTAACCTGTAAAAAATTCTCTGGAACTAGTAACTCTAAAATCTAAACCCTGCTGCTAGTGCTATGAGCTGTCATTATCTCTTTGGCTCTTAACTTGACTTCTGCAAGTACCATGACCACTTAACCCAGTGTCATGGGCTGAATTTGGCAATTCTGACTTTTCAGAAATAGCTTTCCCGCTGACAGTGGCTCAGACTTTTGACAGCCCTTTTGTTTTTGATGATCCAGTCATCTTTTAAGTGATGCTTTCAACCTGGCTCAGCTTTTCTCTGTGTTTCTTGTCTTTATGGGCACAGAGAGGAATTCCTCTCTGGCAGGGCCAGTCTGGCAGAATAATAAATATGCCCACTTGGAAACCTCTGCTTTATTTCCCTGTGTCTTTCTAGTGACTGCCTTAAAATTCTCCATTAGTTGAGATGGAGAAAAAACAGAAATTTTCTGTTTGATAGTGAGGTCAAAGTTCTTGTTCAGTTGATGTGTTTTCACATAGCAAGGCCATTGTCTCAGCAATTAGCTATCCACCTCTCATTCATTGTAGTGAAGTACCTGTTTGGATTGTGATATTTTTCACTAAAAATGAAACAGAATGAAAAAATACATCCCAAAACTCCCACAACCCCATAATCAACTAAGTGAAAAAAGGAAAAAAAAGCAAACCCCAACCCCCCCCCCTCTACTCATTGGCTATTATCCTCTAATATCCTCTGCTACTAGTTTTTACGTACTCTTAAAAGTTCTGGCTGGCTCTTGTCAAGAGGGCATCTATTTCAAGAAATTCTTTCCAAGTATTTCTTGACCATCTCTTGATAATGAAGCTGATGTGCAATCCAGCAGCTCACTGCCTTTTCCTGGAGTGGTATTTCTGCTCTGCCTGGCTAATCTCATGCTGTATGCTGATTGCCTCTTCATTCATGCTTTATTTTTCAGGATGTGGTAGCTGGCTTCCAGCTCCCATCAACACTCAAGCTGCAGTGTGCTGAGACAGTATCCTGTAGAAGCTTACTCCATTTGTTGTCTCAGGTGGCAGATGTACTTGGAGGTTTTTGAGAAAATATTAGAAGGTTTTGTACCCTAGATTATTGCTCTGATAATGTAGTAGCATTTCTACCTCTTTGGAGTCAGTGATAGACAATGTGTCACTTCTATACTGTATCTGACTTGTAAATAAGCTGGTTTTATTCAATTTATTTTTTTACCTCTGTCTTAGTTTTAGTGTATGTCTCAGGTTTAGTTATCATATACATTTTTTTAATTCAGAAGCTGTGGCTTTTCCTCCCTATGTGAAATTTCAATCTTTTCCCCTTTTCATCAGTCTAAGTGCTGTTTATAGTAAAGTTCCCAGACTTATTATAGGTTTAATTTGCATTATTTTAGTGCACACTTTAGCATGGGGAAAAAAAGTGTTGATTTTCTCTTTGGTTTCTGTTTTCTTGCTCATTCACTGCTGTCTTTTTTTGTTTGATGGGGGTTTTTTTTGAGGGGTATGACTAACATTTACTTTTTACTTACTGTGTTTCAATAATGTCATCTGTGAGAAATCTCAAAGTTATCAGCAGTTGAATTTGTTCCCGAAACCCCTGACATGATGATTCTGTGCATAAGGTTTTTCCACTGAGTTTTCTACACGACATCACTGCTTTTCTATTTTTTTTTTTTTTTGTATCTTGTACATTTGCTATTGACTGTGTGCTGGTTTATTTTCTGTATCACTTGCATGCCCCCTTCTCTTTAGTGTTCTTGTTTGTGTACAAGCTTTTTCCTCAGGTCTATGCAAGTCTCTACTGTTTGCTAGAATTTGCATCTTTCTGTGCTTTCATTTCAGCTGTTGCCTTTTCCTTTTCTGTTACTAGTGCCATCTGTTCATCTCTGGAAACTGGGTAGTTACACAAGCCTGTAACTTTTTTTGTAGCTTGACAAAATATTATTGTGGGCTTCCTTCAACATCTTGATAACCCTGTTCAAAATGTCTTTCACACATGCCATTTTTCTGCAGATTTAAATGCTTTTGGAAAGTTCCCAGGATTCATCTCCCTCACCCCCCACAATATTCTGTTTCATTTAAATGCCCTGGCATTGGGTTGCACCAATTTTTAATTGCTGCTCCTTGCTCCACTGCACTTTGCTTCCCTCTCCCAATCTCTTTTTCTCTTTTACTGCAATTGCATGGTGCCTCTCTTTATCTAGGGGAACACTACTCGTTATACATCTTCCCTTTAAAGTTCACCTGCTTGTAAACTAGAATCTGATCTACTAACAGGTTCTCACTGGTTATATTTCATTTATGCATTTCTTTGCAATATTTGTAACATCTGATTTCATGTCTGTTTCTGCAGTCTAAATCTATATCCAACTTTGCTTCACCAGGGAGCCACAATCACATTCCATTTTTTTCTAGCCTTCTTATTATTTCCAGATGTAAACAATTTTCTTTTTTAGCCCAGATTAAGGGTTTTTTTCAATACAATTTAGAAATGGGACTGAAGTTTACAATCTTTTCCGTGCTTCTACAGGGGCCTGTAAAACTCTGGTCAGAAACATCTCTGGTTACAGTTTTCTGTTCCCACAGTGTGTTGCTAATTGTTAGCCAGCGCATTTGGACACTAAAAGCCATTTCATACACACTTGGGATTTCCCCTTATCTGATACTTTTTAATGTACTCTCTCAAATGTGAGTTTTTAACAGTTAGTGCTAGTGTTGTAAAGAAGCTTAATTAAATATCTGTGAAATCAGATTCAGAGAAATCAACAAGACTTGAGAAGGATAAGGTAAATCAATAGAGGGACTCTGCCAGACCAGGAAAATAAAAGTGTTTCAGCTACTTCCAGCAGAAAGCCTCCAGTACCAAGCATGTCTCCTTTATCCACACCATTTCAGAGGAGCTCAGTCTTTGTGAGGAGCATGTGTAGAACTTGCTGTGGGAAGCTCAGCAGTGCATTTCTGTCTCAGGAACATTTCTGTCTGGCCGTGCCATGGGCAGGGACAGACAGTGCAAGGGAATCTCCCTGCTGAGCTGTCTCTCCTTGTGGGCTTCACTCCATAAAGTCACATAACTTCATATTCTTACCTTCCTTTTCTGTTCTGAACAAAGGAAAATGCTTTATGTTAAAACTGAAGACTGAAAATAACCCTGTGAATTAAGAATTTTGAAACTCAGCAAGTTTTGAGATTGCAACATCCACTTAATCAAATCCTGATCTAAGTGCAAGTCCTTGACATTTAATGCACAGAGTCTACTGTTCAAAAGGCAACTGACAGATCCGTAAGTCAGTAAAACACTCTGAACAGTTTTACACCTGTGAGTTGAGCTGGAATCTTGGTTATCTCTGAATCTTAGCTTCAGCTTCCAATCATTTGCTTTGTATGCGGGGCCTCAATGTATTTATAATCCCAGAGGATGTAACTGAGTAACTTTGTGAACTAAATGTGCTGGATTCCTATGATGATTTTCATCTTTTTAGTTATTTAAGAGCTCTTTATTAAACATGTCTGGATTTTTTTATTCTTTTCTTCTTGAAGTCCTCTTTGAAATGTGAATATTTGTGTGCTGTGATTTGCTGCAGCACTCCACAGATGTCGCAGTATAACCAAATGCTGAGGTAGAGATTTCCCTGCTTTTCTCATCTGATTTGTTGACATGTACAAAAACCCTTCAACCTCATACTCAGTGTTTATGTTCATGTCATGATCCCAACTTTCTCATCATCGCTGTTTCCTTGGTTAATCTCTCATTCCCACTGTGGCTTTTATTTTTGCCCCTTTATGGCTGATTTTACATCAATGTGCAGAGTAATGTATTATCTGCACACACAGAGGCTGCCTGTTGCAGCCAGAGGTCACAGGGGGCTTTTGGAGCACCTCCTGCTCTGTCTCTGCCTGTAAAAGTGGGCTGGACTTGCTTTCCTGTGCAGGTTTCTGGATGAGGTGGACACATTTCCTCCGAAAACCTATTTCACATGTAGAAAATACCACCACTGAAGGAGGTCTGGGAAAAAAAAAGGGGTTTTTTACCCTCAAGAAAATAATAGTAGTGGATCTTACAAAGAAATATAAATGCACCATGCAGCTGAACCATTGAGGACTCAGCTTAAACACTTGAAAAATCCTTGTGATAATAAGTATGATGAAGCCTTGCCATGACTTCCCTAGGCAGTCCAAATCACTGATGTCTTTAAGAACAGGCTGTATGAAGGCAGATGTAACTAATCCCAACTCAGGATAAGGCGATCTGGGTTCTCATCCAAGCCATTTCTTCCACTTCTCGTGCAGATAGCCTCTTGCAGAGTAGTTCACCTGAAATCATGATCATACTCTCCTAAAAAGGGAGCGCTTTCTGCCACTGCTGACATCGGTATGAAACTGAGACCTTTATATAAAGACAGTTGTATGAAATGTTCTGCATTAAAGGCTGTAATTACTGCAATGAACTTTTAGTATTTTTAGTGACGAGCTGTGATTAGTTTGATGTTCATGAATCATGCAGGTAAGCATTCAGACCTGCCACTTATTAAGAACACTAGCAATTTTTTCAGGACAAATTATTTTAGAGTAATTAATAACAACTCCAGAGAGCTACCAAATCTCCAGAAATGAATGCTTGGAGGGAAAACAATTACAGAACTAATAGACATCAAAACATAAATCTCACGTGCCATGGCTGGATAGCAAAATTTGACTATTAATTTTTACTGCTTGGAAATTATTTTTCCTTAAGCATGGTCAGAAATTACTTATAATTATTTCAGTTTATTTCTGGAAGTGGCTTTTAATTTTCATCTATTTATTTAAAGGGCCACTTAAAGTAGTTAGAACCTGGCATTGTCTCAATGAAAATTATGTATTAACTCTACTATGCCTGTGTGAATTTGCAAAAAACATCCTTTTTAAAAACCCCATGATGTTCTTAAAAAAGGATAACTGTGATTTGGAAAGTTCAGTAACTGAAGCAAGAACCAGGTGCTTTTTTCTTGTCAATCAGAAGGAGAAGTATAGGACATGGTGCCTGGTTTTCAGTGGACAAAACTACTACTACAAGGGCAGTATGGATGTGCAAGTGTGCATGAACAAGTAAATCAGGTTGGCACAAGTGCTTGATTTAATCTGCTCCATTTTCACAATTTGTAGTAACGACATAGTCTCTTTCACCCTGATCCTTTTCATATCGTGTCCCCACAGCCCTTAGTTTCTCAGAATTAACTTTTGGACAGCTTCTTAGTGCTTTCTTTTGTGTCAAGTCATCTACAGAAGCAGAAATGAAGCCATTCTATGGGAAGTGTTCTGCAGTGCTGGACCTCATAATTAGGTGTGGTAGCTGTGGGTTTCAGTTTAAATTCTTTTCACCTGAGTAAAACAGAGAGCATGAGACTGTTTTGGTAAGAAATCACAAAATCACTTAGAGTTTATACACAATAGCTGCCTTTCTAGTGACATTTTATTGAAAAAAACCCCATTAAAAGAGAAATTTTTCTGAAACCCAGATCAAGACCCAATGAAACTGTACTATAATGTTTTTAGTTTAAGTGCATTTCTTGTCGTGATGGTTTCCCAAGTTTTTTTCTACTCACTAGTATTTGCAGTTAACTCAGTCAAAGTAACTGGAGCCTGGCAGGTTTTATTTTATTCCCCCAACCACCTCTTTTGAGTGTCACTAAGAAGGTTCAAAAATGAAGTCTAAGTGAAAGAAAGAAACTGGCATCTCTTGAGAAAAGCAAGAGCAATGTTGAGCAGGGCACCAGAGAAATGCAATGTTTCAGCTTGACACTGCCTGGGCTGGACCCCGTTGTGAGACAGAGAGTGTAGCGCATGAATTTAGTGCACAGGCTCAGATTTTACCACATGTACCATCAGTATCAGCCCAGAGTAATGCAATCCACCTGTGCTTGATCTCATGGTGGATGAGGGGACACTCTGCAATGAAGGAGGATGTTTAGAAGTCTGGCAGGGCAGTGGAATGTTGCATTGCTCTATGGATAAGGCATGCACAAAACAACTCAGTTTTTAATAAAAAGCAAAATCTACTGTAAAAACATCCTCTTTACCTTGAGGAAACTTCCTTTCTGCCTTTAGACCTCTTGTCCTGTCACCCCACTTACCTCCACTACAGCTGAACTTGCAACTTCCCTCTAAGACCATCCCATGTCTGCGCTTTGTAGATCTATTGTTTCCCTCTTATTGTGAGAGTTGGACCCACCAACAGCTCTGGAAAGCTTTATTTAGATTCTAAGTGATTAAGATATTTGTGAAGAATGGTGTAGGTGTGGTTTTCCCCGGTATCCAGTCACAGCTTTTGTGCCTCCTGTTCTTGATAGGAGATTTAGTGGACCTCTGAATCAGGAGCCTCTACCAGTGAGGCTCAGTTGTGAATTTGGAGGTAAAGAAGATTCTGAGGCTGGGGCCAGAGCAGGGGTCTCTGAAGGGTTTGAATCTCTCTGTGCCAGCACCACTGACACATTGCATTAGAGTTGAGAAATCAGAATTTTCTTTTAATTTCACTTTCTCTTGGACTTTTCCAAACCAGCAGTGGATCACACTTGCTTCTTGGCCTCACAGTTCACAGCTCCACAGGACTTTTTCTCTGCTAACCATGACTACACAGATTGTTTCCTGAAGCCACACCACTTGCTGACACAGGGCAGAAATGTGAAAAACAAGAAGGCTAGACATCTCAGAAATGCCAAAGGTGAAAATCCCTGCATAACATGACTGCTTTTCATGGCAATTTAGCTAGTGGAAATGAGGAGGAGAGCCAAAAAGTCTTTCACAAGTTAGGTTTCTACAGACCACGAACAAAGAGTGAGTTCTTGGTCTGGAAACTGCAATAGAAACTGGCTCAGACAAGGCGGCCCAGAGCAAGACCCTGTGGCTGTACTTTCCCTCTTTATCCCTCCCCATTTCACACAAACACACACACGCCCCTCAAAAGCCACCAACCCAGTTAGCACCTGACCAGTGGTAAAAGGTGCAGCCTCAATTCATGGCCATACCCTAAATCATCAAAGGAAAGGTCTGAGACAGTCCAGTGGTTAAGATGTGGGTGGCTGTAGAAGCCTTGTGCAGGGATAAGGCTTTGGGTACTGGCATTAGGAACTGTTGGAAAGAAAGTTGGCAAAGTGGTTGTGATCTTTGTGGCCAAACACATCCTAAATACATTTCAAACCTATTTCTGCTGTAGCCTGACGATGAACGTTTCCTCTGGAATCAAAATTTCTGGCTGTTCTTTCCAGTCTGAGTTCTTGCTGTATTTCCTCATTTTCCTTCCTGCTATATCTTTTTTCCCTGTCACCTTCCTATGTGATGCCTTTTCTGTTACCATTTCTTGTCATCTTACCATTACAGTAACTATTGTGCTTCCTTGTTGTGCTTCCAGAAATGTGTTTTAGAGACAAAAAACAACATAGTTTTTAAAGGTCCCTCCTTTCTGCTTTCCTGCTTGCTGTGTCTCATATCTCACACCTCCAGTCCCAGCAGGTATGTTCAATATCTTCATTTTTAATATAAACAAAGAGTTTTTACCAAGTCTGAGGCAGTCATGTGAAACAGTGAGGCTTACAGCAATTTTGTGGTGAGTACAGAGATCGATGGTGGCTGCTCTGGAAAACAACCTCCTGCTCCTCTGAGTGCCTCAGGGTGTTATTTCACAAAATGCACACCTACTTAAGAAATGTCAGCCTGTAGGGGAGCAGCTGGAAGCCAAAGCATGTTATGACTCTTTCCCTGCTCAGCTCCTCTCTGGCTGGTGCATAGCTGGGGTTTGCACCACTCAGCTGCCATAAAGAGCATATGGAGCAGCCTGGGTGTCTGGGGGAGGAATGCTCTTGCTTTGCTTTTACTGCCAAAGGCTGTTTATGCCAATTAGTCCCCAGCTGTGAACTCAAGGTGGGCAGCAACCTCTCTGTGCCTGCTGATGACTGTGTTTCTCAGAAGTGTGGAGTGGGTGGGAAAGTTTCCAGGTAAGAATGGATTTGCCCTTGGTACATCTCAGGTAACCTAGGATGTACCTAGTGCCCTCATCAGTAGCTGTGAGCAGGAGTAACCAAGTTCAGGTC
This sequence comes from Zonotrichia leucophrys gambelii, assembly GCF_028769735.1. NCBI lineage: Eukaryota > Metazoa > Chordata > Aves > Passeriformes > Passerellidae > Zonotrichia > Zonotrichia leucophrys. The sequence goes on along the minus strand of NC_088172.1, from coordinate 15,322,838 downwards.
TGAAGATACAGTCAAATTTCTGGAATGTTTCATGCCACATTGACTTAAACAAAGCTATAATTCTGAATAAGAAAATAACAGAATAAGAAAAATATCCCATGGGTAAGGGGCAGGTCTGAAGGCAGGTTTGGTTCCTCTGGGCTGCTGATATGAGATGTGCAGTTTCCAGTCTAGCTATCCTACTAACATAAAAAAGGCAATATTCTCTCAGTAAATTTTTTTGGTCTTTATTAACATGTGCATTTGGGAAAAAATCCAAAAACTGGGTCATGCCCACGTAAGGCAGTTGTGTTAATGAACTGTTTGTTTGTTGTCTTTTTTTTTTTAATTTCTTAACCAGAGTTTATTTTCAGTCTTTTGTCAAATGGCTGATGGAAGACTAATGTTCAAGCAAGCTATGCAGCATAACTTTATTGCTTTGCTACAAAACTCAATGCAAATGAGTACTGAGAGAGCACTGCCTGCTTTGAAGTCAGATTAATCTTGCTGAAGCTCATGCAGCAGAAAACCAACAAGCAAAATCATTGTAGGGAACCTATTGCTTGAAGAGTTAAGCCAGAAGAAGAACTTCACATTGGTGTGGGGAAGACTGAGTTAATATGGTAAGCGTGCTTTGAGGACATTTCTTCCTTAAGGATATTAGCCTTACTTGAACATGAAAGGTAAGAACGCTTCAGAATATGTATTTGCAACCATTATCACAGTTAATTACCCATTCAAATTGAAACATTTAAGGATAATCTCCATTTTGTAATTAGAGTTATTAATCTGTTCTTCAATTTTTCCTGCACAATTCATGGCTCCCAGATTACTTTGAAGGCACAGGCAATTTAAGGATCTCTTTTATTTCTTTATCAGATTTGGTGCTGTGTGGGGAAGTCTCTGTGTGTGCAGGATGTTGGTGCTTTGCAGTTGGGTGAATGAGTGCAATGATTACAGATCAACACTACTGTTAATAACACTAATGGAATCAGCACTGAAGGAAAAAGAATATTTCTATATCAGCAAAAACTAGTAGAGCCTGGGGAAAGGTGTGCAACTGGCAGATATGTAGATAACATTTTCTAATCCCCTTTCCACACTGACTGTAGTGCTCAATACTTGTTAGTGTCATGTGGAACTGGAGATATCTCTGCATTCTTCTTCCTCCATCAAAGGAATTTTTTTCATTTTGCATCTTCCATCGAAGGTATCTTAAACTTGGTTGTTTGGTTCCTTTTCATAAGCTCAGATTCCTACAATGTCTCATTTTCAGCTGACACCAAGAAACTGTTACTTTAATTCCATTCAAAATAATTACCTGCTATCAGTGTTATTAAGTAAAACACACTATAAAATGAGTGTCCCTCAGTAATGACCTTGCTGTCGTTTCGATGTTTTGCCATTCTCTGCAGAAGTTCTGGCTGTGTCCTAGGTTATTCACCAGTTTGTATCAGCAGTGACTGATGCAACATGACAAGATGTCAGAGCTTTGCTCCCTACCAGCCAGCTCCACCACTGAATGCTAATAACAGCACTGTGAAGTAACTTGTGGAAAAAGGGCTTGTGTTCTGCCTGCATTGCTGCAGGCACCTCTAGAAATTGCCATTTTTATGAGATTGCTGAGGAAGTGATGAATTTCAGATGCAAAGGATATTTCACAGAGCACTGCTACTGAAGTGTGCTATGAGACATTTGTGGCTCTTGATTGCCATAGGGCTATGTCTAATATCATGAGTCACTAATTCAAGTGCACAATGTTCTAATGGCATATTAACATTAATGAGAAAATACTAGGAAATCTGAAGACAGCCTGAGCACGCCAGTAATTCTCCTACTTGAAATTTTGATGAAGTAATGGCTAACTGGGCATTGAAAGGTTAGCACCATTGAGACAGTAAAATTCTCTTTCAAGGAGTATATGGTTTTGTCATGGTTTGAGCCTGGCACAGAGCCAGTGCCCCCATGAAAATGCCTCACCCTGGTGTCTGCTGTGAGATGTGACCAGGAATAAGCAAAACAGGCTCCAACTTAAACATAAAGAACACTTTATTACCTAAAACTACAGGAAAAATAGGGAAAGACTATAAGGAAAAAGAAAGAAAATTGAAAACCTTACAAAAACCACTTTTCCTCCTCCCCACTCCCTGACTTTCCCAATCCAATACATTCTCTCAAAAACACCAACTGCCCAGCCCGGCACGACACTTTAGTATACTCAAACTGCAGTTCATGAAGAGGAAAGGAGTCCTTCTTGTTCCATAGGCTTCTGGAAACACACTGAAACCTCGGATGCTTCCTTGTCACTTCGGCACCGCCCGGGGGAAAAAAAAAGTCCTTTTGCCGCTTGTGACATGTTCCTTCCATGCCCAGTGCTCTCACCACCGAGACATGGCCAGAGCTGCTTTTAGGGTGGTCTTTCAAGGATGCCTTGTCTCACTCCAAAAAGGCACAGTCTCTGCTTTTGGGACAACTGTCCCCCCCATATTTTTCCAACCCCCTGGGGCCGGGGGGTCCTCACGAATGAACCCTCCTGGTTTTGAGGCACTGCCTCCCCCTAAATGCAGTCTGTGTCACAGGAACAACTGAGTCCATGGCTACAAGAAAAAGTCCAGCCAAAAGGCCACTCCAAATCATCTCTCCCCATCCAATCATCTCCACAATCTCCGGGCCAAAGTCCTTATCTCATCTCATCTCATCTCTCATCTCCCTTCTTATTCAGCTTCGAGGAGGATTAGCATTTTTGCAAGGCCCCAGTCATGCAAGAAAGGGTTAAAAGTTTTCAGTCTCTGTCTGTCCTGGGACGAGATGATACTCCCACACGTGCTGCTGCTGCGGCCGGCCGGGCACTCTCTCCCTCCCCCCTTCTCCTCCTGGCTGGCTGCCATCACATTCGGTGCCGCCGGCTCTCTCTCTCCGGGGGGGGGGGGGGGGGGGGGGGGGGGGGGCTGGCTGCCCGATGTCTCGATGTCTCTTGGGGCTCCGCCACCCTTCCATCCTTGAAAGCCCCCTCAACCCCCACCTCTGTCCAGGCCCCAGGCCTACCGCATGGCCGGCCCCTCCCCCGCCCAGCAGCAGCGGGCCGGGCGGGGGAAGAGATCTGACCTCTTCGCCCGACGATGTCCAAAAGAGGAAGTGCCAGGGCAGTGCCTTGCTTTTAACCCCTGTGTATTCTCGGAGGTGTGTCCAAACCCCACTGGCTACACCAGGTGTCAGTATGAAACCCAAAACCTTCATTGGTTTGACCACAGCTTCCCAGAATTCCCACTCCTTCCTGGTCAAACCATGACAGGTTTGATTTATTGGAATCTTTCTGTAATTTGGATATCTTTTCTTTTAGCAAGTAGATCCCATCTATTCATTGTTATTGTTTTAAGTTTGTCCTCATTTTTATCTACTTCTGTATTCCTTAACATGTATAGCAAGTCTGTGCAGTAAAATAGAGAACATTTTAAATCCCCAAGCTCATTGTTGGAAAATTATTTAAACACAATTACTGGAGTTGTTACAGGCTATTTGTCATAGGAGATATTCAAACTCTCACCTGGGACCTCAAACCTGGAAGACTCATGCTGGTTTTGTTCTTAAATTAGATCACATTGCCATTCAGTGCAACTGTGGTATGCAGCATCTCTTAGTTTATACAGCTCATTTGTGTCCACTAATTAGTACATTTCTTCTCATTTATGTGAACTTTCTTCTGATCATGATGCTGTAAAAATTATTTCAATATTCTACATATTATATCTTTTAAATTTAGACCTAGGTCTATATGTTAAGTAATATCTTTAGTAAAAGGGAAGTTCTTTAAAATGTTTTTCAAATAAGGGGATAGGCTTTCTTCAACCACCCAGTCTTCCTGTCAGCACCCAAGACCTAAAACCTTTCCATCTGAAGACATACCAGCAGTGAGAGGCCATGGCACAGGAAGACATCAAATTAAAGACCAGGAGAAGCTCCATTTTGGAGCTTGGATGGCTCTGAAACGGATGTTTTCTAGATTTTCTGAACATCGTAGCAAATTGAAATCATCAGGCAAAACAAATACATTAAAAATGCATCCTTTGTAGAGCATCAGTTGATTGGTTTGAAAAACAACTGAGTTCCTGAAATTTCTAAAGCACTTGTGTGGGTCTTGATTCATATTTTGAATGCTTCCCACTTGGCCTGGTGTTCCCTGTGGATTGGGTGCCCATTTCAGAAGATCATGTCTAATGAGTCCTGGAAGTGTTAATTAGGTGTTACAAGAGCTGGTAGATGGGGTCCATGTGGGTAACTGCTGAAGGAATACAGGAGGGCTACTCAACCTACAGCAAGCAGGCTTTCTCAGCAGCTTTGTTTGGGTGGATTAGTAACTCTTTTTCCTGGTTTTAAATCCTTGTGCCTCTGGGCTCCTTGAATCTGGAAGGACTAGGAGTAGGTCAGGTGTTCTTATAGGGCAGGACACTCCTCTGGGCAGTGCAAAAACAGCCTAATCTTTGTTACCTGAGTAAGCCCTCAAAGGTAGAGTCTAAGTCAACAGCCCATCTTAGAGTCTCAGTTACTCTGAGGTAAACAATTACTTTTTTTCTTTCTATTTGTTTATTATTTTTATTTAGTTTCTAGGCTGCAAAAAGTTCCATGGCAAAGGAAGAGCAGTTGAGTTGCTTATCAAAGTGGTCACAGCCATGACAGACTTTGAGCCCATCAAGTGCAGCTGGGATGGTGTCTGGGCCAGGGTGCTGCTGTACAGTACATGTGCATGGCTAGAGGACTCTGCATCACCATTTCAGCCCACATTCAGCACAAAACCCTCTGAACACTCCAAGTGTTCAACCTGCACACATGTGCTCCATCTTGATGCTTGAAAAACTTAACCCATTGTGCCATGCTTTGTACCAACAAAAAACCCCATCAGGACTCACTGCAAGTTGCCTGCAGAGAGCAAGAATTTGTTTGTCACCATGATTGCTGGCTGAAGAGACTTAGTGAAACTGTGAGTAGAGACCATAACTTTTGAAGAACTAGATTTTCTCTGGAATTTTCAAGTTAGCAATGTCAGAAATGCTTGTGGGTATTTATTTAAGTAAACTCACCTGTTGCATCCGTCTGCATCTACGTGCAAACTTTTAAAACACAAGTCAAACAATTTAAAGGGTAGAAGTCCAGGTCAGAGTTGTCATCTGTGTAAAACACTTCATCTGGCCTTTGAAAAATCACACACCATTTTTGTTCAGTCATCAGCTTTTACTGCGGTGCAAAAGCTTTGTTTGCTCTGCCCTCCCAGGTCTGCTGGTGGCAGTGGGCTTTGGTGCCCGAGAGTCTGGGACATCAGGCAATGACCTTGGTGTGAAACACTTCTTATTGAGATGTGTTTTTTTATTATGTTGGGCTCTTTTCTGAAGAAGAGTAGTGATTGTCTATTAAATATCCAGAAACCATATCTGGCTATTGTTTTTTTGACTTTTAAACAAGAAAAGTAATATTTGCACAGCAGGAAAAAAACAGTCATCCCCAGTCTTCCATGTTGGTCCTTATTACTGTCAGAGAATGCCTATAATTTTGGTTGTTTAGGATTTTAAAATTTAAAAAATGGGTAATCTAAAACTTTGTCTTTTTTTTGAAGGTACATGAGAAGAACTAAACATACTTAGTTTTTTATTGCTTGCTGGGTTCAAATATCTGCAATCATAATATGAGAAAATGCTCCATAAAGAGCCCATTTGAACAGAAATAAGTTTCTTTTCAAAAACAGTGCCACCATTCATGCATAAGAAAAGTTTTAGTGGCCTCATAGTCTCATCAGAAAAGATTTGTCTCTAACCAGAATGCTGAACTCATATGAGGTAAACACAGTTTATGATGACAACATAAAAATTTTGCCTGCAGAAATTCATGGCATTGTAGGCATACACTTGAGGAATACTTTACTAAAGTACTTTCCTTCTTGTGGGGGAACTGAAAAACCAATACAATTTTGTCACTTAAGAAAGAAATAGATCATCCCACTCAGACCCTGCAGTACAAAAACTGGTAAAATTTTCTAGTGCAGACATGAAATGATAAAGTTGGAAATGATCTCCACAGCATAGAGGCACACAGATTAGAAATAAAAATTCTCTTTTGCCTGTTTAAGCTACAAAAACCCTCTTTCTACACACTTTAAAAATATACAGGAAGGAAAAATTGCTTCCTAATTTTGTTTGTTTTTTTATGGTATATCTAAGTTAGTCTGATCTATAGCTAATTCTTTTGCAAGCACTGACAAAGATGTGGGTGTTTTTGTTGAAAGATATTTGTAACATCACTACTTGATTTGGATTAATGAATCACAAAAAGCTTTTCAGCATGGTCTGTTCAGTATCAACCTGAGATCATTAAAGAATCTTCCTGTGCATGCACCATCCCAGTTCCCCATAAACCAAAGCATAATGAGGTGAAATGTTTGTCTCTACATATTTATTTACCGCTCTTGGATGGTTCAGAAAAAGGCCCAAATAATGTTTTTCCTGGTCTGAGAGGTAGCTTTATTGTCCTCTATTGGAAAGTTCATGTTGGTCCAGGAAGCAGGATTTGGACTTCATTTTGTTAGAAAAACATGTTTTACTGCATTCTGAGTAATTTCCGTTGGCGACGATCATGCTTTTGAAAGAAGGGTAAATAATGCTGCGTGGAGCTCCAGCACCTCTCATGGGAAACCTATCTCTTTTCATTAACTTATGAAAACATAAAACCAGGAAATGTGGCTATTGTTTATGTGTGAATTGTTGAGCTGTTGAGGGTACAGATGTCAGCTGTAGCTCTTAACAACTCTCAGCTTATCTCTGTTAATTTATATTGATGCCCCACCACGCTTTGGCCGCCGAAGCACTGAGAAGGGGTTTGAAGTGAAATACTACTCTGTGTCAAAACAGCTATCAGCAGATTAAAGAGGGAGTGAATCCAGAGAGGAGAAATGGGTTGAACAATGCAGACTGTGAGAGGCTCCATTGTGTTCTCTCTGAGATCTCTGGCTCCCACAGAAGAGCAATGGGAGCAGGGAGGACAACTCAGCCTGTACTGGGATGGAGCTTCCACACGAGTTACAGATGCATTGCTTTTACATGTTTAGCACTCTTATCACTTTTTGTACTCCTCACCTTGTGTTTACAATTGCACACATACCCTAGCACTATGTAAGGTTGTTTGTGCTGCTCTGAGGATTCCTATTCCTCTGTGGAAGGAAACAATTTAGAGAGGAAATGGTTGCTGAAATGTTTAACAATGGCAGGAATGAGTGTGAGATGCTCCATCCCTGGAAGTGCTCAGAGCCAGGTTGGATGGAGCTTTGAGCGACTTGGTCCAGCAGAAGGTGTCCCTGCCCACAGCAGAGGGTTTGGAAGTAGATGGTCTTTAAGATCCTTTCCAACCCAATCTGTTCTATGACTTTATGTTTGTATATGGGCCTTGACACTATACATCTCCTACATACCATGGAAAATATCTTCTTTTATTGGGAAGCAGGAATTGGCAGAAAATTACAAGCACCCAAACCCAGGGCTTTAAGTTTTAGACTGGTTAGCTGCTGTGAATCATTAGAAGCTGTTGCAGAATTTTTGTTCCTGGACTTTTATATTCTTTTGAAGTCAATGATTGAGACTGACAATGGAATAAATTTTTCTTCTTTATTAGAAAATGTTTAAGTTTAGAAGATTATGAGGCTGCTTGGAAAGTTGCATCTGTGTGATGCTTTTGGCATCACCATTTTTTGCTTGTGGTAGATGATGACGGTTGCTCCAGTGGAAAAATATCTTGTGATACTTGTCTGTGCCTTCTGCACCATAGGGATCTTGTCTTTTTTTGCTTGACCACAGATGAAAAGATATATGGTTGGAGCTATCTGCTGAGTTTTGTATGCATGTATGCATACTTTGAAATAAATCAAGTGAAAAGGAACAATAGCTCTCTGAAGCTGTGTTTTCCTTGGCTATGCAGTCAGTGCCTGGAATGCAGTTTAAGCCAAATATCTGTAGGGATGTCCCTGAATGCAAAATATGGGCTACCCAGACACCCTTGTTGCTGTGTCTGTTCACCAGGATGTGGACAAGCCATCTGAATACTTTTGGCACACTGATGTCTAGTGGGTTTGCAGAATTGTGTTCATTTACAAGTGTAACACTAAATGATTTTTGAGACTGTTGAGTCTGAAGATGCAGGAGTGCCTTGCCCAGCAGATATTGGAGCCTCACTAGATTCTGAAATTGAACCTGTGACACCAAGAAAATTGTTATCAGGGAATAAATAAGAAAAGAACCCTATATGCTGCAGGGTCTCTCTTGGACTTGATGGACCTGGTGTGCTCTCTAGCAATTCCTGCCATGCTATGTGAAACTTTTTAGAAAAGTTCTTCTCTCCCTGTCTGTTAAAATGGATGTAGTACTTAAGGTGTTTGTGAGTTGTCAGCAGGCAGAGAGGGCAGGGAGACAGATGGCAACATTGCACACATTCTGGGAAATCTCCCCTCCTCCAGGAGGGGAGAAGGTTACAGTGAGCATCTGAGTCACTGCAACTATTCAGATTTGTTCTAGAATGTCATGGCAAACATAAGGTAACAACACCATGTACCTAATGAAAGAGTTTTTTAATATAGATTGCATTACTTTCTTCAGAACTCCAGAAAATCCCTGGGTGTGCAATGTATATAGACTGCATTACTTTCTTCATAATGCCAGAAAAATCCCTGAATATGCAATAATGCAAATTATGTGTCTCAGATCTGTTCTTTTGTTGGGGAGGAAAATAGAAAAAGAAGTTAAGTAATGAAACAAAAGCATGTGCTCAGTAGTGCTGGCACAGACCAGAAAGCAGCACTAAGGAGAGCATCCCAAGTCTGCAGGAATTGCTGGCTGTAATTCTTGCTGCCACAGATGGCATCTTTACAGCACTGACTTCAGTGGGACCTTTGGTGATTACAACACATCAAGATTTCACTGTTTGTTCTTGCTCTGGCCCGCACCCACTTGAAAGTTAAATAAGTAAACACTCAGATAAAGGCACCAATTTCAGCAGTTCTATCCGTGTGTGTAACCTTAGGTGTGTGCTGAGCTGGGATTGCCTCTCCCACGGCACCCATTGTGCTGCACTGTCTGCTACTGAACTCCATAAAACAATCTTGTTCATAGGCTTCTGGAATGTCAGTGCTGTTCTTTAGATGAGTGTTCAGATGAGATAATTTCATCTAAAGCCAAAACCAGATATTACTGACAATAAAATTAATGATCCCAGAGTCCACTCTTTGGGGCTGAATTTTATTGGGATGGGTTTTGAAGTCTGCCTTATCTTCATGAAAGAGTTCTTTGAGTTTAGGTTGATTGAGAAAGTTTATTTAGTCAAATGTATCCCATCCACTGTGTGGATACTGCAAATAGAATGAAGGGCTTCTCTGGCAGATTCTGTGGTATAATCAAACTGGTTTTTGAAGTCAAGGAAACAAGACATGCTGGTCAGACAGAGCTGACCTGAGACCTAAATGAAATTTATTCACTTGATACTGAATTTAATTCTTTGCTCTGCTCTCTGGTTTCCTATGGAAATTTGAGGTATGCTTCAAACCTGACTATTTCACTTTTACCCTGGATGGGGATTGCAGTGCTGTGGCTCCTCTGGAACTAGAAAAAAAATCCATTTACCCTCAGCATTGTTGGTCTTTATGCCTGTTTTTTCAGAATGGGGATTTCTTCTTTGAGGGATCTTGTAATGGAACATAGATTGTCAGTAGTAAGTAGCACAGATACAACAAAACCAATTGCTGTATGACTTTGAAGACAGTTAAATTTGTGCATTTAGCTCAGAGGGGTGAGACCACTGTGTGACAAGAGGAGCTCTCATTTAATGAGAAGGCCTGTGGGTGGTATTTACCTTTGCCTTTTCTTTCCAGCTAATTCTTTCAGGGGAGAAACTGTCCAGTGTTTGTCTGTCAGCCGTTTTGCTTTTCTCCTTTGTGAGCTCTTGCAATCCCATTTGTCTGTCCATGCACGTTTCAGGCCATGATGGATGAATTGTTTGAGCATGATGGTGGAGTTGAGAGAAGTCAAGATTCAGACCAAAGTCCAGGGGAGTTTTTGTTTGCAAACCTTTTGGGCATATTTCTTGTTATTGTTAATGGACTACATAAAATCCAAATTACATTAGAAAATATGAAGAAGAGGAAGAAATAAGGAGGGAAATGATTGAGTGGGGGCAACTTAAAGGAGTCAAGATGGTGTTCATCTTCGTAAGAGGAAAGTTTCATTTTTTTCTAGCTTGCTTATGAGACTTTTTGTGATTTTATTATCATGCGCTTTCAGTATTTCTAGAAAAAAGGGGGCTGGGAGTTCAACAGAATTTCCCCATGGTCATTGCCACTAGCTCTTATTTGTTTGGTTTCAGAAAGGGAGTCAAGCATTGTTTAATCAAAGGACAAAATTCCAAATTTATCTTTAATCCTTCATATTGTTCATATTCTCTCACTCTGTGCATGCTGCCAATAGGAAGGGAGGTTGTGTTAGCTGCAGAATAAAGAGATGTTGTATTTGTTGGCAAAGCAAATTCCTAATTATTTTCTTTGTTCTGCTTTGGTATTCTGTTTCTGAGGTAAGCTCCAGAGAGATTTCTTGGAATTCTATGGGCTCTTGGCCTAGAGTAAACGGATGTCTTGAGATTTCCAGCTCACCACTTGGATGAGAACAGATAGGTCTGCATGTCAAGAGAAAGACCTGTCTCTTATCTGATATGCTGGAGAGGATTTATTGCCTTGGCAAAATGAGATGCTTTCTAGCCAGTTCTCTTGGAATAGTGGCATTCCTAAGCTTTCTTGTTGGCACCAGACAAGCAAATGTCAGGAAACTCATAGTATACTTAGAGGCACACAGCTTTTGCTTTGAATTTCCTGTAGAAATTCTTTAAAGTAACACCCTCTCTGTGATTTTGCTGCTCTGAAAATTTAACTTTGTGTAGCAGGCTTCAGATAAATTATTAAAGAAAATATTTTGCTGTTTCTAAGGTGAAGTTTATTGGTTTGGTTTTTAAATTTTTTTAGGTAGTATTTCTATTAAACTAGGGCTCCACTATAACTATGAATGGTATAAAAAGTACATAATTTTTAAACAGCATTTTTCAGCTCCTTTCTTTACTCTGAATTATGGCTCTCCTACAACTCTAAGACGTGTATCCAGCTTGTGAAAATATATTAATTTTGATAAACCATATCTCTAGTTTTTCCGTACACTGTACTTTAAAAACCTTGGAATTGAATGAAGCCAAGGATGTGGTCCCAAGATATAAAATAAACGGCTTTTTTTTTTTTGTATAAACATATAAATGCCTTTTTCTCCCAGTCTCACAGTCATGTGATTCTTTGAGCTTTTCAGAACATTATATTTAATGCAAATGACCAAGAGATGTGTATTATGAAATGCTGGAATGATGGGGATTATTTTTAATATACATTTTTCTTTAAGGACTAAATATCCTTTCTGAAGAGGCTTTTAAGCACTTGATCTTTCCCACAGTTATTCTTTGCTTTTGCTCCTGGAATGCTGACAGAAAAAGAACCATGAACTACAAAATGCATTTTTACTTCCTGAATTTCATTGTTTAGGGGACTTAGAGTGGAACAGATGCTATGTGTTCCAGTTCTCTAAGCTTTTTATGTCTGCATCTAATTCTAAGCATACATGTGCCCTCGTATTGCTGGCTTGCAATGCTCTTGGCTGTCTTGCTGAATTACAGACAGAATGCTCAGAAATGAAGCCTTGATGAATATATACATATGAATATATGTAACTCATCCCTACACCTTCTTCTCCCCCAAAACTGTCCCCTTCTCTCACTGAATGTTTTGAGTAATATTATCAAATTGCAAAAGCTATAAGAGAAAAGCATATGGCAGGGAATTCAAATCTACAAGTTTTCAATATGTTGATGTCACTAAAGAGGCACAAGTTTATTAGCTGCCTAATATTTAGAGGAGTGCTTCAACAGCAAGAACAGAATACTGATGACTGGATGAATAGAAGTTAAATATATCTACATTGCTGCCTGGATTGACTTGTTTCCCTGCAACTCAATAAAAATTTTATAGAATTAAATAATTTTCTTTCTTGGAAAAAAGGAGGCAAAAAAGGAGGCAAAAAAGGTACAAACTGTGATGCTTGCATTTCAGTTCTGTGCAGAAGCATCTTCAGCACACATGTATGACAACATCTGTCTCCCCAGCTAGGAGTGTAAATGAAGGTGTGCATCACTGACATGAGTTCAAAGCTCAACATCATCTAATTTTGCAGCTTGATGGGCTGGGCTAGACAATGTGTTAGCTTTTCAAAACATATGAAGAATATTTAGCATGTTTAACAATAAGAATGCAAACAGAGAACATTCAGGATTCTCCCCCAAAAGCTGTGAAGCTTTGAGTGGGCACCATTAAAGGGCTGGAGAGCAATGAGAGATGAGGATGTGTCAGCAGATTCCCCCCCTTACACTGAAGCTGCATTTCTGCTGGAACTATCAGCCTCACCCTCCCCTAAGCTGCAGCATGGCTCTCTCTGTGTCACCCCTGTCCCCATCTGGAATTCTTGGATTTCCTGAGCTAACCAGGATATGTGGTCAGGACGGTCTGTAGCCCCACAGCTACAGAGCAGCCTGTGGCAGCAGTGTCTTGGCTGAGCCCACTGCAGCCCCATCCTGCCCCTTGTAGTGGATCTGCTCTTGGCCCTCCTGGTGAAGATTGGGATCTAAGGATCCTTTCTTGAGGGACTGTGGCACCCAGAGAGGAGCTCTTCAAGATGTGGTTAATTCTGCCGTAAGAGGTTGCAACTGCTCATAGCAATTTTTCCTTTTGAAATTGAGGGATTATTTAACATTTGACATTTGTTCACTGTTTAACTGAGATTCTGTCACAAAATGCCAATGTGTGCAGGTAAGTGTGTTCTCTGGTGCCCATGCCCTAATCCCTGGTGGTGAGGTGTGTGGGGTATTACTGTGTGGGTGTGTGTTGCTACCTCACTGAGTCACCTTAGGAGCCCTCCAAAACAAGGAGCCTGGAAACTGACAGGCATATATTGTTTTCCTTTGGCTCCCCTACAGAGATCAAAATGGGAAATGTTGTGGTACTCTCAGAAGACTGATTTGATTTTTGACCGCTATTGGTAAGGCTGGATTTTACAGAGTGGATTACTATTCCCTCTCCCTGAGAGAGATATGATGACATCCCATTGGTTGTAACATGTGATTTATATTCCAGGTGTAATTAGGACCAGAGATGATTTGTTTCAATAGTAAAGAACCCTGTTTTCTGAAGGCATCAGCTGTGAGCTACCCTGCAGTTACTAGGGAGAGAAGAGCCTTAGGGTGCAGAAAGGGAAGAGACAGAGAAAGAGGAGGAGGAAAAAAGAGAGACTTTCACAGTAGCATTGCAGTCCAAATTTCTCTTGTTTCCACCCTACCAAGCCGTTTTTAATTAATTATTTGTTGGGAAATATTGCATTCCCATAGGCCCTGTCAGTGTCATCTTTGTGCCTTGTTGTTTTCTAGTAGCTGCTTTTGAGGTTTCTCCGGTAGTTGCCTGCTTCTCGATTTTATAGATGAGACAGCTGCAACCTGAAACATCAGATATTTTCCTCTTCACTCCTCTTGCTCTGCTGTGTAGAACTCTGCTCCTCCTAATGTACATCATACTAGGAAGGATCCCTCTTGCAGGTGTTGAAGGCCCTGCCAATGACATTTGTCATCCCCAGGGAAGTGCTGCCCAACCCTGTGCATCCTAACAGACTTTGGGGAGAAAATATACTGCAAGTGAAAGGTCAAGAAGGAGCAGCTGCAGCAGGCTGATAGCCAGCTGTGATAAGAGATCAAACTCAGCTGAACAAATCCAGCCAACATCCAAACAACGCGGAAGCAGCAGCTCATGGTAAGTCATGTCAAGTAGCAGGGAACTCCTTCTGTCCTGAAAGTTCACTTGATCTTGACACTAGTCTTTAATTCTTTCCCCAAAATTGTCAAATTTTCGGTCTGTCATTTTCTATAATGAACATATTCTCTTCAGAGCAGATTCCAAGGAACAGAAAGGTGAAATTACTGTGTCAGGAGGTGACTTGAGGATCACATGAAAGAAAAATCAAACCAACAACCAAGGAACCTCCGAGCTGATGATTCCAGTAGAAAAAGCAGCTCTAAGTTGTGCCAAAGCTTAGTGTAGAGTTGTAAATTTCAAATGTACCTTGAAATCTCCTTACTTCCTCTGTTTGGAACATGGCCACTACATTTGCTTTGGAAACTTTCTTTTCCTTTAAAACTGTTTTCAAAAAGTGACCATATAGAATCACAGCTTTTATAAAGTGCTATGGAAATGGAAACTCCAGTGCTGTTTTGTCTTCACAATGCTTGTCTTTCCTTGTTATTCCCACAGAAATACTCAGAGCAAAATTTCAAAACGGACCTTATTGTCATAATATAATGTATGTAATTTCTAGCAGCCTGCTAGCTGTGTCTTTTCTCAAATATCTCAAACAGCTGGTTAAAGACTCTGGCTAGCAAACTTAGAGTTGGGGATGCCACCACACTGTTCCTGGCTGCACAGCTTCTGAGAGGCAGGAGCCCAGCCTTAATCTGTGTCCCTGAGGGGTCGTTTGGCCAAGTGCACATTTTTGGTGTGATCCTTCCTTACTGGGTATGAGAGAATTGATTATGATTTTATTTAGCGAAATTTTAAAGGTGTGAACACATTTTTTGGTTTTTGTGTTCTCATTCCACATTAAAACAGCTTCAGAATGAACGAACTGGTGCCTCAAGCCAAAGCTGAGGTGAAACTGGAAACCTCCTGAAGAGCAGACAGCAGTACAGTTTAACACCTAATGGTGACAAGTAAGGAGCACTTGGTTTCACAAGGATTTTCCCCCTATTTTTTCCTACTTATGTCTATATGAGCAGGTGAGGGGAGTCCTGGGGTAGAGGTTAGGGAATTGTCCCTTGATCATAGGACTGCCAGCATGTTCTCAGGCATGATTTTGGTCACTAGTGACCAACGTGTGTCTCAGTAGTACTCTGACATGATCCAGGCATGTTATGGCCCAGGATAATTCCTGATAAATAATTTGGACAGGAATACTCTTTTGTGGGAGAAAAGAGAGGCAGATGGGGTATGGAAGGAAGGTGCAAAGTGTGGTGTAAAATCTGAGTCAGAAAATCCAACTTTTGTGTAGCCTTTTATTACCATGTTTATGTAAAAACATCTTGTTTTTACAGGGACAGGTCTGACTCTTAGCTGCATCTTCATTTAAAGTGACTTCATCAATTAACTCTGTTATTTGCAATGACTTTAATTTCATTTTTTTAGAGCTTTAATTTCTTTCTATGACCTCCTTTCCTTGAAATGCTGCACAGTGTTTGCCTCCATGTCCTGAAAAGCAATCAGCAGGTTTACAAAATTTGTAGAGACCTGCAGTGAGGGCTGGTCCCCTTCTCAGCAGCCATGGCAAACTATTAGCATAAGCAACAGTTTATTAGTCAAGACTTGCCAAAAAGGAAACTGGGCTGTTTCTTAAAACCAGTGTAGTCACAGAGACCAAGAAGTTTCACCATCTCTTTCTCAGGGCGTGATGGTCAACATCTGTTGACACCAATGGAAAGATTCCTCATTTTGAAAGAACCACTGAATTGGACCATTACTCAGAAGGAAAAGTCACAGCTTTTAAGTCACCCACGCCTTTTCTTATGTTTGCCTTGGAAATCTGAACTGTAAGACCTTCTGAGAGTGATTGTGTCATAGGCTGATGGACAGACAGTGTCTGGTTGTTTGGTACACCCCTGGTCTGCTGCTCTTGTTGCTTAATTCTGTGTTGGTGCATTCATGATAGAGTGCTAGCAAAGAAGTTGCACAGTTTTTATGTGGAAGTCCCAGTGTGCAGTATTGTTTGCACTTGGGACACATGCAGATGCAATTTGGAGATAGTTATAAAATTACTAATTCTTTTCCAAAGACAAAGTTTCTTCTGAGGCGGCAACTGTGATCTGCTACCCACCTACATCTCTAGCAACTAGTTTTCAAGTGCTAATCTGTTGTGCTGGATGCCATCCAGGCGTGGCAGTTGTGGTGAGAACTGAGTCAGAATCTCTGGTGGCTCTGAATTGTCATCAGATGTGTCAGAACTATACCACAATATCCCTCACTTCTCAGAATAAGCTTATGATCATCTCTATAAGGGTCACATCCCTGTTTGAATCCCAGCAGCCAGGCCTCCACTCCATATTTGTGCAACTTTAGATCTCATGCTAGATTTCCATTATTTTCCCACAAATAGAGCAGGAGGAAAGAATGTGAAACTGAGAATTATATTGTTGAAATATTTTGTGTCTTAGTTGTGTGAATTTCCATCAACTTTACTGAGATGTAGGAGAGGTGGTTGGTAAAAGCTGTTAAAATACAAAGATAAGATGAGCTGTAACCCCCTCTGAGTCACTGAGCAGCAGGGTCAGCAGCAGAGCTCTGTTTTTCCAGCCAGTTTAATTAAAAAACATAAACTATCTCGGTTCACTTACTTCACCCCAAAGCTTTTGCTATAAAATCAGATAGCCTAGGCTTCCCAGAAGCAGAATTTTCCTCTTTAGTAAACAGTGCTCTGTTAGGAAAAAGACCGTAACAAATTTTTACTGAAGGAAGAAGGCAGAAATGCTACAGTGCAATTTTAAAAGCCTAACTAACCTGTGCCCTTCCCTTTCCTACTCAGCCAGAATGTGCTGGCCTCCTCTAAGGGCTGTAGGGCCCTGCTGGAGGAGTCACTTGTTACTCTCCATGCCCAAATGATCCCTACTTGGAGTCTGTGAGCTCCAGAGGATTTTGGTAGGTAAGAAGGGAGGAGAACTTCTGGAGTCTCTACAGCTCCCATTGGAAAAGAGTCACTGCTCTCCACTGGGGAAAGAGGGCCTTCTGAGTTATTGCTGAACTGCAGTTGGATTGGAAGAGATTTGCTTGCGAAGCTTTTATCACTGGGCTGTGCTCTTCCTCAGCTTGCATTGTATTTAGTGGGTTTCAGCTCTTTGGATGAAGTGGAATAACAAATGAGATTTTCGGTCTGTCATGGAAAGGTTACTTCCTAGACAGCTTTTTTATTCTCTTAGGGAATAAGAGAAAAAAAGAAAGAAAGAAAGGGTTTCTTTTTCTCAGCTTGGGTTGAATTGGTAGCTACCATTTGAGCATTTGGTGTATTTATTTTTCCAGAATTTCACAGCCCCCTCCTTTCCTTTACGTTTTAAGCAACTAGGTTCTCCTCCTAAGGATGTGATTGCAGGGAGTCTTGAACTTGAAAAGGCAAAGATCTGTGATGAGTCATTACAGTCTTTAGAAAATGAGACATCAGTGGGAGCTTTTGATTTTGGCAAGTTTTTAAAATTAGACACTTTTTTAATCAGTAACCCAGACGCTACCCTTAATCTAACCGCTCTAGGATGCTCAGTGAGCCAGTCTCTCCTGTCTGAGAACCAGGACTGAGGATTTTTTATAATAAAACCTCTCCCAAGGGCCTATGCCATGGGGCAGTTTTGCAATTGCAATTGAATTTAGTGTAACTGCAGAATTTCTACTGAGAGTGTTCATACATTGTGTTGAGGATATCCTTACTGTTGGTTCAGTTCCTCAGTGAAAATCAAAGTCAGGCATGTCTCTTTATTTTAAAATATGTATTGGAATTTGTTTAGGGAGTGTGCACCTACTTTGATAGTATTTTCATCAGCTTTTAAAACCAGGTAAGCATTTCTGCACCAGGACAAATTATGGCAGTGTAATAGTAATAATTTAACGTGGTGGAAAATCCTAGGAGATTGCTACTGGCTTGCATTTGGAATGAGATGGAATCCACTTTATTGCCAGAGTTGTATTTAGCAGTGTCAGGTAAAATCCGAAGAATACAGATGTGGCTGTTGGAGATGTACCAGTGGAAGATGAGTGGTTGGATGGGTGCTTGATGCAATGGACATGGGAAAATCCATGGCAACAAATCTGAGTAGCCTTTTCCCCCATATAATGGCAGGACTGATGACAACATCAATAAGTCAAAGAGTTCCTTGTTATTTTTTTATTATTCATAAGAAGAAGTAATAATAGCCAAACAATTATATGCAGGACATGTATAAACTAGAGAATATGTGTGTGTATACTAACACATATGCACAAATTAGGGTGACAGATTAGTTAGCAATTCTCTGGCAAATGTAGGTCAGTGTCCAGAAGAATTGGTCTGTGAGTCCTCCTGAGGGAATATTCTGTTCTGAATCACCAGCCAGCCTTTTGCTTCAGCAGGGTTAGTCAGCTCTCTCAGCTGGTGCTCTGTGTCAGGTCTTGATCATCTGTTTGTGATAACAGGGGTGGAAACGCCAGAAGGCACAGATGAACTCCTCAGAAGCAAGCATTCTATTTCTGTATAAATATCTCTTGCAATAAAGGGAAAAGGAGGAGAAAATAAAGCAAATCTGTTATACAGTATCAGCAAAACTATTGCTAAATAGAATGTTTTTGTGAGCAGTCAGCAGATGCTGAGGCTCAGATATTAGCTTAGTGACTGTGTAACAAATTACAGTCATAAGACTCCGCTCACTTTCACCATCTTGCACTTGTTTTGATGGCAAATAAGGATCTAGTTTTCAGGGGGGTGTTTTAGGGATTTTTGTTTGTTTTGAGGTTGGCTTTTTTCAGTGAAAATTCATATTCCCTTCTGGCATTCACCAGACTGCAACTTAAGTCAACAACAGAGATCTTTGCAAAGACCCCATTATCTTTTTCTCATTTATTGGTGTGACTTTGTCCTCTCTCTGCACAGGTAAGTTCCTTAAATCTCTTTGCAGGCTTTTGTGTTTAGACCCTTCCAAGGGCAGCAGCTTAGTGAATGTAGCAAATAGCCAGTCTAAATTTTACAATAAATATCTTTTTAGGATTCTTTTCTTACTACCCAACATAATTTTGGGGCTCTGTGGATGTGTGTGACAGTCTTAACTAATAAATTCAGAAAGTGATGGTTTTGCCTGAGGTCCAATGAATTCCTGTTGTCCAATTGATGTTAAAGCAAGTCAGTAGAAAAAAACTTCCATTGGGCCCAGCAGAATTAGACCAGGCCCTACACCTTTGACAAAACTCACATGGCTGGAAGAGCAGTGAATAAAATTGCAATTTGCATTTGCTTGCAAAGCTGGAAAAGGAAAGCATACTCTCTGCAGCTACTAAGTGGAGCTTATGCTGAATTGTTTCTGGCTTGAACTCTCAAGGGAGAACACAGCACACTGGCTACACATGGATCTAGTCAGTGTCTGCAATAATCAAAATAGACAAGATTTTACTCTTTCAGATAATTACACTTCTCTCCAGACATCTGAAAAAGATAAAATAAGATTAGAGAAATATTTTTCAGGGAGACCTTTTGTCCCTTGTAGCTCTAATTTTAGGACAACAGCTCTTTCTGATGGAGGGTCTATGTACCACTGCTGCCAGCTGAGAGATGCTCTTATTGAGCAGGTTTTACTGTGTTCTGGGTTATCTTCTATTTTAAAATGATCTGGACCAATGACATTTGTGGCAAACTGAAGCAACCTGCAGAATCCAGCCTACAAAGAACAGGTAGAAGTTAGCTCACAGAGGTCCGAAGTAGATCATATTTATATATAGTGCATGCCCTGCCCATGTATATAGTTTAATGCTAATAGAAATATTTATTAGCGTGGTAAAATGAGTTAAATTGAATAAGTTTGGAGGTTCGACTTGCTGTTTTCACTTACAAGACTCAACCAAATGGGAAACATTCTGCTAATTTTGTGGCTGACACCAAGCTGGCTGGTGCAGTGTGCTGGAGGGAAGGGCTGACATCCAGAGGGACCTGATAGCCTTGGGAGGTGGGGCTGTGTATACCTCATTAAGGCAAACAGGGCAAAGTGCAAGATCCTACACCTGGGCTGGGCAACCCCCAGTACCAATACAGACTGGGGTGATCAAACTGAGAGCAGCCCTGATGAGAAACATTTAGGGATATTGGCGGAAGAAAAATTGGAGGTTAATCAGCACTAAGCACTTGCAGCCCAGAAAACCAATCCATTCCTGGGCTGCAGAAAGAGAGGCATGACCAGCTGCCTGAGAGAGAGAGGATTTTCCCACTCCTGCTGTATTCTTGTCAGGTGCTACAAGACAGAGCAAATCCATAGGACAGCCACAAAGATGATCAGAGGGCTGGAGCACTAGAAGGTTCCAGGGAGAACTTATATAATCCTTCCACTTCCTGAAGGGAGCTTTTGAGCAAGACAGAGACTTTTAATAAGGGTCTGTAGTGATAGCACATAGGGCAAAGGTATTAAAGTGAAAGAGAGTGGCCTTAGATTGGACACAAGGAAAATAATTTTTTATGGTAAAGGTAGTGAGGCACTGGCAAAGGTTTGCCCAGAAAAGTGGTACTGGAAGTATTCAAAGTCATGTTGAATACTAGATGATCTCTAAAAGTCTTTTCCAACCTAAACCATTCTATGATCCCAACAAGAACAATGTTGCAGAAGTGCAGGAAAGTGTAGTAAATGGTTGGGAGGCTTTTGTGACCTCCATACTCTTGTCATACCTTAGAAAACATTGAATACTTGAACAGTATTAATCTTCTTTTGTAAGGCTGCATTTAATTTGTAACATCTGGTGTAAATAACTAAATTCCTTTTTAGATGCTTTTGAAACACTTTGCAAATTTTCCAATATTGTATTATTTTCCTTGCTTGTGGCATATGTGTGACTGCAGTAAATGAATATTGTGTGTTTGGGATAGAAACAATCTCTTTTTTTATCTGAATGGAAATCATTCCTATGTCCATGTGCCTTTTCAACATGAGGTAGTTTATGCTTGAACAGCCCACTTCCATAAAGTGTTATTAACTGTTTTCCTATTTGAATTTTAATTACGAATTACGTTACGTTCCAAATGTACTTAAATAGCTTCTTTCAAATGTATGGATGAACGGATGAGAGCTGCCCTGTTCCCCCCTGAGCCAGGGAGCTCACCACCCTGCAACCATGAGGGGCAGCTCTGCAAATGCAGGGCCTGTTCCTCATGTTTGTATGGCCACAGGCTTGACTGACCTGCTTGCTCGGCAGAACAGAAAATCCCCTGAAGCACACAGAAATACCTGCACTCTGTTTGCACTTTGCTACACTGTGAAAACTCAGGGAGAGAGCAGGGGGATGCATTCTCAGCAGGTGAAAGCAGCCAGGGCTCAGGTGAAAGCTGAGGTGTTTTGCTCTGCAGCTGCTGTGGGGTTGCCACTGTCCACTAGAATATTGAACATTAAACAAAATCTCAGAGTAAATGTGAGGGTGAGTTTTTACAGAAAGCTATCATCTTACCTCTATTTATTACTTGTGAAAGACTTGTGGAAAACAGATGAACATTTAGGGCACTTTCAGAGAGGTTTTTTTGTGCTTGGAAACTTATCTATTATCCAGTGGCTACAGTAAGTCCAATTAAATATATTGTTTCTCCTTAAAAGAATTACTTGCTATTATATGCTATGGCAAGTAAAGTGATGTTTGCTTTAAAAAAAATGTGTTGAGAGCCAAAGATGAATTATCAGTTATGCCTCTTTCTCTTCTGCTTTGTATGTAGAAACAAACTTGCAGACAACGTTATTTCTAAATTAAAATAAATGTAAACTGACTGGTGCAAATCAAGGCTGTACAATTTAATCCTCATTGGAGATTATTCTTTTTACATGAACTTGCATGAAAACAGGTTTGGGATCCTTATTTCAGATTTTTATCAAGAATGAATTGCAAGTGGTACTTGTTCACTTGGACAGAAATAATATTCTTGATTGTCTGACAAAGGCGTTGGTTAAGCAAAGTCTGTAAATTGCTGACTGCACAATGCACAAAAATATTCAGCAATATTCAACACAGCCAATGTTTCCACTTCTGTTTTAGTTTGATCTGACCCTGTGAGATACTGAGCACAATGAGGATCAGGTGCCCAGCAGACAGAAGTTCACCATATCAGTAGGCTGAGGGTTTTATATTGGTTTTGTCTCAGTGATACTGAAACACCATTCAGCTGTGGTGACAACTCCTTACATCTTTGATGCACCACATCATCCTGAAAGGTAGTGATGATTCAAGATTCTTCTGTCTCCAACAATATTTGAGCAAACCTGGATAAAATTAACAGGTTCCAGCTGCTGGCTCAGCTGTGTCCTACAGGGGGTCTGCTGGAGCCCCCACTGCCAGCTCCTCCCTGTTTATACCTTGTGCCTTCCTATCTTCCCTTTGCCCTGCCTTCCTGGTTTTTAGATCACCAATGTTGTCTTCCAAGGTCTGTTTTGCAGAAATATTTCTGTGTACAGGAAAGTGTACTAGATAAACTTGCCACTCCAGCAGGGGACATTTATTTAGTAATAGCTTGTACCATCTCCATTTGGATTCTATCTAGGACTTTGAGACCTACCCTCCCACTGAGAAATCAAAAGCAGCTGCGATCTTTCTTGACACTCTCAGAGTATAAATTGTGTCAAAAGTGGCAATAAGTGAAGGTGAGCAGGGCTGGAGTTCATCTGTCCCTTTGTCTTTCTCATTGGAGGGACATCTGCTCCCAGGAGTTCTCCATCACCACCTAAGTTTCGTCTGCAGTTTGCCAGGCAGTTCTGGAACGTGCAGCAGCGACCAGGGCTGAGGCAGAGCAGATCTGCTGTCCTTCAGCACAGTTACAAAGTGCCAGAATTGAGTTTACACACTGTGCTTCCAGCAGATGAAAGAGCAGATCTGAAAGGGCTATGGATGCAAACAAAAATGAAGACCAATATTTTCAAACACAGCCACTGCATGCCCATTGACTTACAGCAGATTTTTGGAAGCGTTCCATGTTTCATAATCTCCAAAGGGAGCAATGTTTATTGAATGAAACAACTCTTTTCAGCAGTTTTGCTCTGTAGCAGAAGGTGTAGCTTTTATGCCTGTATTTGTAAAGGCTGGAGAATAGGTTCAGCTGCACTAAATTCAGTAAGGCTTTCCAACATAGGGTTAGAACCAAAGAGGGGCACCAGCCAAAGGACCCCCTTGATCCATGTCTTCACACTAAGGGCTTTGGAATCCACAAAACTACAGGATTTGTAGCTGCAAAAAAACTTAAAATTTGTAGTAGCTTTTGATTCTTTCAAACTCAAATTTTACCCAGGACTGAACCACAAGATAAGAAGACAGCAGGATATATATAAAGGTGAGATGTGAGGGAAAAAATGTACTTGAACTGCTGGCTTTTCTGAAGAATTCATGTGACAGGCTCGAGCTGTTGCTAAGAACATAATAGGAATTTAAGGCAACTCAAGAATCATATGAAAACCTGAAATTCAAATTAATAATGCAATACTAGATCTTATTTTAAAAAATCTTTCAAATGAAAAGGTCTGCAAAAACATTCTCAAGTTACTGCAGTGTAAGTTCCTTTCCTGGATAAGCTTGATCTGGTTCACAGCAAATATGAATGTTAATCAGTACACTAAAACATATCTGCTTAAAAAAATTATTTTTACTTTGTCTTTGAGCCTTTCCATGAAATAAGTAAAAAGGGAGCAGGAGGACCGATCTCTTTCAGAGGAATTTGAAGGTCATTCTAACACAAAATCTGCATGGTTTTGTATCATTTGCAGCATTTGAGCATCTTCCAGATAGTTGCTTTTTATTTTGATTTCCCACATTCTAGGAAATAAATACCTTTGTGTGTTTCCAGACATTTTTTAAATATTCTTCTATTTTAGTGTGAATGTGCAGGAAATTCAAGTCCAGCAGGTGCTACATTTGTGCTACATAGGTGAGACATCAGTTAGGAGGCTGCCCAAGGTGGAAGTTGAGTCTGTGACCCTGGTAACAGTTTTTTGCTGAGCTGAGAATGCAACATCGTGGCAAAGGTGGTTTGGGATAGGTAGGCAATTCTTTTATCAGATAACTTAAGCCAATCTCTTGAAGTGTTTTGTGTAACAGGACCTGAACTTAAACTGAACTTTGATTCCTGTTAAGAAGATGTTGCATTGAGAAGATTCCTGGGAAATTGCATCCATACTCACCTAAGTTTCCCAGATGACTCAGTTAATTTCTACTCTAAATCTTTCAAAAGCTGTTTCTTCAGTAAACTGATGAAATCTTGTTCTGGAGGTATGCTGGACTCCCTACTAGAACATAATCCAGACTCATATATTCACATTAATGGTGAATACTCTTTATCTGAAGTTCTCCCTACTGCTTTCTTGTGGCTTCAGTTTGACATCTGAGAGCAAAACACACAGAAAGCTTTTAGTCTCCCTATTCTTATATAATGGATGACAGGTAAGCTTTCAGTGTAGCATATATTACTTTGGGGGAAAGTTTATATTGAAAAATTATGGCTCCTGAAAATTGAAACACGACCTCTCAGTACCTGAGGAAATAACATGCCTAGCCCTGAAACAGGAAATAAGAGACTATCCAAATGCAGATATTTTTCAGTGAAGTACAACATTATATTCATTATTTGAAAGAAATAATCCAGTATTTTTTCTTTCAACATGTTCTTTTCAACATGTACTTTTATTACTTTTTGCTTTGCCCACTGTGTATATTGGTTTCAAGGGTTTTTGTAGAGGCATGATTGTGCAAAACCTGGACTGTTGAAAGCTGTTACTTCTGGAGCAGACCATCAATATTCCTAATGGATGTCGACAAACTGATTATGGGGGAAATTCAACACAGCAGAACTTCTTCTTGAAGATGTTGTTCTATAAATATGGGTGCTGTAGTCAACTCTTTATTAAGGGGGATAACTAAATTGATTTTATATAACTTGCGGCTCTAAGACAGCAAATATTCCTTTTTAAAAATTCTCTGATGCTTTCTGCCTGCAATGGGTAAACATGACAGAAAAATAATCAATCTTCACAAAATTTCTATGAAGTGATCAATTTGAATGTTTAGCTTTAAGCAAGAGTGCAAAAACATTGAAAACTTGAATGATATGTTCAAAATCACAGAATGGCAAAGTCTGAAATCAAGACCTAATCAGGGTTAACTGACTGTGCTGAGACCCCACTAGTCCTCTCAGAGAGAGGAGAGATGGAAAAGATTTGAAAACGTGATGGATATTCAAAATGAGTTTCGATCCCAAGTTCCCAAATTTGACATCTCAAAAAATTTGCAGGTTTGAGCCTACTGCCTTGCAGTGTGAAGAAAGAATGAACTAGGGTCTGTATGAACAGAAATGATTTTGTTGTAGGGCCTGTCTGTTGCTCTCCTGGACTATAACAGCTTTTCTGTGATCTGTGTTTCAGTGCCCTAATGACAAGTGAGAACGTGCACAAATCGTGAAGTTTATTGCGAGTACAAATGAACAACTGTAGAGAGATTATTCATCCCACCCTGACACAGCTCGAGCACAGAATTAATTGGGTGCAGATGCTGAACAAATGGTTTGAGTTTTGTTGCAGAGGATGATGCCAGTGCTGACATGGGGAGTAACCACTGTGTCTGCTGGACTGAACTTTGCTTGAACAAAAGTTCAGACTGGCGGGTTTTTTGACATTTTGGATCCACTTCATTAGCAAGGTAGCTAGGCAAGGGGATCTTGTATGCCTGGGGCTGTGCCACAGTCACTTTGCTCGTATCCTCTAGCTATGAGAACTTGAAAGAGAAAAAGCAAATGGCTTTTGTTCAGCAGTATGTGAAGTGCTATTTATCCTGGAGGGCTTCTCTGGTGTTGAAATACTGGCTTGAGATCTTCATCAAGACACAATGTAAGTTATTACCAAAATGTCCACAGGCTTTGTGATACTCAAAGGATTTGTAAAGATAATATATTGCTATCAAAGATCTTTCAAGCCTAGTTTCCAAAAGAATCAGGTTTTATTGTTTATATGGTATAAAAACTGTAGAAGAACATTATATGTTTGCCAAAAGTAGCAGTTTTTTTGGAAACAAACATTTTACTTATATCCACACTTGATCACATTAGCCTGAGAAATTAATTTATAAATAATATCACAATGATAATTCCTATTGGACAAAGCATATCAGAGGGAGAGAAATAGAAGCTGGGAAAACAACTGGGAAGGAATCAGACTAGAAAACTTTCTCAGCATCTTCTGGATTAGGCAAGTTCAAGGCTGTGGTGAGAGAGAAATAGTAGCTATGACAAATGTTCTTCTGACAGAGCCAGGATTTTACTTGGCACGACCAAACCTGCTTCATCCCACAGATGGGAGCTGTGGAAAGAATCTCTCATACTGGCAAAAGAGATTTCCTTCATGGTATGTCTCTCCTTTGTGTAGTGGCTTATGAAATACCCTATGCCTCAGCCTATATCAGGTGGAGGAGTTACAACTTATAAAGCCTCTACTGAATTAGTGTAAATATATGCAACATGCAAACCAGGAAAGGAGTATAATGGGAGAAACAAAATAGTTACAAATGTTAAAGGGATATGAACACTGAAAGAAGTTAATTGAAAACTGACAGGACCTGATACAATAGTGAGAAAAGAAAGAATAAATGAATTAAATGGAAACATCAGGGTAAAACCAGAAAATATTTCAGAAGAAGTGTGCAAATATAGATAAATATATCAAAAGGACACTTACTGTCCATTAGAAATGTGTTCTGGAGTACAACTATGAGCTAATGATGTTCTTAATTCTTTCGAAGGCATTGAAAATTCTGTGGGATGGAGAGACATGGTGGATTGTTGAAATACTACCTAATGTTTATCCTGCACTGATTCAAAACAAGCCATCCAAGCTTAAAGGAAAACACTGTTCATCACTGGAAGCTGTAAGTGGCCACATGTGCACTCATCTGATGGAAGGAGAGAAATGTGCCCCTTCGTTTTGTAGGATGCGTGGCCAAAAGTAATCCTAAGTGTTGTAGTAAGCAAACTCCTACTATGATTGCAGTGGTGCTCTGGCATTTTAATAGCAACTAAAGGAGTAACCTTATTTAGGACCCATGGCTCAGGACCCATTCCTAGGAACAAAAATAGGACAATACCCGTCATGATTGGTTATTTTTTCCCCCATTTTACCAGCCTCTGGAGACTAAACTGCTGAAAGTGCTGCTGGTCAAGCTGGCAGACAAGGGGGCTAATGGCCTTCAGCCATGGTAGCTGGTGGGATCCAAATGAGCATATGATGATGGCATGGCAATGGTTTCCAGCTCTGTGAAGGAAAGCTCCTGCTGGTTTGGTAGTTCTTCTTGATGAACACCACATGTCTATACTGAGCTTTCTCTTCTATTTATTTTAAATTTCCTATGAAAGTAATTTCTATGTGAAGGAATAAGGAAGCTACGTGCTTAAAAAGAAAATCGAACTTTAGTGCTCAGAAATATGTTTATTCAACTGTGAAGTTCACCGCTGAAACGGGGATTGACAGACGTTAGCCATATTTTATCACCACTCTCAGGAATGCCAGGACTAGAAATGCTCAGGAGAAGCTGATGCCAACAGTAATCTGAGCCATCGACCCTCAGCTGAACGTGTACTGAGAAGATTTATTCTTGCTTTTCTTTCATTGTGCTTATTCCAGACTTCCCACAGCAGGCCTTAATGAAAAATATTCCAAAGTTCAGCGACAGTTCCAAGTAACTGACAGATGGAACAAAGTTCACCAAGAACTTTATTAAGGAAGAGGACAACCTGAGGTAGGGTTTAGGAGAGATGCAGGTGATTGTCTCTGATACTGCAATCCTCAAGGCCTTCTGTCAGCTTGCAGCCGAAGCTGGACATGTTTACTCTGTGTTGGCAATCCAGTGTTTGACTTTCTAAGCTGCCAAAATTTGACTTCTTCCCTGTCCAGAACAACTGTGCTAATAGTATTTATGGAGCAAGCATTCCATGCCTAAAACCTAAGGAAATGCCATACTTGAGCAGCTTTCTTCTGCCTGCCTTGCTAGTAGGTGTGGCTGCAGAACGTGATGGGAAAAGGGCACATCTGCCCCAGGGTGGTCTCAGGCACAACCTGCAGCAGCAATGGGTTTTGTCCTCAGGCTGCCTCTGTGTCCCAGCAGTCCAGCCCATGTGCTTCACTCTCTGCTTGTGAGATATTTTGTCTGATGAGGGTGAGAATTGCAAGGCAAACTTATTTCAGGTCAGGAGAAAGTTTCCCCTCTGTTACTATGTCCCTTTGTCTATAAATAATTAGGCATTCATTTTAGCATGTGGACTGTAAAATGCTCTTTAATCTCACCAGATGAGGATTAGCTGAACAACCTACTAGCTCATGGTAAGGAAAGTATCCAGGAGTGGTTCTTAATAGAAGGGACTTTTCAGTTTTATGTCTCTTTATGACCTATCCCTGCTATCTTTGCACGAACACACACACACACAGAGCCATCTGATCAATACTCTTGATTATTACTTTGATTAAAATCTTGAGAAAAGTAGAAAGATTTAAAGATTCCTGGTCAATGTTGTGTTTAGCTGCATCGTCTGTCCATGTTCTCATCACATAATGTTCTGCCTCTGATAAAGAAATAGATATAACCAATCTGATTGATTAATGGGATGTAGTTGCACATAATGTTGCTATAAATGTGTGCACTGAACCAGTCACAAAGAGCATAATATGCAAACAAGCTTTTGCTAAAGGAATTTACAAATAACTTCTGTTAATAGACAGCAAATGCAGGTAAAATTCATTGAAATAGTGATTTATTGCAATTACTTGATTTGCTTTTGAATACATTTGTACGCATATGCAGAGAGAGTGTGGGATGTTATGAAAGAGTGAGAAATAATTCAGAGGGTTTTTTTGTTTCTATACAAACAAAATCTGTATGCAAGCTTTGGAGGCAGGGAAAAAAAGAGAAACAAAGAGCAGAACTTCTATGTTTTCCAGAAGTGCCTTGACATATCAGTCCTGATTTACTGCACCTTACAAGAACTTATAGGGAAGGTTGGAGACATTCTTTTCCCATTGGGGAGTGTTGAATGGAATTGCTGTGGAGTACTGCTTCATCAGTACTCAGGAGAGTGATGTTCACTACTACTGGCTGAGAGATTCTGCTTCTGCTTGAGAGGTAAGGCTGCATGCTTCTCCACCTCTCCGGGAATCTTTCTACTCTGGAACATTAGCTGTGATCCAGATTTTATGAAAATCTGTTTAATAGCAGTGCAGAGAATGAGTTGCAGAGCCATTTATAACAGCCAAAATAATTCAGTCGTGACCTCTTTGTGTTCCCATAAAACTGTTTTTCCCTCAGCATCAGGAGATGAGTCAGCAGTAGTGATAACAAGAGTTAGAGAAATACTGGAAAAAACAAGTGTCCCAAGTACTTTGGCAGTGAAAAATTAAGCTTCAAAGTGATTTCTTCATGGAACATTTTTTCTCTCTCCAGGACACCAAACTGACGGAGTATATTAAAGAAAGAAGAAAAAGAGGGAGAGAGAGAACGAAAACAGGACTTGGATGATATTTCTCAGTGTCTGCCAATATCTAACATGCTTTTGGAAAAGTTGTGTAACACAACCTACCAAGAGAGCCCTGTTTGAATAGAGGCTAGTAATCCTTTCTATTTAGTGCTGTTTGTGGTTTTGCAGAGCTGACCTGCAGGGCCTCATTTTTTGACTGGTGAAACAGGCTGTATTTTTTCTTAAGGCTATAAGGATCAGGAAGTTGTCCTCTGAATACATGCCTGACTAGAATTTGCCATCAGTTTACCAGCAACTCTATTATTCTTAAGCCTATAGGACACTTTGAATGATGGAAAACCTTGAATGTTCTCTTTTGTGAAGGCGAGTGTTTGCCTCCAGTGATCAAACATGCAGATAGAAGGTCAGGAAACTTGCAATATAAAGTGTTACGTTTGAAATAATTTAAATGAGGACTGTTGCAAAGGGTTTACTTTCTGTTTTGCAGTGTTTTCAGTATAATTTCTTTAGATATTTTAATCTACTCTGCATGACAAATTAAAGGTAGTGTTGCACAATGCTTTTCATTACAGAAAAGTGTCAACAATGTAAATTTTCAAATGAAGGAATATGACTTCTAATATTGAACTACTTTTATTTTCATGGCCTTTAGGTAATGGCTATGAAGAAAAATACAAGGAAAATAGTTGAAATTTTTTTGGGGTCTTCTTCATGATAATGAGGGACAAAACTGAGGAAGCAGGCTCCTATGTGTTTGGAAGTTTGTGTTCAGGGACTCTCCAAGGCTGATACCAACACTGAAAACTGCTGCCCGAGTCTGAAGCAGGCAGTCTGCCTTCTGAATAACAGTTTGGCATGGGATGGGTAGTGGTAGTGGGTGACTCCCTTCTGAGGGGAGCAGAGGGCCCCATATGTTGGCTGGATCCATCCCACAGTGAGCTCTGCTGCCTCCCTGGGGCCTGGGTATGGGATATCACCAGGAGACTCCCTGGGCTGATTCAGCCCTCTGATTGTTCCCTACTGCTGATACTCCAGGCTGGCAGTGATGAGATTGAAAAGAGGAGTGCCAGGGCAATTAAAGGGACTTTAGGGCACTGGGTCAAGTGATTGATAGGGCAGGAACACAGCTGGTGTTCTACTCAGTCCCTTTGGTG
Source organism: Zonotrichia leucophrys gambelii (assembly GCF_028769735.1). Classification (NCBI taxonomy): domain Eukaryota; kingdom Metazoa; phylum Chordata; class Aves; order Passeriformes; family Passerellidae; genus Zonotrichia; species Zonotrichia leucophrys. The sequence continues at coordinate 15,292,324 of NC_088172.1, read as the reverse complement.
GCAGAGAAAAACAATGAAAGGAACAGAGGACCCAACGTTATCAACAAGTGGCTCAAGGGTTGGTGTCATCAGCAGAATTTTGGGTTCTTTGATCTTGGGGCAACTTTTACAGCACCTGGCCTGCTGGAACTGGATGGGCTCCATCTCTCTGTTAAGGGCAGAAGGATTTTTCTTTATGAACTGGCAGAACTCATTGAAAGGGCTTTAAACTAGGTTTGGGGAGGGAAGGGGATGCAGCTGTGCTCTCTGGGAACAGGCCCAAGAGTGGTAAGGCTGAGTTAGGGGTGAAATCAGTAGCCCAGTTGAGGTGAAGGTATGCATGTACTCAATATGGGTAACAAACAAGAAGAGCTGGAAGCCCTGGTGCAACAGCAAAACTGTGATGTAATTGCCATCATGGAAATGTTGTGGGATGACTCAGATGGCTGGGGTGCTGCACTGGATGGCTACAAACTCTTCAGGAGAGACAGAAAAAGAAGAAAAAGTGGACGGCTAGCCCTTTATATTAGGAAGGCTTTTGATTCCATGGATATTGAAACTAATGAAGACACAATTGAATGCCTATGGGTAAGAATTAAGGGGAAGGCCAACAAGGCTGACATCCTACTGGGAGCCTGCTATTGTCCACCTAACCAGGAAGAAGTGGTGGACAACTTATTCTATAAGCAGCTGGAGAATGTTTCAGGATCACCAGTGCTTGTTCTTGTCAGTGATTTTAACCTACCAGACACCTGCTGGGAACTTAACACAGCAGAAAAGAGGCAGTCCAGGAAGTTCTTAGAGTGTGTGGAGGACAGCTTTTTGTGACAGCTGGTGAGTGAGCCCACTGGGGAGGGACATTTTAGAACTGTTGTTTACAAATAGAGATGGGCTGGTGTGAGGTGTGGTGGTTGGAGGCTGCCTGGGGCATAGTGATCATGAAATTACAGAGTTCTTGATATTTGGTGAAATGAGGAGGAATATCAATAAGATTTTACATTGGAGTTCCAGAGGGCAGACTTTGGTCTATTTAGGAGACTTATTCAGAGAGTTCTTTGGGAAGCAGTCCTTTAAAATGAAGGAGTCCAGAAAAGGTAGGTGTGCTTTGAAACAGAAATCTTGAGGACACAGGAACAGACTGTCCCTGCGTGCCAAAAGATGAGTTAAAAAGACAAACATCCAGCCTGGATGGGCAATGAGGTTTTGGAGAAACTTAGGAATAAAAAGAGGATGTATCATATTTGGAAGGAGGGTCAGGTCTCTCAGGAAGTATTTTAGAGCTAGGGCATGTAAGAAAAAAAAAACCTAGGGAGGCCAAAGCTCAGTTTGAACTTCATTTGGTAACTTTCATAAAGGATGATGAAAAATGGCTTTACAAATATATAAATGGCAAAAGGAAGGGTAAGACCAACATTTTTTCTCTACTAGATGTGGGAGGGAACTTAGTAACTGCAGATGAGGTACTTAACAGAAGGTGAAGGTGCTTCATGCCTTCTTTGCCTAAGTCTTTAGTAGGAAGATGGCTTGTCCTCAGGACAGCTGTGCTCCTGGGCTGGTAGATGGTGTCAGGGAGCAGAATGATTCCCCTCTTACCCAGGAAGGGGTAGTTGGAGAACTGCTAAGCCACTTGGATGTTCATAAATCCATGGGACCAGATGGGATCCCTCCAAGAGTGATGAGAGAACTGACACATGAGCTTGTGAAACCTCTCTCCATCATTTACCAGCAGTCCTGGCTCACTGGTGAGGTTCCAGATGGCTGGAAGCTGGCCAGTGTGACGCCCATTCACGAAAAGGGTAGGAAGGAGGATCCTGGTAATTATAGACCAGTCAGTCTGACCTTTAGTACCCAACAAGGTTATGGAACAGTTTGTATTGAGTGTCACCACACAGCACTTGCAGGATGGCCAGGGTATTAGACCCAGCCAGCAGGGGTTTGGGGGGGTAGGTTGTTTGACCAACCTGGTCTCCTTTTATGACCATCAGACCCACCTCGTGGATGCAGGAAAGGCTGTGGTTGTTGTCTACCTGGATTTCAGCAAGGCCTTTGACACTGTCCCCCACAGCACACCCCTGGAAAAGCTGGCAGCCCATGGCTTGGACAGTAGCACTCTGTGCTGGGTTAGGAACTGGCTGAAAGACTGGGCCCAGAGAGTGATGGTGAATGGTTCTGCATCCAGCTGGGGGCAGTCACCAGTGGTGTCCCTCAGGGGTCTGTGCTGGGGCCTGCTCTGTCCAAAATCTTTATTGCTGACATGGATGAGGGGGTTGAGTCTTTCACTGGTAAATTTGTGGGTGCCACTAAGCTGGGATTGTGTGTCCATCTCTTGGAAGGTAGGAGGGCTCTGCAGAGAGACCTGGAATGGTTGAATGGATGGGCAGAGTCCAATAGGATTAAGTTTAATAAGTCCAAATGCCAAGTCCTGCATTTTGGCCACAATAACTCCCTGCATCACTACAGGCTGGGGACAGTTTGGCAGAAAGGGACCTGGGGGTACTGACAACCAGCTGGACATGAGCCAGCAGTGTGCCCAGGTGGCCAAGAAGGCCAAGGGCATCCTGGCCAGTATCAGGAACGGTGTGGCCAGCAGGAGCAGGGAGGTCATTCTGTCCCCTGTACTCAGCACTGGTGAGGCCTCACCCTGAGTGCTGTGTCCAGTTCTGGCCCCTCAGTTTGGGAAGGATGTTGAGACACCTGAGTGCATCCAGAGGAGGCAACGAGGCTGTGAGGGGCTTGGAGCACAAACCCTGTGAGGAATGACTGAGAGAGCTGGGGCTGTTTAACCTGGAGAAAAGGAGACTAAGGGGTGACCTTATCACTCTCTACAACCCCTGAAAGTCGAGGGGATTGGTCTCTTTCTCCCGGCAGCCACTGACAAAACAGGACACAGTCTTAAGCTGTGCCAAGGGAAATATAGATTGGATATTAGAAAAAAGTTTTTGTAGAAAGAGTGATAAAATACTGGAATGGTCTGTCCGGGGAGGTGGTGGAGTCACCATCTCTGAATGTGTTTAAAAAAAGACTGGACGTGGCACTCAGTGCTGTGGTTTAGTTAAGGTGTTAGGGCATGGGTTGGACTTGATGATCTTGAAGATCTTTTGCAACCCAGTGATTCTGCAATCTCTGTCCTGAGGTTTGGGGCCTACTTGCCACCCAAAGCTACTGTCTTTACAGTTTCACTCATGTGATTGACCCACCAGAATCCCCTTGCACAGACATAGGTTGGGCATGGTCATATCACACCTCTGACAAAAATCTTGTCAGGTCTTTTGTTGGCTGGTCTATGCATGTTGTGCATCCAGTTGCTTCTGGAGCAGGTGACAAAGGGTGACAAAGATAATTAAGGGATTGAAACATCTTTCTTATAAGGAAGTGCTGAGGGATCTGAGCCAGTTCAGCCTCAAGAAGAAATGGCTGAGAGGCACCATATCAGTCTCTTTGGATATCTGAAAGGAGGGTGTCAGAGGATATTTCCAAGCCCTTCTCAGTGGTGCCAAGCAGTAGGCCAAGCGGCAACAGGCAGACACTGAAGCACAGGAAATTCCACCTGAATATGAGGAAAAATTTCTTTACTGTATGTGTTACCAAGCACTAGAACAGATTGCCCAAAGGGGCTGTGGAGCTTCCCTCTCTAGAGATGACCCACTGTGGTCCCATCCAGCCTGACCCATTCAGTGATTCTGTAATCTGGGCTTTCAGGTCCCTCTGGTGCAGAATTTTCCTATGCTGGTGCTCTGTGTGATTGGGATAAAGGAAGCTGTGTGGTACCTATTTACAGAAATTTAACCATCCAGTGGACTTTCTGGGGATACACAGAAGAAAGAAGAGGATTGGGGCATTCTTGAAGGTAGGTGGCAGCCGAAATGGGGAGTTCAGACTCCCTCTAAGGGTGAAAAATTGACTATTTTTAACAGACTGCAGGAAATATTTGTTGCTGTGACTCTAAAATGTTGTTTATTGTAGTAGTGAGTCAAAAAGAAGATAAGTGTTTCAGGAGGCATTCCCCTAGAACTTTGTCCTCAATATTTGCTACTTGAAACTAGTAAGTGAAAAAGAAGAATGACCATTGCTGTCTTGTTTTATTGTTCTGGCTGGCACTGTTCTGTGCATAATGCTTAAGAATCTGACTGGACACCAAGCAAGTCTTTGCCTTGACCCATTCTCCTCCTAGTCAGGAGGCTGTCTGTCAAAGTAGCTGGGATTTGGATGAAACCTGCTGAGAGGAGTATAACATTCCAGCTTTATTCAACCTAGAGCTGTGAGAAATATTCACCACAAAACCTAAAACTTTTCAAGGAAGCTTATGTTGAATATCAAGTGCAGAGAGGGATTTACTGTTGGGTCGGATTCATGTAAAACTGTACTTTTGACATACTTTTGACCTGAAACCTGGCAATGCTCAGATATTTTGACTGAAGTTACTTTGAGGCTACAAAGCCAAAACTTAAAGAAAAACTCAGAAACTGCAAAGGTGGCATGAAGAGCTCAAACTTAACCCCAAATCTGCTTCAGATTTTGTGCTAGATTGAGCTAGGTGCTGCTTAGCCTTTCTGCTTCCAAGTAAACAACAGGCACATCATTGCAATCTGTTGCATTGCAATCTGTTGCAAACATGAATAAGAACTGGAATATTGTGAAGCTTGAAAATAATTAAATAATTTTGTATTCTCAGAAAAAAGTCATGAACTATGAGGATAGGAGTGTTACTGGTGGTTTCCCCAAATATTTGCTCAAGGGCATGGTTTAGAATCCCAGTGGAGATGGAGCTTTGTTGGATATTTAATCTGAGTTGTTAATTGCTTGGTGTTGCCTTAGCACTGTCCAGCCATCTCAGCCTTTGATGGTGAGCACCAACTTGGAAATAATCCTGTGAGGTGTATTTTTGTCCCCTACTTTAAAAATATATTATTTTTTACATCTTGTATTGCATTAGGAATGACTACAAAAGATCAGCACATAGCAACAGGTAGAAATAAAAGTAGGATTTGCTTAGTTATTTTGCTCAGATTGAATTTAATGGAAAACTTATATGGAGAAGAGGCTGTGTTGCTTTTGCAGATGAAAATATTCTTGGGAGAAGAAAGCTTTTCTCTATAGAAATGTTACTGCAGAGGATCAGACAAACATTCCCAGCTCTTTGAATAGTCCAAGTTCTGAGAGCTGTAGTTCCAACAGGCTCTAGGAAAGAAGGCAGTCATGCACATGTATGTGAATTCTCTCACATGACTAAAAGCAAAGGAACTTTGTCATGCCGAATCCTAACCTTTTTTCAGCAAGGAATTTTCTGTCTGGCAACAAAGAACATCTTATTCTCTCCCCTGCTGACTCTTGCTGCTTATATTCCTCCCTAATTGGAAGTTGCAGTATAGATGTGCAAAAAAGGATATGCTTAGAGCATACCTCAAGGGTGAGCTGTCTAACCAAGGAAACAATTTCATCCTGTCTGTTGTGAAAAGAGCCTGGCGCTACAGAACACCTATTTTATAGCTCAGCAGGGCAGAATATAGCAAGGAGAAAAGACTCTGAGTGCTGAAACTGCAATATATTAATATTCATAGTTTCTTTTGCAGCATTTTGTAGTCTGGTAGGGAATTATTTGCCTTTAAATTGGATAGCTGAAGTTCCAGCATTCTGTTTTCGTCACTGCTTCAGATAGCATTGTAATTGAATCACTGAAGAAAGAAGACATGAAATTCCAGACTAGATCCATTGCTTGCTGCAGAGTGAGCTATGCTTTCACAAGGTTTCTATCACAGACCTTGCGTTTTGGACTCATGGGTGCACAAAGGGAATTAGCAGCTTTCAAAGGCAAGAGTGGCGGTCTTAGCAGTGCTCTCTGCAGGGGAACAGTGTGGTTTGTTCAAAAACCTACCCATCCAGGTATAGGTGGCACCTTCAGCACAAGTGGTTATGTTAAATCCTAAATGTCACGGTGCTCCCAGAAGAGCATGTCTAAACTAAGGAATTTCAAGTTTTGTCTTGCTGCCAGGAATGCCACATTGCTACCACAAATGGGGCACAACTGCAATAAGTATGATGGTCTTCATTCAGCAAATTTTAATGTTAGAATCATCCCAGCTAAAGCCAGTGGAGGTATTCAAGTGTTTAAAATTAACCATATGCATATTTATTACGTAGCATTTTGGAAAGGTAGAAGCATAACTGAACAAGCTCCAGATGCTCTGTTTTCTTGCTGACATTGTTTGTAAGTTGAGAGTAATATTTGTCATCAAAGACAAACAAATGGAGGATGACTCAGTCTCATCCTTGCTCAGAGGGGAAGAATCCAAAGGGAATTTGATTTCCCTGTTTAGAGAACCCGCACAAAGTGAGGTGAATTCACGTTTTTCTGAAGGGCATGGTCATATCATACCTCTGACAAAAATCTTTAAACAGGATTGAAACACAATCCTGTTTAAAAACTGTTTTTCTGCAACTATTATTATTTAAGTTTGAGGTTTCTAGGTCAAACACTGTTGAATTTTCTCTCACAGTGACAATCTGAAGGAAAGGCTTGATATTATGATTTTTTTGAGGAAATACACAATGATTGCAGTCTTCATATATGTTCTTTCTCAGATCAATGAAAAGTACTTTTCAGATTGTGGCAGCACCTCAAACACAACTTCCTGTGACTTAAGCCAAGAGCAAAAGATAGGTCCCTTGTAAAGTCAGTGAATACAGTGCAGACTAAACTTTTTTACCAGCCCCACCTCCTCCTATCAAAACCACTGATGTAATGACAGCTTATGTTTTTATTTTCTTTGTGTCTTAAGTTTTTTTTACAGATAGTGAAATATGTGAGAGAACAATACATTGAGCAAAATGAATAAAGAAAAATGGAAGATTGCATTAAATGGTCATCTGGGTACATAAAGGCAATTTGAAAGATTCAAGTACTGACCTCCTCAGAGTGTTTAGCTTTCATAGCTATAATAATGAAAGCTAAATAGCTTTCATTATTTTTCATTAACTCACCTTCCCTGATAGTTAAAGCCTTGCTCATTTTGTTGAATACATGAGTGAACCAAGCTTGATGGATGGGGACAAATTAGCCATAAAGAACCTCATAAGTAGCAAAGGGCCATTAATCCTGCACAGTTTGTACTCCACTTTTAGCATAGTGAGTAGGAGAAATTAGCTGCAATTAATATCACAGATCTTTTGATCATTGTCAAATAACTATTAGAAGGTGAGTATCTCATGATACTGGAACACCACCTTTCCTAGGATGTGTCAGCGCTGAGCCTCTCCTGTGTTAATCACTGATTTTCCCTGAGCAGAGAAAGAAGTGTTGCTGGTAGTTCTCAGTACAAGATTTGCCATGGGGTTTCACCAGGAGGGAAAAATAGCTGGATTGAGAAACTAAATGCTGAAGGGATTAAAACAAATGTAGGAATGATCCTCATGAACTTCTGGCCAGCAAGGGAGAGTGAAGGAGGGAAATGCTTTAAAAGAATACTTTTGAGTCACATTTTCTGAACTGCACAGCTGCACACAGTTTGTGAAAGGATGAGATTTTGCTGCAGAAAACTCCAGTGTGAAGTAAGTCTGGATCAGGGGGCTGGCCCACTGAGTACAGTGCCCACTTCAGTCACATAAAACCTCATGGTGGGTTCCTATTTTCAGTGAAAATATGGGTTTGATACTTTCATCATAAGCAGCACGTAGGGGTGTTCAAAGAAAAGTTAAGCATTGCAATATTCAAACTGAATCTAAGAAAACATGCTTCAGTTAAATAACATATTTGAAATATATTGGACTCTTATTTGTGATTTTCCTCAGGGCAGTATTAATGCAATAACAAAACAGATGAGGCTGAATGCTTGATTGAAAAACTTTGGGCCTTCAAGGGCTGTTTTACTGTCCAGTGAGGTTCTGCAGGCTGATCTTCCCAGGCACAGCAGCTCCCAGGTTTGGAATGCTGAGGAAAGAGCCTTGGATTGCAGAGCAGTCCAACTGCGGCCGAACATAAGGTCACAACCAGGAACATATGAGATGAATAAATCTTTATTGGGCAGGACTGCAAAACATTAGGTAATGGGGCCAGTGACAAAAAAAGAACTTAGTCTGAATCATACTCCAAAATGTGCACAAGAAGAGTTCAGGCCTCTAGCAAGGGGCAAAACTTGTGTTTCTGGTGCTGATAGAAAAAAAGAAAAAAAAAAAGAAAAACCAAGCTAAGGGTTTCTTTGGCTTGTGTAAGTGCATGCATTGTACACATCCACAGCATTTCAGTCCACGGGAGCTCATGATATTTTCTGTAGTTGAGATTGGATGTAAGTGCTAACACAATCGTTCTTACTTCTTTACCAGCTTCCATCACCATATCTGTGTTCTGCTGCCTTCTCACCTTCTTCTCACCTACAGATGGAAAAATAAAGCTGTGAAAAAAACCAGAAAAAACAAAAACCCCAACCTAACACACTTCTGGGGAAGTGTTTCAGTGCTTATTTTACCCCAAACTGTGGTTGATAGTTAAAATATCCCTTCTCCCTCTCCCTATGGGAACTGAAATTCTGAGAATTCTTTGCTCACAACAAATGAAACACTTAGTTGTGAATCATGTTGGAATTATTTTTTCTGTTAAATTGGTTTGTGCCCAAGGGAGATGATTACACAGTTTGAGGGTCTTACAGTCCCATTTATTCAGGTCAGATACGCAAGAGCTTGTGGGCTAGAAGTTTGTGTTCCTTTTGGAATTCATTACTTGAAGTGTATACCATGAGCTCAGAAAGACCTACCTCCTGTAAGGGAGGAGAACTGCTAAGAGGTAGTGAGACTCCGAAGAGAAGGCAAGGATGTTAGAAGGAATCACTCCTGCAAAGTGGATCCAGACCTTAGGTCCACAGTTGATCCATTTTAATGATCTGTGTTGTGACTGCTGCTCTGCCCAGGGTAGGGACTCATCCAGAAAAACTATAACTGTAGCTACAGTATGGCAAGTATTGAACAGATTTTGCATGTTAGAAACCAAGAAAAGTAATTTAGTGCACGCAAAATTTATGGGATTCAACAGTAGCTGATGAGATGGATACCCCTGGATGGGGATTTCTGTCTTCCACTTAGTTATCAAATATGAATGACATTTAATACAAAGAGCTCTGATTGTGAAAATCTTTATGCACCCAGAAGTAAATTTAGTACTGTTTGACATCTATAGACCAGCAATTCAGGATGCCTGAATGACGTTAATGGTTAGAAATTTGGATGTAGAGGAAATTATTTTGACTGTAAAGATATTAATCCTAGATGATAAGATATATATGTACATAACCTGAACACTGAGATTTCATAGCAATCCGTTCTACCTATTTTACTATGCATTATTGGTGTATAAACTGCTGTATTTGGATCAAACTGAACAGAAGCTCCCACTTAGTCTAATATGATTTGTACACTTTTATTCAGGTAGCCTCACTTTTATTTTTCTTTAACAAATTATAGCAATATGACTGACAAGAATGTCTGCATCCACATACATCTGAACTTAATATAGACTTAAACTAAAAGTAAGCCAAGGAGTATCTAGATGAGTTGGGGAATATCCTTCAGGGCAAAAAAAAAAAGAAACCCACATTAATCAGGCTGGTGCTATAGATGCCTGCTTTTGAAATGATGGAATACAATTAAATTCTTGTCTCTGACTGAATGCCTAAGCTCTTCTCCACCAATAACATTTTATCCACTATTCCTTGTACTGTTAATTGTCCATTTGGACAGCTTCTGTAGCTTCCCTGCACAATACTTTTAGTCTCTGGAATATTTTATTTTAATTTGGCCAAGATTAACTCATCTTTCTGTGAAGTTAGCTGTAGTTCAAGGAACAATCATTCATGTGAGTGTGATATGTCTCTTTTCTGTGCAAGATGACCTTGAATACCTTCACTGGCAACATTCCTGGGAAGAAGCAGCGAGTTCATGTCATGCAGCAACATATTAGTTAGTGGATTTATCCTGCTTTCTGTGCACATTGCATGGGTGTGTAGTGTTCTCCTCTGGCATGTAGTTTGCACATTAAAATCTCTTGGGATTTAGACAGTGAACTCCTTCTCAGGAGGAGGGGACATGCAAGAGAGATGCTGGATTTCATAGTCTGCTCAACGCATTATTTCAGCTGGAATTTGGAAGACTAACCCTTTATTTCCAGGCACGAGAAATGAGTTTATAAAAGGCACTGAAGGCTCCCAGGGAAGGCTGGAGGAATAGGTGAGAGAACTGTCTGCCTCCTGGCATGATGGAATACATGCAGTTGAGAACAGGGGAAAGACACATTTATGACAAAGAACCTGCATTCCTACTAGGTACTTCCACTGAAATTCTGCTCTGTGGATCACTAGATACAAGAAATACTGGATGTCTCTCAGTTGTAGCCTAGATTCACTCATTACAGGCAAAACACCTGAAATTTTAATATTCAGGAGACTTTAAACATGCTAGTCCTGCAACATTTTAAGTGAAAACTATAATTGAAGGTTGAAAGCTAAGCCCATCATCAATTAACAGACCATCCCCCTTGGATAGCTAATATCAAATGGGGCAGGACAACACATCATCTGTACAGGGACCGGGAGGCCCAGCAAATTTACCAGGAAAACCCTAGAGGAGCTTTGTGACAACAGAATTCCCCCCCAGAAAGAGCTGTTAAAGTGCAAACAGAGGAATCAGATTAAAACTGAAACAACACAATTTAAATACTTCTATTCATGTTTTACTCCAGTGTGTTGCATCAGTAAAATGTGAATGCAAGATAGGGATTTAGGAGTGCAGAGGCAGAGTTTTTTTGAAACTGGTTTGGAAACTTTAAAAAACCAACTGTATTTTTCATTTAAACAAGCCTATTTTATTTCTTTATATAAAAATGTTTCCCCTGCATTTACAACAAAGCCAAGAATTACTAAACTGCATAAATCCTAGCAAAAAGCAGCCAGTGTCTTCCATTTCCCTCCTTATTTTAGAAGAAAGCACAGCCCTGCATTCCTATCTCCAGACAGTGTAATTGTTAGGGTTAGAAGCAACCTCTGGAGATCACCCGGTCCCACTCACCTGGCAAGGCAGGGTAACCTAGAGCAGGTTACATGGGGACCTGTCCAGGTAGGTTTGGAATTCTCCAGAGAGCGAGATCCATGAACTCCCTGGGCAGCCTGTTCCAGGGCTCTGACACCCTCAATATAAAGAAATTCTTCCTCATGTTGAGGTGGAACTGCTTGTGTTTTATTTTATGTTCATTGCTCCTCATCTTGTCACTGGGCACCATTGAAATGAATCTGTCACCATCCTCTTGGCACCCACCTTTAAGATGTCTGCATGTTTTGTTGAGATTCCCTCTCAGTCTTCTTCAGACTAAACAGCCCCAGCTCCTGTTGTCTCTCCTCATAAGAAAAGGATACTCTTCCTCATGAAGATACAAGATCCATTTCTCCTTCCACCTTCTCTAAGGCCTGATTTGCTTAGTGAGAAATTCTGACTCATATTCAGTCTGAGAGAAAACTTAACGATGTAATGATGATACATGCAGCTATATCTTCTGCATTGTAAGGTAGATGAGGGGAAAGAGTAGAGAACTAACATACTGTCCTTTGGGGTTTCACATCCTTGCTAATTTTCTAGGGATTGATAAAACTGTTAATGACTTTCTAGGCTCTGCTTTTTGACATTTACCGATATTCCTGAGCTTTGCTCATTTTTTTTCTACTTGAAAAAAGTATTTGTTGTATTATTTCAGTTAGGCTAAAATCTCTAGAACCGGTGGATAGAAAACTGACTAGGATTTGCACCCTTGCATCTTGCTGATGTAATAAGGGCAAAATCGCTGTTTAGTTCTGTCACAGGTCAGGTATATGTCATCTGTAAAATGTTTAGATTGTTTCTGTGTCATGGGATAGTTTCTCTTTGAAACAATCTGGTCTTCATAAGGCATGTTTAATAGAAGCTGCACATTAAAATCTCCTTCCCCAGGCATTTCTTCCTACCTCTGCAGTGCTGCTCACAGCTGCCTCAGTTTTGTTGGTGCAACTGTGTTTATGGTTGGAACAGAAAAGGGATTGGAGATGGAAGGAATGGCTAATGAAATGGAAGGCAGTAAGGATAGGAATGAGTGCCTGTAGGGAGTCTCCTGTAAGTGGAACTACTGATGAAAATTCTTATGGACATTGGCATTTGTTTTGTTGAGCATGGCACCTAGTAATTTGAATCCTTTTAGCCAGGTTAGGAAAATGACAGGTATGTGGAATATGGATGCTTAGGTGGTGGGAAGGAAACAATTTTGGCAGCTTTGTTCTGCAAAGGTCCTGTAACTTGACATTCAACACATCTGTTAATGAAAGGTTTCCAAGAAAGATATATGGCACCCCTGTGAAAAGGAAGTTAAATCATCTGCTGGTAGAGGTCAGCATTGGCCCTGGTATGTTGGCCTCTATCAGCTGGATGTTGGTTTCAGTCCTGTTGCAAATACTACCTGTGGAAACAGAGTCTGAATGATGCAGTGTATGCTGGTCCTTGCAAGCCTTAGTCTGGATGGTCCTACATGTTTTCAGTCAGTTTACTAGACTGTCAGACACAAAATTATTACGTTTTACAATAATGTTCACTTGAACTGCAAGGCTCTATAATATTCTCATCTGCCAATGTTTTAATTACAGGGTCTCATTCACTAAGGGAAACTAAAATTAGAAGTGGATGAATGGATTTTGATATGAAGGGGAAGATTTGCTTTCTTTTTTTTTAAATTTTGCTTCTTCCTTTTCCCAAGGAAATTATATTCTTGGGAGAACTGCAAAACCAGAAAGACCAAAATGGCCTCTCCTCAGCCATAGGGTGGAGAAGGCTTTGCAAACCAAGGTCAGACACAAAGGGATGTCTATTTATAAGTGACAAAACACAACAATAAAATTGAGAAAAGGATGTACATGTAGAGTAAGGATTCAGGAGAGAAAGGCAAGGGGAAAAAGGAAACTGCGATTTGTAGTGTTGTCAGTGAGGAGTGAATGAATATTTGTGCAAAGTAGGTCAAGAACAGAAAAAAACTGCGGTGGTGGAAGGGTTGGGTGATGGGGAAGGGTCTCTCAGTCTGTAACTGATGGGGTTGAGGGATGCCGGTGTTTCCACAGAGCTGGGTTTTCAGGGAGGTCCCGTCACACCCAAGCCTTCCACTGCTCCTTCTGAGAGCTCTTCTTAAGTGTGCACCGAGTCTCACCTTGGGTACGGGGTGAGGGCTGTAGCGCCAAACCACAGGCACAGAAAGAGCTGAGAGGGAAGGGAGGCCTGAGCAATCGTGAGTTCATCAGGTTGGAGACTCAATACTGCAGAGTACACCTCCAAAATGGGAAGAAGAATGTTCCTTGTACACAGCTCATAAGTAACCTCTGGTCTCTGTCTTTTTGGCAGATTAATCTTGCAGTAACGATTGATAATTTTTTTCTTCTTTTTCTAGATATGTATAGCTATTCTGAGAAAGGTTATTAGATATGAGACAGTATGGTATCATTGACATAAATTGCTTCTGTGTACTGAATTACTACAGATATTAACCAGAAACTGAGTGATTCTGCTGATGACAAAATCAGCTCCCAAGATAGTTTTCCAAAAGCAATCTTTCTCTGCAGACTCTTGTCTGCAGCAGCAGCAGGGGTCAGTGGGAGTTTTTTTTTTGTGTGTGTGTGTATGAAATGTCAACTTGGATACCATATTCACAACAAGTTTTGTCACTTGAAGATGAAAAAGGTTCAAAATATTGCTTTTGTTGGGCATCTTTCAAGTAGGTTAACATAACAATTTACAATGTGCCACGTTCATCCAGACATTTGATACCTCACCAAGTTTAAATGAAGAGAGGCATTAATCCAGTCCCTGGAGCTATCCTGCCCCCCAGACTGAGGGAAACTGAACTCACGCAGAATATTCACCGGAAAATCAAACTGCCATGAGGCTTTGGGGTTTGAGGAGTTAATGGCATGGTCCTTATGCATAGTATTTTAAACTTAGGCATGCATAGCACTCTACAAAAACAAGTAAAGACAAATGTGAGAGAAGCAAATGGTTCACACCCTGGACAGTTTATCTTTTCAGTTTCACAGAAATATTGAATGAATTTCTGCATAAATCTGAGTGCTCACTGAAGAGGTAGACCACAAGGAACCAAACAGAACTAAACTCGACCAGAAAAACATGAAACAAAAGGTAGATCAAAGGTAAAGGTAGATAATGTAGTTACACTGGAAATCAATGCAAATACCTATGTGTATGTGCGGCTTGGCATTTATGTTTGTCTACTTTTAGAAATTATACGAGACAATGATGTTAAGAAAGGACACCAGAAGAAAGGAAAGTGTGAGAATTGTCTGGTAATCTCAGAAAGCAGATGGAAGCAGAAAGGTAAAAGGCACACACAATTATATTAAGGAAAATTTAGGGAAAATCAAAGGAATACATGAACTGAGAGAAAAAAATAATTGCAGCTATATAGGTGTCAAAAGCAAGAGAAGGCCTATGTTTGATGGAGATGGTAGAAGCCGCTTACGACAAAAAAAGTCCATTTGGATACCAGACAGCCACAGCTTGTGATTTACACAAACTTGGAAGGAATACAGAAACTTAACCCAAACACAGTAGCTGTCGTAAGCGATGCACGGCTCTGGAAAGACAGCAAAACTTAAATATAAACGAACCGAAATGAGGTTAAACGCTGGCATAATTGTGACAGCATTTCTGCCTGCGGTTTGCTCGAAAGCAGCGCCCGGCGCAGTCAGAAGCTCGGATGACCGACGTGTGATACGGCTCATGTGATTCCCACACATGGGATGCATGACGTTGTGGTCAGCACACGTGGATCTAGGGTACCTGCAGCTCTACCTCGACAATTTCTCAGCAAATCTGGGTGGATGAACGTCTGCTAGTTATGGTTAGAGTCTAACTTCCAGTCCAAATATTTTTTTAATTGCTTATAGCATTCACAAATAAATTGTTTTCAGCTGAAACTTCCTCCACTGAATGCTCATTTTGCCAGATCCTTTAAATTAAATCCATGAGTCTACTTAAGGATTTTTCAGTAATGGGGGAAAAAAAGTGCCTTTTCTTTTATGATCTGCTAAGCCCAGTTCAGCATTAGAGACAGAAGGACACATACTGAGCCTTGCAAGTGAATTGAATGAGTTGACTAATACCTGCACTACAGTAGTACAATGAGACTCCTGTGGATTTTCATTCAGTGGGATTTGCTGATTCTCAAAGAAACCCCTGGATTTTCTATGTTTTTCTTCATAAAAATGTCAGTGAAAAAATCAGATCTTTTAACTGGGAGATCTTTATTCTATAATTTAGGATAGAGAAGATCTTACAGTTAAAAATTAAATTTTCAATGTTTTTCTGCACTATTGTACTAACTTCTTTTTCTGACTCTTCCTTTATAAAAATTGTAATTAAAAACCCCCAACCAATGAAGAAACATCCAAAAAATCCCCACAAATAAACCTGAAAAAAAAAAACAAGGAAATATAAAGGATAAAGAAGTACCATGATTTTCATTAACACTGTTTTCTGTGAGCTCATGAGATTATCGTTATATTCACACTTGCTGTAATAGCTGCACTATGAAAGAGAAAGCAAAAGCTTCATGTCCATTAGTCTGACTTGAGTAGTTTGAGAGTATTAGAAAAAAGAGTGAAAGATGTTGGTGTGAAAGGTAAAAAATGCAACCTATCTTTCAAAGGATGACTGTGCCAAGCTGTTCTGATATCTGAATGAGATAACCTCTTGTCGAAAATAAGTGCTAGTTATTGAAGGTTTGCCATTAACATTTGCCATTAACATTGGTTCTTCAGTTTTGGTTGGTCCCAAGTCTGAGAGAGGGAAGGTCTTGTCTCTGTGAACAGCAGTGGGGGATGCACAAAGATTTCAGCAATGACAACGATGTCATGAGGAGCAATGGTGCTGTGAGTAACTTCAGGTTTCTGACTGTCAGAGAGTTAAAATTCAGCAACATCCCTGTCTTGGAGGCAAATGACCTAGTTATGAAGATGGAGCTTCATAAATATCTGGAACCATTTGCATGGTCAGCTGCAGTCTCAGACAGCTGAGCCCAGGAGAATCCTTTCCACACTCAAGTTTCTGTGCACTGGCTATTGTCATGTGAAATGTCACTGTCCTGTGGGTTTACACGTGTGCTGATAAGTGAAGAAGGCTACTGTATTTTTGATAGTTTCAGAAAATGCCTTTAGTTATTACAGAAGCCATTCACTATCCCATTTCCTAGGACGAACTACAAAAAAGAAGAAATGGGGTTTTGAAAGCATCTTGTGTTCCAGTATATCCATGAATGTTGATTCTGAAAAACAATTCATGTTTATAGAAACTTCTATTTTAGTTTCTTAGCATTCAAGCCAGAGTAAATGAGAAAATAGAATTTTTTTTTTTTTTTGCCCAAGCTACCTTGTTTAAAATGGCTACAGGCTACATATTTGGAATCAGGAATCTTTAAAGCCTCTCTTTTTTTTTTTTTTTTCTTTACCTTTATTTGTAAATTGTCTCCTCACAATTCTGAGAAAACCAAAGGAGTGAAAACCATGCTCACCACTATGGATGTGATATTCCAACATCCTGAAAGCTGTTTGGCCTTAGATTCCTCAGCTGAATGCTTTTTATGTCTTTGCTCATGCAATCCTGTTTCCTCTGCACACCCCTTGGTACCTTGGCTTGTCTGTGCTCCTCTAGAGCTCTGCCCACTTGTATTGAACATACAGAGACAAACATTACAATGGATCTTTCCTATATCAGTTCATTATTATACTTTCAAGTGTCTGCAGTGTTTCCAGGATTCATTTTGACTTCCAGAAATCTTTTGATCTCTGAAGACACTCTTAACATGTGGTAGATTTGAAGTGCTTGATGCCACTCAGAGAGAAGTGAGCCCCATGAAGGGATCAGCCTTTTCCATTGCACTTGCAGGCTCTGCTAATACTGGAAATTACACAGTGCCAGAAGACAGACCCAGGCACTGACTCCATTGTCTACACTGTTAAATTGTTTGAGCAGTCCCTGGAATGGTTTGTCCCTGGGCAGTCAGCCCAGGCCTCTTCCAAACAGTTCCTGGGCATGTTTTGAGAATTAGCACGGGCCAGGCACCATGCCCAACATGTAGTTTGGATGCGGGCACCCTTATTTGGATGATAATAGACTTCACTAGTGCCAGATGGCCTCAGAGCCAGAGGGAATAAACACAGCCTGACTGCATATGCCATGTGCTCGTGCAGAGGATCTCTTGTGCTGTAAAATGATAGCTTGAGTTGTGTGTACGTGCACATCTCCATGTTAAGAAACTGTAACCTGAAAGACTGGATTTTACAAGGGGCAGCCTCAGGCTGGGACTTTGTGGCATCCAGGAAGACAGAGTGGGCATTATGCAATGCCTCTATTGCTGAAAACATCACAGGCACAGATCAGACCCTGGGACCATATGTCCAATGCACCATCTCGAATGGGAGCTAAGTATAAATTGCCTTTAAGGTCTCCTGGGCACCCTCTGGCCTTAAGACATGTTTATGTCTCTGCTGTTCAGACTGCCTGAAATAATACAGGGTCTGTGTTGCAACCCACCAGACGAATGTTTTTAGCATACAAATTAGAAGGTGTGCGTTTTATGCTTTAGGATGTGGTGTGTTCAAAGATGCAGCATCTACTAGGATGCTGTTACAAGGCTGCGTTGTTGGGAGAGAGCCAAAACAAATGTACCCTTGACCATCATGAACTGAGAGCAGCTCCCATGATGTTCAGGCACTGCCCAGCAGAATGCTTGTTAAAGTAGTCCAAACCAGAGGTGAGAAATGTCCGCATGGGGAAACTGATCAGGGGTCCAGTGTGTGGTTCCCACACTGGCCCTCTCTTACTAAAAAGTACAACCATACCCCTTGGGGCTGGGTTCATGGACATGAGACCCTAATATTCTGAAAAATCCTGCAGGTTTTAGGCTCTCTGTGAAATCCCTGAGATAAACATGCAGAGCAAACTCGGATAGCAGAATGAGAGTTCTCTGCATTGGATTCCTTTGTTGTTTTGTATGATTAGCAGGGGCTCAAGTAATAATAATTGTTAAATGCTGAACAGTTTAAATTGGTTGAAAAGCACATGGATGTCCAGGCCTGTAAGGGTATCTGCTGAGTTATAACTGTTCCAGTTCCACTGGAGAGTACCAATAAACTCTGTTGAGATTTGCTTTATCCCCAGTCTTTAAGTTATACACTAGATCATATATATAGGCTTTTATGTTCAAGCCATTCTATCATTTTGAAATTTTGGGTTTAAATATAATGTTATTTCTCCCTTTCTTTTTTTTTTTTTTTGCTTTGAAAGTCACAAATGTGTGTGGAAGAAGAAACTTTGCTACAGTATATTCACATTAAATAAAGAACACTTCAGGAAAACATTCTAATTAAGGAAAATTGAGAGGATAGAACCTATTCTGGATGTGAAAAAATTAATGTTAATAATTATTATAATTAGCAATGATTAGTCCTATTATCCTTTCTTTAATCAGTAGTTTTGGAGAACATTCAGGGATAGGCATGCAAAGAGTGACAGAGCACAGAGAGTATGTATTTGAGAGAAGCTTTTTGTGATTAAAGGCCACTGTAGTACATTGCAGTATTGTGCATTGAGCAGCTTGGTTCAGCTTCAGACATTGAAGATGTCACTGGGAATGGGCAAATCCTTTGCTGCTACCTTTTTCAGGTTCATCTCAATATGTTATTTGAGAGCTGATTTGTGAGGTACACATCTCAACTTGGTGGGGGAAAGGCGGGTGCCTGCAGACAGTATCTTCTTCAGCTACAAATCAAGACATGACAAGGCCAACCAATGTCTACAGACAGATTTGGACAAAGAGAAAAACACAGTTAATCTTCATGTCAGAAAGAAATGTATTAATAATATGAGATACATTTTCAGTACTTGTTTGGCAAAGAAAGGTGACAGGTGGTGTGTGTGTATCTGTCAGCAAGAAAATAGTATTGATACCTTTTCTGATAACAGAAGTAATCTTTTGGGTTTTTTCCCCCAACTTTTCAGTATGGCTCATCAGTATTCAACTTATTCTTGCTTCATAGAGGGGACTGTGAAGAGTGAAGTCCGAAGCTCAAAGAAAAGAAGATCTTTTTTACTGAAGCAGGATAGGTCTGGCTACCTTGAGAAGAATCTGTATTTTCAGTTCAGAACCAGTTGCACAGTCCTGGAGATATCAGGATGAAATATTGCTGTCTTCAATTGTATTTATTTGGCTGAAGAAGGTTTACATGGTTTCAAGATAACTATATAACAGAGGGAATGTGAATACCTCTTCCATGTCATGTACAGCAATTGCCAAATTTCCACCACTTCCTCTGCAGGAGTGCTAGCAGTGCCTTGGAAATGCTTTTTAGAAATTTCTGACATTGCTCAAGAATAACACAGCATATATTAACTTGGGCAGTTTTTCATAGTCAAAGTCACCCGTACATGCCAAAATGCAGACATTTCTAGAAATGCTGGACAAAAGAAATGGCTTCATGATCCAAATATATCTAACCTGTCAAGACTCCTTCTTATACACCTTTTTGCTATAAAAACTGTCAGGAAAATAGCCTTTGTCATCTTCTTAAACAGTGTGTTTATTTCTGTTTCCATGGAAAAATATTATTAGACTGGTATAATGGGCACTTGAGGGTATGCGCAGGAGTTATACTGCAGGCATACAGAAGTATTTCCTGGTGTGCTCTGAGACAAAGGCTTGGTTGAGTATTTGTAGCAAGAACTGCTATATAAAAAGAAGGCACCAGGCATTCCACTGAGAATGGTACAGGTATCATTTCAGATGCATATTTTACCCTCTAAATGCCTGCAATCCATGGCCACCAGAAATAACTGTCCCAGTGGGCAGTTGAGATGCAATCGCGTTATTTCCCAAGAACAATTTCAGTTTCACAGCCTGCAAAGTCCTTTGGGCATGTGAAAGCTGTAGACCTAAGTATTATCATTTTACAATGTTTCATGTGCAATGAAGTCACCACTTTCTCATGATTCACAGACAAATAAGCAACCATCTTGCACTCACACTATCTGGTTTATCTCATTTTCTGTTTTACTACTCTCTATTTTCACACTGATCATGCATCAGCTCCGTCTGTGGTGATGGATCATAGATTTCAATCACTCTTTGGCTTACCACTTCCTTCTTGTCCAACAAGCTGAAGTCTTTAAAACAGAAGGCAGTTACTTATGAAATCAAGTGGTTAAGCTTTGTGGATAGTCTCAGTTTTATGTTGGTGCATACTGCAGTTTGCTTGTGAAATATTAGCCTAACTGTCACTTGACACATTTTATTTGTGATGTTTCAAACAAAGAATAACACACACATTTTAAACAATATATGTGCATTTCTACTTCTGTGTTTGGTTTCAACTTCTGAGACTTCATTATGTTTATAAAATTCAGAACTTTTTTTTCTAAAATGATCTTCCTTTAAAAAAGTTAAAGAACCCTTCCCTTCCCTTCCCTTCCCTTCCCTTCCCTTCCCTTCCCTTCCCTTCCCTTCCCTTCCCTTCCCTTCCCTTCCCTTCCCTTCCCTTCCCTTCCCTTCCCTTCCCTTCCCTTCCCTTCCCTTCCCTTCCCTTCCCTTCCCTTCCCTTCCCTTCCCTTCCCTTCCCTTCTTTTTTACTGAATAAGGATAATAAATTTGGACAGTAAGACTATATAGTGACAGATTATAGAAAAAAATAAGTACATTCATTTGCAATGTAACCCAGCTTCAATCATGAGAGTTACAAAGAGCAAGAAAAAATTGTAAACAGAAGCTCTTCTTTCCTTAATGATTCTCCAGATATGTTTAGAAGGTGCAAAAGATGGCTTTTCTGACTGCAGCTTCCCAAAAATTTATTATGCTTGAAAATAATATATCTAAGAGGAAGAGTGCACAAACAGAGAAGGGTAAAAAAAGCATTTTTCATAACTTTAGTTAAGGTTCATGCCCACCGTCATATGAACTGTCATGTTCCACACGCATGTAGTGACATCCACAGTCACTGCACCCCACTTCCTGTGCTTTGAGTACTGCCAGTCCTGATAACCAGTGTGAAACCCATAAGTGGTGGGAGGACTCACAGATGACTTCAGTGAGAAGAAAAATAAGGGGAAGTATTAAAAAAAAATTAAAATAAGCTACTGGTAGGAAACCGCTGATAATTGACAGGTTTGCTATAAAATGCTGGCTATGTCTGTGGCAGTAGCAAGCAGCTCTATACAACATTCCCTGTACTGGGAGGTGTTGATAATATGCAGTCAGGAGTTAATAATTGTAAGCTAGAGACACATTTCAGCCACTAAACAGACCCTGTTATACTTTAACTCTGCTTCTTCTTTTCTCCAAATGAGATAATGATCCGAATTATTCTTCAACAAGCAAAACAGGTAACTTGGTGGCCAGACTTGGCCAGAAGTGCTGGGGGAAATCTGCTGAAAGGATGAGTGTAACAGAAGTGCTGCCCAGGGTGCATGGGGCCATGCTGGGGGCCATGAGGTGATCAAAAGGGAGATAATCATTAGGTTTTTTTTAATCTTGGTACAAGGTGGGAATGATCCTTAAGGAGATGAAAATGACAAATGTAAAAATGGGGAAATTAAAGTGACAGAAATATTATTTCAGGCAGGTATATTTTCATAAACTGTCAGTGGAGGTGGTTGTGAATTTGGGCTAGCACCTCCCCAGACTGGTTTGTTGTACTGTATACCCTTTGTGCCAGATCTGTCTCTTCTTCATGCCTCTGTTTTCAATGTTTGATTGGCACTCAAAGGGTGCTTGCATGAAGTTGATAAAACTTGCTCCTTCTAAAGCTTGCTCCAGTCATTACATTGCACTGGTAGCTACCAAAAGTAAATCTTTCAAATAAATAAATAGAAACTCTCAACAAGGAGCTAGAGGTATGGGTCAGGTGGGCAGAAAGGAGGAGTACTGCCAGTTTGGTATTACCTCCCCTTTTGGCATGGAGGTGGATTCCTTGATCTGAAGCTGCACACCTGTTTCCAATCAGACCTAAAAGAGGGCAGGAAAATCTGTCACCCCTGACTGCTTGCCAGCACCTCTGGTACAGTGCAGAAAGGTGAGAAGTGGTGAGTTAGACCCACTTGATCGAGTTTAAGTTTCATCTGAGCAAGGAGCTGCAGACAGCTCTCTCTCCCTGCAGACATGCACCTCCTGTGAAGCAAGCCCAAGTGCGACCGTTCCCTGTAACGCTGCTTGCTACAGCTCTGCACAACCTGTGGCTAACCTCCAAGCTTCAAGAGTTCAAGAGCTGTGTGTTTTCATCATAACCTCCAAGCTTCAAGAGCTGTGTGTTTTCATCATACATGGTTGTGAGGCAAGATGAGTCCTTTTGCCTGTCAGAGCCATTGCAGCCCATTCTGCAATTTGGGCTGATCTGCTGCAGATGAATTTCTGGGAACACTCAGGCTTCCTTTTGGACCCTGACCTTTTTTTCAGTTAAATTACTAGAAGCCCCCCTGGCTAATTTGGTCTGTCTAATTTCAATAATCAGTTCTCAACAATTTGTTAGCATGGTCATGGTTAACAAGTTTAATTTACCAATATAGATGTAACTAACCTCTATAGCTCAGCATCATTTAAAAGTGCTGAGTACAAAGGAGATATTTGTATACCTAAGTGGTGGTGGTGTTATTTGTCTGGAGAGATATACAGCTGGCTTCATTGATATAAGAATTATTTCTCTCAATTTTTTTCATAATTAGGCAGATTAGTTTGTAAATTTCTTATGTTATTTATGCCATGTTATGTATATCCTGAGGTTTTAATACAAGTGAATTGAGGGGTGTTTTTTGGTTGATGTGTTTATTCTTTGTTTGTGTTTTGTGTGTGTGGTATGCTTTTTTGGTTTTGTTTTGGTTTTTTTATCTTCCTAGATGTTAAGGTGTGAGGCAGAATAGCCAAATTATACAGGAGTAATATGTCTCCCTGAGTAGCATGTGTGCTGGTAGGGCACAGAACATCAGGAGTGGAAGGAGAACAGGAACAGGAACAATGCTTCAGCAACATTTTTCACCTTAGCAGTGGATATAAAAAAAGGCACTCCTGCTGAGTGCTATTCATTTCACACTCTGTATCTTTCTGGGATTGAGCCTATTAACAGTATTATGCCTTTTCAAAGTGAGATTCTTATTTGCTGGCAGATATTTAGGCTTAAGTAATTTGTGCTGTCTTTATGTATGTGTCTACATTGGTGACACAGTCTATAACCAATTCCACAGTCCATAAGTAATTGTCACTGATTTGGCTGCTAGTCTAGCAGTTAGAATTAAAAAGGACCTAATGAAAATAAATTTTTGTTAATGAAGCTGAGCTAGTTGGTTGGAAACGGTTTTATGTAGTTCAACTGTGCATGAAGACATTGGTGGGAAACTTGCCCTTGGAGCAGGAAAACAAAAATCTTGTGAATAGTTGCTTAGCAGTATGTGGGAGTTGTCGCTGGGATGAGGAAAGCCCATGGATTTTCTATGGCAGAAAGCAGAGGTACAGAATAAACAGTCTCTAGAACAAATGCCAAGGGGTTTTGTTTGCACTGTTCCCATATGAAGAATCCTACCCTCATGCTCCCTGTGTCAGTCCAGCGCTACCACCTTGTTCTCATATTGGTCAAAACCAGTTCCATTTATCAGCCCATCAGAGAGGAAGCAGATAATTACAGTTTTTGAAAGCAGGGCTATTTGTGGATGTTGCAATGAAGGGAGTCACTGGTTAGCCAGCAGTGTCACCCCTCTGCTGCCACAAGGCAGAAGCAAGCTGCCTGTGCTCCTGATGCAAACACAACTCAGGGCCAGGGGTGCACTTGACTTCTCTGGTAGCATATCAGTGTATGATTTTGTAGCATCAAGGTTGTAGCATCCAGGAAAGCTGAAAACCTTCTTTTGATCCTCAGGGGAGCACACCAGAACAAACCCTTTCCAAACTGTTTCTGTCTCTCTCTCTTTCTCTCTCTCATACACACACACACACATTTCTTGAAAGAAATGCTCTGCCAACTTTGACTTTTATAGATATACACCTGAATTCCAAAAAGATAAAATGATGGCATTTGTATAAAAAAGTGACCAAAAAGAAATACAATCCAAGAAAGGCGCAGTTTTGCTTGGAAACTAAAGTTACTTTTGGAAGCCACTATTTCTCTAACCCTCTTTCTAATGTACTGATGCCTTGGCAGAAATTTTCCAGTTCCCTTTAAGGTATTGCTGGGATCTGGCCTTGTGTGATAGTTTTGACCTCAGTGGGAGTTAAGGACTCTCAATAAATCATTAAATCATGTCCTTAGAGAAAAATATTCTATCTTGCTAAGCATCCAGAAAGGTAACCAAAGACTGCTTTAAAGGTGAATCAGACCTGGGATATAAATTAAATCATCATCCCATTTTTAATATAATCCATTCCTTATCATAGATCAGGGAATATAATTCAAGATAATTACCGATTTTTGAAAAGGTTAGTTTTAGGAAAATATGACACAACAGTCAACTAACAATGACACCCAGGAAAAACAAAATGGATAATCTTAATTTTTTAAAACAGGGAATTTAATTTTATTGGCCTGTGCATGTCACTGTAACTATATACTTTTTAAACACACATTTACAAAATTAGCCTGGAAATTTTATCTCTGCTTTCCAAGAAGGCTCCAACTCAGGAAGTATCTGAGCCTGGACTTTTGGGTAGCTCACTAGAGTCATAATGGGCGTACAGAAAATCTCTTTATCAAGGTCTGATTGTAATTACATGTACATTTTGTACTTTTAAAGCTGGTTAGGGCAAACTGGTCTTTGGACTGGCTGGCCACAGAGTTGGGTATGTGATTCCCTGCTTAGAGCATCTGAGGTGGTGGCAGTGATACATCATGGGAAAAATGTGTGCTTGAGACAGAGATGAGTGAACAGGGAGATTGATGGAGAAAATCTTCATTCAGTGAACTAATTCATTGCAGAGAAATTGCTGAAGATCAAACTTATCAAAACATGGCTGACCATTTCATTGTGTAGTGTGAGGTACCTTCATACCTTAAGAAATCTTTGTTGCTCTAACTGGCGTGAGCAAAAATGCAGCTTTAGTCTGAACACTGTGACAAAGACTCTCTTTTATTCTCTATGCCAACCACTGAATGGAAAGAGACTTTCATCAAAGTCTGGCAAAGGGCATTTATCTGCTCATCCCGGCTAATTGGCAAACAAAATGAGTATATACTTTCGGAAAAGTATATCTTCATTTTTTTTATAAGACTTTCAGTGTTTAGATTGTTTCCTTTCATTAGTCTTAGATTTTTACCTAGGTTGTCCTGTATGTAAAGGATAATCAAGCTGAATTTCAGCCGGGAATAGTTTTTTTGTTGTTTGGTTGGTTACATTTTTCTTTGATTTTTTTTCTTTGTTTGTTTGTTTGGTTGGGGTTTTTTTGTAAGTTTTTATCCATGTGTGAAAGTCCATTTCCAAAACTGGCTTAGAATAACTGTTCTCCATGTTTGCCACCAGTAGACTTCACGTGAATGGAAGCTGAATCTTTGCTATGCTCATGAGTTTCCTCTCCTACAGTAACCCATGGATATTTAAAATACATCTCCTGTATTTTAGAAATTGTAAATCTGGATCTCTGTTGTATCTCCAGGACTGAAAGTGTAATTTGATTCCTAAACCTGTGTTTGATTCCTAAACCTGTTTTATTTGATGAATTGTATAACCTGTGTGAGCTGGCTTTCCAGTAGGGATTTGATTTAGTAGCTTGGGAATTGAATGAGCTCTGAACCTTACAGACTCTCAATTCTTATACCCAGGCTCTCTGTAGCCCCCTGCTTTTCTTAAATTTTGTAGAATTTTTTGGAGCTTCAGATTTGAAATAGCATAAAACATTTGTTTAAATCTTTCCAGTTATTAGACATCATACTGAGATTTACTAAGTAGAAGGATAAGTGCTAGTAATTAATCAGGGCAACCTAGCTGCGCTGGTGTCATGGAAGAGAATGAGTTCCCAATAGGGGATTTAAATTAAAAACATTAGGTTTCAAAATGAACTGGAAGAAGTCAGGGGATTAGAACATAATTCTTTCAATTCTGGCAATTTAGAGAAAGAGAGAACTCTTCCAGAGGAAGGAACTGCATAATGCATTGATGGACCATCAAACACTAATTGCAGGTATTAGTTAAAAGTGACACCTGGAGATTTAATATTGGGTATTTGCATGCAGGCAACAAGATGAAGGTATCTTCTGAAATGTGAGTGGAGTTGAATTTAAGTCAGCAACCTAATTTGGTATGAATGCAGCCCAACAGTATTTCACTGGAAGTGAAAGATGGGTCTGCAAGGACATTCAGGGCACTTCTATTCAAAAGGTTCAATCATGGTTGTTTCTTCACAGAGTGGGGAAATGTCACAACCACCCCCACCACTGAATGTTTCCCTCCTCTCTGCTTATCACCTGGGTGTCATTGCTCTCACTGACAGTTTTACAGACTGTTCAAAGTATGCAAAGATTAAAGAACATTACAGTCACATACATTTTCAACCACTTGGGTTTTCCCTCTGCACAACTCTTTTATTATCATGACACCTCTGCAAGGGCAGCAGAAGAAAGCATTGGCAAGAGGACTGACTCCTTGTGATCCTGCAAAATATAATGGACTGCAGACACTTCTCAGTGACAGTAGAACTCCTCTGTTTGGTTATTCTGTATAGCACTTAAGCAACTGTTTTCAACCACAGCTGTGGAGTTACACTTTTTACTATATTTCCTTTGTATTTTTCATAATATTTGGTAGCATGATGTGAATTCCAGTGTCCAGTGAGGCTGATGAGAAATACATTTGTCCTGCAAACCAAAAACTAAACCTATTTTCCATCATGTAGCTGTTATGCAGCAATGCACATTATAGACAGAAATACAGCGGCTGGGAAAGACCACAGACAAGAACAGGCACTGCTGAGACATGAAAGTAGACATTAAGCCTTGACCTTTTGTGTTGCTTGTCATGCAAACGGAAATGTCATTGTCTTGAGTATTTATAGAACATGGGCTTAAGTTTTGAATCTCTGTGTTTTTAGTGAGTAATGGTGAGCATCTGTCACCTGCTGCTGAGGATGAAACTGCAAAGTCAGAAGGAAAGAAACAAGTGTTTTTACACACACAAAAAACCTTGCTTCTTGTTTTGACTGTCTGACTATCACATGAGATTTTTCAGTATCTTCAGTAGGACTGATGTATCAGGGTTTTTTTGGGACAATACAAGCTGATTTTGTTTTAACCAATTATTATTTCAGAAGGTGTTTTTGGAGCTGCTGTGGGGTAAGGGGGCTGGGAAGGCTGAGTATTTAGAAAACCTGGCCTTGTGACAAAGCTTGGCAGTGGCTAGTAATTTGAAGGCAGGAAAATGAGTGCATTAAATTTCTGTAATTTAAAAATATTTCTATATTGATTCTTTGTCATGCAGGGGCAAACTGTTAAAGGGGAAAGATGTTCTGTAACTGCCTTGGATGCTCAATATAGCAGTTTCAAAAATAAATGACAGTAAGTTATGCATAAAAGCTGGTTGAACAGAGGTTATATTGAAGAAAGAATGTTCATATCTTTCCATCCTTCCCTTCTTGAAATGTTGCTATGCACTTTAGCTCATCTGTGTGTAATTTTTTATCTTTGTATCAGTCTTTTGGGGACAGTAGTTCAGTTGTTAGGACAACAAGACAAAAAGCATTTTTATTTCAGATTTCTGTCTCAGTCATTAAGAACAAATGCTTAGAAAGAGTACAAAAAGCTGTGCCATATGATGTAACTCCTTTGTAAAGACAACTTGAATTTTTACTATCCTGATTATTCATCTGCAAATTCATGATTTATTCAATTGTTATGTATGACTTTATTGAACAGTTTTTTGTTTCTAAATAATTCCTGAGATAATTTCTTTATATTATGCCCACTCTCAGTTTTTAATTAGTTATAAACGTACAAGAAACCTCGCTGTCTTCTTTGTATCATGACTGGTTTGTTTCTTGCGACTTGATGGAGATGTGCCTTGTGAACAGTTTTCTGAAAATTCATGCAATTCTGTAAATCAGACAGTCATTGGCAAAATACCTACTGACCCTGCAGTAAATCCTAATATCTATGTATATATAATACCTATGACTTGATTTTCTACTGCAAAAGCTGCTGCAGCATGACCAGGATATCAAATGCTGAGCAGATTAATAATTCCTAACAGCTCCTTATGCACAGAAGTCAGACTTTCCTGTGTACATTACTTGTACCCTCTCTCAATCCCCCTTTATGGGAGGTGTTTTACAGCTGATACTCTCTGTTCCTGAGGAAGTGCTAGTCAGGAGGTTACCACTACAGCAGAAATTCAGTAGTCTCATAGTTTGACTATTGTACTACTTGGTGTTAAATGCAATGGAAACCAAGTGATTCTTTAGCATTTATTTTACCAGTCTGTTCACAAATGTTCCCTACTGACCTTTTGGTGGTTCACCAAACTTGACCCTTATAAAGAAAGTGTCTGTGAATCTCTCTAAGCTTTTCTTAAACAAATATGGATAAAGAGAATTCATCTAACTTTTTCGTTATGACTTTACATTTTTTTTTACTTCTGTTAGGTCTGTGGACTGGGAGGAAAGCAGTTCTTATTTACTGAAATTAATCTTCAAAATCTGTTTTCATTTGCCTTTTATAGTTTTATTTGTTTTTTATCTGGATTTATCTTCTTTTCTGTTTCCCTTCTTCAGATAAGGCTTCTGTTTTTTGGAGGAAATCTTTCCAAGTTTAAATGCCTTTGTTTATTGTTGTTCAGTGGTTCTGACTTCTATGTCTTCCTTTTAATTTGTTTTTAACAAGCTTCTTCTTTTTTTGTTGTTCTTTTTTTTTTTAATTAAATCTGCTTCATTCTTCTAAATGCTAAATTTGAATATATAGTAGTCATAATTACAGAGAAACTTTTCAAAAGTAACATTGCAAACCACATGTTGTCTGGTTAAGACTAAGCCAAACTGCTTCTTCACTTGTGGGTTTTCTGAGTAGTAAGTTTAACAAGTGGTCATTTTAAGATATTTAAAACTTGTACCTCTATATCATTTCTCACAATCACATTCCTTCAAGTTTACATGGGTATAATTGAATCCTGCTATGTTTTTTTGTTTGTTCTGCTCTGGTAGCTTCTCTGTCTAATAAGGTTAGTCATATCACTGCCCTCCTGGCTGGCATCACCAAGACTCCTCTCAGGGCAAGACTGTTAACTGTGCAAATGGCTGTGTACCTTCCAGATGCAGTTTGCTTGCCCTATTTTCTTCATTTAAGTGTGTCTTCTCCCTGCCACAGAGAGCCAGAGTGCTTGGGTCAGTGCCCCAGAGCTGGGACAGGTTCCAAAGGTTGCCTGCTCCTTGTCAGGCGAGGCCTTTCTGAGCAGCGCAGCAGAATAGCAGGGCAGCCAGGAGGGCACCGTGGCCACCCCAGCTTTGGGCAGCTCCCTGGGGAACGGGCCAGGTGGGCTGTGGATCCATCGTGCTGTGAAGCCGGGACTGACCCTGCTGTGCTGCCCGTGGGGCAGGGACCCACAGCCCTGGGGCCTGGGCAGCGAGAGGGGCCCCGGCATGGGCAGGGACAGGCAGGGCTGTGGGGGGACAGGGGCCCCGGGATGGGCAGGGACAGGCAGGGCTGTGGGGGGACAGGGGCCCCGGGATGGGCAGGGACAGGCAGGGCTGTCGGGGGACAGGGACCTGGCTGTGGGGCAAAAGCTCATCTCACCTTGTTCTTCCATCACAGCAGCACTTTCTCTGCTGCTGCCAATGCTCTAGCTCAGGAAAGGGTTTCATAGTTCAGAAAGAAATATACCTTGTTACACCTACAGTGAGATTTAAATATTTCCTGCCCTTTTGTGTGTCTGCCATTTATTTGCTTTGCTGACAACCATGAAACCTTCAACTTTGGCCTCCTTCACTCCCTATTGATTCCCTTCTGAAATCAAACTGGCCTTGGTCAATATAGGATACACAGTAAAACCCTGAACAGCTTTCTGCTCTTACATATATAAGGATTATTTCGAAATAGGAAGCTGGTGGGAACCAGAGCTTTAACAAGTGCACATAGTACTGAATTTAACTTGTTTTGATATTGTTTCTAGAAAAAAAACCCCTATTTTTCCTTGCTCTATGCTGAGGAAGAAAGATCTGTTCCAATTTTTTACAAGACCATTAGTGATAAAAGCCATACTGTTTAGTAGGAAATTGCAGTTTTCACTTGAGGTAGGAAAATCGGTTTTTATATGTAAATTGACAATAAATCCGACAAGCGTATGCTTGTTTAGACATTGGAGAAATCTGTACTGCTTTCTAACAACATCACGTATCAGAAAAGGATGCCCAGCACAGCCAAAGGGGTTCAGATTGTGTAAAAGATAATGTGTTCTCTCTATTTCAGAAAACACTGTGTGTAAATTCCCTCACTGATGTGTTTAGAAAAGTAATAATCTTAATTATCAAGAGGTTTCTTTTCTCACTTAGTGTATTTGAGTGGGTAATCATCAGATGCATTGTTGATTATTATCACACCTGTCCTCAGTTGTGCCTCAGCTCTTTGCTTTTGGCTTATTCCTGAATGTTCATTCTTGAATCAGACTCTGTTTAGTACTCTCAAGGTCCCTGCCTTGGGGAGTGAGCTGCACCACAAAAAGTGAGTGCACCACAAAAATGGCTCTTTCTTACATATAGAAGTTATAGCTCATCTTTCCTGCCTTATTTCCCATGGACCCTGAGAGTGTTACTTTGGGTTCAAATGCAATTTATTTAACAATATTTAAACCACACTATTTAAAGTATATTGTGACGAAGTTCTATTACCATTTCTATTTGGTAGCAGCTGTTGGTGAATTTTACTGTTTCCTCCTTTTTTCAAGCAGCTTTGACTTTCCCTAGTTGTCTATTGAAATTATTCTTCTGCTGAAGTGACAGAATTAGCATTGTTCCCACAACATTTCATTAGGGTCTATTAAATACTTCCCTCTAATTCTATAAAGAATTGTGAGTTTCATACAAAGAGTGCCTAGGTTTCCAAGGGAGAAGTTAGAAGCTGGCAGTGCAGGGTTTTTTTGCTTCTATGACAAAGGCATAAAGGAGCTAAAGGCATCCCTAAAACGGAAGAACAAGACAATGCCTTTTTGGCATGTTCAGTTCTATTAACTGCTCTGACAGACTGTTCTATTTCTGGAAACATCAATTAGCCTGATCTGTAACATGGTTAATATTTAAATATGTTTAATTGGAAAGTGTGGCTGAGGCAAGAGATGGCTTGAGGGTCTCTCAGGATGGATGTCAGTAACACTCATAGACTGTGCTTGTTACTGTCCTTTGAGAATTCCTCATGTTTAGCACATGAAAAAAAACACCACTCAGGAGCAGCAGCCTTGTCATGGTGATATTCTATGTAGCACTCTATGAGCTTAGAAATTTCTTTGGCTCATGGAGAACTGCATGGTTATGGATAATGGGGGCCTTAAAAGCTCCCTTGGTATCTTTCAGAGAATTATTTTAGAAGAATTAGCTATTACATGTGTGCTACCTGAGAATGGTGTAGCCACATCAGCATCCCCCAGAAGCCTAAAGACAGGACTGTCTGTAAGCAGACCTATTACATACAAACTTCTTGTTGACCTTTTAAAAAAAAAAAAATCACAATTTTCTAATATCCTGATTCATCTTTGAAAGGGCAAATATCTATCAAAAGACTGTATAATTTTCAAAGTGTTTGGCACCAAAAACTCCATAACTTTAACTTCAGAAAATATATTATCCGTAACAGTTAATTGAAGGAGAAAAACATAAACAGAATTTAATACAATGAAGTTCTTGTTACAATTGTAAAAATTCAACTGGTAATTTTTATTATTGCTCCCACTAATGAAAAACACTAAATAATTCCAAAAGTGAAACTTGTATAAGAAGGGCTAGAAAGAAAAGGAAAATCTGACCTCATATCTTATACTGCCTCTTCTTTAACTCAGAAGTACCAAATGCAACCTTGAACTTTTTCTTGATGTGGGTAGAATACAGGAGGTGAGGTGAAGGAAGAAAGTAGTGCTTCTTTCTTCTTGCTGTTGCCATAGCTTCAGCATGCTTTGATTGTAACAGTGCTGCATTTTTTTCTCCCTCACAAGATATTTTGTTTATAAAAAGAAAAGCCCTGGAAGATCACTGTGTGTTTAGTTAAAGTGGACATGATCTCCAGAGGTCCTTTCCAACAGCAGCCACTCTGTGATACACTGCTAACAAGCCTATTTAGAAACCTGCTAATTCCAATATTCACAGCCTCACTTCAGCCTCTGTTTTTTGGTACAAGTTGATAATTTAGGGATTTCCCTGCAAAACACATCTTTTCCAAGCATGTTTTCAATGATGTGCCTATTTTCTGTCTAGATAGATAAAATCTCGCTCTATTTGGCATCAATTTAGCCATTTGAATGGGGAAGTTCTAAATTCAGTACTGTGGAACACAGCCCGCAGTTTTCCTTCAAACCTGAAACAAAATGCTATAGCAGAAACTTGACTGGGTGTGGGGTTTCAGAACATACAGCACATTGTAACCTTTTCTGCAAACTCTGTTTCATGATTCAACATGCTGAGGCCAATATTTTACAGTAATAAGCGAGAAGATGACACCAGTTTGCGTGGGCTGCATTAAATTTGGGCCAAAAGAAAGGATCATATAATTACATAGAATTGGGATTCACTGTATGGTGGGAGGAAGGTTTCATCAGAGCCCCTGAAATGCAGAAATTATGTATTCTTTCTCTTTCCTACAAGACCATTTATTGTACAAACAAAGTACTTCACTGACATATTTGCAGGGCTGAAGCTGGGTGTGTTCCTTGGTAAAGATGCACCAAACTCCATACAGACAGCAGTAACCAGGCCATCATTCATTTGGTTCTGACTGTGGCATAGAGGATCAGGCTCTGAAGAACAGGAGAGCTGAGTGTTGAAATCTTGGCTGCAGCTGAAGCTTCTTAGTGGCACCACAACTTGTGGCAGTTTCCCGACAGAGCTCGGTGCCCGGCATGTGGCTGAGTGCTGTGGCTTAACAAGTTATCACCATCAGAAGTGAGCAGTGGCTAGCAAATTGGCAGTGCTGATCTCATGTTTTGAAAACATGAATTCCCTTGCAGCTATACTTACTTCTGCAGTTCTTGTTTGCCTGGCTCTGGGTAATTGCTAGTTGGGATGGTTCCACCTATGCTCATTGTGAATTTGGTTTCAAGATGAGCAATAAAGTTTAAATCATTGACCTTGGCTCCAAATTAGAGGATGATTTTGTAAATTGTTCTCTTGCTCCCTCACCCATTTAGCAACCTCCTTAACCTCTGTGGGCTTGATTTCCTTGAAATGCAGAGATAAACCTAACTTTGTTTCCTGATGGTGGAGTAATTGGTGTGTTGGTTTAGTATAATTCAAAAATATTTTTTTCTTTTGTATCACTGTTCATGGAAACCTTCCAAGTTGTTTTTTCTTTAATTTATTTCTCCATTCAGTTTTTGCCTTGTGTTCTTTTAACAGGAAAATATGAAAATACTTCTTAAAAATTATGAGAAAATATAAGCACCTACTTGTTTTTCTCTATCAGCAGGACTTTGAATTACCTTCCCCATCTTGCCCTGGATATCAATCAAAACTTGTCCCATTCTCCCCTACCTTGTCTCTCTGTTGCCTCCAAAACCATTTATTTTGTTTCTCTGAACCTTGAACGTACATTTCTGTATTGTAAAATGAGTCAGATTAAAGTGATTTGAAGATTTCTGAGGGGCAAAAAGAACCTTTTCAACAGCATCTCCTGAATATTTCCTGATTTTGGCAGTGAGAAGAAATCAAAGTAGCAGTTCAGCTGGCACTAAAATGAGCTACACGGAGCTTGTAAGCTTGAAGTATCTCCATCCAAGACTACAAAGTACAGATTAAAGCTGCTTTGTTCCACCACTCTCCTTCCCCAGAACTGCTTTCTGTTTATATAATTTTCTATTTATATGTCTTCTTATATGAAATAGTTATCTTTTCCTTTCAACTGAAATTTCCTTTTGTTGGTTACTGAGAGATTACAATCCAACCAAATGTTTTTGATGAACTACTACTATTTTATCTACTGTTTCTTTTCTGGACAGTCCTTCATTTAGAGTAAATGGGGACAGCTTTGCTGCTTCTGGTGAATCTGTGTTACTTTGTGTTGCACATGATCACGTTTTTAAGCTTGTTCCTCACTCCCTACACCCTACTTGGCCTTGCACTGGTGTAAGAAGAAAAGGAGAAAAGGAAGTTCTGGCCATGAAAAACTATTTCTGTAGTTCTGTTTTAAGGAACAATTCTTATTTTTTATATATATATATATATATATATATATATATTTATTCAACACCTCTTGATATTAAAAAGAATATTTTTAGGCTCTCAGTGTTTGCAAATATTACTAACAAGAAGTGATATAAGTTCTTCACATCATGGACTGCATTTCCCTCTTTATCTTTCCTGTGTAAGGCTAACTTACATGCACAGGAATATTATTATTGTTTAACTTTGGAAACCATTGCTAGCTAACCAAATGCTAATTGTAGTAGTTGTACCTGTTTGATATGTTGAGAGCTTTTCCTTGCTGTCAGCTTTTTCTCAGAAATTATATTTATCTGTGACAATCAGAAATGGGTAGGAAGTTGTGGGGTACAACAAGGTCCAGGCAAGCCTTGTAATTTGCCTTGTTACTTAATATTCAATTTGTTTCTGTATTCTTTTGCTATGTACATATAATTTCCATTTTGAAGGTAGCTGAAGTAGTTTTTAAAACTGAAGATGCTGACTTTGCTAGAAAGCCAAGGAAAGAAAAATGGCTAATATTGCCACAGTAGTGTCATTAGTGATAGCACAAAACACCTGCATGGCATAACACAGCCCTCCTGAAGGATGCAGCCAACTGGGGTGGCAATGGGAAACCAACAGGATGAAGTCTAAATGTGAGATGTCTACTGTGCTAAGCAAATAAGGAAATTTGATTTAAAAATGCAGAATAGCAACAACAAAATGCTCAAAATGAAGCTGGAGCTTTGTAACCAATTCTCCAATTCTGTTGCAAAAAAAAAAAAAAAAGGCAACTTTTACTTTAGTGTCTATCTGATGAGAATTTTACTTTCTTCCACTTAGAAGTGGCAAAGTCTAATCTTGGAATGCTTTTGCCCACTGGGCTCTTAGAAATGGAGAGACAACATAGGTAACAGCAAAAATTTAAAACACAATTTAGGGAATGCTATATGAAAATACACATTGATATAACTGGATTGCAGCAAGAGGGTAATATACTGCTTCAGCAATCAGACAATCAAAGTGTAACCAACACAGTAAGTAAAGGCACTATTGATGATTTAGAAGGATCTGTTCAAGTCTAGTCCTCAAACAGTTCTTGTATGAAACATCTCTACTGAACAAACTAATTTCATATTTAGTCTAAGCCCAGCGAGTCACAAAAAATTTTTTTGGGGTAATTCTAACCCATTACTACAGACTAATCTATGGGTTATTTTCATGTGCACATAGTATTTTTATTTTCATGTTGAAGTTATGAAATTCCTGCTAAACTGACAAAACAACTGAAGAAAATGGCACAAAATAATAACTTATTAGAAATAAGTGCAAGGATAACTTAGTTGTTTTCTGTGTCCTAGTCTTGCTGTGCTTGGGTTTAGCACAAGGACATGGAACATCACATCTCATTCTCAGCTGTGGTCCTTGCAGAGCAAGGACACTGCAGTGAGTCAGGGCAGCAATGGAGCAGCACCAACAAAAAACTGTGTTTTCTCTGCTTTGCATGTATAATTGTACTGAATTTCCTCTCACCTGTCTTTTTGTCTTCCTTCATTTTGATAAGGTGGGGAACATCTAGTAATTGTTGGAATGTCCTTGCTTTTTGTAAGTGCGCTTTTGCACTATCTATTAATTGCCATTTGATAGCCCTGTTTTGTTTGTGAAAGTAGAAAGTGAATGATAGTCATAAAAAGATGTGCATTTGGAGAGGTTGAAAAAGCTGCCAGCAGGTTCTGAGTGCAATGCTCACTATATGAGGGCTGAGCACTGTTCAAGCATAAGTCCCTGACTCCTTTTATCTTGATGCTGTAGTCAATAGTAGCAATTTTTCATGATTATGTATTTGGGAAAATAGAGATAAATACCACTGGAATGTGATAATGCCCTTCTTGAAGTTGACAGTGCTGAGTGTGGTACATACTTTCTTAATGTTAATTAACCTTGAAATATGTAAATATGTTTCTCAAGGATAAACTTTCCATTAGTCATACTTAGTTTTATATTTCCCTTCCAAGTCCCACAGCTGGTCTTGAGGGTATAATACTTGGGTACATAGCCTGGTGTTATTCAGTGTATTTGGAAATACATGCAGCTAAAAGTAAGGAATGCACTGTGTGATCTTGTAGTTATTTCAAAGTAATTTTTCTCTTCAGTTTTATGGCAGAATAGGTCTGAATGTGGCATCCACCTGGGTCTATTAACATTTGCTTTCATTGTTTATGCTGTAATGTATGGAGAGGTTTAGGACATGAGAATGAACCTATTCAAGAAGGGGAAGCAAGGTCTGTAAGAGGGCACAAAGAGATGCTGAAAGGTCTGCATTTCCAGCACCACATTTCTGTGAGCTCCCAGTTTATCTCAGTGGTGGTTCAAAGCAGCATCTCTCATAGTGAAAGCCTTCTACTTTGCCTCCAAGGTGTTCTGCCACTGGTCTTGTATGGATGTTAGGATTTCCTCTGCCTTCCCCTGACCTTCCAAAGTTAGAGCATGCTCACCTAAACTCCTGCATCGGATCCAGCATTCCCAGTGCCTGTGACCGGTCAACAATTTTTACAATTTCTGAGAAATTTTCTCTGATTAAAATCTTTACCTCAGCTTGTCATGAGTACGTTTATAATCTGTGATATTGAATGAGTGTGTTTTGTTTTCCTATGGCCATGACTTTTGTAAGTACAGAGTAGTAGTGCCTGTGTGCAATTTCTGCGTCATGGTAGTGTTAGCCATTACATTTTGTGAAACTGCTGTCTTTGGACTCATGCTGGCCTGGGAATCACATTTACCCTTAGTCAAGTCATAAAAAGTGTCCCAAAGAAAATGTTAAAACTGGATGGAGAAGGCCTTAGTAGAAAAAATTATTTTCTAGCAAGTTTGGAGAATAAACAAAAAAAAAAAAATGTTTCTCTTTTTAAAATTTTTTTTGAAAAATAGTCACAGCATGAGAGAGTGTCTGAACCACTTATGAAAATATCTTGCTGAGCAATTTGAGACTGCATTAAAGCAAGGGTTAGTGGGAGGTTGTAGACCTGTGGTGGTTACTACTATTCTTCAGTAAGTCTGTAGCATTTTCTCTATCAAATAATTAAACTGATGCAGGAAAAAAGGAAGGAAATCCCACTTCTAAAATGAACACACTACATACACAAATCATTCTGTGGCACTGAGAGAACAGAAGTGGTTTGAGTAACCAAGTCAAGTTAGACTAATCTGCTCTAAAGCAGCAGGTTTCAAGCTGAAAGAAGATCTACCGTCAATGCAGACTAATGGTGATGCTACAACAAACCAAATTTAGGGCAAAAAAAGTATGCAGTGTCCTGAATAGTATTGATATGGTTTAATTTCTATTGCAGGTGTGTTATTCACCCTTCTGTGTTCCGGTATAGAGTGCACATGGATTGAAATTTTAAGAAGTCAAATAGTTTGAAAGAAGGGGAAATATGCCTGCATACTGAATTGTTTGCGCTGTTTTTCATATTCTGACTGGGCTTGTTTTGAGTTTCGTGTCATTATCCTGTGCTCAATAATAACTATATAAATCTGAACATTTACAGGATGGAAAAGACAGATACAATATTAAGAATAAATGCAAACTCACAGGACAGATTCTGTGAGTGATGCTCGCTGGGTAGGAATTCCCAAAGAATGTTGTGAATTATGTGCATCTGCCTAAATCTGCCTGAACAACCTCACCCTGCCAGGAATATTTTAAACTCTGGGTTTGCTACATTCCTCTGGAAAGACTGCATTTCTTTAAGCAGACAAAGATGACCTTTCCCTACTTAAGGTAATGGGGCATCAGAAGTACTTATGAAATTTAATAGGAGGCATTTTAGGGGACTAACAATATATGAATAAAGGCATCTTGCCTTGCTCATGTAAGGGGTTATTTCTTTTATCTAGGAAAGTGCAAAATGATAAAATTCACTGTATCATTTCAGAAAAAGGATAGTGTCAGGATTAAAATTAGAAATCAAAATGAAAAACTGCTGAATGGTTCTGAAGCTTCTGCTACTACAGAAAAAGACTTTATTCCTGGAACACCCTTGGACAAAGTACCCTGTAGTTTTAAAGTTAAGTACATTTACTGCAGTGGGAGCAGAGAAAGTGTGCCTATGTGTGTTTTTCTTTGAACTTCCTCAGCTGTACTGAAAATACAATATATGTCTCTGGTAGAGTGACTCTTCCATTTCATTTTTATGAGTAAATCAGTACCCAAAACCAATGGCAAAAGGTAGTGATCTTGTCGATGAAGAAAACGCCCTGTAATTTACTATGGGCATCACAACTCTTGGGATTTTAAACTTTATTCAAAAAATATATGTATTTAAACAGAGGATCTCCATAAAAAATGTTCAGACCACATGTAGACAAACACTGACTAGACAATTTACCACATCCTATGTAATTCACAAATCTAAAAAGACATTTAATCTTTTGTTCTTTACTTCCTTTTAAATGTATTTTTCAAAAAATGCCATGCTTCTATTTTTAGCAGTGAAGCATTTTGTTTTTGGATATGAGTCTAGACACACTGTGATTTCAAAGTAACAGGTACATTCCACATGTCCTGCCAGAAAATCTATCAATTCTCTAGTTAGTGTCACTGCTGGAAAGAACAGGCTAAACAGAACAACTCCGTGAGAATGGATTAGCTGTGCAGGGGAATGTGACTCTTTGGATGGGAGCAGATCACCCAAACTAGATTTAAAAAATAGAAAAATCTGTGGAAGGAAGTTTTTGGATGTCTGGAGACATTCTGCCTGAAGGCTGACGTTTTCAGTTTGACTGAAAACCAAAACTTTGCCACACAGGTACCAGCAGAGAGACACAAGCATTGTGCTTTGCCTTGGAGTCTTTGTATGTTTTATCAATTGACAGCTTGATGTAAAAGGAAGCCTTTAGAAGAAGAGTTTGGAACTCAGGTTTTCCTATTTCCCAGAGAGTGTCCTCAATGGTTTGGCTAGAAAGTAACATTCCTGGACTAGTAAATATTGAATTCCTTCACAAAGGTGGAACAGCTCCAGTAGAAAGAACTAAACCCACCACATTTTCTTCAACCCCATGTAGTCTGTAGATCTGCTATGAGACCACTTTTCCAGGCAGTAGAGGAGGAGAGCTTAAACTCCTTTTACAGAACACAGCCTAGGACCCAGGGTTCTCATAGTCTGTGTTAGTGTGTTAGCCATGGACTTGTAGGTTAAAGAAAAAAAACAACCCAACCAAAACGAAAATAGCTGTCCTGTTATGTTTTAAAAGAAGACTATGAGGTTAAGCTTTGAAGTCTCAGGGAAGGATTTAAAGAATAATTTCTCACACTCTCTCGTGGCCTTGTGTTGATATTGTGCCTCTGTTTGGCTTCCAGTCCTCCTGCAGATTTATATAAAAACACTTTCCTATTAAATAGGAAGACAATCTAATGAAAAAAGGCTTAAAAAATTCTGATGTGCTCAGTGTTTCTCTTGTTCTTTCCTGGCAAGGTCTGTTTTCAGGCCTCCAAGTTCTTTGTGCAAAGTTTATGGGAAAGATGTACTGACTACAGTAGAGAATGATCCCATCCAGGATCAAATAAGGGAACTGGACATATACAAATCCATGGAGATTGCTGAGGGAGCTAACTTTCCTCTTTAAAAGGTCAGAGCAATTGAGGGAGGTTAGAAAAGTCCAGCATCACACTTATCTTCAGAAGAAACCAAATAAAAGGGCAAAAGGGTCAACCAGGAGAACTACCAGCCTCACCTCAGTCTCTGTGAGATTGTGGAGCAAATGATCCCAGAAGTCATGTCCAGGCACATGAAAAAGAAGAGAGGGAACAGCCAGCACAAGGGAAAAAATGTGTCTGGTTGGCCTAATTGTGATCTTCTATGAGAGGAGGGAAAAGCAGAGGATGGCCTTTAACAGTCTCTCTCTAGAGTATCTCTGCAGT
The DNA here is from genome assembly GCF_028769735.1 of Zonotrichia leucophrys gambelii. Classification (NCBI taxonomy): domain Eukaryota; kingdom Metazoa; phylum Chordata; class Aves; order Passeriformes; family Passerellidae; genus Zonotrichia; species Zonotrichia leucophrys. The sequence continues at coordinate 15,252,047 of NC_088172.1, read as the reverse complement.
TCAGCCAGTGAGATAGGGACTGCATGTGAATTACAGGTGGGTGAAACCCACCTGGACTGCTGGATCCAAAGGCTGTGATTAGTGCCTTGAAATCCAGCTGGCTGTGGAGTACTGGTGATTTTCCTAAGGGGTTATACTTGAGGCTGACACTGCTTAGCAATCCTCATCGGTGACCTGGGCAATGGGACTTCCAGCTCAGAAAGGTCACAGACTACAGAGGTGATCTGGAGGCTGCAGGTCAGAGACACCCTACAGCAGGGCCCTGACAATCTGGAGGGGGGGCCGGACGACCTCCACAAGTCCCTCCCATCCTAAAGTAGTCTGTTACTCCTTTCCACACCAGGATTTTCACAAGTGTGGTGCTGTGAAATGAGAACAACCCCCTATAACTGAGATGAGGTTCATTGCTTCTGAAGGGCTGCATTTGGCTAAGTGGCAATCTAATACCATGCTGGGGGGACCATGGAGGTAGCTGAGAAAAAGTTACATTGAAAAATGCAGTATTTCTGCATGTGTTCTCTTAAATTATTTTATAAAGAAAATGATCTCAAAATCCCTGTACATAGTCAGGATACAAAAAGAAACCTAGATCCCCATTTCACATTGTTGGAAAGAACTGCTTAAGAGAAAAATCAATCTTGCAACATTTATAGACAGAGCTGACATAAAAAGTACCTTAAATCAACCAGTGAGGGTTTTTTTCTCTAATATTTCAACCATTTATTGAACAAGTCATATTAAATTATTTCCAGAAAATATAATTCAAAAATGATCTTACCAATTTTGAAATATATTTTATTTTAAATGCTATGACTAGATCATACTTAGACACTCATAAATTATGTTGCTTTGAAAGGGGGACATAAAGCAGCAAAAGGTGCTTAATAAAAAGATTATGGTGTCTTGCAAATGAATAGTTGGGAACTTAATGTCTGGATGAAGAATGTAGAAAGTATGATGTAGAAAATATTGGCTATTCATTGAAATTAATGCTCATGGCCAAGCGGGTACTATTAAACTTCCGAAAACAATTGTTATAGTTTTTAAAACTGTCTTATCCTGAAAGATCATAACATCTTGGTGATTAAATGAAAATGAGATTGTAGCTATATAATGGCAAGCGCTATTGAATTAACTTCTAAAAGAAATTCACTAAATGCTTAATATTAACACTGGGCTGAGAGAAATGCAGATGCAAAGAATTTCATTGAAATGGCAATGCTCAAACTTTAATTTGATTTTAATGGAAAATTTATGAAAGACAGCTATTAAGACTAGATGGGGAGATGATCACTATCATTCTTTATTAGTATAACCCAGGGGCTTAATTTTCCTTAGCTCTTTAATTGTTCTTTCATATTCTCCAGTTCCATGCTCTGCTTCCTAATAACATGTGTTTATCTAAATACGTTTAGATGTAATCTGGATATAGGTTTTTCAAACCAACAATTTTGTTTTCATATTAAAACACTCTTCATTTTTACATGAAAGGAACAAATCTATTTCTCAGTGGTCATGGTCAAATGTTATTACCCCACTAGAAGTGTGTATGCCAATTCTACCAAGAGGGTTATTTATATTTTGAAGTTATGTCTGTTGTCTAGGATGTGGGGAACTGGCCACTGGCAACCAGTCAGAACCATTTAAGGGAAGTATTGGCTCATCAGTTTTGAATTTGGAAATTGTGGGTTTTAAACATCTCATTCATTAATTTTGTTACCGATGACTCAAGACTCACTAAAACTTTTCATTCCCACATTTACTGAATTGTGCACTGTACCCTTTTTTAATGACTGTGTCAGATTTCAGGGAGATGTCTGCATGAAGTGTTCTAGACACTATTTTTCCATGCTTAAAATGGTAAAAATTTAAAAAGGCATTTTTGTTCACTGATGTAAAAAAAATGGTTCAAGGAAAACCAGATATTTAGCATGAGCAATTTGTGGAAATGTGAAGAACAATATAAGATACAGAGCTGTGCTGACTTTAGTTAAAGACTGAAGCATAGCCAGCTCAAAGGTGAATTGCAGTTGCTCACATTTAGCCTGTGACTGCGGAACATCAGGCATAGCATGGAATTCCTGTGAAGTGGATGTGTTTGCCTGACCTGGGGAATGTGGGAAGGGCTGTCTTTTAATGTAACTAAGCAGCTTTAAAGAACATAACTGGGACATTTTATGGCACATAAGTAACTGAAGCACAGCTGTTCCTCTCTCCATTAATACTAGCTGATATAGCAGGTGTTCCCCACTTCACATGGTTTGAATGTGCAGAAGTCCTTCCTAATGAAAGAGTTTGGATTCTCTCCTGCTCCTCCAGAGCTGGCCATAGTCCTTGCTTTCTTAAAATAAACCCATCTAGGTAGGGTTGATGTGTGCATTTGACTAGCATGCATCCTTATGAGAGGGAGACCTGTGCTCTTTTGTAGTGACTTGAATTTATACACTGCATAAATTATTGTAATGCTTTGCTTTCTTCTTGTATCTTTGCACTTCTCCTGACACTTCTGCTTTCAATAGTCTGTCTTTTCTAGAAGACTAATCACACTCATGTTACAAAATTCTTATTCAAAGCATAGAGTAGATTTCTACTAAAGAAAAATTCTCAAAGAACATAAGAATTTTTCATTAAAAAATATATAAAAAAAAATAATGTCCCAAATCAGAGAACAATTTATGAGTTTCAGTAGCGTAGACTGGGGAACTTTAAAGAAGAAAGTTTTAGAAAAATATTTTTATTTTAGGAAAAATATCTGTTGAAAAGTCCTCTGAAATTACTGTTTAATGCAGTTCTACACTCAGACACATTTTGTCTGTAAAGTGGCAGACATAACTCTGCCATTGAATAAGGAGAATGACTGCTATAATATGTGTTTCCCTGGTAACTAAATTGTAATTATTCATAGAAATAAATTTAAAGGCCTTAGATAAGCAGTATTCAGAGTATTTGCTACAGTTCTACCATAGCCTAAATATAGGTAATGCAATATAATTGGATTTAGCTGGATGTTGTTCACAACCCTTGGGTATGAAGAAAAATGGGTGCAGTTGTATTGTTTTGTAAAAATCCTTGCTCTGAATGTAGCTATCTGGAAAAAGTGTCAGCTCATAACCTAAGAGAAAGCAGGAGAGTTGAGTGTGTGATGTGGGGCAGAAAGCAGAACAACGACTTGTGGAAATTACTCACAACACACAAAACTGAGCCCATTTAGCTGTAGTTATACAATCTGCCATTTGAACTTTTGTGTGAAATTTGCACTCCAACTACCAATAAATCAGTCTGCATTTCCATCTTCTTCCAACTAACCTTCAATGAGGTCATCCAAAAAGAGATAAACAACAATGTTTCATGGAAGTATGTGCCTCTGTTGTTGCAATGGGAATTACAAAATGAGGCATCTTTGAACGATAACTTGAACATGGTATTTCTTTTTTATTTTCCAATAAATGATGACTTGGAAGAAGATTTCTCAGCAGAAGCCAAAAGTGAAGAGTAAATGATATTTTTTTATGGTGTAATGTACATGCTGGTTATGTATTTGGGGAGGACTTGGAGTTTTTAAAAGAACATTTGCAATATCATAGTGCAAAGTTTGAGAGGCCATTAAGCAAATTGGAAATCTTATACATTGAGGAAATATTATGTTCAAGGCTTCAGTGCTTGCTATGATTAGAGTGCTCTTTGTGGGAGATTTGTTAATATTTCTTCATCCTGGACACCTGCCAAGCTTAAGGCTTTAATGCTCTGAGACTGAGTCACCAAAGTGGGGACTGACTGCTCAGAGCTTGTTGATTTGCCAGGAGGTGGGTGTGGGAGGTAGTATGCATGTAAGAAAGAAGAGGGGCATGAAAAAATAATCTTGACATTCTGTGATAACCTTTTGTTTAGAAGAAATAAGCCCATGGCTTCGGGTTATTTATCTAGTTTCTGAACTTTCCAACAAAACTGAGATTTTAGAGATATGATGTCTTTTCTTGTTTCAGAAAGAATTCCTATATGTTTGTTGAAAAAAACAAAGGGCTAGAAAAACAAGGATTAACACATCACAGAATATAGATAACTAAATACAGCATCTGTTCCTGATAATTATCAAGAGAAATGAATGATTTTAACATGGACATTTTTTTTTTTTAACCTTCCTTCATTTTCTAACCACCAGAAATCTCTAGTGGATCTCTGCAAAAACTGATTTAAGCTTGCTGAAAATAGATTACATTTTCTGGATCATGTTTTATGGATCTGGAGAGTCCAGCCCCAGAGTTTCTCTGAAGCATATGCTCAAAATCATTAGACAAACAGAAACTGCACAGATAAAAATAAATAAGAGCATTTGTGAAATTCTTTAGCCAAATTAGATCAGTGTAATTAAGTATTCAACCTTCCATACAATATAGGGGGGGGCTAATACGTAAAGCTAAAGCTCAAACACTTTTGAAGGGACAAATAATAACTTGTGAGTTTGGAAAAAGCTGCTAAAAATGGATATGGTGCAGGGTTACACACAGAGCACTGGATCCTGACATCATTCAAGAGAAGAAAAATGTCTGGAATACACCCATCTTTTGTATGTTAACATTCACAAAGCCTGACTAGTGCAGGCTTCCCAAATACTGGTTTTCAGCTGGGAAATGGGGACTGAAGCCTGGGGAGCTACTGCATCAGTCTTGCATAATAGAACATAACACATCTGTGCTTCAAGTGGGCTGAGGACTAAGAAGCAGAGGTTATTCTAAATTGCTCTCAGTGCTGGGCTTGCCTTTGCCCTGGTGGTCACTGCCTGTGTTTATTCTTCAGCCATTTTGTCTTGCTCAGGAATTACAGTGGAGAGCACAATCTCCTAATGAAAACTCTCTGGCCTTTGTGTCCTGCGCGTGCTTGTGTCTGATTTACCAGAGCTACAGGAGGTTCAAACATAGGTCTGGGAGGCTTGAACAGATTCAGCTATCTATCAGGATTGCATGCGAATTGGCTTGCCTGACATTTTTGTGTGTTTAGTTCCATGCTCAGATTCAGAGATGGATGTATGTAACTGTGTAGGATGGTTTTGATTTATGGCTGTTGATTCTCCTATGAAAAGTCAGAAGCTAGTTACCCAGGAAAAAACGATTACATGTGTAAAAGGATGTAAAAATCTCCATGTGATCTCTCATGGAGCAATTAATAAACTTTGGGAAGAAATATGACCATTAACATTATACATTTTTATATAATCCAGAAAGCAGACTGTAGATTCATTTCATTACTCCATCTACTCCACAAGTAATTTTTATTCTGTAAATAAATACCTGGTATTTAAAAGCATGAAAACTAATAGCAGTAAGGGAAATAGCTTTCCCCTTCAGTGAAGAGAGGGCAAATGGCATGTCCAGGAAGACCCAAGGAATGACCTCAAGAACTAGATCCTAGATCATCAGCAAGCTGTTAATTTGCTTTCTGACAGCCCCAACCACCTCTCTCCTAGACAGCACCTAAACATGGTTAATGTCACGTTCCACCACGCACACTGATCCCAACCATTGATATGAGTGAAATTGCAGCAAACTTAGCTTCCTTTATCCTATTCAGTCTTCCACTTCCCCTCAAACCTCATCACCATCAAACATGTCCTCTTGCTGGAGCCAGGGCATGCAGAACACTGACCCCATCCTCTCATTTCAGAGAGTTTAAATGGAGAACAGAGAAAAAAATACAATTGTCTCTTAAGAAGTCCCAGTCCCAGCAGAGCCATGGGTACAGCGCTGTAACAAAACATGCCTGTTAATGCCTGCTAAGCCACACTACAAGACCTCACCAGCCACAGCAGTCCCTCCCTATCAGCCTTTGCCAACATTTCACCTTCTGGAAATGTTTTTGTGCTTCTTTAGTTCCAGACGACACATGGCACAGCAGAGACGGAGCACTGGGCTAGGTCTTGGACTGCTGTGGTGATTACCTCTCCAGACACAGAGGGTACTGAAGTGGCTTTGCCACTGATGAACCTCTCAGGTCCTGACACCAGCTGCTCTTCTTTCCTTTGCATTATCCACAGACCACTTGCATGGGAAGTAAATCCCTAGGGAGTTTTTAACAGAGGATGAGGCATGATAAATTCGTGCTCTTCTCTGATGATTTAACATTTCCAGAGCCTGTCTCTGCTGGCCTTCCCAGGTGTTTTGCACTTGAAGGAGAAATAAGACTCCAAAGAAATCCCTCAAAATCCAACAGTTATCATAATCCTCTTAATACTCCTGAATTGCAGTGTTACATCCTCTCCCTGCCTGCCTGCCACCATAAAAAACCCCCAAGTGTTTGTAATCCAGACATTATTTCCTGTTGGGCTAGGAGTTTCAAGACAGCCTGACATGAGGCTCAATAGCAATAAAGAAAGTTATGGAAGGTTATGGGGTATTTCAGAGGAGCGGAAGGGCAGTGATGTTCACAGATGTTATTGATTTAGTCTTATTTATGAATTGTAAAGAATCAAATAATAATAGAGCAAGAACTATTTGCTAGCAAAGAGAAAATGGTATTTACCTAACCATCTGTTTCTATACTGCTCTAAGCGACTTGCAGTGAATCTGGAGGAATCTGTTCTTCTGTAAAGCAATGCAAGAATTTAGTCTTTTCCATCAGAGACAGAAGAACTGGGCACATACTGTTTCTGTCCCTTCCGGTGTTAGTCTGCCAGCCTTTACCCCAAGGTAAAGTCTCATTTTTCTCATTTAATTTTTGGAGACATTGCAGTTGAAATGCTGCATTGCCCCTGTCTGAGTCACATGTGATTGCAGCTGCTCAGCATATATATGCATGAATTCACTCAATTTCAGTAGGGAATTTTTAGGCTGAACCCTGCATATTATATATTAAAAAACCAAATCAAACCAAAATGAAAAAAAAAAAAAAAAGGAAAGAGATAAAAGAGGGAAAGGAATGGAGAGAGAAGACCTAAAATGTCTCCTGAGTGCCATTATAAGATGAAGGTCTATTTGAAGGTTCTATACACAATAATGAGGACATTTATTTCCACTACACCTTTTACACTTTAATCTAAATAAACATTGCCCTAAAGCAAGAAAGGAAATGATTCTTCCTTTTGATGGTCTCTGAGGTAAATCTTTCACTACGTTGCCCAACTCTCTTTCTTCCTTTTGTTGTTGTGAGTTTTTGTATATATGTTTCCAAGGCAAATATTCCTACTTCTGAGGTTAAGGCTTTTGATTTGTCTATTGTGTGACAGTTTCCTGGTCTGGAAAGCATCCATCAGCGCTGGGACAAGGGCATTTAAAAGGAATTTTTTTTTCCACTGTAAAAAATGTGGACTCAAATGCTGCATTTTGCAGTTAATTCTATGAATGAGATAAAACTTTTACTTTTAGGAATATGATGAGCAGAAAAGATGCCAATACATGCATGTGTGTAAATATGTGTCCATATGTATATAAACAGGCCTATTATATGTATGTATCTATACTAATGTAAAGGCCTATTTCTCCTTTCATAGGAACAAAGGAATTCTCACATGGATTTTATTTTGTATAACAGTGGCACTGTTAGAGCAGCTTAAAATAAACATTGAGGCCTTGACTGAAGTGTTCAAGCATCTGAGAAGCATATTGAATTCACAGGGCTTCTTCACATACTTAGGGTCTGGCATGTGTGTAAATACTTCACGGTAGCAGGGTCACAAGACCCCAATTCAGACCTTATAAAAATCAGTGGAAAACTTCCTTTTGATGTTAAAAGCAGTTGGATGTGTTTGCAGTGTGTATTTTTTATGCTAATGTGGGGTGAGCCAGCCATATTGCAGGAATATTTGGTACACGTTAAAAGTCTTGGGTTTGTGAGCAGCAGCAACCTTACACCAGCAACCTTTACCCAGATTGATGAAAAGATGTGAATCAAAAGCCATTCCCAGACTGGCAGAAGGCAGGGAGTGCTTTCCAGAAGAGGCAGCATGGAATGAGCTGTGGCTGGGGAGCTGTTGGTGGTGGCAAAGGGCACGGTGGGAGCCCACAAGGATGACTGAAGGTGATAAGCTCATTGCTTGGATGTACCGGGGAGACAGCTGCGCTGTCACACCCCATGCACACCTCGGAGTGTGGGGAAAGTCCTGCCACAGGGAGCTGACCCCAGCTGGGGAGGAAGAACAACATCCATCCATCTCAGAGACTGGAACTTGGCACCCAGGCAGGTTCAAATTTCTGGAGGAGAAACCACATGCTGTGAGTTGTGCAGTGTAACAGCAAATGTAAAACTATTGCTGCTTTGACACCAAGCCTGCTAAAGAGGCTTTGTCTACAATTGTGTTAAATTATCCCAAGCAGACCAATTTATCCCAATTTAGACCAATTTATGGTCTAAGTTTCCCTTGCATCAGAGTTGAAGGGCATTGGCTGAGAAGATGCAATGGAGGAGAGTGCAGAGTGGCACCCCTGGGAGATACACTGCATGTGCCTTTTTCATGTGAGCCTGGGGAGCTGAGTGGGACCTAGAAAAGTGAGATGTTACTATGCCAGCTCACACTCAATTGTTCCTGAAATGCTGCTTCTAGGCATTTCTTTAGCAAGAAAATTTGCAGAAAACCCGGAGAGAGCAATGCAGTTGTAATGGATATGGTTTGGTTAAAAATGACAAAAATCACAGGTAAATAACTCCCTAGGGACACTTAATTACTTATGGCATTTGAAGGAAATGGATTGCAAAGAGTACCAGATGAGTAATCTAAGGAGATAAAAGGAGGTAATTAGGAATTGGAACTGCCTGAATATTTTCAGAATTTCAATATGGGGAAAAGAAGAGATGAAAAATTATCCTATTTTGACCTGTTCTGTTGGCAAGGACAAATGTAACAGACAGGAATACTTAAGCTGGCTGATATAGAGAAAGTCTGTTCTGATCACAAGACATTCAATAGAAATAAATGGAAAACCCTTTACTCTATTGCATTCAAAGTAAGACTCAGTAAAATGGAAAAATAGAATGTATGGGTAAGCAAAGAACAAGAAACAAATCAAACTATTTTAGAGGTGCTTGATATATGTAGTTGATTAATGAATCAGTTAGGTTTCTGTGCATTCATTTATGTAAATTCTAGATATCTTTTCCTTTATATATGCTCGTAAGTACAGTCAGGCTTCTTTTTTTTGTTTGTCTCCCCAGGCTGAAATTCAGCCTTAGTTAATGCTTGACTCTCAGGTGTGTACAGCACTCCTTTGGGCTGAGTATTCCCATCTTATCCTGTGTGACCTCTGTTCCTGTTAAGAGAACATCTGCCTATCTCTTTGATAAATAAAGCACCCTTTTCTACTGTCTTTTCATATACAAAGTGTTCTTTGTCTTTCATTCTGCCTCTTCTGTAATCTCTCCCTTCTTGTGCTTCAGTTTTTTCTCAGTGCTTTATGACAGCCTAGCTCAGACTGACATAAAAACAAGAATTAGTTTCCTCAACAATCTTCCTAAACATTTTGCTTCAAAACATGCACTAACATATAATTTGATTCCTTTTTTGCTCAAGGCTCAAAAATTTTTGCCTACATAAGGGTGGAACATAGGAAGGTCAAAAGACAAATGGATATTGCTCACTGGGCAATTTTTTAAACCAGAAAATCTAACCCAAAGGTTGCCCTTGCCAAAATCACAGGAAGACTTGGCAGCAGTGACATGTGCTCCCTGCTTGTATGACATCCTCTTCCATCTATCACTGACATGGACCCACAACATCCACAGTTACCATCCATCTTTTGTGCCTGTCTAGTGCTGCTTCTTGCTCCTGTCTACAGCTCAGGAGTCACTTTCATTCTTTTTCTTAATTATTTCAAGTGTCAATTAGGTTAGCTGGGACAGTATGAGGTATCTGGTAGACTGACAGCCTCAGGTGGTGATGTTGTGCAATGTTTGCTTAATTGCCTTCATATAATCATGCTGTTTATTCTGTTACTCAACTAGAAAGGATATGCTGTTTGAAGATTAGATATTTGGTTGATAAGTGGAAAGATAAATGTGATAATATTGCCAACTAGAGAGGGTAATTTAAAACTGCATTGACTAAAGGACAGCTATGTTACATAATTTTGCTGACTGGGAGCAGGAGTCAACTCTTTTATTACCCAGATGTGCTGAGGTGAGGCTGGTTTTGCCATCCTCTTTCTCCTGGGTGCAAATGTTAGAGGTGTTAGTGCTAGTGATACTAACACTAAGCATGTGTTAGTATCAGGTCTGTCCTGGTTCCAGCCAGAATAAAGTTAGTTTTTGCAGTAGCCAGGAGGGGACATGGCCAGGACCTGGAGGTTATTCTGTACCAGCTCATGTCATTTTCTGAGGATGGGGTTGAGTGAGTGTGGCATGAAGAGACAGAGGTCAGGTAGTGCCAACTCGCTCTGTCACCGATATTACTGCTGTTTGTGTTTGTTTTATTCCATTGCTCTTTCCAGTAAATTGTTCTTATCTCAATCTGTGATCTTTACCCTTTGTGCCTCCAATTCTCTTCTCCATCCTGCCACAGGCGGACTAAAAGGGGGGAGTGAGAGAGCGAGGGATGTGTGATTTGGAATGCTTCAGTGGGAACACTAAAACGAAGAATACTATTCCTAAATCACAGCAGTCTTATTTAAATATCTTTTCTGATTCTTATGCCAGCACAAAAAACACTGCCAGAGACAAATAAATGATCCCCCTTAAAACTCTAGGAATCTTGGGACAGAATTTACCTACTTCAAGCAAAAGAAACAAGTGAGTGGACATGGGATTTGCTCAGCATGAGGCACAAAGGCCATTGTGAAGGTGGAGCTGGAAACCTTGAATCTTTAATTCCAGGCATCTGCCTGTATTTGGCAAGGGAAGATTTCTTGCAGGAGGTTGGAAGATTTGTTGTTGGAGGTTGGGTGCATGCTTAACAATTCCCAAGTCCTAAACATATTTTCAGGTATTAGTATTTAAGTAATTAGCATTTAAGTTTTGTGAACACAAGCTGCTTTGGCAAGGAAAATGCTATACAGATTCATGGTATCCAAGAGAGATTTATTCTTCTAGGATGAGGTACTAGTAAATTGCTGTTGGCCTATCTAGCTTTTTGATAATGACATCATGATTGGTAAGTCTGACTACCATGATAAAAGCAACAAACCAGAGCTCAGAGTTTCTCCTGATGTTTCTGAAATCCCCAAGAGGATTAATTTATGCTTAGGATGTTCAGTTCATTCAAAGGTGTGCCATTAAGTGTGCTGTTGCTAATGTAATGTCAGAGGCCTTAGAGCTAAGCTGCAACTTTTCATCAAGCTTAGAGCTCCTGCAGCTTTGCTCTGTAAGGCAGGTGGAAGGTCAGTGCTCAGAACAGATAGCCCTAACCTGCTGCTCCTGTCTTCTCACACGTAGGCAAAATTTCATTGGGGGAATTAAGAAAAAAATAAATATTATATTTTGACCTTTTCCATTAGAAATGACGGAAGTCAGAGAAGGAAGTTCTTTATGTTGCTTTACACAGAGCCATCATCCTCTTGGCTAATGCCCTCCCAGGCTGCCCTCAGGACAGCAGTGAGCTATGTGCTGGCTGCTGAACTAGTGAAGGCAAACAAACTCACCCTTGCCCGAGAGGAGTGACAGCAGAGACCCACAGGAGCCCACGGTGCTTTGTCATGCTCCCCATGCACCTGGGTTAACTGGGCCCTCTTGGTTTCCTTGCTGTGCAGCTGACTTTTAGGATGGGAGATCAGCTTTGTAGGCGCTGAATGAGAAAAAGCAGTACTCAGGTATCAGCAAGACTCTTCCAGCCCCTGGGTGGGGAGGAAGGGGGGGACTAGCAAACAGGGAGGGAGGAAAGTCCATTTCCAGATAAGCACCTTGAAAGGTTGAAAACAGGGAGAAGTCTGCTTTTCTGCTCAAAGTTTACTTATTGATAGGGACTTGGTTCTTGGCTGCTCCTGCTGCTTGGTGCATATGTTTAGAATTTGTAGAGCTTTATGTTCTGCTGTAGAAAATTATAATGTCAAGTGAGGAAAAGGGTAAAATATCAGGACACTCACAGGACATGATGTCTGTTACCAGTATTTTATATGGGCTTTTATTCAATTTTGTCGTCAGGAGTCCTCATGATTGCTTCAGTGTTGTCATCATGTGAGCACACACACACAAACACACACACACAGTATTTGATTATAGATTTAGCTATCTGTCTTTATACACTAATTTCCTGCACATTGGTAGGATCGTGGAACTAACTGATGTGACTTCTTATAAATAACTGAAGTGAAATCTCACTTTACAAGAAAAAGCTTCATGTTGAAGACCTTCCTGATCTGCACTATTGTAATTCCTTATCTTGTGCTTGTGAGATATTTTTCTTTTCAAAACATTCTTCAATTCTGTCAAAAAAATTTGCCTTCCTCTGTCACAATTAACTACACACACTTACAAAACTGCAGTGAATACATATTTCCACTTTTTTTTATTCCTCTCTCTTGCTTTTGCTTTTTGATGCAGTAGTGCCTTGTACAGTTGGCTTATTATTTCCCCTGGATGCTCAATTCCTTGTTTGTACTGCTTTTTATCATAGCAGCAAGAAGAAAGTATCTTTTATAATAGGGAGATGAGAATATGACTATTAAGCCACAAAAGCTACATGATACAGACAGAAGTGTTGTACATGAAATTATTTTGCCCTAAACTAGATTTTAGTAACACTTTGATTTCTATTAATTATGACGTCAGTTCTTGTTATTAGAGAAAAATGATATACAAAATCATATCAATGGAAGGTTATATAATTTGTTTCCCAGACACATATTTCCCTTGATGAAAGGTACTGTATTTTAAGATGAAATTCATAATTCTTTTGCCTTCCTGGATCACAATTTTGGTCATAAATTCAGTAAAGATTAAGATGGCTATCAAAAGGCACATACATTAAAAACTCTCCTTTGGGCATAACAGGTTTGACTGATTACACTTTAACAAACATCTCTGTGAGAGTATGGTTTATCTTTAAATCAGTATTTTTAGAATTATGTACTAATTGTCAGGAAGTTCATACAAGTTTCTTTTATAGCAGTTTCCTAAGGTTAATAACATGATCAGAATTCTTGTTTTCCTCTCCTCCTCTGTAAGGCTTCAAAGAACTGGAAGTATCCTTATGCTGATAAACAGCATAAGATATTAATGCAGAACCAAGACTAAAGTTTTAAAGTCTCATCCCAGAATGGCATTAGCAAACCATACAAGACTGGTGTTCATACTTCTCTACTTGTTTTTTTATTACAAAATTTTGGTAACAGATGAGTTTTAATTATGCTGTGTCATAGTTTTGGATCAAACTTTCAGCTACAATTTCAGACATCATTAATTAAGGTTTTTCTATGAAACTAATGAAGCTGTATGTCCTGGGGTCCAGATTAAGTCACCCAAACACATCTGGTGCCACATGAGATACCCTCAAGGAGCGTGCCTGGCCTCTGACTGCCCTTGCAGATGGGTGTCTGCTCTCCTTCCATGGGTCCTGTGTTATATCCACCAGCTCAGATGGCATCTCAGGGCACTCCACACCTATGGCCAGTCAGCATACCAGTCCTGCCCCAAAAAAGCTTACAGCATAACTTTTTGAGATTGGTGAGAAGGAGTTAATAGATTAAATTTTCCATGTCCTCTGGAAAATCTTGGAGGACTGCTCTTCCAGTGCTTTTTTATTTAAAGACACCTGTCTCTCCAATTTATATCCATTTTGGCCTGACAGCCATTTCTCTTACTTTTCTTACTCTTTAAAAATGCATTTTGTGGGTAAGTGCTGGCAAAAAGCCTGACCTGCTATCACCAAGTACTGCCATCAAGTCTGATGTATTAACTGTCTTGGTAAACCTGCAAGGTTAATAGGGAAATGCTCATAGCTGTGTGTATCATATCCTCATTAATCTGTAATGTTGGAACATAGAAAAAGCTTGGGACTATTTCTCAGCAGAGGGCATAGTAAGGATTTTCTTGCCTTCAGTAGAGCAAGAGGAATTAATAGGCTTTAAAAATACCATTCATCTTCTCTTTTGCTTACAAACATATTTCTGTATCGCCTCCTCCTACTCTCCATGAAAGTTTTACTGTTGAAATTGCCAGTATAAGAGAATAGCTTTCTTTGCCTTTTCTGAAGATGAGTAGAACCAGATAATGAAAAGTATTAATAATTAAAAGATGCAATAACCTCATCTGATTGATGGGAATTCTTTTTTTCCCTAGGAAATGTGGATGATGGGAATAAACTATGAAAAATTATTTCATACCTTTCTTTTCATACCCATATATTTTGTAATACTAACATTGATTGCTACAACACCGGATATTTTTCCCTTTCCAAAAATATATTTACTATTTCAGTTTACCTAGATATTTGGCATTGCTGACATCCTGAAGAAATAAATTCCAAGATCAAGTTGCATAACAAGATTTATGTCTGACACTTCCTGACACAGGTAAATGTCTTGTTGCTCTTATTCTTCTGACAAGAAATGGAAACATAACTTCTCTGAAGCTTTTCAAATGCATAAGGTTCCACACTTTGTAGGTCTTCCAGGTTTAAAATTTTTGCTCGTTCAGTGGCTATTTTCTTTCATCTTTCTCCAGGTCTTCTCTAACTGCAGAATCTGCACTCGTGCTGCAGGACCCATTAATGCTAAGTATTTCACTGTTGTATATTTCACTGTTATTTTTTTTCTCCACTATGATTTCACTCTGGATTTCACTCCACTATGGTTTTTCATTCACTAGTTGCCTGGTTTATAGATTACTGTGTAACCTGGGCTTTGTATTTGAACTCATCAGGATCTTGGCAGAAGTGTAAAACCAGCATATTGAATAATTGTTGGAAAGTTGTCACCAGCAGTTCCCAAATGTTTTCTCCAGCTGATTCAGTAAGATCCCTGAATGTGTGCTGATATCCTCTTATCTGTTTTGTTTTTTTTTTTCAGAATTATTAAAGAGTTAATAGATGGTGTGTGGGTAAAATTCTGGATTTTACTTATGATATTTGAAATTTAGTGGTCCTAATTTGTTTTAAGCACTTAAAATCATGCAGCCTTGCAGAGTTATGGCCATCTTTGCTAATAAAATGAACTTGGGTATCTTCGCCAACTTAATTATGAACACTTTGTTCTCAACCATAAATCAATATTAAGAAATCCCTGAATTAATCTGCAGTTTGAAGGAGTCAGCACCCTGTGGTTGCTGAAGGATGCTTGCTCCTGCAGGGAAGCAGCCCAAGGTTATGGTGGTGGCAGGGGCTGAAGGTGGCAGGATGGAGTCTGCCTGTGCCCACCAGCAGGGACACATCTCTGAGTTACCCTGCTTAGCAGAACCAGCAGGCATCCATCAACAACAAAGAGATATTCCAGGGTCACACAGGTCTGAGAGCAACTCTGGCCTCCAATATGGGTCCAACTGGCTGTATTTAAACAGTTGTCTAAGTCACATGAACTGCACTGGGGTGGTTCCTTTATTTTCTCTGTATCCTCTGATGTTCTTTTCAGGTTTGCAAATATAGTTCAACAAATATTAAATAAGACAACTGGAGGAGAACTTCTGAATTTTCAAGGTCTGTTTTCTGCTATCACAATAAACACATTTTCACCTTGCTGATTAATGGCTCAAGATTGAAACCAAATTAGTTTTCTGCTATTATTATTTCTATAGAGTATCAGCCTTTAGGTAAAAACCTTGTATCTGATTCCTTACCATGCTTCTTTCACAGCTAGTTTTGATGAGCTGAGATTACTTCTGTGACTGGCCTGTTTACCTTCTGGCACTGTCAGACAGCAGTCCGTATCTTGCTAGTCAACCTGCTGAAAACAGGCACAATAATTTCTATTTCTCCTTTTGGATTGACTCTTCACTTTTCAGACACCTCAGTAGCCTTCTCTGCATCTACCCCAGCTGGTATTCTTCTTTTCATAATCAAGGTATTTCAGATAAGAGCCTAATGAATAGTATTAGTAATTCAGTAATGGAAATTACTATTTTGTTGCATTCTGGGGTTGTATTTGGTGAGGATTTTTTTGGTTGTGGTTTTTTTGATTATTTGTTTTGTTATGTTTGTTTGTTTGCTTGCTTGTTTGTTTGTTTTGTTGGTGTGTTCTTTTAATGTTGTATTTCACAATTGTCTAAAATCAACAACACAAATCTACCCTGAGATCAAGCAATGTATTCCTTCTCACCATTCATTTCAAGGTATAATTTGTTCTTTATTTCTTTCTGCTTAAATTATTTTCCCTTTCAAAACAAGAAATCCAATTTCTTCTGTAGGGAGTCTGTTCAGATCCTTTCCTGACAATACATCCCCAGTTTGTGTAATTTATCTTAGAATTGTTTAGCTTGGAAAAGACATTTAAGATTCAACACTTAGCCCAGCACTGCCAAAACCCAAATGCCATATCTGCACATCTTTTAAATACATCCAGGGATAGTCTTCACCACTTTCATGGGCAGATTGTTTCAATGCTTGACTACTCTTTTGGTGAAGAAATTTTTCCTAATATTGTTATATCTGCTATCAGTAAAAAGGGCCTATGCAGAAGGATCTATGCAGTCTGTGAAACCATAAATATTCAAGGAGTTATCTAGAGATCCTCTAAAGAACATATTCTGCTCCTCCATCTAACCATCCATTTATCTAACAGTCAAGGATAAATTATTTATAGTGAATTTTGTTAGTCTTAGTAATTTCCCCTTTCTTTGCAAATTATCCAGAAAAGGATGATGATTCTTAAGTCACAACATGCATTTTTATACTTAAATATAAGGTTAGGATGTGGCTGAGTGCATGGCTTCTTTCTAACTATTCCCTACTAGTCCTGATTTCTAAGGGAAGAGTGAATTAAGCAAATGAGAATTTGGTTGCTTGCTGTGGTGACAATTCTTTGGAAGGTGAAAGAATAAAGAATGGTGGAAAAGAATTATTTGCAGAAAAAAAACCCTAGAAGATACAGAAATGGACTCGCCTCAAGAGTCAGAAAGGAGTGGCTGGAGTTGTTTTTTCAATAGGATAAAAGAGAAGTGGTTGAGAGAAAGGCATTTTGGAAATCCAAGGGAGCAGGTCCTAGATCTTGTGACAGAGAGTTTAAGAGACAATATTGGAAGTAAGGCCAAAAACCTGACTTTGACACTGAACTGTCTCTGTATTTTACTAGATCTGGTCTAAAAAAAAAGATGTGTTATGCTATGCTGTATACCTAGAGAATAGCTGGCTGATGGATGGTCTAGGATGTCCAACAGGTTTGTAGGCAAACAATTCCTCTTCACAGCAGCAGCCAGCTGCATTTATTTTTGTTTCCTTTGCTGCAGTCAAAGCTGTCCTTGCAAACCATTGGAACTCTGTATGTGTTCCCACCTGTTATGGGGACCCCTGCAAAGCCTCATTTTCACTTGTCCAAGGGCTCAGCAATGTCTTGATGCCTTTTCTCTTGAAATAAACTGCTTTGTCTCCTCACCCTGTGTGTGTCAGGATGTGTGGGAGTACATTCTGACAGCACCCACACCGATGCATGTTTGGATAGTAACGCGAGACTCTTATTTAAATGCTGCGAGCCCTTCGGGAGTGTGGCTTGTGCTTTGTTTGCTGAGCCATATTTAAAAGCACTTTGCAAGACCTTGAGGAACAAGTAAAATTGGCAGCCCCTCCTGCAGTTCTCCTTGCCTGTGGCACGCCTTGGTTGCCACAGCTTTGCAGGGTGCCCAGGGAGCCCAGCGGCAGCGAGGTGGAGGGAGGGACGAATGGCAGTGCAGATTTTGATTTTCCACACTCAGCAATGTGGTCACAGGGCATTACAAATGGAAAACAGAATGCTGCTTTATTGTTTCTAAATGTAATTTTTATTTGTTTGAAGTAACTTTATACCTGGCTACAGCTTTGCAACAGGCAGGTGATACGTCAGAGTACCAGAAGCTATTGTCCTGTAGTGAACTCTCTCTATCGCTTACTTGAGCCTAACAGTACACACTGCATGACATCAGCAACCCAATGACTCATACAGCAAGATACCATAGGTGTGTTCCTATATCCTGGAGATCAGAAAAATCCCACGCAGAAGACTTGGCTTGTTTTTCCTATCTTGTTATGGAAACTGCGTGCATAGGCTCTAAGAGCATTAAACAACTATAAATGAAGTATTTCTGTTTCTTATCAGAAGATAAACTGCCTGTTTAAAAAAGGTGTTGCCAAGTCCAGGAGAGCCTCTTAAAAAGCTACAGGCTGCTGATTGTAGCTGTGTAGGGGGCAATGTTGTGTGTAAAATATTTAATATTTCCACAGTGAACACTTGTAATCCTGATTGGGGGAGAGTCCAACTAGTCTGAAGCATTGGACACACCTGAAGATTGAAAAAAATCAGTAGTTCTATATATAGCAAAAAATGTATGAAAAGGGATGCAAATTGCCCAGTTGCAGGGTGACACTACATCTCCTCCTCCTTCTACATAAATGAAAATATAGATAAGGAGTACTTACAGGCAGTTTAGAGATTCTATCTCTAAAAAACAGCAGCAGGTAGTTTCAGTGAAGGCATTTAACAGAGCACTTTTTCCTCAATTTTCTTTTACTTTAACAACTTCTTACACATCCCATTCCAATTAATTTCTAGGATAATGATTTTCACCTGCTTGCCTTTTTGATGTCTGATAACTTTACCATGTAATACTTGGTTCAGTTCCTCTTCATGGCATACAGATAGGGAGGAGTCATTAGGGTGCCTACTGAAACAGGCTGGAATGGTTCCACAAAACTTCAGAAGTAAAAACAGGAAGAAAATTTGAAGGTTGAGTGTTGTGGCTCATTGGTCACCCCTCAAAATACTTGGTGGTTTAATAGAGGAAAGACTTACTTTATTAAAAAAAAAAAACAGGCTAAGAACCTTATAAAAAACTCAAGAAGTTTCTGGAATTTTCTATTTCTCATCAAAAGAAGGGAAACATACATAGCCTTTCATATGGCATTTCAGTATTCCTGCTTCCATTCCCAGCTGAAACAGAGAAAGGTAGAGTCACAAACAAATTCAGAATAATGGCAGCATTGCAGTAAGGGCATGCTGGATCTCACATACATGATCTACACTTCAGGAAAAGTTTCAGAAAGGGAGAAGCAAATGAATTCTACTGTTACCTGGGTCTGCTACATCTCATGCTCTATGGTGCTTTTGAGCTGTGAATGACTGGAGCCTGTGGAAGCAGGAGGTGCTCTGTTTGTATTTGTATTTCCATGGCAATGCAACAAAGAAGTTGTTTGGTCTCCTTTCCTTAAGAAACCTGCCAAATCACTCCTCTTTATAGAGCAAGCCGGAAGAAGGAATATAGTTGGCATTCTTGTGGAAAATGTAACCTTGTTTCAGCTTCATGCAAGTTGTAGATATCATTCAAGTGTTTCATGAGTATTCTTAATTACCAAGGACTTAGCGTAATTTTGTACTGATGATTTAAATGCTTGGTTGTCTGAACTGATTCTTGCCTCCTTATGCACTTTCTCATTTTTGTGATGTAGGATAGATTGGGTTGGAAGGAACCTTAAAAATCTAATTCCAACACCTTGTCATGAGCAGGGACACTTTTCATTAGACCATTGCTCAGACCTCAATCCAACCTTGCTTTGAACACTTACAGGGATGTACTTGAGTGTAATTCTGAAGATTCATGAATTCGATATTTTTAATACTGAGATTTCTGGATGTGAAAGCCCTTTATAAGCCCTGCTATAAACTTGCAAGACAAGACTTAGACTGGGAAACTGAAGTACCAGAGAGGTGAAGATGTTTGCAAGTCGCTGATATTTTGAAGCCTGATGACGATAACTGTGTTGGGAGAGGTTTTACTGGGTCCCATAGACCTGTATACTTCCTGGCCCCTAAAAGCAGATCTGAGGGATGAAGAGGGGTAGTGGTATCCATAGATTTGATCCCATCTCTCAGCAGTTCAGTAAAAGAATTCTGAAGAGCCAAAGAAAGCCAGGAAAAAAAAAAAATCTACCAGCTTCCTCTCCTCCTTCAGTTGCAGAATATGTTACATAAGTATGGTGATCATATAAGGCAGCACAGTAGACTTGCACAAAGGGAGGTCACCCCAGGGCGTTTGTGCTTTATCCAGGCATTTAACAAGCACAGCCAAGTGAGCAAGGCTGCTTCCTCAGCTGGCTCAGGGCAGCTACACTCTTGCTGTGACCTATCCTGTTTTCCTTCCTGGGCTGCTGCTGAGGTTTTCTAGAATCCTGAGTCAGGTGTGTGTCTGCTCCGGCACTTCAGCTCTCATACAGTAATTGCTGTGTGCATCTGCTAAGGGCAGAATTGCAGCATGATGAACAGCTGTGATTAATCTGGGATGTTAATATAGGAGCACACTGGCTTTAGAGCTGGCTTATTTAACTGAGAATCTCCTGGTGTACTCCTAGCTTGATATTGAAAGTGATTTGGGTTTGAAAGCCTAGCAAAACCAGCTGAAATCTTCTTCTGGGTTTCAGTGTATGTGAAGGTCTATATGAGAATGAAAGAAAATAATTTAAAATACTGTATGGTATTTATCTGAGAGAGCTTAAGTGCCTGAAACCCAGAAGGTGAGGGTGTGAGTCAGTTGAGGGATAATAAGCAACTCCTCCTTGTGCCTTGAATGATGGTGTTATACTTTATGATGGCAGGAACAACATGAGAAATGAGAAAAGCAAAATTTTATCTGATGTGTGAAATGTCATGAGGGCAAGTATCACATACAATAAGTACAGCAATAAAATGGATTGACTGACAGAAACTCTCAATTTCTAGAATTAAAAGGATCATATTTTTGTACAAAAGAAATATGAAGTAAGTTTTGTTTTAGAAATATCCATTACTGGTCTAATCCCAGGCAAAGTGTTGTATCCTTCATTTTTCTGCAATCCAAGTTTTAAATAGAAAAGTATGAAAATTTATTCCTCTATGTCTGACACTTAATAACTTAACAAAATGCTGTAGCTGCCATGAAAGAGGATCCTGTGGAACATTCATTTATAAAACCAGACTGATTAGCTAGCAACTAAGTGCTTACAGGAAAACATTGTTTTTTCAACATTTTACTGCATGTTTTGGGTGCTTGCTGAGAACACACTTAATTACAGTATTTTTCCCCATGACAAGGCTTTTTAGAAGAGTAGAATAAGAACAAGGCTTTTTAGAATATAATTTTTTTAAGATCATAACTCAAAATTCCACATGAGAGCTGTCAGAGCACAGTTACAGAGAAAGTGTAAGTTAGTCAGGGTTGCAGCCATTACATTTAGATGACTGCATCTAATTTTTAATGGTGTTGTTTTTATAACACCATTGTTTCGCTTTTTTGTTCACTTCAATCGCATGTCCGCACTTTAATTCTTAATAATTAAGGTGAGAGGGAATCCTAAGTTATTTGAATGTGATTTTTGTTAGACAGTCCTTCAGACTTTCTGTCTTGTGCCATTATATTACTCCTACGGTGTAGCATTTCTGTGTAAATGGAAATGGATCATGGGAGAAGCCCCATAGGCTCAGCTGGTGATCAGGGCCCATGTAGTAAAATTGCAGCTCCATCTCTGAGTGGATTTCAGCTAAAGGTTACAAACACTTGCCTAAGCTGTAGCATTCCTACATAGCCCTGATGATCTCATTGGGTCACTTGCTGGCACAATGTTTACATGTAAGGTTATGTAAGTGTCTAGAACTTTCAGACTCAGAATAGGGATGTTTGGAGTGTCTGAATCACTACCAGTACTAAGTGGAGCATGCAGAGTTGGACTGAGTTTGTCCAAAGGTGTTGTTGATTATCCATTTGCTTTTCTTCTCTGGAGACCCAACGAGATGAACCAGTTTTTTTCTGTTGAGATGTCATTCCTGAATTTTCAAAGCTCCGGTACTCTCTCATAGCCAGCTTCAGCCTGGCCAGTTGTGAGGTTCACTTAGTGAATTACCAGCTTTTTATCAGCTTGGATTAGCATCAGAGCAAATTACATCAGCCTTCCAGGGATCCTAGAGAGAAGTCAAATTGGACCATACACTCCAATATTGGTGGCAAAATAGGGTAGCCAGGAAGGTAAAAGTACAAAATGCCTATAAAGGCAAAGTAAAAAATATATCTTGCAAAGAGAAGTTTCTTCTTACTGCAAAAGTGATGTAGTTCTGCCTAAAGGCTTTTTCTCAAAACAGGCTTTTTCTATTTCATTTAATAACAGGTATTACATACATACACAATATTTATTGTGGATATGTTCAGGGATGGTATATATTTCAAAGCTTAAATTAACAATATCTCATGTCTTGCCCCAGAGGTGATTCAGAAACAGCAGATTTATTTGATCAAATAATGCTAAATTATTATGTTCATTTGGTGAAAATATTTCATGCTTATTTTGGGGAAATATTATTATATAATTTCCTGGATGTATTTAGTTCATACATAGCAGATATTTTTAAAAATAAATTTTGAAGTTGTTTGTTTTGCTTGTAAGCAGTTCTCACTAAATCAGATCCAAACCAAATCAACTCTTTCCCAAGAAATGGTTCTCTGGATAACAATATATTTTAAATCTGGAGTTTAAGATTTGATGGCATGAGTGGAAATATTGCTGTTAATGCAATTTGGCATTTTAGACTATTTTTTAAGCTGTGAAAAATTGAAATATTGGAATCAAATAGGATATAATATCAAAAATAGCATTACATGGACTGCATCACACGGACTTACAGAAAATTTATGGATGAATTTAATTAAATATAATAGGAGAAAAATCTGTATTTTAAAAATGGTCTTTGAATGGAGATTTCAGTTAGATTTTAATGCAGTCAAGTTAAGAAAGGTAACTAGAAAAAAAGATTAGTTTTTCCTCTCTCTTAATAAACCTTGCTTCTACTGATGCCCATGCGTGACATCCTATTTTTAGCTGTCAGGGAAGCAGTGAAGCATATGCAGCAGAGTGGAATGCCCTGTTCCCATGCCTGACTCTCCATATATAGCTACTGCACTGCACTATTCTTCCCTGGCACCCACTTTGAAGGCTTAACTTGAATTTTCTTGTCAGAATTGCCTCATCTGAGAGCTGTCCTCATAACAAACACTCAGGCAGCTGCTTCTTCACGGCATCCACCTTCCCATGAGGACCCACAAAGGCTGAACATTGACTAACCTCAGTACCAGTGAAAAGATGTGCAAAAATTGTGTGCATTGAATCTTCAGCCATCTTTCCTCTTCCCCCCTGCCCCCTGCTTCATCTTGGTGTTGGTACTAAGTATGCCTAATTTTCTTTTCTTGTTATTTTTGGAAACAAGTTTCAGACTTGAGAGATTGCCATGCACAGGAGATGTGTTTTGGCTCTTCTGCCAGTTGTGTTCTGTGGATGATTAGATCAAACCCAGGGGCTGCCAGATGACGAATCAATTTATTACAGAATAACAAGGCTCACTGGAGGATTAACAATGTCTTTATAGTCTCCCCTCAATGAATTGCCTGGAATTTTCTTAGCTTACAGGACAGATCAGTTTAAAATTTTCCAGTGATACTTGATTATGATTTTAAGAGAGTTTGAAAACCAACACATAACTGAAACAGCCTGCCCCAGTTTCTAGCATTTAGGTATTTTAATTTTACTTCAGAGTTAAATGCCATCATTTAAAGAACATTTTGCCCTGCATTATGTGGTATTTTATGCTTCTCTGTATTGGTGGAACTGGGAGTGCTGGTGTAGAAAGACTTTGAAGCCTAAGCAGCGGTGAAAGTATGATTCAGATGGTTAGAACTGTGCTACTCAGAGCACTGAGGCAGTACAGTCTGAGACCTGTAGAAGTCTGTATTTTTCTCTCCTGAGCAGGGCCAAAGCTTACGTAACACTATGCATGCAAAAGAAGCACTATGATGCAGAAGTCACATGTTGAAACCAATGGCTCGGTTGGCTGCTCCCAGTGAGTGATATTGCAGCTACACCCTCACCTTAATGCAGCCCAGAACTGGATGATGCAGTTTGCAAGTTTTTTCCCCTGTGCTGACTTCGGACTGGCTTCATCACACCTAACTTCAGAAGTTAAATATTAACTGTCTAAATCCAACCTAGCCGTGCAGGTCTCCCTGCGCAGATAACGAAGAGAAACAAGACGTTACTGGTTTGGATTCCTGATCCAGTCACAGGCACAAGTTTCACTGCCCTGAATGGTCTCATTTTCAGAAGCACCTGGTTTTCCAGGATGGTTTGTGCTGCAGTGGGGCAGATGAGTGCAGCTGGTTAGACAGATTAACCTTGCTTATCACGCCATTCCAAGCATTCTCCTGTGCATGAGCCAACCTTTCCCCTGCACCAGGGCTGGAGCTGCTGTTTCTATAGACAATTTATGCTCCCTGCATGCATGGTATGCAAAAAGGGAGGCTAGGCAAGACAAGGAAGTGTGGAAAGACCCTTGAATGTTAGGAGCATATAAAAGGCAAAGGCTGACGTGTTCGCTCACAAATCCAGAAAATAGCTGCATGGTTTTAGCTACACTTGTTTTTGTATTTGGACCAATACCAGTCATCATCTTGGCCAGGAACTGTGTCTGATTTAGATGTATTTGTTGCGCCTCTGGAGTGTAAAATAAATATTTTAAATAATAAGCTCCATGTTACAGCTCTATGACCAGAATCATACCCACAAAATACTACTTTCTGAGAACATAGCTTAGTAGCAATTAGATTTAAACACTTTCAACAGCTGCACTAATGACCTATTTTAAATAAAGCCCATATTTCACACAGCAGATCTCAGTCTCTAGCTATGCCAAATTCAAGTCACTTTGCATTCACAGTTTTTCTCTGCTTTTTTTTAATCTCGGAAAGCTGTGAGAGAAAAGAAATGTATTTTGAAGTTTTCTTGTTAATAACTGTTATTGTCATCTGCAGGGCACTGGCTCTTAGCAGTTTCTGATCACTTAGTGTATCTATGTAGTATCAATATTAACATGAGATTAGGTAGAAAACAATTGTTGCTGAGTGACTGTTAGTGCAAATTGAATTGTTTGTATTAGAACAGTATGAATAATGTATTTGGTGCGTTGTTAAATTGGACTGCTGAGATAGGGGAGACATTAGCAGGGATCTGCATGTGAAACTACGCCAGAGTCTCCTTTCGCAAAGGTCTTTAACTCATGCTGAGCACAAACCCGAATGTGCTTTCCCTGTGAATGTTACAAAAGCTCCAGACATTACTGCATGATGGTAATATTACTAATTTAGATCCTAAAAAAATATTTAAGCATGCTCATCAAACCAAATCAAACCATACAATGTCGCAGACAGGCCTCATACTCTGGACTTCAGTCATGAAGATGAGTTTCACATCAGAAGCCATGGTCTGCCAGTAGAACCCACAGAGATGCTGATTGCCATTTAGAGTCTGCTTATCCTTTTCCAACCTAAAGCCAGACTGCTGTGGCAGGACTTTGTCATGTTTTTCATTTAATTGGTGTTAGTGAATGTGAAATTGAATCGGTGGTTTGTTCCTTTAACTCAATTACTAGATCCAAATAGTCTTTTTACCACAAAAGAAAATGCTAATACCAATAGGCTACACAGCAGGGGCTCAAGGCATTCTAGGAAGAGCAGCTAATTATCACTTTCTGGGTATTATCTGAAACAATGCCCTATGTATTGAATGATGGCTGGATTCTGTTTGGTTGGTTGGTTTTGGCTTCAGTTTCAATAAGCAAGAGCCCAGTTCTCATTTCATGCTACTATTCACTTTCAGGAGGGTTGCTTTGCCAAGTAATGAAGCTGTGATTTATAGTTAATGAGAGTCAGACTCACTACAGCATATGCCTTCTACTGTCCTACTTTAAAACACCTGACTACAAAAGACACTTTCCTTTTCAGCTGGTGTCATGGGTAGGTGACTACTGGGTTCCTCAGCTTATGGTTCTGCTGATATTCAGCATAGTGCTATCATTTTGCATATCTCCCAGAAGAAAAAGGAAAGAAAGCAAAAAAGGAATATTGTAATTTTCAAGCGTTCTACTGGATTTGATGCTACAAATGTTGATTTGAACCGCAAAACATGGTTACAATCTTTTACAATCTGTTACAATCTTTTTCTGTAGTTTTTAAATGATTGTGATTTTTTTTTCAGTACTTTGAGGGTCAAATGATAAAACCCAATATTTTAATGCTGATTTTGAATGTTTGGCTGGAAATCAAGTGTTTGCTGGAAGCAAGAGAACAAGGGTTTTGCAGAATTCTTGTACAATACAAGGGTAAATAAAAGTGGTGGTTGAGTCAATATTTTCTTTTATTTTTCTAATTTATTCAGTCTATAAACATAATCCGTGCAAAACAGACAAAATTCGTATTCTTCTCACACAATAATTTCAGTTCATACTTGTGATTATTCTGCATCATCAGGAAGTTAGCATGAGAGAGCTGAAACTAATAATGCAGATAAAATTCAGACCTCTTCTGGTTAGTGTATCATTAAATAAGAGGCAGGTGGAGATGATGAGATCTTAAATTCCTTTGAAGATAATTTCTAGTGACAAAGAAGCAGAGTTGTACTACATGTGCTCACACTTAATTTCCTAATTTGCAATAATAACCTGGAAGAACTCTATGGAATTACTGAAATCTTCCTTTCAGATATCTTGATTTCTAATATTTAGATTTTTTTGTTGTTTCTCTCACTTTTAAACTCTAATATTTGTGAAGTAACATTTGCCCCAGTATTTCTAGGTCCATACACCAAAGCCTACCCACAGCACTGTTCTTGGACAGCAACCTTCACCTCTTGATGACAGTACTTATTCAGGAATATGTATTTACAGCATCAGACAAAACAAGGAGAATTGCCTATGATACATATCCTCTGCATAGAGAAGAGAGGGAGTGAAAAATGAGCTGCCTACAAACCTTAAGGCGCAAGTACAAGGACTAGAATGAGGCAGGGAATTTGTACATCTGGCCATAAAGGGCAAAGAATACCTTGCTCCAAACTGACCGTATGGTTCAAGGAGCTTGGATTTAAAGTGCAGCTGACTTTTGAAAGATCTGTCTTTCAAAACCATGGGCTGTACAAGGAGCAAGGGCAAGCTTTTCTTCATGCTCTCCACCCGAGTTAGGGGACAGGCCCTGATCAAAAATCTGGCTCTGCAGAAGTTGGTCTGGACCACTGTCTTCCAGGCAGCCAGGATTCCTCTTCCTGAGCTTCTGTTTCCATCCTCAAATGTTTTGGGTTTTTTTCTTGCCTGTGGTTTTCAGCCTGACCAGGGCACCTACATGAGGTGGTGCTGCACTGTGGGGACAGCACTTGCTGGGTTTTTCTCTCCTTGTGCACTGGGGTGTTGTGGCTGCCTGTTGAGTGCTTGCAGTGAAATGATCTAACACAAGAAGGACCTCTGAACAGAGCCCTGAGGTTCTCCTGTAAAATTAATCCTAAAACCAGTTCATATGTGGATAAACTTTAAAAACACACAAGGAAACAGAAAAGCCATTTCCTTGATTCTGCATGAATCCTACTCCCCAAAGGTGACAGAACACATAAAAGAGCCAGCAACACATGAGAAAAATGTCCTGAGGAGGAAAAGAAATCTTCTGTAAAAGCTTCGCATTCAACAAGTTGCTGTTTAGTTCCTGTGTGAACAATTAATCTTAAAACAAATATTTGGGCAAGGGGGGATTGGGCTCTGGGAGGTTTCATAGCTAGGCTGAATGAAAACACACGCTGCCTGACTTCTTCAGGCCAGTATTTCTTTTTCACCCTTTCCATAAAAATAACTAAGAAAAAGTATCTGTTACAATGACCCAGGTTTTGCCATTCAAACCTCCCTAAATTACAGGCTTTCCCTCTGAGACCATTTACAATGAGGTATATAATGCATGGCTGTGTTACACCCTACTGCTCTTTGAGTCCAGCCTAACTGGTTATTACTACGTTAAAATGTAGTGGTCTGCTTCAAAGGCTTTTCTATAAATAAATATCTTCCTTGCTGGGCAGATGTCAGTCCCCGCCAGTAGCTCCTGTGCTAACAGCTCTAGTTTTTACTCTTCAGCCGAGCATGGCTTGGAGCTGCTTTGAGTAGCCTGTGAATGGCTGGCAGCTGCAAGGTCTTGCAAAACCTAACTAGGATCAGACTGAAAATCAATAACTTTATTACACTGCTGGTCCTTATTCTGGTTAGTATTTCACTGGGGGTATTTTTTAATTTCCTGTTATCTAAACTGCCTGCATTTAGTTTTAGATAGCAGAAGGGAGAGGGCACAACTGCTGTGCTTGGGACACAAAGGCTGTATGCTGTGTTTGTTCTGCCATGAATGCCCCTATCCAAACCAACTGAGAAGCCCCACTGCCTGTAGGAAGGCCAAGGTACTGCCTCAATAGCAGGTCGATGCTGTCATATCTTGGCCCAGTTCTGGGTAATGCTTTATATGTGTGTATCCAGCCCCTAGAGAATGGCATAAAGCACAGCCAAGGAGTACATAAAGCTCCTGCACATGCTGCTGTGCTTTGCTGTGCCCCAGCAGACTGCAGAGCCCTCTGCTCTTCCCTGCTTGCTGCCAGCTCCACCTGGAATAAGAACTCAGCCACTCTTGAGAACCTCTTCCAGTGAGGGATGAGTGCTGCCTCCCTTTGCCTGCCTGAAGTCATTCCCCCTCTGAGCCTCCTGGGCAATTTCTGAATGAAACAAAATTGGTATCCATTAACCATCAAAAACAGGTGAAATAAAAATCTCTCTATTTGAACAAGTTGACCATGACATTCTATTTTAACTGTGGTCTTAAGGGAAGAGGCGTGTTTGTGCTGTGCATAGTAATTAATGGACTTCTGACTATTGCAGGCTTTCTGACTCTACTGTAACACAAAAAATAAAGGGATATAAAAGTATAAACAATATGTGACACTGTTGGAAAACAGTGCTTTCCATTTTCAAGCACTACAAAAGAAAAATACAATGTAACTCCTCTTCTGGGTGCTAACTCACAGTAGTACTCACCTCATGCGTCAACCATAAGCTGGCTTTTCACAAGACTAAATTACAAGCATTGAGAAATCATTTTAAAAGATAAAGGCAGCAAATTATTTAGTCCTGGTTTGGGATTTTTTGTGTTCATACCCTAATTTTTAGGCTTTCTATTTTCAAGATTTTGTCTGCAGTGTTGGAGTGAGGAAAGAGGGATCCAACATTTTTTCTTATAATTGCATAACTCAAAGGTTGTCTTTTTATTGAAGCATGAAATATTTCATTTCAATAAGAAGAAAATAAGCCACAGCATAGTTAGGGAAAGAGTACAGTACTGCCAGCTGTGTGAGAACAAAATTCATGAAGCATATCCTAAGAAATAATGGGATTGCTTTAAGATTTCACAAGAATCAATTTTTTTTTTCTTTTTTAATTGCTCAAAGGTTTCTGAAGACACTTCAGACTCTAAAGTGTTCTTTCAAAACTATGAAACATGGCAATTTACCTCATTTTAATGAAGGTAAACTTTCAATAGAGGGTGATTCTTCGAAACACTGAAAAGCAGAAAAATTAATGATAAAGAGATCACTATGATCTGTTTGCTTCAAGCTGCTCAGTCTAGATCTTTATTGTCATAAATCATACCATCTTTCAAATTGTTAGGAAAGCATATCATGGCAAAGAACCTTAAGAAACCAAGTTATTGCTTCAAAGGATGCTAGAAAAAACCATGTATCACAAGTCGTCAGTGGGCTAGACAGAAACTGTCGAATTGTCACTGGTGTTCAATGACAGAGAGAAAACCAGTGGTTTGTTTGTTTTCTTATTTGTTTTCTTCTGATTGAACTTTGAGTACAGTTCTGCCTATTAGTTTTTTGAATTTTAACAATTTTTTTCTTTTTTTAATGCCAACTAGAATCTTCTAACTAGTGACATCAACTTCTAACATAGTAACTACTGTGCTTCTCTTCAGTTTGTACTGCTCCACTTACGCTGTGTGAGCTACTATAGGGAAAGCAGCTTCCAAGGAACAGGAGATTTTAGCTGCCTCTAAATTACTGGAAATGCTCTGCTTATATGCCATAATGAAAGGGTACACATACAGGAGATATACTTCAGCAACTGCAATCTGCTGCAATTATAGCAGATACATCTACACCAGGAGACCAATTTAAGTGGACAGCATTCAAAATACAAAGCTAGACAGTCCCTGGAGAATTTCAGCTCTTTTCTTCTTTAAGGACTAGTTTTCCCAGACATCCATGGCCCTCTCCCTTCTCCTTCTTTTTGATCTTGGTGAACCTGTCCCAGCTTACAGATGAAATTTAAAACTAAGATCTTCATCACTTGTGGTCACTGAAAATCACAGGGCACTTACAGTGAGAGCAGGGTTCCAGCTCCAGCCTGGACACATTTCATGGACACATTTCCCTGGGAATAAAAGCATTTTGGGGCTCTTTTGGGAGACCCCTCGTGTCAGGGCTCTCCAGGCTGCCTCTGCCCCAGTCTGCAGCCTTACAGCCACAGCAAGCAGGGAATGGAGCCAGCCTGGGGATGCTGCACTGAGCAAGGGCCTTGTGAATTTGATTCAATTAGTGAAAAAAAGTTATTTCTGTGCAGATGTACATTGTGTACTCATAACCACTAAAATTTCTGGTTCTGCAGGAAGGAAAGGATCTCCAGTGTTCACAAGCTCCTTAAAGAAACTTTGATTAAAGAAAAAAGTACTTCACTGTGGCCCCTCTGAATTGGTGAACATCTAGAAAAGTGGACTTTTTTGACACAGACAGCTTCTACAATTTCTAACTTCATTGGGCAATCATAGCCATTTTTAGTTTTTGATATTTTGAATATACTGTTCTACAAATAAAAAAAAAATTTCAAATCACTCACAAAGAAATGATTTATTTGTCCATGAAAGCATATAGAGATAGAAGAGAAATTTATGCTAAAAAATTGCCTCGTTGTAAATTGTGAATGAGGGAAAAAACAAAGAAAACCTTAAATAAATATGTGTTTTGACAGACATTTGCACATAATTCAGAAACAACTGACAGGATCTTGTTCAATTTTTTAGAAGTGTCTCTGGGTTGGGAACAGATTTCAAGAATTTTTAGTCCCCATAGTGAGTTGTTTTTCCAGAATATTAGGAGGATGTGAACAAAGGGATTATTATAACAGTCACTGTCAATAAGAAAAAGCTAAAGTATTTAGTCCCTTCAGGGGAAGAAAGTAATATACTACAGGATTTTGCTACTGCATTTAACAGGTGCAAGAAAGGTGTTTCAATTTTACATAATTCTCCTTCCTTCCTCAGAACTGAAAATATGCTTTTCTTATTTTATCTGCTTGTTCTTTTATTGCAGGATTATATTTTCATTACTGGAATTTCCTGCTTATATGGTGGCGTGTAAGCCAGGATTGTCTTGGCTGTTACCAAACTATTTAATTTCTTGTTGAAGAAGTGCAGTACAAATAGTGGTTAGACGCTGGTGTTGGGCTGCTCATTCCAGCACTTTACTTCTCTTGGGAATTTGTCTCCCTTCAATACCACAATGTCTGAAGAATGTCAGACTTTTCCTACTTCAAATTATATGGTTGCCTTCTTGTAACATACAGAGTTTCTAGGTAAACTTGGCCATATTGCTTTGCATTTGAGTCTTCTTTTGTCTTCTGAATAAAAATTACCTCCAGTAAGGTTAAAGACAACTTTTGCAGCCCAGGAAAAAAAGCAGCACTGCCTTTTTATTCTTTCCCATGTTTATTTTGCTGCCAGTTCTCTTTGAAAGTGGTCCTTTTTGCCAAGGCTGCAATTTTGCTAAATGAATTAGTATTAATACTATGCCTTGTTTATTTGCACAAGTGGAAAATAAAAGATGGGAAATACAGAAATAAAAAGACAGTATGAGATAAAAACCGTGAAAATATCAAGAGAAATGTGAAGTTTAGCCAAAGCATGTACCCCACACAATCATTCAGCACTTTGGCAGCAGGCTGGCCCTTCAAAATCCTCCTGATGGACCCACTGAGGTGCCCAACCTTCGGGGTCCCCTGACACAGAACTGACCCTTGCCGTCCTTCAGCTCAGCTTGGGGTATCTTGAGGAACGAGTTTCACTGGCTGCAGTGTTGACAAGGTGCTGTGTCAGGCTGGGCAGGGGGAGCAAGGCCTTGCAAGTGCCATCCAGAGCTCTGTGAAACCAGCACATGGAGCAAGTGGCACATGTACTCCTGTCTCTGTTCCTGAGCAGGATACTGAAACAGCTGAGCGTGCTCCTGAGGGCTTGTTGCCAACTCCCATTTCATGTGTCTCAGTGAGATTCTGAGAGCTACAAAAGACTGGACCACTTCAGCCAGGTCCTCATCCTTCAGCATGCTGCTAGCCAGGAAATAATAAATTAGACACGGCTCAATATGGGATTCTATGACGACTGAGGATAGGAATATGTCAGGATCTTTTGCAAGCTTAACAATATGCTAGTCACTACTGAGGGCTGCAGAAAGATCTCTTCAATTTTTAAAGCCCAAAAGCCTGCCATATGGCCAGCATAAACTGCATGCTTCCTCCGTGTGGTAACTAGCTGAAAATCACAGACTTGTACAAAAAATGCAAGGTGGGGTAGTCCAGCCTCCTGCTCCAGGCAGGAATTTATCCAGGGGCATGCTGAGTCCAGTTCTGAAATCCTTGGGGATGGAGACAGCACAGACTATCTGGGCAGCCTGCCACATTCTTTGACCACCCTCGTGGTGAGGAGTGTGTTGTCAGGATTGTTTAATAACTGAAAAATGTATCTCTTAACTAGAGAATTTTCTGTAAAATGCCTTCTTCAGAGTGTGGCATTTTCTGAGAAAATGGCAGTCTCAGAAAGCAAGGTTATTTAAAGAGTTTTAACCAGTGGAAGTTTCCTAAACATGAGTGTTAAATGGCTTCACACTTCCATTTTCTTCTAGGCATTGTACATACATTTCCTTTATTTTAGGGGAAGAAAGCAGTTTATGACACCAGAGGAGTGGTCTGTAGGTGGAAATAGGACTGCAAAAACCACATTGTCACAAATCTCATAAGAATGTCTGGCACCACTATGAATTCAACTGCTTTGGTTGTTGTCATCTATGTGAATGCATGTATTTATATAAATGTACACACACACACACATATATATGTATGTACATATTTACATCCACATATTTGTATATTTATATTTACATGCATATATACATATATCTATATCTATATATTCACATACATGTGTATGCATACATATATATACACATACAACAGGTCTGCCAGCACACATTACAGCTTATTCTGGGCAGTAAAGGCATCATGGGCAGACCCAACGACTACCAAGACTGCAGCCAGTGTCACTTGCCAGCACAAGACAGGGCAGGAAGGGTAAGGGACATTGTAGGCAAGCAATGAAGCAGTGCCTGCAATGCTCAGTGCTCCATAGATGGAGGTAGGCTGTTTCTTTATCACATCAAATAAGAGCTGTGGGAGAAGCTTTTGGGATTTATCACCTTGGCAGGAAAAATATCAACCAAAGGGAATATATTCATAGGTACTCTGGATGACCAAGAAAGCCAATGGCATCCTGGCCTGGACCAGAAACAGTGTCACCAGCACGGCCAGGACAATGATTTTCCCTCTCCACTTGGCACTGGTGAGGCCACACCTCAAACCCTGTATTCAGTTTTAGGCCCCTCACTTCATGTAGGACACTGAGGTGCTCAGCATGTCCAGAGAAGGACAATGGAGCTGGTGAAGGGTCTAGAGGAGCATCTGAGGGAGATGAGGATGTTTAACCTGGAGGAAAGGAGACTCAGGGAAGACTTTACTGCTCTCTATACCTCCCTGAAAGGAGTCTGTTTCCAGCTGGGGGTCAGCCTTTTCTCCTGGGAACTAGTGACAGGACAAAAGGAAATGGCCTCAAGCTGTGTCGGGGAAGTTCAGGATGGACAACAGGAAAAACGTCTTCATTGAAAGGATGGCTAAGCATTGGAACAGTCTGCCCAGGGCAGTGGTATGGTATCACCATACCTAGAAAAGTTCAAGAAATGACTGGATGAGGCATTTAATATGCTAAATGCTATGGTTTAGTTGATGTGGCAACCAAAGGTTGGGCTCAATGATCTCAGAAGATTTTTCCAGTGTTAATGATTCTATGATTCTATGATAGAAGAGCCACATGGTAACTACAGGTGTGTGTGATGACTGTCTGCAAAAGCATATGGCAAATAAAGACATCTCTGGTGTCATGCCAGGCTTGGAAGTGTGTGGTGGCATAAGAGATTATAAATACAAGCACTGAGACACAAACACAATGACAGTGGGCTAAAAAGGCTCCTGATGCTGGGCACTGCCATCCACACAGCTGCCATCACCTTCTGCCACCTCTCCTCTCTTCCACTGACCAACAGTGCCAGCACCATGTGTTTGGATTTTTCTACTGCAGACTGAGAAACAGACTGGCCTGAGAAATAATACACTCTTTTTTTTTTTTTTGGCTGATTTGTCCTTAATGGTTTGCCCACCTGGCCCACATGGGTGCTGCACAAGCAGTTGTGCTGGCAGTGGCGGCAGAGAAGCGTGAGGTGGTACAGGCAAAGTCTGTGTGGGCCGCTCCTGCAGCCACACACATGCATGCACATTTGGATCTCCATCACCAGATGGAGAAAGGTATCCTGCACAGTGGTCTGGGAGAGCAGTTGTGTGCTGAAGGATGGAGATGAGCATGTAGGTGCTGCTTCCATGCCTTCTCCTCTCTTGGTTGTGCATGAGCTGCTTTGAGCTCTCTGTTCACCATCCTGGAAACACAATTTATTCTGGACTGAAGAACAATCAAAACAACATCACCATTTCCCAAGAAGACTCATGGCCATTTTATGTATGTCAGATAAACACATCTGTATACATAATTTCTCTTCTTGACTTTCATTGTTTCAGCCAGAAAGCAGGCATCTAAGAAGTGGATATAAAGCACTGTCTGCCTATAGTTTGATCTCAAACACTGTCTTTCTCTTTAAACTTTGCAAAAGGGAAACAAGTTCATATTTATCATCAGTTGAAAGCTCAGCTGGAAGTGAAACAAATTAAATTTAATGAGGACTGCTTTAATTCTCATCATTACTGTCTGCTCACTGTTGTAAAAAAGTTTTACTAGCCCACTTAAAATGCTTAGATTAACTGTCTTTATTATTTTTGTCCAGGCAAAGCCTTTTACAAGGCTAATGAAACTGCATCCCTTGGTATAAATGTAGTCATGACTTTATTTCACATGACATCCAGCCCTACAGTATCACAGCAGTCCACAGCAGGTAAGTTGATATTAATTTATTTTTGTACTGTTATTGCATAATTCTGATATACTGGAATGTTAAAAAGGTTCCTCAGCTCTGCCTAAAAGTATAGACAGTAACTTTCTACAAAACTTGTCACTGATGACATGAAATAGCATTGCTGCTTGTCAGGAAAGAGACTGTAGTTAAATTTCTGTGGTTGGACATTGCAATCCAGAAACAAAATTCTATGTTTCTAATGGGAATTAAAGCTGTGTGACTAAGAGGACCAGGTGGTCCCTCACAGCAGAATCTGGACTATTGTTTTTTAGATTTATGTAGGGTTTCATGCCTATCCCAAATGTTGCCTGCTAGTAATTTCTTCTGCTATTGTTGCTTAAGGTCATCTATAAATGCAAAATGTTTCTCAGTGGGTACTTAACAGCAGTAACCTAGATAAATATTTTCATTTACATAAACATTGTCTGAGCAATTTAGAAAGTGTAGTAAACAGTCTCAAATCCCAGAAGCAATCTAGACATTGCAAGAATTACATTGTTTTTTGAAAAAGATTGATGTTCTACGTTATTTCATTGGTCATAGTCCAGCACAAGAGGGTGGACTGATGAAAGAGATGCTTAACACGTCCAGGGTTTGTGTTGCTTTCCTTTTTCTAACTGTGCTAATAGCTGAATTTCCATTTGTTTTTCAAATTTTTTATGTGCTCTTACGCAATAAAAGATAATCTAACTGGACAGGGACAAACAGTGGGGACCAAACGGATTTTAAAAGCAAATCCAGAACCAAAAAACCTCTCTATAATGGTAACAAAGTACTAAAAAGGAATGGAATTACTTTCTGCCTACTGAGGGCACAAACATTGTTATTTCATTGGGAATAGATGGCCTTCCAGAGCTCGGTATATTTGCATGTGTGTAGCTGCATTCCTCTCTGTTTTTTTGTATATGCTCTTCATGGAGGAATTTAGCCCTATAACACCCATGGGACTCAGGCCCTTCACCTGTGCAATGCTGCACCACAGGTCCATGCCAGACACAACTGGGCTCCAGGCATTTCAGACAGACTAAAACTAACAAAAAATACACTAAATATGGGGTGTGGGTTGTTTGCTTTTGCTAACAGTAACATCTTGTAAGATCAAACAAGAAAGAGACCCTTTCTGTACACAGACACGCTGTCTCCAAGGATTTAGCTTTGTTTCAAAAAAGCACATGTATGTGAATAGATCCAGAGAGGTCTTAGGTCACCTCCAAGGCAATCCC
This sequence comes from Zonotrichia leucophrys gambelii, assembly GCF_028769735.1. NCBI lineage: Eukaryota > Metazoa > Chordata > Aves > Passeriformes > Passerellidae > Zonotrichia > Zonotrichia leucophrys. The sequence goes on along the minus strand of NC_088172.1, from coordinate 15,215,594 downwards.
TGCTGGTTGTTTGTGTGACATGAGCCCAGAGTTGCTCTTTGCAGCTGGACACGGCTGCCTCCCCCTCCCTGCCCAGCCTGAAGCCTTGCAGATAATGAGGATTAAATGGAATAGGTATGACTGAATATATCTCTGGCACAGGTTCACTGACTGCTGTCTTCTAGGGCTGCCACACCAGCCTGAGAAAAAATGAAATAAACATGAAGAGGTGCATATCCATTACTTGGAATCCCAGTGTTCTGTTAGAAGAGAAATCCAGCATCCGGCCATTGATTGCCATTCCCTTTTCATATATGTTCCATGCCTGATGCCCTGTGTATGTTTTACAACCACAGCATGTGTGCTGAACCAAAGCTCTCTGAGCAATTGCATTGTTGCTGTGATCTGTTTATACTGAATCTCAACAACTAATCCTTCTAATCCTCAAACAACTATTTTAGCCAGTACTGAAGCTGTTCAGAATTAGCTGGCAGCATTTGTGTAGTTCACACTCGATTTAAATAATCATTGTCCTATTTTAGCTCTCCCATATGAAGACAGTACAAATTCACTCCAAGGATGGGACTGCAGGCACATACCCACATGTATGTAGCCATTTGTGTGCCTGTCTGTTTCACAGGTTTGCATTGTAATTTGGAACCAATTTATCATGTTTGGTATTCAGCTTGGGGCACTTGAAAGATACTTTGATTTCAGGAAGCACTAATCACCCTACAAGAACCAAGTCCTTCAATAAGGGGCTCAGATTTTGCCTCTGCATCCACTAGTACGTTCTAAAAGATCATGGTAGATGATCCAGCTGGGGGTTCTTCTGTGCTCTGTCACAGGACACAAGCAGGGATTAAGCAGGGGCCTTCAGAAGTTAGGGCTGTCTTGGCTTTATGTACTGGGTGGTTGTTCATTAGCTGGCGTCTCTCAGTTGCTCTGCACACACAAGTGTAGGTACATATTTTGTCAGCTGAAAGAAGCACCACATTTCCTTTTTTTTTTTGCTTACTGATTCTATAAGATGAAGTGGATGATTACTGACCTGAATATTCTACAGTCCATTTTGGAGGAGATGCTTTTGTTTAGCTGTCCCAGTGGGTATGGCAATTCTTACTTCTGACTGCAGTAATTCCTGTCTCACAATCATTATTTCACTGGTTTGAAACAGCAGCTTGTGAGTTAGCTCCCAAACTTATACCCAGGAGGTGGCTTTGAGGAAAGGTACATACCTTTCCTCAAAAGCTACCTCAAATACTTTTAGATTCATCAGCTTTAACTGGGTTTTGCCTGCTGACTAAATAATTCAGACAATATAATTTTGACTTATTTTGAGTATTTGGTGATTGCCATAGGATTTTCAGAGACTGACTGACCAGATACTATAAACTTATATCTATATTAAGTGCTAGGAAATTAAACATGATGATCTTTAAGCCTGTTTTTGACACTGTCTCCAGCTAGTGAAGGAGCTCAGGCTCAGCTGCAAAATTATGCTAGTACACCTTTCTGATGACAACACTACCAAGTTAACTTCAAGGGGTATAATCCGTCTTTTCCAGAGTAATTTCCATCAAAATAATTTCCTGCATCATCATATTGTAAAAAGACAGGAGTCTACTTCTTCACAAATTGCTTTGAAGATTCTGAATACAAAGGCAGTGAATTACACTCATTTTATTGCTGAAGTTCAGCAGAAAGAGAAGGTCTTTAATTGCTCTTAAAAAATATTTTACTGTGTTTAATTTTGTGTAGCACTCCTTCCAGATCTCTGCCATATTGTTCAATGTAAATCAATAAAATACATACTTGATGAAATAAATATTTAAACAGAATGGGTGTAGGTGGGGCAAGAAAAACTCTTATTAATTATAGAAAAGGAACAGAGAGAGGATGAGTTATTTAAAAAACAGGGGCAGGGATTGAGACCTAGGAAGGTCCTCCACAGTTTTTCAAGTTGAATAATATTCTGCTGCTATGTCTAGATCTGAGCGTGCATGCTTAGAGAGCAGCAGGGACAACGTGATCAGTTCTGTGCGGCTGAAAGGGAACCTAAGCAAAGAACAGAATTTTCCTGCCCATCATGTATTTGCACATTGGCAGCTCTACCTGAGGCATCCTCTGTCCACAGCTCTGTGCAGGATGAGACAACAATCTCCAGCCCCTTCTGGCTTTTCCACGGGGAAAAGCAAACTGGGGAGTGGAAAGATAAACTGCCTAGGGCTGCCCAACGCCAGAGTGGAGGAGACTGCTGCTCTGTGCCTTCTTTTCTTGAGGATCTCCCTGAGTGCCACTGGACATGTGTGCAAAAAAAAAGGCAGCTGGTCATTTCCAGATTATTTTCTCTGGCCTGTTTCTGTGGCACACTTTACATCAGTGTCTAACCTGACAAAGGCAGGCTTAGAGGACAGCATGCTGAACTGAAGAAATTAATTTGGGAATGGTAAAATACCTTTGCGCTTGAGACTGTTGTCTTGTGTTATTTCAGAGATGAGTTGGTGCCTTATATTCCCAGAATTGGTTATCTACAAATGCTGAACAATTATTCAGAAAGGTCTTTTGAGTCTGCTGTCTTGCTAACACCCACCTCTTCCCCAGGTCTAGCAATCAATAGCCTGCTGAAACTGCTTCTTCAGGACATTTATTGCACATCTCCTGACCAAAACACTTAAATACTAATTCAGAAACATCCCAGCTAAACTGTCATGACACTCAATAAGGCTACATTACCACAGTTTTGTCAGGACTTAGAGTTGTTTGTCAAGTGGAATTAACTGTTGGGATTTTAGAATCACCCAGATAATATTGTAGGGGAGAAAGGAAAAGGGGAGTTAATTTATGGCAGAAAAGAATCACTTCTGGGAGGTCACTGCTGTTCTGCACACTGGTACTGTTTCTACTTGTTCCAAAAGAAATTATGTCAACTACAGTCAAAATATTTATGCTCTTACTGAAATGTGTGACTTTTTACTAAGACTGAATTATCTCACAATTCTCATTTTTACACTGTCAGTATACTTCTGCAACTAAAACAATTTCAGACACCCAACCCCTCTGATCCAGATTCTAAACTGCACTGTTATGCCAAGAGGAAAATGCTGGACAAATGCTGCCTTGAAGGCACCAAAAGGGCCATTGCAAAAGAAGTTGCTGATCCACCTTAAAATTTTATTTGCTGCTTTAATTACACAAGAAGTAACTAAATCATGGACTGAAGACATGCTGCCTCCAGTACATAGCAACACTGTAAGCCCTTTCTACATTAGGGTGAAAGTCATATAATTAATTTGTCAAGGAAAAAAATTATCAACAACCAGAGTTTTTGGCTTGCACAAAGTCACACTGAAGTGTCTTCTCTGCCTGCTGAGCAGCAGGAACACATGGTCTCCATTACTGAAATCCTGGGCTCCTGTGTCAGTCTAAATCCTGGTCCAGGCAATTTTTGCTCACTTTTCTGATTGTAAGTGCCACCTTTGATCATCATTTCATTTTGAAACTCAGGCATGTGGATGATGATGAGACACCCTTCAGTGAGTTCATTCTCAGCAAGCTCTGTTAGTGATCACCACTTACCATGTGAAGACTGCTCTGCCTGTGCCTTGAGAAGATTCTCACACTCTGTCCTGAATCCTTGTTTGGCAAAGTCTCCCAGGGAACAGTAGGAGTTTTAACTGAATGAGGTTTCTGAGATCAAACCACAAATAAATTATGTTTGTTGCCTTGAAGTCATATGGTACTTCCCTGATAATTTTAAAATTAGGAGTTAAGACTGAATCTGAGAAAGAACAGCACCCTAAATTATCAGTGTAGTATATAGAAAAAAGACCAAGATTCCCAATGCAAAACTGCACTTTTTATGCTAGTGTTTTCAAATGAATCAGCCTGAATTTTGGCTCCAAGTGGTAAAATATGTCACTTCGAGCTAATGAGCTTCTAGTCTCTACACTTGTTTGCTACCTGGCAAGCAGGGAAGCCTAAAGCATTAATTAATGTCCTTGTGATATTAAGAGGCAAATAATAAAGCAGCAAATCAACTTGCAGAAGTGAAGACAAAAAAGCAGTGGGGAGCATTGGAACAGTTTTGTACGTTCCTATGGATTTCTGTAAAACTCACAAGCAATGCTTTGAAAAAGCAGGGAAAGGAGAAAACAATTCCGGCCTTCTTTTAGTTTTTTTTGCAGTCTCAGACTAATTATCCCATGTAAGCAGTTCATTTAATAGAGGAGGAAGTTAGGTCTATTAAGTTGCCCAACTACTTCAATGCTGAATTTATTGCAATGTTTGTTTTAAAACAGATCTGCATGTTTCATATAAAATACTTCCAGATTTGAGGTTGTTACTTTCCAAACAAACCAAAACTCAGCTGGTTTGTTACATATTTAAAATTTAGTTGGGTTTTGTTGAAAAGTTTATGAGAACTTTTCCCGTACTCTAAATAAAGCTGAGCATACAAGTGAGAACTGGAGTTTCTGACTTGGCCAAAAGTTACATCTATCTGAGACAAAAGAGAACTATGAACTCTGCAATAAAAAGCTGATGAGGTTCTCAGAGCACAAGGTGTTTCCTCATTTCTGACCTTTCTCTCATTGAGTCAGATACAGTACTTGGCAAACAGAGCTTAATTCAGGTCAAACACGGCCACCATTAACTTTGAGAAAATCATCATAGTCCAGATTTCCAGTACAGAGACTGTTCTCTACCTGATGACCCATATTCCCTAAAAACTCATATGATTTTTCTCCATTTCCCAACTTGAAAAATGACTATAGGTATAAACATTCTGAGCTCTTTGACTATCTGGGAATTTAGATCTTTGAGGAAGTTAATGGGATTACCCGAAGGATGAGGGACTTACCCACGTGAGAGAGGTTTAGGAGAGCTCTCCCTTAACTCGGCACTGAGGATCTGCATGTGCGTCAGGAACAATTCAGTTTGCATTACTCCTACTCAGCCACTTTAGACTTTAACAGGCTATTCTGGGAGAAAAGGAGCGCCTAAAATGGCAGTGGTTTTTACCCTGGTTCTACATCCCTTAAGCAGAGTGCTGGTGTAGTGTCAGTCCTGCAATAGCACGAAGCAGAAGGAGTTGTCCTCTTTTCTGTCCCTAAATATCTGGTCATCCTGTGGCTACAGCTGTAGTTCTGGCACCCACAGCAACTTCTCAGACTAGAAGTTTATACTGTTTATTTTAACATTTCCAAAAGTAAACCTTTCTCTGAAGGAACTCTAAAAAGAGAAAAATGTGGAGTTTTCTTTGAGAGGCAATATTAAATGTCTTAGAAAAGAAAGGCTGAAAAACTCTGTTTCTGTTAATGATATTTTGTGAAAACAGAGTAAGAATTAATCAGAATTTTAGCCAGGTCTGAGTAGTTCCATGAAAAGTGAACTTATGAAATGATGTTAAAAGTCAAAACAGAGGACTGTCTCGAATTTGGTGTCTGAAAACAGAGGCATTATTTTCTGTAGTACAAGCAAGGCCACGCCTTTTGTTGCCAACATGTTTTTTTATTTTCCCAAATCTCCAAAGTGCTAGAGTACTACAATGTAAAAGCAAATATTAGTGTTTTAAATAGATGGACCTATCCATTTAATAATTTTCTGCTGTGCAAATACTTGTGTTACATACAATTTTAAATATTTAAATATTTTTGTAAGTTTTATTTTCTTTACATTTTGCAGAACTGGCTGTTTTGTTAGTCCTAAATAAATGTAAGCTAGTACAAAGCCCAAGTGACAAGCTAGAAGTGCCAGATATTTGGGTTTTGCCTGGGGAGCCCACGTTTCTGTGCACCTCAGGGTGATGATAGCCAGATGTTGAAGGCAGAGGGCAACCCATTCCACAAAAAAGGTGTCTATAGTTCAGAGGCAAGCTGGAAACTCCATTCTGTTCTGAATACCACTCCAGCTCATCTTCCTAGATACAGAGGGGACAATTCACTACCTGAGGCCTTGACAGAGTCAGGCTCCACACAGAAAGGGTAGGACTTCATTCTCTGAGAGTTTACTCAAATTGCTAGTGGGTACCCATTATGACACAGAAAACAATAAATGCTGAAGTCTATGGGGATGTAAGCAGGTATTTGACTCTGCAGTGGGGGTAAAGGAATTTAAACTTCGAACATCCTCCTAATCTGTATCTTGACTACAATTCAGCCTCTGAGTAGACAAAGAGATGAATTATCCTTGTGTCAATCATGTTTCCCTTGGTCACACCATTAGAAACCACTGCTGTCAGCTGTGCAGGCAACCTTGGCACAGACACTCAGGGAGCAAAATAGGGAAAAAGGTGTGGAGAATGACTAAATACAGCAGTTGTTGCACCAAATGATTCAGCTGCCATGGTTTCCCATGAAGGATGAGGCTGCACTGTAACAGGAGGAGGCCAGGGAAAAGAAAAGAAATGGCAAGAACATCGTATTAAAGCAGTGCTTTTTTGCAGAGTTCTAGTACAGTTTGTTTCTTTAAAACAAACTTTGATAGCACTCTGGGAGAGGATGAGGATACTGAGATGGTGCTACCTGAGCTGTGAGTGAAGCCCTGCAGATGGCCACCTACCCTCAGCTGGGGACTTTGATCAGCACCTGCAGCCAAGGTCCCAAACAGGCACCTGGCTCCAGCACCACACAGTGTGATCCTCACCTCATCTGAAGCATTTCTGAAATACTTTGTTTAATCATCTTCCAGCAGCTGCTTTAAAATTGTTTCAGAAAATCAAAGTAAACATCCCTTTGGAGCGAGTGGGTTCATTCTCTTGGATCCCAGGGAAAACAGGCAGGAAGAAAAGCAGCTGGCTGTAGTGCTGCTGGTTAGGCACTGTCAGCCCAGCCCTGCTGTGCAGCACTTCTGCATTGCTTTTCAACAGCCTGCCATTCTAAAAGCCAGTCCAAAATGTCCAGTTTTACTGATAAAATTTTGTAGAATTTTAGCTTTTTGTGGTCAAGGACTGAACACATTGATTTCTACTTCACAGTTCCATTTATATGGAAGATATAATGCAGACATGTGATTCTACAGCTTTCATTATGTCTGTCTCTGTTTTGGCATACAGTTTGATTTATATGTTATCTTTTCTCATCTGTTAACTATGTATTTTCCCTAATATACACACATTCATATTAGAGAAAACATGAGGATGATCTATATTTTAATGAGACAGGATGTCAAGACACAGTAAAGAGAAAAAAAAGGAAACAAAAAGGAAAAGACTTAGCAGAATAAAGGTGAGATTTTCTTTTCCTTTGGTGACAATAAAGGGTTCTGACATATGGCTTCTATCCATGGGAACAAATATACTTAGCCTGAAAAATCCCAGAGAAGTCTGTATGACCAATTTCAATTCAGATGAAAAAAAACCTTCCAGAAAATAAGCAAATGTGCTGTTTGCAGTGCAACAAATGCCTACAGTACTAACATGAATTGTGAAATCACTGGCTGTGACTGATCAGAGTTCATTAAAAATAAATCTTGGCCCCGCAGTTTTAATAAACAGAATGAGCAATGAAAGCAGCAATGATTCACTTATTTCCCATGCAGAAAACTGTCTGATTTTGCATCTTTCACTCACTCAAAGGATTTCTGCTGAAAAAAAACCTGCTTCTGGCATCCAATGTAAAAAACTAAAGTCTCACCTATCTGAAGGAAAGGAAGAAATGGGAAGCAACAGTTTTCTCAATCCTTCCAAGCCTTTAAAATTCAACTTTCTCTAGAATTTATGTTGTCATTTAAGACTTTGTGGGGCAGAAAAAAGAAATCAAAGTTGCATTTTTTCTTCTGCCTGATGAGGAAAGTTTGAGAACACAGGTAGAAAAAGAAGGCTTTGCTCACTCTCAGTGAGGACACTCCCGTTGAGAACAACTCTGCCTGGTGGCTGAAGGGCTGCTCACAGGGAATCAAGGGCTACCTTGGCTGGAGAGCTCACCATAGAGAGGAAAGCCAAAGCAGTTTGGGAAATAGAGACTGAGTAACAGCATTGTGTATCCACCTCATTGGGCTGAGGAAGGAATGGATTAACGACCTGCGCTGGAAATAGTCTGCATTTGACGCTCTGTCACACATGTAGGCTAAGAAAAACCAATGGAAGAGGGATAAAAGTTAAGAGCAGTGTGCTGCTCAGAGGCACGAGCACCAAGGTGCTAATGCTGCCCCAGAAGCTGGCTGCTGAAGTACTCAGACCTCCCCCCAGGATGGAGTGGCACTTACCAAAGCTGAGCACAGCCTGCACACCTGCAGTAGTGCCACAGATCTGATCTGGCACAATCCCCAGAAATCTAGCTTGCTGCTTCCTGGCTCAGGAAAAGGGGAGCAGGTAGCATAGCACCTGGGTGAAAATGTCACATGCTTCCCCTGTATTTTTCACTGTTATTTTAATTTTTTACCTCATATAAGAGGAAAAGCAACTGGACAAAATCAGTCCTTGAACATGACGACGTCTCTGTGTTATTTATGGCACACACAATGCAAAACAAGTATGTCATCTACTAATGCTAGCTCTTCTGTGGCACTGGGACACAGAGAGCAGTGCAAGTGGGTGGACCTTGCTGGTATTATGGAAGTCCAGTTACAGCAAAACTGCCCAGAAAGCAATGAGAAGAGAAATTGATGTAGTTATTAATATTCTGTTCCTCCCTGTCATCTCTTTCCTTCCCTGCCACCTTCCCTCCCCATTGCTGTCTCCACACAGTTGCAAGTCTGGTTGCACTCTTGAGGAGCAATAATCCCTGTTAGAACTCCTCTGAACTGACATTTCATAGCTCAGGAGCCCAGTTCTTGAAGATTATGATGGCAAATGTCTATCAGTAAATACACTATCAACAACAAGCTCCTCCATTAAACTAAGCATACAGAAAAAGCTGAATATTGGCATGGAAATGCCAGCTGCTCTAAGCCAAGATCATGCAATTTCCAGTCAGCCTTTATCAGACAGTTTCCACATTTGGGTAGGGCCAGTGCCAAATCCTCTGGCAAATCAAAGAGACAAAGGTGTAGTCATCCTGGTCTGAAGCCCAGTGGAGTGGGTGGAAAATCACACACTGGTCTCAATGTCCTTTGTAACATACCTGTAAGGGGGGAGGAGCAGAGTACTCTGGGGAGTACTCTGGTGACCTACCATCGTGGCTCTAGATTTGAGGGAAATACATTTTCTAAATCAAAGCACTTGCTGTGCAAGTGCAAACTCAGAGTGTGCGTGCAAGAAGTGACGCCTGGAGGGTATTGGTCATTTATACACTAAGATAAATGGTCTTAATAAAGTGACAAGGTTTACTTTTCCTTTGCTGAGCAGAACACAGAGCGCCTTCATGAAAGGTCACTGAGGTTAAATAAACTATACTTAGTCACATACCTTACAGCTAAAACCCAGGGCTGCTCCTGTGCATGAGATGGGGTCGTTGCTATTCTCCTGGGTACAATACCTTGTGCGGCTTATTGTTTTGCACCTTGTATCTCTAATTAAAAAGGCAAGTAAACAAAAGGCTCATGTGAGACTGATAGAGGTCAACAGATGTGTTGTAAGGTTTGTAAATTCTGATGACCTTTCATCACTGGGGTTTTCCACATACAAGGTTTTGAGCCAGAACTGATCCTACAAGCCAGCATGCGCCCAGAGGGATACATCACTCACCTGTTTTCAGGACTTCTCTTTTGAAACCTGATTCTCTTTGCTATTTTCATTCATTTTCTCATAAATGGCAACATGATGAGTAATAAATGAGGCTATGTCTTGTAGATTTGATAATAGCAGCATGCTACAATGATTTCTCTGCTTTAAGCTAGCCAGAGCAGGCCTGGTTTTTTAGTCTAGTCTCTTTAGCTGTATGGCCTAGTCATTTTGATTTGATAAAGATTACAGTTTACCTACTGTAGGCCCTAGATGAAGGACAGTCCATGTTTATGAAGTCCAAGGAATACTGCGGGAAGATGAGAGAGACATGGCTGTGTTTTTCCACACAACCTGTTATGGTAACAAGCACTCCCCCATAATGTTTGCTGACAGATGTTCAAGGCTTGGGAAAAAAAAATCTGCTTTCAGCTGATGGCTTCACCACGCCTTTTGAAATAAGTGTTAGTTCCAGGCTCCCGAGTTCATGAGGGCAGAGAAACGGCAGGAGGAAAACAGATGAACGGGTAACAAGGGGGAAGAACAAAATGGGAAAATAAAACCTTGGTGCTGACAGAGCTGACAAATGTAATATCTCCTGGACAGCAAGGAAGAAAAAAAAAATAGAATTGGATGGGAAAGAGCTGGAGCAGTGACTTTCAAACAGCTGTGTGTATCTCTGAAGCTAAACCACCGCGGAGGTCCAAACTCTCCACCAGGCCTTGGACTGAGTATTTAGTTGCTATATATGTACCCAGTAGTGCTCAGGAGGAGCTCGGTGTGGATATCCCTCCTCAGAGCACTGAGAGCGTGTCTCTGAGGCATGGGAGAGTCCATCCTGGGGCAAGACAGAGATCTGTGCTTTTGTGGAGCCTGTACAACAGTTTGAGCACAAAGGGAAGTGTCTGGGGAGTTGCTGACACCAGCCAAAGGCCTTCCATTAGCTGATCCAATTTACCAGTCCTGGCTGTGGCTTGGGGCATGACGCAGCCCTCGACAAGAAGTTCAGTGTGCAAGGCCTAAATAATCATGGATGGCCTTGCTGGGATGAACAAATTCACCAAGCTGTCTGAGTCCTGCTCATAACAGTGGGAATGAGGCAAACAATCATTTTGAATGTGAGGTGCTGCACGAACCAGGCATGTCAGCAGACTTCAGTCACTTCTGAATTCCTGGCTCTCTCCTAGGATTGGCGTTGCATCTGGCATAGCCAGGATTTTCTCAAAGGCTATTGAACTTTTCCCGCCTATAGCCTGGGCAACTGGAGCATGGAGGGGAGGATTAATCTCAAGCAATGAGATTTCATGTCACTGACAGTTTGTTTGGGTTTGTTTTTTTTTTAATTAGGACGACAGAGATACGTGTGTAGGAACTAGAAATGTTGCGAGTGTGCCCATTTCAAAGCAGGGTTGGAAAGGTTTTCTCTGCTCATGGACAGACTGTAGCAACACGAGGATGATCCCTTTCTGTCTTCACTTCCTTCTTCCCCTATCCCAAGCTGGCAGGAGTGACTGGAAAGACGATTCACAGTCTTTTTCAAAATTTCCATTACCTGTCTTTGTCTTTCCTTCTTCCTTCTCATTTTGCCATCTCAGATATCTACAAAAAAAGTCTTATTTAATCTGAAGTTCAAACTAAACGAGCTGTGCTATCATCTTGCACATATCCCTATCTTCTCTGGCAGCACGGGAGTATTTGTTTACTCACTGTTAGTGTTGCAGTGATTTGTATGTCTACTTTTAAAAAAAATTGAATCAAAGGATTAATAGTGCACCACCAGGCAGCATTCCTCGTTGTAAAGTTGCATCCATACCCCAAAATGTTACATGAGTAGCAGATTCTGAAGATATAAAATTCTATATGAGACTAAAAAAACATGTTTGTTTTCAGCTTTAACAACCCTTGACATCACCTGTTTAAAGTTGGATATATATTGTTTCTGCACTGTTATCATGAAAGACAGATTAATTCAATAAAAGATAGCACCACATGGGGTTTTTTTCACATGTGCAATACTTTTTACAAATAACATTCTCTAAAAGACAGGCAAAGTTTATAAGTTTTCCTTTTCTGTTGATGAATCATTTGGCCATTTGAATAGATGAACTAATATGAATTCCAGTAGCTTGGGCCCTGTATACCAGACAGAATGACAGCAGTGCCTAACAAGAAGGAGTGTATCATGTGTGTGCATCCCTCCTCTCACAAATCCACTTCTGGCATATTAGTACTAGACAGGAGGGAAAAGTTCTGGATGAGGAATTATTCATCCCATTTTTTCTGTGGCTGTGGAGGTAATTGTGATGAATTGCTCTAGAATATTTTTTGAATTTTCTTTAATTTTGGCCCTACATTTTTTAATTGACTCTTTAGCATTTTATTAAAAAGTACAATGTTTTCCCAGGGTGTACTGGAAGAAGAATGTCTCAAAATGGAAAAACGAAGTACATTTTCCATTATTTATGCCATTGACTCTGCAAACATAATATGTAGAGCAGAACTTTGGCAGGTGTTAATCAGTATATTTTCCTTCACACCAGTAGAGCTGCTTCAGCTTATACCAGCTGAGAATCTGGCTCTGTATATTAAATAAAAAAGTGGGCCTGGCTTCCTGATCTTTTGTAGTAGACTCAGAAAACTGTTCGTTATTGAGCTGTGGGCTTGAAAAGCAATCTCACTTTTCAGTATTGGCAGGGGGCTGAAGAAATGGGAACATGGTGTGCTGAGCTCCTGGGTAGAAGTAATGTTTTCTTCCAAACCATAACAACCTTTTTGGCTATCTGAAGAAATATGTTTAAACTTCCTTGCCAAGGAAAGGTGGGACACTAGCCAGTTACTACAGGAAGGCTTTGAAGATGGAGGGAATAATAAAAGGGGGGAAAAATTAAAGAGGAAAATCTTCTTGTTCCCAGATGGGTAGCTAAGGTGTAACCCTTCTTCTTTCTGTTTTGGGATCAGAAGCACAAATTGGCCTGATACATGAAAATCAAGGGTTTTTTTTTTTTTTGAGTTCCTTGTCTCAGATATTGTGTCTGGTTTTACGTGACTGCAAGGTTTTAAAATACGTCCAGTTAGTTTCCAAAAGTGCCTTCAGGTGGTATTTCTGATCTGTACGTAGTTCTGGACCAAGCTCTTTGAAAATTCATGCACACTAACTACAATTTGCTATATTTGCAAACTATAGTTTGCACACTATAATATGATTCACTATCAGTAAATCAATGAAACCCTGCCTGTTATTTCTGACATAATGAGGAGAAGAGGCAAGACACCATTTTGGGGAAGAAATCAGGGATTCTGGGGGAAAACAGGAACACTATTTTAGCAGAAATATACAAATGAACATGTGTATTAGTGATAGAAATTGTGATTTGCAAACAATTGCTTTCGGAAAAAAAATAGTGAAAACTTAGGTGGAAGTTGGAGGAAAATTGGAGAGCTGTAGAAATATCTGCATACTATTTATTTTTTCTAATCCTCACACAAACTTCTTTTAATCAAGACAATTACTCAGGATAAGCTCAGAGAGCACTGGTTGCTACTCATTGAAACATGAAACAAGGCTCTCATAATGTGAAGCTCCTGTGAGATCTTAAAGGTTACTAAAAGTGAGCTTTATATAAAAATTTGGGGGGAAAGGATATAAAAGCTTGATGGGTTGAATGTCAAAGTCTGGTGTCCACTGACTGTGCTTAGATGTTGCAATTGCTTGTTTTGGAAGGAATGTACTTTTGAGTATACTGAGCACACTATTTTAAAGGCTAGATCTCTCTTTAATAAGCAGTATTTTGTTACCCCAGAATTTTATTATATGGGACTGATCTTTAAACTATGTTTTCTGCTATCAGAGTTTGACCTAAACTCCTAAATAGCTCTATTATGTCCAGTGACCTCATTCTTATCAGGTTTACAGGTCAGTGGTGAATTAAGCAGCTGGCTTCCTGCTAATTAATCCTATTTAGTTAAAGAACTGGTAGACTGAAGACTCTTATCTCTGTTAAAAGGAAGTTTTTACATGATTGGCACGAGATTACTGTTATGAATGACAACCCTTTGCAACTCTGCAATACAATACATGAGCAGAAAGGTAGAAGAGCAAAAAAAGAGGACAGCATACAAATGCTGTCTTGTTCTTCAGGCTTTCCCTATGACATGAATTATCAGAATTATTAAAGCACCCAGATGGCACTTTGAAATTGCACAGTTGCTGCCAGGTGAGTCCAGGTGTCTTGTCAGAAGCCCATGTCCCCAGCTGGTGTGACTGTAGATGGGAGAGGCAGACAAAGCCAATGGTATATTTCTGTACACAGTCTCATACCACTCCAGAATAGCAGTGGCCTGGCAGAATTGAAACCCACTGTGTGTCAGGAAGCCTCTACCAAAATGTCTAATACTGAGGGCCCAGTGGAGTCTTTTTTATGTCAAGCTTGCTATAACTTTGAGGGCCCAGTGGAGCCTTTTTTATGTCAAGTTTTGAAATCAGTACGCTACATGAACTAAAACGGAAGGTGAGACCTTGTGCAAAATACATGTGAGTCCAAAAAGAATAGTGCATTCAATAACTATACATGGGACAGCAGAAATGTATTTGGTGGTTCTAGTCCATGTTGGGTGAGCTGTAAATGCACCAACAGGTTTACAGTTGCTTCTCTTTTATTGCTTTTTTCTCTTTTCTTTTTGCCTTTTAACTTTTCACCTCCATTATGCCTTTCATGCCTTATTGCTTGGTCTTGGGTGAAGGGGGTGAAGCGTGTGACAGGCAAGGTTCACCCTGCCCACAGGCATATCTTAGGAGGGGGACAGAGAGGGAGAGGAAGAAGGAGAAGGCAGTGTTTATAACTGACCTTATTTTTACTGATCTTGATGTATCACACAGAATTTGCAGAACTACATCTATGAAAAGCACACATTTAATAGGACAGCAACTGGCACAGGGGAGCAAGATTAGCTGTTCTGGGGACTGCGGAACCATGGGTGTATGTTTGCCTGGGCGGCTCAGAGTAACCCAGCTGTGCAGACCCTGTGTGCCCCCTCCAGCAGGCTTTACTGCCCAGAGCTGGTGGTGCCCTGGCAGTGTCAGCTCTGGACACCCCGGCTCTGAACAAAGGCTGGGCAGATGCCACTCCCAGAATGCTGGCAGGAACAAGCAGGGCTGTGAAGATGTGTGTTCACTCCGGTCAGGATGAGGGGGACCAGGGTTGGGGCAAGCCCATAACAACTAAATAATTAGAAGTCAAATAATCCATGCAGAAGGATTATTAAATCCTGGGCCCACTTCTGGGGTACTGGCGTGTTTTCCTCTGTTGGATAGTAACAACAAACCCAAACACTTGTGGTTTGTGCCACTTCTTAGGATTAGGATCAGAATACTAAATCCTTGGTGGATATTTCAGATGGAACAGGGCAGAAACTGACAGATGTCTAATGGTGACTGCTATACTTGTATTATTCAGGGTGAGTAAAAAGTTTAGTTTTAATAGTTTGGACATCTCAGACACCAAAAGAAGATGTATGTTAGCTAGCAAAAGGAAAATAAAGCACAATTATTAAGTTAAAAGGATTAATTTAAGACTTCAGCTCCACTAAAAACTGTTTTAGGGAGCCAAACATTCCTCATTTCTCCTCCAAATGACCACTGCTGGCTAAAGAGTGACCAAGGTGTCCAAGCACACAAGGCCCAGGCCTTAGGTAGCCATAATCAAAACCAAAAGGTGACAAGGAGCTCTTTACCTGGGTTGTCAGCATGCTGACTGTAATGTAGTAAGCCTCTTAATGTTAAGAAAAGGCACCAATATCTGAATGCAAAATGATACATTAAATTACACATGTTTTGCGATGAATTGCTAATGTATTCTGGTGTCCAAAACCAGTTTTCAGCAGCACAAGAAATACGTGAAGTAAATCTCTTCTGCACTATATTTGCATTGAAAGACCAGAGAAAGTGTCATTTCTTTATACAGGAATACAAACACATACACCAGAAAAAGAGATGATGAATAAGAGGGACCTAAAATACACGAAAAGCTGTGGCTGCTGGGTGACTGTTCTTTGTCTGGGCTGTGTCTGAGGGCGACAAACATTTTCCTCCTTAGTGGGTACAGAAGGTTTATGAACTGCACTTAAACGTAGGGCATTTGTGCAGCAGTAAAAAGCAGGAATTCAAACATGATCTTATCTAAAAAATTAATTTTTGCAAAAATAAACCAACAGGAAATCAGATTCTTGAAATTTCATCAGCATCTTTTCTACGTGGCTGGAGTCAGTCACTTCTGCCTTTGAGGACTTCACATTCTACACTGTATGATACAGCCTAACGTGCACAATACAATTACTTTGAGTTAAGCTGAGCTAAGTATACTCAAGTACACTTCTGGCTTTCATCATGTGCAGTTAAAGCACTGACCTATTCAGTTCTAAAATGAGTGCCTGGGTGTTTTTTCATGTTTCTATATCCTAAGATGATCTGTGAAAATCAAAGGAGTCAGTTCTGCGTGGCTCCCTACCACACAGACTTACTGAACAATCTATTCTGGAACTCATGTACTTCCAAAAGACATATAAACCTCTAAGCCTAAAACCAACTGACTGCACACTTACTGGCATGGTTATTTTTAATTCTCCGCCTCATTTTGCACACCAGCAATAATCTCATGCCTGGTAAATTGGGATAATCTGGCTTAAAAGTTCAGCTGCAGCCATGTTAAAAAGACCAGAGGAAATGGATAGCTCATCTCTGGAAAATGCAGCCCTTTGGAGTAATGCCAGAACTCCTTAAAAACAAATCATCTCAGGATTACAGTTTGTGAGAGGCAAAATGGTGAAATCATTTCCAGGCTGTGTTTTTGTCCCACTACTCCCATGCAGTTGTTAGCAGGGAGCAGTTTTGCCCATCCCTGGTTTTGTGCATTCCCCAGGTGTGGTGTTTCGGAGGGCACATGGTAATTCTGTGCCTTTAGCACATGAGCATGTAAACAACCAGAGGCAACCACTGCTGAGTGGAGTAGCTGCTGGAAGCGCTGCGAGAAGGCTCCTGGCACTTCCATCCCAGCCCCCGTGGGACAGAAAATGTAGGAGGAGGCAGCCAGAGATGAAAGCTGGCGGAGCAGTTGCAGCTGCCGTGAAAACAGAAATGGCATTGGTATTTTCCTCAGCTAGATCTGGGTTTTCTCTGCTCCTGGCGACCGCCTCTCTGTGCAGCCCACTCTCCTAAGCCTCAGGGCTTCTCCCTCCATCTGCCTGCTCACCTGCCCTGCTTTGGGCTTCTCTTTGACTTGTCACGGGGTCAGTGGAGATGCAATGGGGAATGCCAGTGCCCCTGGCTCTTCACAGGACTGGCACAGAATGACATGGGGCTTCTTTGGCCTCTGGGCACAACCAGGGCAAGTGTGGATAGTAATTAAACACTGAGCTTCTGTAAGAGTGAAATTTAGGTGTGGAAGGTGGTGAGCCATGAAAAGCTGCACACTTTGATTAACAGGAACACCAAGTGAGTTTGCCTGCAGGGGATTGGCTGCTTTTAAGAGATTGCTGGTTTACTAATAAAGATGATGTGGTTTAAGACAGATGCTGGAAGGATGTGTGAAAGACCAGTGTTTATTGGGCATCTGGTGCTTAACAGCAATCAAGGTGCAATTGTTCTGAGCAACAAAGAGCTGTAAATTATGTAGTGGATATTAAAATCACAGACAGATAAAAATGTATTATCGGCCTCAAGTGAGCACACTGTGATGTGAGCAGCAGAAAAGGAATAATGAACCTCTGCTCCCTTGCTGTGGGTTATGATGTTGGATGGCTGGCACAGCAACACCTACCACAGGGAGCTTCTTCATGTGAAGCTGCCTCATCAGTGGGCTCGCCAGAGACACAAGACTCCTACCAAAAATATGTCCTCAGATTGCTGGGAAGACACTGATGGGGAATCAACCCTCTCACATAGAGAAATTCTGTGCACCACCTCAAGAAAGAATCCAGGGCTGTTTGTGGGGTCTTCTATGTAAAAGCACATATTGTCTCTTCATGAAATTTTCTGTATGTAGAGCCAAAATGTTTCCCCTATTATTCTAGTAGGAATCATAGCAACATTTGGCATGTGGAATATAAATCTTTCTCTGAGGCTCTGCATTAGTACAACAGGTCTCCAGGGCAAAGCAATATTTGGAATTCAGTGGCAAATGAAACAAAATTATGCTGATAAATAAGAACCTCTGGGGGTTAATTTTGAAAACAAAGACTATTCTTCAGCAGAGGAACAAGGAATAGACTTATAATATTCGAACACCAGTCACTCTGGTTTCATTTTCCAGGTCACCTCGCAGGACAGTAACCCTTGACAGCACTTTCAGATGCATAGTGGTACAATCACAAGAAATTTCTTAATGTTGGGGAAAAAGACTTGAGGAGGAGTCTGGACTGCAAGGGAGCTGAGGCTGTTGCTCAGGATAAGATTAGGTTTGATAGGAGTAGGAGGCAAGCTCAGGGCTCTATTTCAGAAGGACAAAATTTCACAAACTGTTCTCTGCATTTTGGCTCAGATAAGCTTAGAGGATTTTCACTGTGATGGGCAACATTTAAACATCAGGGCCAGAAAGGAAGGTTCCATTCCTTTTTGCAATCCCAGTGCTGTGCTGAGATTACACACTGTGATGACTCCTCCTCACTCCTTAGCAGAGCCCACCAAAAGGTTTGCATGTCCAAGGAACCTGTCCAGAAAAAAAAAAAAAAAGAGAGTGAAAAGGACTCTGTAGTGCTACAACTAAGAGAGTTTTTGCACTTGGAATTCTAGTCTCTGACCTTTTATCCTTGTGAGGGCTTCACAGTAAAAAAAAAAGAGCATAAATGTGACAGTTGCCCTTATTTTGGTGTTAATGTTATTTGTGCCGCACTATTTTTATCCACACACAAAGCCAGCTTACAGTTCAGAGCTCAGCTGGGCTATTGCTGAGCTCAGCAGGACTGAGGAGCTGGAGCTGCTGCTCAGAGGAAGAGGCTGCTCCTGCCTCTTGGGAAGGGGGCAGCAGCTGATCTTCAAACTCAGTGGGAGCTGGATGTGGGAGCTGGTCTGGTCATTTCCCAGCCAGGGAAAGGCTCCTGGCTCCTGGGCCTTGCTGGTTTCTGAGATCCTCAAAGGCAGTGAGACCCACGTCTTGGTAGCACAGCTCAGTCAAGACTTCTGTGCTCTGGCAGCTCCTCCTCAGGGAAGCAACAACTCTCCCATCTGCACAGCAAGAGTCTGTAGTTGTCTCTGAGCTAAAACTGGGTTGCAGCTGCTGCTGTGCCACTGCCCATCCCTCCCAGCAGTAAACAGGGCTGGCAATGCTCTGGTGGTGCTCAGGAAGGGCTGAAGGAGCCCCAGGGTCCTTGGCTTGCATTGCACAAAGGCTGGTGGTAACTTGCAGCTGTGGTAGGCGATGGCTCTTGATGCAGCTCATTCTATCCGGGATCCTGCAGGGTCTCAGCAAGAGAACTGGCAACACAGATTGGAGCCTTCTCCTCATCAGAGGTGGCTCTCTTCCCTTCTGTTGGGAAGAGGTGGTGGCAGGGCATACTGCTACAAAATAAGCTGCCTAAGGTACTATTCTGTATAATTTTCACATTCCTGAAGGAAAAATCCTCCATGGGAAAAAACAACCTCTTTTTTTTGGCACCCATGACATGGTTTCCTTTGTAATTAGGGATAAAAAAATGATTGTTTTGTTTTGTTTTGTTTGTTTGTTTGTTTTAATACTCTGCTTTTGCTTTGAAATGTACTTGATAAATTGCCTAGTTCATTTTTTCTCCATATTCTGACTAAACACTCGTCTCTGTCATCATTTTGCTCTTTGAACCTCATGTACCAAAACAGTGCCTGGTATGAAGAAGCAGCTTTTCCGTGAAAGAAAAGGAAGAAGAAAGGAGTGTTGTTGTTGGTGCTGTGGCAAAGTATATCACTGTATTCTTGTTTGTGAGAGCAGTGAAATTCCAAACCAGGTCCTTGCTCCAGCTGCCATCATCAGCATAGAGAGAGCTGAGAATCATTGGTGGTGGGGAAAGAAGAAAAGATTAAGAAGAAGAAAAACAAAAAACAGAAAAAGGGACAACTTTGCATGTCTATTAAGATTAAGAATGGTTGCCTACTGACATCTCACAATCCTGGAAAAGCCAAGGCAGCATCAGGATTCAGGTACAATGACAGAGGTCACTGGCCCAGCATGGTGGCATTCCATGGGCACCAGCAAAGTTATTGCATGCTAAGACATCTGACACAAATTGTGATTTTCCAGCCATCAGCTCCCCTAGTCATCTCTTGTAAGATGCACAAACAGAGTGTGATACTCTCCAGCTCTTTGCTTCTTTGGATGAGTGCTCTCACACCTTTTAGGTCCATTGCTACACAGAGTTTTGGTTGTGTTCCCACTTGCACAATCCTAACATGTAGGGTTTCATTCTTTCATCTTCATGGCATTTTGATTCTTTGCCTTTAAGCCAAAAAATGCATCCACAGAACTCTAGGTAACCAAAATCTGCTCTAGTATGTGCAATGGTTATATATTGGCTCTAAACTAGCACATTTTGCCTCCCTGGGAACAGCTAGAGATAGGCAACCTTATTTAAGAGCAGCATGCTACCTTCAGCAGACTTGGATGAGATGAAAAGCCATGTGGAATCACAACTAAAGAATTCTTGTTGTGCCTCTATTGCAGATATTTGTCAGTATTACTTCAACAGGCAGTTTAATGGGAGGAGCATCAAATCTGGAGATTATATTTCACTTTTTTATAGATGCTAAGAATAGCATTCTGGGAATAAGCATGTAATCTCAGTGTAGAGCAAATTTCAATGCAAACACTCCCATTTTGTGCAAACTTGACTTCTGACTAGGAATATAATGCACATTTTTACAGTGAGGTTAATCGGGTAATAAACCACATTTTCAGTGGTAATCCAGTTATTAATTTCCAGCACTCATGGACTGTAATCTAGACTGAAAGGTGTCCTGACTCCATCAGGAGTCATAATTCTGGCACTGAAAGCACTTGTTAAAGCAGCATTTGTTTTGTAGTAGGTGAAACTACATTATGACTCTGTGCAACCTATTCTGTCTCAATGAAGAGTAACCCAATTTCTGTTAGTTCACATTGAGTATTTTCACTCTTCAGTTTGCTGTTCCAAAAGCAGAACAGCTTGTTTAAATCTGAAATGACAAGTTTCTTCATCTCCCCCCCAAAAAAGGCGGAATGCTGAAATCCACTGGAGTATTCCCACGTGAGCTTAATGCATTGTAGGGTAAACAAAACATGAAAAAGTAAAATCAGCATAAAATCCTACAAGTCAGAAGCAAATGGGGTTGCATGAAAGCATGAGTCATGAAACATTGCAGGGGTGTCTTTCCTATGGGGGTAGAAATACTGAGGCCTTAAACTCTTCTACACAATAATGAAAAATGTGGCCTCTTAAAAAAAAAAAAAAAACAAAGCAAAAAAGAAAAAGGAAAAAGAAAGTCTTATTCTTGACTTCCATAGGACTAGGAATATCTAAGATCTTGTATAGTTCATTTTTATCGCATTTCAATCCCAAAGGCCAACATGGGCAAAATCACAACAATATCTGGGTGTAAAACATAACTGAACCGGAGAGCATGGCTATTTTTTATGCAGGTGACCTAGAGAAAAAGGGTTTGACAGGACCACACCATCCTGTGCTTTGCAGGCTGGGATGGCTGCCAGCCTGGCATGGAGGAGATGAGAGGTTTGCCATTTCCTGTTCTGTTTCAGCACCAGCTCTGAAAAATCCTGCTCAAGAGCAAATGCTGATGGGTTTGTCTAATATAAGTTACTGCAATGTAATACAATTTATTTAGGCTGTGAATTTCCTAGATGAGGCAGGAATAGGTCTTTTGATAGATGAACCTTTTGGTGCCCTGATCTCTTGACTTGGCCAGTGGCTGTTGCAGCAATGCACATGTTGAATAATACTATTTCATTTAACACGCTCTCAGCAGCATTGCAAAAAGCAACTGGCAGGCCCATCAGAAAATTCTGATAATTTGGCCTTCTTCAAACTGCACCTTTTCAAAACATCACAGTATTTAGTCCAAACATTGACTATTTTCCCAGGATGAGTAAAACATCTTTCCAGTAAAATCTGGCAGAAGGAAAATAAAACTAATAAAAGAGAAGTACTTTGAAAGCACAAAGATTTCTTTCATTTATCTTTGAAAGACCATTTTCTAGTATCTCTGATTTTCATTTTATTCAAAGTACCTTTGTATTGACTACTCCAGCAGTTGATAATTCTAGTTCTGATTCCTATTATTGATTACTCCATCACAAAATGTCAAACATGGAAATAAATTTTGGAAATAAATCATTGTGAACTATAGAATATCAAGGTATCAGAAGACTACTTTGTGCATGCATGCAAGAGAAAGACAAAGCCCTTGGGAAAAAAAAATCAGATTTGAATACTTTTGTGAGAAAAAAAACCCAACAAAACACCCAAACAAAACAAAAAAACCCAAAAATCAAATAACAACAATACCAATAACAAAAAAAAAAAACCACTAAAAAGACCCCCACAACCCCCCTCCCCTAAAAAGCCCTAAAAACAAAAAAAAAAAAACCCCAAAACAAGAAAACCCCTACAAAAACAGACTTTGAGCTCTGCTTCCACACCCATGCTCAAACTTTGCCCAAACTAATTCTGAGGAAAGATATGAATCAAACAAAATTTGGAATTGATTGCAAATGTGTCTTTTATAGACAACACCTTAAGAGTTTATTTTGAAGGTACTTTATTCTGTGCTATTGTCAGTAACAGCAATATCCTTTTGGCACACAAAGGTATTTCCAGCAAGTGTCCATTTACTGTTTTCATGAAACTAATTTTCAGATTGTCGATGTCTGATGCAAGTGTGAGGCTGGGCTCTGTTCGAATCTGATGACTTTGTGTTAGTTCCCAGGATTTCCCACCCAAGCCAAGATCTCTGAACTTTTGTCCTGTTGGCTGATGGCTCCTTGAGCTCTGCCCACGCTCTGGTCGGGGGCAGCAAGCAGCAGAGAAGAGCTGTGCACACTCAGCACCCCGGTGGGTTGCTCAGCCGAGCAGAGGGGCGAGTGGGATGGAGCCAGCAGCTGCGCATGGGGTGATGAGGAGGGAGGGAAAAGGGCACAGCAGCCTGCATTCTCCTGAAATTTGGTGTCTGGAGCTGAGCTGATACATTCACGTGCTATCTGGGAGGAGAACAACTATGAATATTCTTCAGTCCTATAGCTGTTGTTTCCGGCAAGATAATTGTGTAGCAACACAGTGAATAACATAAAGAACTTTTCCGGTGATTGCTGCCCAGCAATGTGTTTCCATCTCAACAGAGAACAAAATTTAGGTCAAGACTTGATTTTTAGTGTTTCAGCTGCCGTTGGCCTCTGTTGAGATAGGGCAAGACAGCTGTGCTAAGGCACTTGTGAGCAGAGACAGAAAGAGCTGCTGTGCCAGGGCTGGGTGGGAAGCTGCAGTGCTGCTGTATCCTGCCAGCATTCCCACTGCAGCCAGGACTGCCGAGGGGCCCCAGGGCTCCCCTGGCACAGCCTGCTCATCCACACTTGGCACACTGCACATTCACCCACCTGCAAAATGGGGCTCTCGATGTCCATCTTGCTGCAGACTACTTCTTTATTATTATTCTGAAACATCCATTTGCAATTTTAACATTGTCAAAAGGATGTAGGGAAAATCAACATGATGGTACCTGCTGTTTGTCTCTCCAACAGGAATAACTGCTGTTAATAGAAGGATTAAGAAAAAAATAAAGGAAAGGAGGAATGACATTACCAAAGTTTTCATGACACAATTGTGCTACAATTGTGCTGTATCTTTTTTTCTGAACTCCTTCTGAGGCTGTTTTTTGGAATTCCTGTCAAACCAATCCTGGCTGCTGCTTTTAATGCGTAGTAATGATAGCAGCAGTGATATTTGTTAGGTTTCTAACAAAAAACAAACACCTCTGTCTGAGTTAACATTAATTTTTGGACTGAAGTAGTGTTTCTGCTCAGAAGTGAATCCCCTGACTGTCTGTAGGTAACACATGTTGGCAGACAGCTGTCACACCAACTCAATTCCTCTTTGAAAAAACTAAACTGGAAGTTTTCCCCCGCTGGGCACCAAACAGGAGCCAATTCCTAGACTAGGCACAGACGAGGAGTCACAGTTTCTGGCTCTTTTTTCAGCCAGAAAGAGCATGCTCCTGTTTTAGGCACCATGACTCGGGCAGAAGGGAGGCAGAACAACCTTACAGTCACAGCTGATGTGGTTCAGTCAATAAATTCCTAAATTCAGCAGAGCTCACCTGGAGAGTACACACTCTGCTACGTGGCCAAGCTGAATGAAGAGCTCACACTGAGGACTTTATTAGGCAAATATACACAAATGCATACATGAGAAACACATTTGTTGCTATTAATTTTCATTTGTTCTAGAGCAGGACTGAGAGTACGGGTGGGAATGAAGGGACTAATTGAAAAATATTGTGCCAACATACAGAAAGACATGATTCACATTACACATCTTGTGCTCCTACTAATTGCTTGGGCAGCACAAACAACCTGAGTGAGTAATACAATCAAAATTCTGTCAAAGAATTACTGCTCACACTGACAATTTAAAAACCCCCACCTTTTCCTTCCAAAAGTAAGTTTGTCATTAAAGGGACAGAGCGTGTTCATGACCTGAATATATGTTTTTATTAGCAGCAGCATTACCAGTATCAGTTGTAATTAGAATTATCTCTGTAACTCATACAAATATTTCTAAGTTTCTCATAATGTAATTCACCCTTATTTAATTTCTTGTTACAATTCCTAATGATTTCTACTGATTTAAAGTGATGAGGGCTTTCACATTCAAGTAGGATAGAGGAGCAAAAAATCCATAATGAGTATATACCTTAGATAAAGAACTGATAGAGTTCTATTTCTCTTCTATTTACACAGTTTATTTTATATATATATATAAAATACCCTTTATCTGGTGTCCATTAATTAAGGGAAGATAAGTGAAAAGGATAGCACATCAGACCAAATAATTCCTAATCTATACAAAGAGTGTAATGATTACCATCCTTTGCACATTTCTGAACTGAGAAAATGTGAATGCAGTGATTCTGACTGAAAACTATTTCCTCTCTTCTTTCAGTGAGTGGGAGGTGATTTGCAGGTGCTTACACTGAGAAAGGGAGGTTGAGGTGAGGACAGGGCTAGCCCTTCTCCTTTAGCAAAACCCAGCAGTGTAAAGGTCGTCCTTCTGAGATTGCATTCACCTTGCCTTTAGTAAATCAGTGTTCTCCACTATGAACTTCTGCCCATTTTTCAAGTGGGCAAATGATAGCAACTTAAAAGAGGTCAAAAGTCACACTTCATGGGGGAATGAAACAAGATCAACACAAAATAGCATTAAATCCTACTGACCAGCGTAGTGAATGCACCGGTACATTCTGCAGTATACAAAATACTGCTAAAATTTCATTTCAACATGCTGAGAAACACAAGTTAAATGAAATGCTGGTTACTCCCAGACAGGAAATTGTCTCAGTTTCTTGGAGCTGGCCTTGCTTAATATGCGATGAGACTCCAAGTCTGATCTTTGTCCTTGCTCTAGCAATCAGTAATCCAGCTGATTACTGATAATGACAATTTGCTTATAAATAGGGCCATAGTTACCCCTTTCGAAAGATTAAATCGTGTGCCCTAGTGAACTGTGGTTCACCTGGGTGATGCCAGCCTGGGAATGGGGTTATGTTTTAACCTCTCCGACATTCCCAGCTACACAGGGAGGGCAGTGACGCCTCAGTGCTGCAGGCAGGCAGTGCCCGTGGTGGGACCCCGGGGGCGCCTGCCCTCGGCTGTCACCGGCCGGGCCCCAGGGGCTCCGGGGGAGACGAGCAGTGCCCCTCTCTTTCTTGGGGATGCAGGTCGGTGTGAGGAGATGGGGACAGTGGGGGCTCGCTGTGCCCAGCACCAGGAGCCAGTGCGGCCAGCGGCCCAGGCTCCCAGCAGGCCGCTGCAGGCTCCCCTCAGCCCCTCCACAGGCTCCCCTGCCGGCCGCCCACTTACTCTGAATGTTTATTTTATATTAAGGAATAAGCTGGCAAACCCTATTCAATATGCTGGCAGACGTACAACGTTCTGCTTCTGCTGTTAAGCTGCAGTCCCTTGTACACGTTCGTATTTTAAAAGCTTTCTACTTTCTTTTTTTTTTTTTTTTTCCTTTAACACATTGACACGGAGCAATACAAACACTTTTATCGCCCCCGGAGCGGCACGGGGAGGGGGCGACGGTGCCGCACGACGGGGCACCCCGCTCCGTGTGTGCCCCGGCGTGAGGAGCACACAGGGAACGAAGGCAATGAAGCCATGGGGAATGTGGGCTATGGATCAAAGCCCGAGCCGCCCCCGCCCCGCGGCACCGGCAGGGGGCGCCCGTGCCCCGCGCTGCGCCGGCCGGGAGCGCCCCGACGGGACGGGCGCAGCGCGGCGGGACCCCCGCCCGGGGTGTGCGGAGGGAGGGGGAGTGCCGGGTGCGGGGGTTCCCGGGCAGCCCCACACCTCTAACCCCATCCCGGGCCGGGAGAAGATGGGGGGCGGGCTAAAAATGGGAGGAGAGGAAAGTAAACCCCGTCGGGCTGTGTCGCCCACCCCCCCTTTTAGGCAAAGTGCTCAGTTGAGGGAGCTGCGCGTCACGTCGTGGCGCTCCCCCATTAGCCCCTCCTGCCGCGCGTCACGAAACTGCGAGCGGTGACGCAACACCGTCCATGACCCCCCCGTGTCCCCCAGCACTGCATCCTTGCGCGCAACCCGCCGTCCATACCGCGCTGGCGTGCGCGGGCTGCGCCCTGGGGCGGTGGCGGCCCCGGGTGCTGCTGCGTGCATCGAGTGTGTGCGCTTAGTCTGTTTTAAATAGTATGTATATGTTTTAAATAGTATCTGTCTTGAAATAGTATCGATATTCATATAGTATCTATATGCATTTTAAATAATAACTATATGTTCGTGTATGTACGTAACAGGTGAAAAACAAGCAGATGCATTAATTCCATTTGAAAGAAAATGCAAATAAAATATATGGGTATGTTTATATAATATGCTTGTCTTCCACGTCATTTTTACGGCTCCGCGGTTACCCAAGTTGTACTCTATAAGCAGGATGCTCCTCTGGAAGGCACCGGCTCCTCCGTGGTCTTCGAAATGTTTTTTTCCTCCCGTCGCCGGCGAGGAAGGCGGGCGGGCACGGGGGAAGGGGCCGGGCCGGGGCCGGGCAGGCACGGCGTGATGCCGCTGCGCTGCCGCAGGCGGCTCTGGAAATCTCGGTCAGGAGCCGAGCAGCGCAAACCACACGGTCCGGGATCCTCGGCATCTGCTTGGAGAGGGGCTCTTGCCAAATTCCGTCGCTCTGGTATGAAGTTTGGCTGAGCCTGGGATGACCGGGAATGTCGGGGGGGGGGGGGGGGGGGGGGGGGGTAAAAAGGCAGTGGAAAAAAAAAACGGGAATGAATGGCAGCGCGGAGCTGGGTGCCCCTGGGCGCGCATCGAGGCACGGCAGGAGCGGGAGGGGCCGCGCCCCGTCCGGGGCAGGGAGCGCTGCTGCACTTGTTGCCTGCCCGGAGCCGTGCGGGGGAGGCTGCGCTGCGCTGCGCGGCTCCCCCATCCCGGGGCGGTGCGGGACGGCCGCCCCGGGCGCTGCGGAGGGGCGGGCGGGAGGGAGGGCGGCCCGCGGGTGCGCGGGTGTGGGCGGGCCGGGGGCACCGCCGAGGCCGGCCATGCAGATAGAGGGGGCGGGACGCGGGCGCCGTGACTCGGAGCCCCGGAAGCGCGGAGAAACCCCGTATAAAAACTACTGGGGACCTTTCCCGGCCAGAACTACGAAAGCTCCGGAGACGGCGGCAGCCTGCGGCGGCAGCGAGCGGGGCGGCCTCTTGGGCGGTGCGGGGCGGCCTCTGCCCCGGCGGGAGCGCGGAGAGCGGCGCAAGCAGCGGCGCTGAAGGTCGGGCGCCTTCCCTTATCGTGCAGCACCACCTGGCTCCGGGGGGCTTTTTCTCCCCCCACCCTCCATTTTATTTATTTATTTATTTTAATCTGATCAGTAGGTGTGTTTTCCCGCTTCCCCGCTGAAAGGGACGGCCGCAGGGGAGCTGAGCTCGGGCGCCGGGTGCACGCAGCTGCTGACCGCTGGCTTTTCCTCCTCTTTTGCCAGGCGCGGAGAGAGAGAGGCCCCGGGGGGCCGGCGGGGAGCCGGAGCGGTGCCTGGATCCAGCCTGGGGAGGCGGCGGCCGCTCACCATGGCAGACGATGAGAAGGCCGGCGGGAGTTCCGCGGACGGCGGCGAGAGCGCGCACTGCAACGTGCTGAGCTGGGAGCAAGTGCAGCGTCTGGACCGCATCCTCAGCGAAACCATTCCCATCCACGGCCGCGGTAACTTCCCCACGCTGGCCATGCAGCCTCGGCAGATCGTCAAGGTGGTGCGGAGCCGGCTGGAAGAGAAGGGCATCGGCCTGCGCGACGTGCGGCTGAACGGCTCGGCCGCCAGCCACGTCCTCCACCAGGACAGCGGCCTGGGCTACAAGGACTTGGACCTTATCTTCTGCGCCGACCTCAAAGGAGAAGCCGAATTTCAGACTGTGAAGGACGTGGTCTTGGACTGCCTCTTGGATTTCTTACCCGAGGGGGTGAATAAGGAGAAGATCACGCCTCTCACACTCAAGGTAAACCTGACCTCTGCCCAGACACCCGGAGCGGGCAGGTGTGAGCGCCTGCCTGCGGGGAGCGGGCACCTTCCCCCTGGGGATGGAGTGCTGCAGCAGCTCCCCCCCGCACCTCCGCGACCCACGGGAACCCCGAGTGATTTATTCACCCCACGCTTAAAAAAGGAGGAGTTTACAGTGAAGCGCCCTGCCCGGGGCTCTTCAGGATTAATTAGTTTGTTCTCCCTCCCGGGTGATTTGCTGGGAGCTCTGTTTTACCTGGGGCGTGTGCCAGGCACTGCACATCTCTCTCCCCGCCCGGCTCGGCGGCAGCTCGGTGTGCCGGCCCCGGTTCCCGGGTGCGCGGGGAGCGTAGATGGATTTAACATCTGCAAAAAGGAAACCCCGTCTGCAAGGCATGCTTCCAGCGGTGCTAAGTGCCCCAGTGGGGAGGCATATTCCCTCCTCTAGAAGACACTTCGCTTGAGTTGATTAGCCTGAATCCAAATCCTTCCAGATTTTTAGAGGGATTTATTTTTTTTTAATACGGGACTGATTTGTGAACCTGCACTGGTAGGATTGAGGGGAATGAACATTTGCTAACTTCTTCTTTAGGAAGTAGAGAGAGAAGTGAAAACCAATAAATAAGATTTCTTTTTAGATTGCAGGAGTGGCTTTCTGCATGTGGGTGCAGGCATATTTGGCGGATGTGCCACGGACTTAGTCTGTAGATGTATTTAGAAGTGACTGAACAAGGTAGTGTTGCTGTATGCTTCCCTTGCATGACACAGTCCCAGCAGAACACCCTCCCTCCCCTGTCATACCCTTGCAGTGACAGCATTTTGAGCTCTCACATTAAGCACTTTGTGGTTTGTATCTGCAGAATCCGTGAAATCTTTCATGAAATGCAAATGGAGGGGGGGGGAGCAGGGGGGCTTGGGAGGGGTGAGCATACACAGTGAAGGAGAAATTTCTTGGATCTTTGTCTTGATTTGCTCATTTTGTCTTTCTGATTATAGGAGGCTTATGTGCAGAAAATGGTAAAAGTATGCAATGATTCAGACCGATGGAGTCTTATCTCCCTGTCCAACAACAGTGGCAAAAATGTGGAGCTGAAATTTGTGGACTCTCTGAGGCGGCAGTTTGAATTCAGTGTCGATTCCTTTCAAATCAAGCTGGACTCCCTGCTGCTTTTTTATGAGTGCTCAGAGAATCCAATGACTGAAACTTTTCACCCAACTATCATTGGCGAGAGCGTTTATGGGGATTTCCAGGAAGCCTTTGATCACCTCTGCAACAAGATAATTGCCACCAGAAACCCAGAAGAAATCAGAGGAGGTGGTCTTCTGAAGTACTGCAACCTTTTGGTAAGGGGCTTTAGGGCAGCCTCTGAATCTGAGATTAAATCCCTGCAGAGATACATGTGTTCGAGGTTTTTCATTGACTTCTCAGACATTGGCGAGCAGCAGAGAAAGCTGGAGTCCTACTTGCAGAACCACTTTGTGGGATTAGAAGACCGCAAGTATGACTATCTCATGACCCTTCACGGTGTGGTGAATGAGAGCACAGTGTGCCTGATGGGACATGAGAGGAGACAGACTCTGAATCTGATCACCATGCTGGCCATCCGGGTCCTAGCCGAGCAAAATATCATCCCCAACGTGGCCAATGTCACCTGCTATTACCAGCCGGCCCCATACGTAGCAGATGCCAACTTCAGCAATTACTATATTGCCCAGGTTCAGACGGTGTTCCCTTGCCAGCAGCACACATACTCTACTTGGCTGCCCTGTAATTAAGAACTGAACTTAGTGGACCCCGTGGAGAGAACTTTCTCTAAGGTGTAGGAAGGGGCGACGGGTCCCTCTGAAATGGGGTGTTTTGTGCAATGATGATCTGCTCTAGTTTTCAAGCTTGGGACAAGCTTGTGATTCTTCTAATAATTAATGGGAGCATGATCAAGAAAGAACCCCAAAATAATTGGATCCTACCCGAGAGCACAAGAGGCCTGTCATTAAAAGCAACCAGCTTCCCCTGAAATAAGTGAGGGAGGAATGCCTGATGACAATATGGGTTGGCAATATCTGCTCCCATAGCTTTGGCATAGAGAAGGTGGGAAAGCCTTATTTTCTTTTATTTTTATTCTTACTCTAGAATGGGATCTGCAAAAGGGAGAATATGAAAGAAACAAAACAAAAAAAAACAACAAAAGAAAAAAACTTCACAAAAAACAGTTCTATATATATTCAGGAGTTAAAAGTTAGAGGCATAAAGCAGAGATAAGCTGAATAAAGTTGTATATTGGAATTACTGCATTTGGGGCTTGCAGCAAGTGCCGTCTATGGATTGACCATGTAGAATGTATAGCTTGCTTGACTAGAATGCTTTACCAGAAACAGCTTGCTCCAAATGAACAGTAGTGGATTGGTACAGTTATAGAAGCAGAAACACGTACGATGACAAAGTCCATTATTTCCAGCTGTGTGCATGCCTCACATTTTAAAAATGTGAGAATGCTGGAAAACCAGCTGTGGCAAGAAGTATATACTTAAGGACCAAAGATTTCACAAAAAAGTTATCCGAGCAAAGAAGATACAGTAGAGTATATATATATAAATATATATATATGTAAAAGGAGATGTTCCTATATTTGTACACACCAATAGTAATCAAAAGTGCCTGATGCCTTCATAAAATTTGAAGTGAGAAAAAAATATATAGTTTTGTGGTTTAACCATGCATTTTGTTTTATCAGGGACACAAGGATAAAAAAAAAAGCAAACCAACCCATAAGCTTGTGAATAAGTGGTGGAGGAAATGCCCTATTTTTTTTCTTGGCAAATACCTGTATAGAGTTAATGTTTTGTCGGTGTGCTATTATCCTAGGTACGTGTGTGTATGTGTGTATATATGTTTGTGTGTGTATATATGTACATGTCATTGGTGTATATCTATATATATACACACACAATATATATTAATGTGGTCTAGGAAAATGTAGCAATTAAGGAATGTTTAAATAAAGTACTACTTGTTTTCCAGTTTGCAACAGGATGTCATAGGACAGTGGGCACCTTGCAGTGAAATTTTAACCCACACCTGAGAAATTTGGAGTAAATTAACCAGTCAGGATTAAGGTGGGATTCAGATAATGTCTTTGGTTGTAAGAACAAGGATTACAGTAATTCAGTGGGTTGCTTGTGAGCCATAATAATTCCACAGATGGAGAAACATATGACTAGCTGATTTTTTTTAACTGTTTTGTACTGTAATGCCATTTTGACATTTAACCCACTAATGTTGTGACTGCATACCTCCATGATGTGTAATTTCAGTGGAACGTGGATCAAAGAAAGGTTTATTTAAACCCCCTGACAGCTAAAGAATATTGTATTAGTTGGTAATTTGAACACTAATTGTTAATATTTAAAGGAGTATTTTTAATAGAATGCATTATGCATTCCAGGACCACTAGAATTTAGCAAATGTGAAATGAACCCTTTTTAAGAGTGTTGCACGATTGCTGAAAATTATATTTTATATATATATTATATATATATATTTTTATGCAAATATTAAACATCTTTGATCTGGTTGTCACACTGCATTTACAATTTTAGTACTGTACTTTATTTAAATGGAATCACTTTACATTGGAACAATAGCTATTCACTTTCATTTCCTCTCCCGAAAGACCAGCAGGGGGGAAAAAAACCAACCTCCTCCGCTGCTGTTTTCACTTCAGTGCCATCTCTGAAGGTGTTAAATTCTTTGTTGTGCTTTGAAAACCTAATGACTAAGTGACACTTGACTCTGATAGTTTGCTTTTTCTTTCTGAGGGGGGAGAAAAAAAAAGGGAATTCAGGCTTTTGAAGGAAATCCGTCTGTGCCCTGCCTGGCCACAGGCATGGTGTGGCATTGGAGTCAGGGGCAGAGAGAGGGAGAGGACTCGTGTCCTGGCAGCGTGTTTTCCCTATGGAGTGAGTAAGGTACATCTATTTTTGTCGTGCTTTGTACTTTTCACTCTGCAGGCACTTTAATAGGAACCCGATTTGTTTACTGAAGCACCTTCCCTGCGAGTCCTTCAGGAAGCTCAGGAGCTGGTCCATTGCCATGCTAGCAGTGACGTGCAGGCCTTGTCCCCGGGGACCTTCCCTTCCTTCGGGCCGGCCGCTGCTCCCAGCGAGGTTCCCTCCGGCCGTCCGGGCTGGGTGCTCCTGGCTCCCGCTCCTCCTGCTCCTGGCTTGCCAGCGGAAGCGAGGGGAGCGCTGGGGAAATAGGATCAGCTGGTAGTGTGGTGTGTCTTCTCTCCCACAACTATTTGTGGCAAATAAATGACTCATCCTCTCTTTAAAAGAGTTTGAGAATCTATAGCTGTGCCACAACCACAGAATGCTGATAATACATGATACAGTGCTGGTTTTCCTTTGAAGGACCCTTTTTTTTTTTGCCATTGCTTGAAAGAAAGTTTTGAATTACTTCCTCTCAGCTCAAATCTAATTGTGAGTTGGGTTTTTTTTTTTTGATTGACAGCAGCTAGTTACCTTGTAGTGCGTACAGCCGGGCTCTGAGCTAAACTGCACCTTTTGGCATTTGCATTTTGATACGTATATAATATGTTTTTATATATGTTATATAGGTATTCCAGATCTGTTTTGCATATGTTAATGATGAAGTGGTGGAACTGGTGGAGCTTTGTTTTATTTGTGACTGGTGGCTTAAAATGTGCCTGGTGTTAGAGGTCGGAAGAAGGCATGACTTCAGGCCAAGAGTAAAATAAGAACCCCTTTTCAAAGCTGGTTTATTTCTGTGGTTTGCACACCTTTCCCTCCATAAAGTCTGACTTCTTTTTAACTATTTTTTCCCCTCCTCTTCAGCACACTGGTACTTTTAAAGTTAATAACCGTGGTCTTGCTTTGTAGACTTGATCTGTCCCATCCAATCAGCCGTAAGGTTAGAGCTTGTGCTACAGAAGACAGTGCCCCTTTTAAAGAGCTGAACTGATTAAAGACATTGACCTGATTACAGTAAAACTGTTTGTGCCACTGCTGAATTTCCTGCTAACCAACAGGGCGCTAAACTTGGTTAAATGTAACGATCGTGAAACAACCAAGAGCTTTTAAATGGGATTTTTCTTCTTTTTTTTCTTCTTAGATGTAGCTGTCCTCTCAAATGCAAGAACATTTCTCCTAAAAATAGAAGGGCAATTAGAAGACCAAAAAGATGATATTTTTCTAGTTTCTCGTATTGCACTTAAAGTATTTTTTATCTTGCACAAAGGCCTTCACACAAATCCTCTAAACAGCTCTTACTAAATGCTTGGTTTGCATCACATCAGAAGCTCCTACCGGTTCAAAAAAGGCGCTTTTTTTTAATTGAGAAAATGAAGTGTGTTAGATAAAACTGCACAGAAAAGGAAAAACTGTATTTGCATATTCAGCTCCTATTTGAATATATTCTTTTGTATGGTTTTCTTTATGCAGAGAATTTCCCTTGCAAGAAGGAAAATCAGTGTTCTGTTTTGCTGTTGTAATAGTGGTTTGCTAACAAAATAAATAGTAAAAAAAAAATGGCCTGCAAATTTCAAGACATCTTGGCTAAAGGCACTGCAGGCTCCTGCAGTCTGTAGGAGTCTGTGCAGATTTGCTTTCCCTCAAATTTCCTTACAACTGTTGCCTTCTGCAAGGCATCCTGTTGCAGCAAACTGCTCCTTGGATTGCTCTTTTGGAACATTTTGACTATAGGTTTTGTCACAGACAGAAAAAGAGCTGATGGAAAACAGACTCTAGAGGGAACAGATTGTGAATTTTGTTTACAGCATCCAATATTTGGATTTTTTTGTAAATAAAAAGAAGTTATTTTTTTCTATTGATTTGTGTCTGCTGTCTTCCATGTCTGAAATAGCTCTGGCTTGCTCCTACTGAATACCAAGTTCGCTTTCATTAAAAGAGGACAAGGGCAGCACTTTTCTGAGAAGAGTAGCATTGGGCTGCTTTCCGATTGGAGCACAGAACATTTTGAAAAGCCCTGCCTCGTGCCAGCTGAGTTTGGCTGGCTGTACTCAGCTGCAGAGGAACCTCCCCAGCCACTGCCAAAAATACGCACTCCAGCACCAGTTGGGCCGTGCAAATGGCCCGAAACACGGGAAGGAAACAGCGCCATGGAAACCCCACGCCCCCACTGCCCTCCAGGGAAGGTCACAGGACCGAGCATTCATGGCTGTGGCTGTGATCAGTGCACCACAAACCACCAGGCTGGCCCGAGTGGGGGCTCCTGGTGTCCTTGGGGCATGCTTGGTAGGGGCTGACATCTCCACCTTGCCGTTTTGGTTGGTCTGGGGGGCAATGGTGTGCTGCTGCCTGGTGTAGAGGTGGTGCCAGCTGTGGGGTGGGGTGCTGCGGGTCCTGAGGCTTGGGGCACTGCTGGGGAGAAGGGATGCACATGCCTGATTGATTCAGCTGCTGAATCAGTCCACTTCTTCCTGCAGATTCAATGTTTACTCTTCTTCCCTGCCCTACAATGCTGCCCTTGTCAGCAGAGGTATTTTCTGTTTTCTGTGTTTACAGGAGAGATGCCTCAGTAATGAAGGCTAATTTCCTCAAAAAGCACTTCAAGGGGAATGTAAAATATTAATTTACAATGCTCGTGGCAATAATTTTTCAGTCATGGTGCCTCAGACTGACCCAAATTTGAAAAATAGTGGCTAAGAGTCTGCAGTATGTAGCTCTTACTAGGCTCATTCATATACTGTGCTGGTCTTGGAAGTCTCAAAATGGCTCAGTGGGAGTGTGAATATGCTTATTTTAATGATGAGTGAACCTGTATTCCTCTGCAAAAACACCAACCAAACAAGTTGGTGGGATTTCTCATTTTTCCAGGCGCAGTAGCAGCCCCCTTGCTGAATGCCAGGTGCCTTCTGCACAGTACCTCTTTTGAAATCAGCCTGGCCAGGAGGGGGGGATGCACTCAGCGTCCCTGTCCATACAGCATCGTCTTTCCTCCCATGTTACTGCCAGAAAAGGGAGGGGCACATGGCCTACCCTTTCCTCCTCTTAGCTTGCTCAGTTTGGGAATATTTCCGTCAGTTTGACAAAGGCAGCTACCCAAAGACACGCATGAAAACTGGGGAGATTAGAAATCATCTAAATCGAAAAGCCTCTGCTTGTATATAAAAATCAAAGCCTAGATAGATGCTCTTACACTTGGAGGGAGTTAATTCCCATTTCTCTGCTTAAATCTGGGGGGATTTTTTGGAGAGCCAGCTGAGTGGAGCATTGTGAGTCCTCTTTCCCAAACTGAGGAAGAGTGTGATGCAGACACAGCCAAATGAATGCTCACTTTAGGATGTTGTGATTTTCTGGAGGGAGGAAGCAGTCAGTACTGAAGAGGAGGGAGGGTAAAAGCAAAGTGGGGCAGTGGAAATCACCTGAACAACACCACCTTGGAAAGCTGGAGGACACACTGATAGATTACAGTAGGAGACGAGAAATAGCTCAAGTCTTTAACTTCTGCTCACCCTGCTAAAATAAGTCAGATCAGAGAAGCTGTCACTTATCAAGATAAGTTGCAGTCTGCGGTTTTCCTTGGCTGCAGCAGCACATATTTATTTTATTGCCATAAAAAAATTACGCAGGAACCTCTTTACTCAGGAATGAAACTGAGTTTCTAGTTTTTATAGAATTATTTAGATTGGAAAGACCTTTAAGATCATCAAGTCCAACCATTTACCCATCACCACCAAGTCCACCACTACATCATGTCCCTAAGTACTGCATCTGCTTATCTGTAAATACCTCCAGAGGCCGTGACTCCACCATGCTTTCTAGGGCAGCATGTTCCAATGCTTAACAACTTTTTTGGTGAAGGAATTTCTTCCTAATATCCAACCTAAACCTCCCCTGGTGCAACTTGAGGCCATTTGCTCTTGTTTCTGAAACCTCTGCTGAGAGTTTCGTACAAGTTGCACGCACCTTTTTCCCAAGTGTTTGTGTGGATCTAGTGATGCCTTCCTGAAGCTGCCGTCAAGCAACCTCCTCCCTTTTATTTATGTGTTTTTAGTACAATTCAGTGCATGTGGCTATATGAACTTAGATAAAGCACAGCTATGTGCTGTTGCACTGGAGCTGGTGTAGTTTTGCAGCAATGCCCTGAATATCAATAGATGTGTGTCAGAATGTCTGCAATGGCGCTCTAGTCTGCACAAGGATCAGGAGCAGAAAATCAAAATCTGTACATTAGAGAAGAAATATTCACTGTTCAAAAGCCTGGTAAGCTATCATGAACAGACTAATCAGACTAATCTCCTACATACTTACGTAGCCTTATCCTGTCCAGAGAGTGTGTTTTGCGGATGCAAAATTTCACTATTTCATATGGCTGTTGCACCAGGATGAGCAATGACAGTACTTGCCAGAAAGTTTTCTCTTTTGCATTGTTTGGGAAAAACAGCTATGTCCTAAATACACACCTAAATATTGGGCACACAACATGGATATTCCCCATGGTGAAAACATTCCTTAGATTCCCATAATGGCTTTGATGGCATAAATTGCTGGTTTTAAAGAGGATATTGTTCTTAAACATACTTTTCCTTCTGTTGGACTTGGGGATGAAAATGTTTCATGAGTGAACAACTCTCCTTGGTTAAATTTTCTTCTTGAAAATGGAGACATCCAGAACAGCCAGCAGTTTTAAAAAATTGATCTCTCTTGTATCTAACCTAAACAGGGTCTCTTCTCTGGAGTTCCTCCCTTGGGGGCTGTAGAACAGTGTCCCCTCTAAAGTCACAGCTAAAGAGAGTAGACAATGAATGTGCTTTGGGGATGTCCAATTCATCCTCCTCTGTGTGTATGTGGTCACCTCTCTGCAGTGTGAACAAAGGTGATGAGAGGTGCCTGGAGCAGGAAGACAGGTGCTCCCGGAGGAGATGTACATGGCTCTGTGATAGTTTTCTCTCAGGAAACGTGTTCCTTAGTGAATGTGTGCTTGAAGAGGATTCACATGTCTGCAGTAACTGCATGGCTCTTGTTATAGCCCTTTCTTGGCTTATGCCCTCAGTCCAAGACGTCTGTAGAGTTCCTGCAGTGCATTCTGATGTGGAACAGTAATTGCAAGGAAATCTTTCTGTAATCACAACCATTCCTAATTTAACTAATTCTTTGAGGAAAGGATAAAGCCATGGTCCTTTTGCTTTTTAATCTTTTGTCCTTGAGTAGCTTCTCACAGTTTCACTTCTGCATTGCTGTTCTCTATTACTTTTCTGCTGCTTTCTCATCCTGATTCTTGCAGAAGAAGGAGGGACCAGCACCACATGCTTCTCTTCAGACTGTCAGTAATTCTGCTGGTCTCTAGTGTTTGAGAGCCACTGATGTAAGGTCAGTGCTAGATGGGTCATTAGGTGAGGTTCAGCAAGAGGAGTGGAATATCTCTGTGCAACCACGTGTCCTGGCTATCTTGTGAAATGCTCTTCAGAAATATTTGAAGCCAAGCTGTCCACCAGCAGTTCTTCATGACAGGGGAATTATTCATGCAGCCTTATACAGTTACTTGAACTTCTCAAGAAATGCAGAATAACAGTTAAATTAATTCAAAATTTATTAATACAACAATTATGGTTAAATCAGGGGGAAAAAGGCACTACAGGGCACTTATTAAAATGTCAGCATGCAAACTAGTAAGAGAAGATCTTTCTCAGTATAAAATACTTCCTTGACTGTGTTGCTTGGGTTTCAGCAGGCTGTTTATACACTTTGCAAACCACGTACTTGGATTTGGGTTAAATTACCCACTGAAGAAGGGTTTGCATATCTTGTTCCTCACCTCAGTCTTTGTTGTTTGGGAAGCAACAAATACATGACTGGGGTCTGCATTGCAAGAGGGGTATAAGCTATGACTAGACTGATTTATGTAAGTGCTGTTTATAAGTAAAACCCCATAAATGTCAGCCAGTGGCGGAAGCGAAACCAAGAGTTTGGGCTTCCTTCTCACCAGCTGTGAACAGTTCTTTTGCATTTTTTATGGAACTATAAAATTGAATAGTGCATCTTCTGTAGATGGAGCTTTCCAACATGCTTTTCATTTCTTCCCAACCCTCTGTCACCAATAATGTCAAATATTTAAGACTGTATTTTCTAGTCTGGCAAAACCCTTCCTGCCTGGTTTTGCTGAAGTCATTGTCCCCTGTGGGGTCACACAGAGGCATTTGTGCTGTGTGCTAGATGGTTTGGAAGCAGCATCTCCTTTGCTGCAGCCATCATAGCTCTTTATAGATGCCATGCTTCATAAAGTTATTTGGTCATGGAAGTTCCAAGAAGTTGAAACTAATCAGTTTTCCTCCAAGCCTAAACACAGACAGCCCGAGATTTGTCACCAGGATCTTACAGACACAGCTTGCCATGTGCCATTCACTGTCCCCAGGAAGAATATCTGTATCTGATGATTACAGCGTCTACCTTGGATCAGGCTATTGCTGTTGCTCTTATGAAGACAATGCATTTGGCAGCAGAGACACTGCAGAGCTGCACTGATGGCCATCCCAAAGGCAATCTGCTAAGAGGTAAAAAACAGCTTCCAATTCTGGTAGGAACTACTGTCAGTGTTTCTGAGAAATGCACGCACAGTATGGGCTCAATGCTGAACACGATACATTTGTTTTGTGGAGTTTTGTGAGCAGACATGTTTGCCACAGATCACCTGTTGCATCACTTGCATTTTAGTTGTCATGGGTGCATGTGATTGACCAATGCACATGGAAGTGCTCTTCAAACTCTGCTCTTTGACTGCTCAGAGGGCATTCTCTACAGCAGAAAGGTACCCAGCAGATATTTTTCACTGCTAAAAGCTCCATCTTCGGTGTCAAGACATTTTCATGATAGTCTTCCCTGTAGGATAAAGAATTTTCATCATCACAGAATGCCCTCCCACAGCAGTGGGAACATCCATGAGTGATGGGAAGCATCTGATGAAATTCCAGCCAATGCATCAGACACCTAAGCAGAAGCTGTGGGGTCAACAGACTTTCCTTTGGCTTTAGCCAGTCTTTGTATGCAGTGGTAGCAGCTGCCTCAGTGCTTGAGGAGGTATGTGGGGAACATACAATGCAGATTTGGTAGCTGAGCTTGACCTGAGTGTTACTTGCTGCTTCTTTGTTGTCGACTGTTTGCTCTGCAGTAACAATCAAAGGGCATGACCAGGTTAGGACCCATTGTACCAGGCACTGTGCAAACACCCCTGTGCAAGTTCTGTCCCTTAGAGCTTCTCTGTGTGGAGATTTCAATGAGCTTATTTTTTAGCTGTCTCACAGTAAGTCAGCTCATTTGCTTAAGGCAGGCTCTTGCTTTTTTAAGAAATGGAATATAACCTGCAAAAATTGTTCCCAAAGAGGCAATTTTCATGAAATATTATGGAATTCTGTAAATTTGTTCACCTGCTAAGTCTGTCATGTCAAAATCTTAGCTTGCCTTCATGAATAACTGAGCTCAGTTGTTCTCTTAAAAGGCTGTGTACTCGATGTGATACCTTTTTGTCAGAGACCTGAAATCAGTTCTATAGTCAATGCAGACACAGGCCCATTTATCTTCCCTCCATCTTGAATTTCAATTACTTCAGGAGGTGAAATGAAAACACTGTGGAGTAGTGTGCAGGAACATTAAATGACTGCAGAGCCACAACCACCAAACCTGCTGAAGAAACTGAGCCCACAGTTGGGCTCAGAGTTGGAATCTCTTGAAACTGAGCTTCCTCCAAACGAGTGGATGTCCTGACTGGGCTTATTGCTTTTTATTTCTATACAGGTGGTACATTTTTTTCTTTTAGGCTGGCCACCAGACAAATACATGAGGGTACAGAAATTTCCTTAAAAAGCAAAGATTGATCACTGTTGCAGGGCTGCCTGCATCAGTCAACTGGTGAATCCACATCCCAATAATACTCACTATCATAAATCTACAATGTCCCAGGCTTAAACTGATTGAAGAGAATCATTATCCTGGGACCCACAGTTTCCCTGAATGCATATTGCTTCCTGAATATATCAAATTGCAGTGTTTGGAAAATTTTAAAGTGTTAAGCTGTTTATGGGCAAAAGCTGCTAGAAAGAAAGTTTAGTTATGGAAGACCATTGTATATAATGAGCTGAAGGGAAGGGGAACCTAATAACAGTCCTTTCTGTAATTCAGTAGAATATTTGAAACTCATGTATAAGTCTGTGACTATGGCAGCTCCCACAAAAGCCTTGGACTTTGGTCATGGCATAGTCTGTGTTTTCATCCTCATTCCCTGTTTTCAGGATTTGTATTTCAGCTGTAAAACATCCATCACAAATTAGGCGAGTCCACATATGGCTTAAACCCACAAAAGGCAAGAAATTCAGAGTTAGGGCTGGAGCTCCCTGTCCTGCCCCCTGACAGGCTCCTGCACTGTGTCATGCTGCCAGCTGGGAGAAGTGGTATTCTGTGGGCATTCTCCTCCATGCAGCTCTTATAGTAGCTGCCTAATAGGAGCTACTTCTAAATCTATAATCCACCTCTTCCACCCAAAGTTTAATGCCATGCATTACCAAAAGTTTGGCTCATGCATCTAATGTTCTGATAAACATTAATGGGCATTTTCCATGAAAGCTTGGCATTAAATATAGGAACTTATTCAAATATGAACTGTATTTACTTTCTAAAAGGCATATGGATTTCTAAACAAATCAATTTGTTAGGTATAATTTAAATAACATTCTAAAAGAATAACCTTTTTTTGGAAAAAGTATTTCAAATGTTGCTCATTTTAGTTGTGCAACAGACAGAAACATTCTTGTTTGGAAAGGTTAGGATAAGACTTATTTTACCAATACACCAATAATTTTGGATCCAGCTTTTCCTAAGCATAGTAAAAGCAAAAATTGGCAAATCTAACCAAAAATCCCACTGACTTTTTGGGAAGTAGCTGCTTCACTAATCAGAGGTATGGCCAGTCTGCTATAGAGAATGTCCTTCTCTTACTGGTCCAAGTTGACTTTCCCAAAGACCAGGGACAGCTCATGGCTCAGACTCCCATAGTAGTAGGAGGCTAATGTAATTTCTACTCTCTTCTTTGACAGATGAGAGCAAAAATCATGGAGGATGGTGAAGGCCTTCTGCCCTGTTCCCTTGAATTTGAAGGAGGCTTGCAATAGAAAGTAAACTCACTATTTTGTTCCTCTCATCACCCCAGAGCTTTGTGGGCAGAATCCATCCCCAGTTTCCAGAGCCCTTGCAGGATGCTGGCAAGAAGAGCTTGGGATGAGTGTGGTCAGGTAAAGGATCACCACACAGCTGGCCTTCACCGGTGCAGTGGCCACAGTGCACAGCTAATTTGTTGGATGTGAACCAGCGGAAAAGTGACTTATGATATCCTTTTTCAATAGGTCTGGATTATGCCAATTTCCTTCTTACCATGAAGAGCTGGATTTTGACGGAGCTGTAGGAAGAAACAATGTGTTACTTGAGGGGAATCCAGGATATGGGATTTCCTACACTGCTTATAGTGGGACCTGAGCTGGCCAGGGTTTTCAGGCAAGTCTGCCTGGGCTCTTTTCTTATGCTGAACATTCAAGAGACTCCAGTGTCATACGTGGCCCACACAGCACTCCAGCAGCTGCCCCATGGCAGGTCATGCTTC
Source organism: Zonotrichia leucophrys gambelii (assembly GCF_028769735.1). NCBI lineage: Eukaryota > Metazoa > Chordata > Aves > Passeriformes > Passerellidae > Zonotrichia > Zonotrichia leucophrys. Next base: position 15,173,661 of record NC_088172.1, on the reverse strand, counting down.
TCTCAGGCTGTCGTGATTTTGGATACAGTGACCAGAGCAATTCAAACACACATCCCCCCATCTTATTCACCCCATTAGGGACTTGAAATAAAAAAAGAACACCCCCTGGCATGCAGGGAAAGAGACCAAGGAAAATGGTGGTGGGCTGCCGTGATGCAGAGCTGATGGTCTCAGACCCATGGAGAGCAGCCCTGGTTGTGGCTGACCCATGCCAGGAGTGGAGATGCTGAGTAAATTGAGAGCTCAATCAGGACAGCACTTCTTGGCTCTGGGATAAAACCTCAGAAGGCAGATGGGGACAGAAAATAGCTTAGGTTAGCATTGAAATGAAAATTAATACAATGGAAAGAAGATGCAGAAAATTGGTACTGAAACAAGGGATTTGAAGGTAAACAATTCATTTTGTCTGTCTTAGCTTCATTTGAGACATTTTATTACATCTTAAACAGAACAGATAATTTTATTGTAATTTATTTTATTATTTTAAAATATGCTATTTAAAAAAAGTCAATGTAGAAATAAAAAATGTGATTTCCAAACTATAATTGTATGAATTCTTATGACATTTTGTAGGCTAAGTATTTATTTCAAGTTGTGGGCAAAATTTATTTTGAAATAGCAAATTTTTCTGACAGCAAGTGCATTTCTATATGCATGCACACATGTGGCAGTACGAATATAAAGATTGGATTATGCCTTTTAAGGCTTTTGTTTCTGCTTTTAATTACATGATTTAAAGATCAACTTAAACTAAGGCCTATTCAGCTGCAGTTCAGTGACTTCTGTGCAAAACCAAGGCTTCTCACTGGTTGTCTCATGCTCAAAAGAAGGAAGCATGTGCTAACAAAGCTTTCTATAGAGAAACTTCCTCTGCTCATCCCCAAAAACTGCAGAATTAGCATATATAGCCTTTCCCACCTCTGAGGGGATGAGTCCCAGGAGGACTATGAGTGAACACCCTCTGTAAAGTTTCTTTGCTATTCAGTCACTTTCAATTTACCTTGAAAACCATAAAACACAATTCAGTTCATGTATCTGGTGGCAAAGCTAGAGCAAGTGTATGTTCCTCATTAATCTCTTATGGCCTAAACTTCCTCCTTATTTAGTCCTCATATATTATTTCCATTTATTTCCTCATTAATCTCCAGTGGCCTTCTTTTTTGCAGCTGGATGCCTGCATGAAATGCTTTTCTTTCTTCTCTGCTAAACCCTAGAGTTTTGATACTGAAATTTAATTTTATGTGTCAAGTTGATTTTTTTCCCCAATGTGTCTTTCATTCATAAACCTTTGGTTGTCTATTTTTAAGAGAAAAACCCTCAAATAAACCTCAAAGAGGAAAAATATACTTCCAATAAATAATATGGCACTGCTGCTGTAAGAGCAAGTTAATCCTCACAGCCATTATTATGTCTTCAGATTTTTTCTCTGACATTTATTAACTTCTCATGGAAGGCAGGGGGGATTTCTTTCCCCAGCAGACACTTCCCAGCTTGCTTTTCAGGCCTCTGAGTTTTGGCAATAATCCACAAAAGGATGTCTTCTGTCACAAAGACCACATCAGGATTTTTATCTTCCCAGCAAGAGATCATTGTGTCTGTGGAAGCATTACCAAAGAAGTGTGCAAAGATTTTGGCCCCCTCCCTCCTGATGCTGCAGACCTGCTGTGGACCAGGTTTTTTCCCACTGATAAGCCATGTGGTCTGGGGAGTGTGCAGAAACCCATCAAACCCTGAAAGTGCCTAGAAGTGCCTAGCATGACTGTTGGATAGCTCAGCTCCTCCCAGGGTCACAGCCAGTTGCTGGGAATCCACTGGAGTGCAGCAGGGTGCTGGGGAGGTAGAGCAGCAAAGGGCCTTTAAATAATCTGTTCCTACACCTGGGGGTGCTCAGTGTGCAGCTCTAAAAGTGTCAGTCCATGTGATCCCCTTAGCAGAGAAAATCAGAGTCAAAGAATCATGGAATGGCCTGTGTTGGAAGGGACCTGAAAGATCATCTCCATTGCAACCTCCCTGCCACAGGTGGGGACATTTTTCACTTGATCAGGTGGCTCAATGCTCCATCCAACCTGGTCTTACACACTTCCAGGGATGGGGCATCCACAACTTCTCTAGGCAACTTGTTCCAGTGCCTCACCACCCTCACAAGAAAGAAATTCTTCGCAATATCTAATATAAACCTACCCTTAGTTTGAAGCTGCCTCCCCTTGTCCTACCACTACATGCCTTTATAAATGATTTGTCTCCATCTTTCTTATAGGCTCCCTTCAGGAATTGGAAGGTTGCAATTAGGTCAGCCTTCTCTTCTCCAGGCTGAATAATCCCAATTCTCTCAGCCTTTCCTCATAGGAGAGGTGCCCTCTAATCACCTTGGTGGCTCTCCTCTGAACCTGCTCGAGCAGGTTAATGTTCTTCCTGTGCTGGGGAGCCCAGAGAGTCCAGATGGAATCTCCCCAGAGCAGAGCAGAGGGGCAGAATCCCCTCCCTCGCCCTGCTGCCCACTCTGCTTCTGATGCAGCCCAGAATAAAATTGGCTTTCTGGGCTGCAAGTTCACGTTTCTGGCTCATGTCCAGATTTTCATCCACCAGCACTCCCAAGGTTTTCTTGGCAGGGCTGCTCCTGATCTGTCCACCCTCCAGCTTGTGTTGATACTAGGGGTTGCCCTGACCCAGGTGCTGCACCTTGCACTTGTTGGAGAACATGAGATTCCTCTGGGGTGGAAAGAGCCAGCAAGGATGTTCTGCAATGACCCTTGATTTAAGAAGGATCAGCTGTTCTTAAACTCTTCCTGACCGTGCTCTCACAGCGAGAGCAAACAAATATCTAACATATTTTCTTATGGCAAGCCCTTCAAGCTGGATGGTAGAAAATTGGTTCATGTTGGCTCTTTTGCCCTTAGAATCCTCTGTCCTCCCTGGCTGGCAGCTGTAAGAAATTATCCCACACTGCATTGCCAGGGTTAGGCAGAAGGAGATTTTTCTGGCTTTGGCTGAGATAATTTTCTTCAGAGTAGGCAATATGAGTATGTTTTGGACTTCTGCTGAAAACAGTATTGATGGCTCAGGGATGTTTTTGTTATTGCTGAGTGGTGTTTGCACACTTTTCTGCTTCTCTTCCCACACCACCAGAGAGGATTCTGGGGGGCACAAGAATTTTGGGAGGCAGCACAGCCAGGACGTCTGACTCAACTAACCAAGGAGCATTCTATACCATGTGGTGTCATGCTCAGCATATAAAGCTGGGGCAAGAAGGAAGGGGAAAAATGTTCAGAGTGACAACTTTAGTCTGCCCAAGTCCCTGTTATGTGTGATGGAGCCCTGCTTTCCTTGGGATGGTTGAACACCTGCCTTCCAATGGGAATCAGTTCCTGGGTTTGCTTTTCTTGAGTGCATGGCTTTTACTTTCCCTATTAAAGTGCCTTTATCTCAGCTCATGAGTTTTCTCATTTTTACCCTTCACATTTTTTCCCTAATCCAGCTAAGGAAAATGAGCAAGCAGATACATGGGGCTGAGTTGCTGACCAGGGTTAAACCATGACAGAGATCCACCCTGTTCCAAAGCTGTCAGAAAATTAGCATTTCATATCTCAGACTAGCAGAAAGTGAGTGTGCTGAGGATGGGTACAGGAAGGGGAAGGGATCAGTATATCTCATCAAGACCTGCCCAGGAGGTGAGGAGTGGAAATATTTCTGTTTAAAAGGTTTGTGCAGCAGATGCAAAAATAAAGGATCAGCAAAGTGAGCACTTCAAGCCAGCAGGTCTGTTTGCGCCATGAAATTGCAGCACTTCTGGAGCCCATGGCCTGTCTCAGCACTGAATCTGGAAGAGGCTGGTTTAAGGTAAAGCTTATTGCTTAAGGCAGTGAGAAAAAGTAATGGGAGAAGTGACATCAGGTGTTATTGCAGAATTTCTGTTTGCTGCCCCCCCTGCTGTGTGGCTCTCGGTGTGCAGCTGCCTGCCAGCCCGGCTGTGCACCTGGGCAGGGCTGCAGCACCTCCCACCCTGAGCTCCCTCTTCTCCAGGAGAACACCAAGAGATAATGTAAAATCTCAGAACTGAGGATTGGGCAAGGGAGACAAGTTCTGGGGAAGACTTCAGGCGTGAGGCTTGGACTGATAACATCATGGTGACTCTTGTCTGGGTTTTTGTTCTTTTGAACTATGCCAGTGTGAGAATTGGCATATCAGAGCTCAATCCTGCAGAATTGCTTCATGCATACAGAGGATTTGCTGTCTGCATTGTATCCTGCTATTCAAATTGCTTTTCAATGTGCTCTACATTGCTTTGCATGTATTGTCCTGTACACCTTTATTTTAGAGTAGATCCTTAGATACATCCCAGATCTAGTCCTGACCATTAGCTCCTCCAAAATGGTGCAATAAATTCCCATTCCTCCTTCCCTTTCCAATAGTTTGCACTTTTTGTTGTTTTTCTGCCTTGGAATTTTTTTTATCATTTTCTCATTTTTCCCATGCTGCCCAGCAGAGCTGAATAACAAGCCCCATTCCTCCAGTTCGTTGCCATGTCCTGCATAGTGTGACCTGTTGGTTTTGGTGTGCCTGGCACTTTAATGTTCCTCTTCCATTTGTGTTGGGTGGCTACTGTTGCTCCAAACAGAATTTAAGGTTTTTTGGGTTTTGGTTCTTTCCCCTAGTTCTGCAGTGTTGTTCTGTGCTTAGGGGATCTCTTGATGAAAAAGGACTGTAATGAAAGAAAAATTATTACAAGCCCATGAAGAACAAGGTCCACTGAGGAGTGGGTGCAGTTTACGATGAGTTGCAGAGGCTTATCTGTGACATGCTTTTCGCATTGCATTTTAACTTCCAGCTACATTGGCAGCCCCAGGGATGCAAGGGATTTTGTTTGTCTTCTTCTTAGATGCTTGAGGGAAGTTTGAAAGCATCATGGAGCAGAATTATTTCATTTCTGATATGCAAAATGCACATTTGGCCTTTCCACACAGGTCAGACTCTCACCAGATTTTCACCCCAAGAACCAAATAACCAACCATTTGAAAGATAACAGGTCTGTGGAGTCCCATGACCCCACAGAACAGGACTAAAGGATGGAAACTGTTGGAAGGGCATCTTACTCTCATAAAATGTCTCTTCTAGATCTGGGCCTTCTCTGCTGATGATGTTGGCTTTAGCAGGGAGAGTAGAAAAGAAGATGAAAGAATAGACAGGTTTTTATTGATACAAGTCTAGTTTTGAGAGCCTGTTTTGATCACACATGGCATCTGTAGTGTTGTCTCTTTTTAGAAAAGGCTTGATGGAGACTGTTTCCAGTGTCCCCATTTCTTTGGCATGGTTAATGGGTGACAGTGCAGATTTTACCTGAAGTGGCCCTGTTCCCGGTCACTCTTCTCCTGTTTGCCTCTGGGATCAGATTACCTTCTTGCTACTTTTAACTCCTCAGAGATTTGTTCTCATCTTTAGGCCTTGGCTGCAAACAGTGCAGGTTATACATAAATTGTAATGAGAACCACAGAAGTTTGCTCAGGGTAATACAAATGCAAAATTCAATAGGTCATGAGACACCAAAAACCCTCACAAAAAACCTTTGAGAGTTGCCCACTTGTCTGGAGTTTCTCCCAATAAAGGATGTCTTAAATCCCCTATTTCTTTTCAAGCTGACTACTCAGTAAAAACTATTAACACTTTGCTGTACTTCACATCAGGGAGACTGAGAGCCAGACTTTGTCACATCTGGAACTTCATGTGCTGTCCAGCAAATTCTTTTCTTCACAGTGAAAACTGAGCTGAAAATTTCCTTTAGACAGCTGAGTGTACTGGAGAGTATGATATAATCCTGAGGTCTTCATGGAAAACTGATAATGGCAGCAGGTGGCATTACGTAAGAAAATGTGAAAAACTGAGCATCACTAAAACCTGTAAATAAAAGGAGTCAGAAATATGAAAGATAACAAACACAAAACTTAAATTTGCACAGAGGCCTGTATTAGATTCTTTAAATTTAATCATGCATGGTTATAGAATTGCCCAGAAATAACAGGCAGCATGTTGATGAGAAAATAGAATATCACTAAAAGCAATCTCTAATTTTCACAACAGAAAGAGAACTTAATAATAAGAATAGAAAATCTGGCCAATGATTTGCCATTGTTTTGAATGAGACTTAAAACTGTTTCTTGTTCAGCAACTGAAGCAAAATCCATTGTGGTAACAGCACATTGCTCTCAGCTTCCTTTGCTTCCTCACCACCAGTGAGGGGTGTCCAGCATTCCAGGGCAGCATTACTTGCAGCAATCCTGGGAATCTCAGCTCCTCCAAGATGCCCACAGCTTCTTCTAAGATTAAAAAAAAAAAAAAAAAAAAAAAAAAAAAGCAATTTGTGACTAATATTTGCACGGTTATGTACAAATTTGGTGCACAATTGTGCGCCAAGCATACTGAGGTATTTCCAGATCTCAGTATGTTTGGTGTACAATTGTTTCTCTTTAGTTGTCTCAATATCTTTGTGCTCCTCTACCCCCCTGAGAAAAAATACATTTAATTTCTACACTTTTGCTAACCAGGAGTTGGAAAAATCCTCATGATTTGAATATTTCACCCAAAAACCTACTGGACTCAACTGGGTTTGACTGTTCTACTCTACCTATCAACCCTAGATAGGATTGCTGGTTGAACTCCTGCTCTTGCTCACAGTGTTCATGCAACATAAAGCACATACTCCCTTATGTAAGGTCAGAACATTTGGCATTTCTTCTGAAACTGTAAGGAAATAAAATCAAAGCAGCATGTGATTCTGTAAACTTTCTCCTGGTGATTTATTCAGTGAGATACTGACCATCACTGCCTCATGGATGGATATGAGAATGTTTGGATTAATTTGCCATCTCAAAATCTGTATCTTTAGCTAGGGTTTATCTAAACCCTATCAGAATCTTAACCATGTAGAAAAAAAACTCTGTGTTATTTCTCTTTCCTTGTGATCTCAATGAACTTAAAATCGTACTATGAAGAAAGAAAAAAAATGCAATCAGATTTTATATGTTTCTCTAGGATAGTGCCTTTAAACAGTAGCTGAATTTTTTTTTGAGGCTGAATTTTCCAGCCATGTACTCCACTGCAGTACCTTAAGTTCCACATTCTGAGAAACTGAAATAAAAAGCTGAAGACTACTCATATAGACATTATTTTTTACCCGTGAAGTCACTGATTTTTCCACATTAATGACAGGATAAAAGATATCGGGCTTCAATTCAGATTATGACAGTATTTAATGTCTTTTCCACATACAACTTCAAACTAGGAGAAGACTTCCTCTCTTGTTTTCATGGGAATTTTGTGAATTCCAGTATGTATATTTTTCCAGCTGTGGTATTTTATTTGAAATTGGAAATTGCCAATTGAAATATCACTTTTCCCATGGAAAAGTTGCTCATACTAAATCTTAGCAACATAAATTTATTTGAGGTACTCAGGTTAGATGGTCTCTACACATAAAGCAGTGTCCTGAAATCATTCTCCATAGAAGTCAACACCTGGATCTTGGCTTGTTTCCCCATAGAGAAATCCACCACTACAAAGCTGAAGGACAGGGAGGAGTGTGTTATATCTTTAAGGTCACTCAAGGTAAACCTTTCCTTTGTAAACCTATCTTCTGACTAAAAACCAGCTCTGTTGAAGCATCTACCTGGTTTTCTTGGGAAGTACTGAATAAAAGCAGCTATTGCTGTATTCATGGGTTTGACTTTTTATTGTCAGTCTGGAAATGGCATCTGGGGAAGCAATTAACCAGGAAAAATCATGGTCTATATGATACACTATATACTATATGGACTATATGCACTAACTTTCCTGTTAAAGAGAAAGTTTGTTACTGCCTACAGAAAATAACCTAGCACTTTTGCTACTCGGGTCGATCTGTAAGTGTGGGATTCTTGAATGTGGCCTCTCCTGTGCTTCTGTCAAGTGGTTGTCTTCTTCTCCAGCTCCTCTTGTGCCACTACAGTAGCTCAGCCTTGCCTTCTCTTGCTGCCTGGAGCCTCTGGCTAGGCTGGCCAGGAAATGATGCTTCTTCCCCTTTGCTAGGGTGCCTGTCTGGTCCAGCCTTGGCTCTCTGCAGCTTTGAAGTCTGGCAGGTTTCAGGGGCTATCTGGTGCAGCCCACGGTGACATGGGGTGCTGTCCCTGGCAGCAGGAATCCCAGGCCAAAAGCAGTTCAGCTCCTCAGTGTCTTGCTGCAGAGATCCAATCTCACAAGGGTGGAACTGGAGTGTGTGCACTGCACTGCCGCCATGGGAGCTGAACTTCTGCAAAAGCAGTGGCAGCCAGGCTGGGGGGAACCATTTGTTGCCTCCTAAGCTAAACAGCGAAGGATGCAGTGCAGAGGTGCTGCTGTATAAAAGTTATGGTTTCAAGCATTGATGTGATCCTGGTAAACATTAAATACAATGTGTGCAGTGAAGTTGAAGAACAATCTTGGTTTAACCAGAACTGGTCTGAGGGTTTGGTGACTGCTCAGGAGCAGGGCTGTTTTCCTTCATGTTCAGGCTGAGATATTTGGTCGCATTCAGCACAGCAGATGCTCTCAGATGGACTCTGCCTTCATCTGAGAGTCAGTAACTTCAAGGAGCTGAGGGCTTTGCAGTTTGGGTGTCTCAACACTAAAAGGCATTGCCAAAGAAGAACACATTGAAAAACTCTAGTGACAAAGGTAGGAAAAATAATGTCAGATCTACTGTTTTATGGCTGTTCCAGCACACAGTTTTCATTGATGACTTCTCCAGATGGAAAATATTTCTTGCTTATTCAGTGCATCATGTCTATGCATATGTTGCCTATACATGCATGCATACATGCCTATACATATATATGCAGCAACTTTTATTCCCATTGACCACATGTCTAATTGTTTCAGCTTCACATTTTGTAAGCAGGCACAGCACAGACACCACAAATGTTCTTTTGCTTTTTCCTGAAGCTCTGCTGATTTTGCATACAGAGCACAGAAATCTGACAAAATTTTGTCACTATCTGTAGCTGCTGTATGCATCATTAAACTGAGTTAGCAATTCATACCTATCAGCTTTCATTCTGATTGCCACGTGCGCACACAAAATTCCTAAACAGAAAAGTATAGATAAGTCTTTGAAGACTGTACCTCACTTGTTTTTCTCATACTCAATTTCATCGCTAAAGAGCTTTTTACCATGTAAATAAAAATTTCATCAGTATCCCTCTACAAGGATAATCAACTCTTTTTCCCCTTCTCCTTGTGCCTGCATAAGAAAAATAAATATCCAAATGAGCACTTCCTTTAGCCCATAAAGCTGACCAGTCATATTTTGTTTAATAACCTTTGCACTGTTGCTGGTCTCTGTTTAAATGTTTTGGAATTTTACGTGATCAGAAACTTAGACTACATCTAATGGACTCTAAAAGGATTATAATAAATTTTAAGAACAAGACAATGTGCCATTTAAATAAAAAACCACCATTTTAGGGGCCTTTTGCTATGACATAAAGCATCTTTGACTATTTTGGAAAGAAAAGCAATCCCTAAATATAAGACTTTCAAAACAGATAATATAAAACTCCAAAATAAACTTACCCCTCCTTTTGGAAACAGTATCTCTCTTTACTCAAGCTAGACAATTTTGTAAGTCATCTTCATTTTTGGAAAAAAACATCTTAGAATGACTGGCAAATCTGGTGATCCAATGGAAAGAATTTCTGGATGTTCAGCCAGTCTGATCCATGTTTTGACATTTTATGCAAGGGAATAAAAACTGGTTTTCCCCCCATTACTACAGGCTGCTATTACAATCATTTCATGCAGATCTGGTTACATGCTAACAGAAAAGTCATCAATGTATTGGAAGAAATGAATAAGAAGGACTATTTCTGTTTATGCAAAACCAAAACTTCTGGAGGCGCATTGCAGGTTATTTTCACGGTGCAGCTTGCCATAGATCCAAGTTAGCAACACAACACTGAGCAGCAAAACCTGCAGTGATGGCTGTTACTGTTAGCCTGGAAGGCCAAATGAGACCAGTTGTATCTACCTTGTCCCTGGAAGACCAGAGAGATACATCCCCACACTAGAGAGCTCAGGGTATGGTGGATGTGTTGAATGGTCTAACTAAAAAGTAGAAAGGTACCACGTGCCCTCCTAGAGACATTTCCAAAAATCCTATTTTTAGGTGAGATTTTAAGAGGTGTGCTGGGTGAGAGACATAGTGTGGGAAGAGGGTTTCATTTAAGGAATGTTTCATTGTGTTCTCACCTCTGGAAATAGACGCAATTTGGGTTTCTTTTCAGAAGTCTTCATACCAGCAAGACCTATGATTCAACATATTAACCTGCACATTCTGGCACCATCGTGGTTAGTGACTCTCCTTCTGATGTCCTCTCTGCTAGTTTGACTTACCTTTCTGAAAGATCAATGAGCTGGCTGCTGCATACTGTGAAAAAAATCCAATCATGCACTTTACAAACTGCACAGTGTCTTGGGGAAAATAACCATATTCTCCTGACTTTTCTCCTCCAACCTTTTGAGGTCTAATTGTGTGAGTTGGAGGTAGCTGATCCTCTCAGACTCAAGACAGACTCAGTCACAACTTGGGTGTCACACCCAGGCCACAAAATCAACTTGACCATTTTGGCAGACAAAGGTGATGAGGAGAAATAGATGAAGAATCTAAAGATGTTCCTTGTTCCTAAACCCTGGCTCCTTCTGGTAGCTGATGGAAAATCCATGGTGCTGAGAACACTAGCAAGTTGGATACCTTGGGTGTACCACCCCCCAGTCACATTGTCACTGCCCAATGAAGGTAGTGAATGGATGCAAACCTTTGCACGTTCAATCTCCATTACATTGCGTGGTCTTCCTGCTCTGTGCCTGCAGCTTTCTCCTCAAGATTAAAATTCTGACTCTCCTCTTCTGACTTATGTTCTGCTTGGCCTCCTAAAAACCCTAGTTAAAGGTCTTTCCTTCAGGTCATACACATTGGATATATTTTAGGAAACAATAATGACAGGCTAATGACCAATCCCAAACCTGTGTCTGCCTGCCCAAGCTCTGGGAGAAGAGGCCCAGGGGAGGTGGGCATTGTGTGAGTGGGCATGTGATACTGTACTGTTTGTATTCCACAAGCACAGCTCTGGGGTACAGCTGAACAGCTCCCGGAGCTGTGCTCTGCACTCCTATCTGCAGCATGTGTGGGCAGACACCACTCTGCATTATGTTGATTTGTAACCTACAACAAGCATTCTAAAATGTGTCTTTTCTTTCAATTTTTTTTTCAAGTTTATCAGGTGCAATTCCCAGCTGAGTAATGGCCCCACTGAGCATGGTAAAAAAACACCACCCTCTGAGGGTGCCAGCACAGCCAGTGCCTGTCAGCTACTACTCTTGACTAGGCTGGCATTCACAAAAATAGAAAAGACAGTCATGTCATACTTGCATGCAGTGGCCTTGGATTTCCTCCACCAGCCCACAGATTTGGGAAGTTCTTAGGTTATGGAAATATAATTATTCTAATATTGATTCTATTTGTCATGGATATATTAGAAACACAAGTAGCTCCAATTTCTTCCCAAGTTAGAAGTCCTTTTATTGTCTGATCAACAAACATAAGGGAAAATTACAGTTTTATACAGACTGCAGTTAAAACTAAGGCTCTAGGCAATCTAGGAAATGCAAATTGTCTGAGGACCCTGGAAGCAGAACCAGGCTCTGCATACAGCCAAACTGAAATGAAAACAGAGCAGAAGTGAGGTTGAGCAAATAAGTCAGTACAGTGAGATGAGTAAAGGAAGATGTTATAAAAGACTTGTGGAATACAAACAGTATAGTAGGAAATACCAGAAGAGGGAAGGCCACAATAAATGAGATAAATCTGTGTGTCTGTGGATGTGTAAAGCAGAGAAAACATCATTGATCTTTTACTTATAGGAAATAGCATTTTGCTACAGTAGAAAGGTAGAATGAAATTGAAAAGGCAGGACATAATAAGAACAAATTTTTGTTACTCCAGCCCATTGATGTTGACTCAAGTTCAGGTACGGTTCACTGGCTTTTGTTAAAGGCTCCAGCTCTTCATGACAAAACTCAGCAAGATGTACTTCTCTAGCAGTAGTTCCTTCCTGGAAGAGTGAGAAGCTTAGTCAGAGCACAACTGTTTTTGTTTTTCTTGGCCCCCATAGATGTTGATGGTATAGTGCCATCAGTGAATCAGAAAGCTCAAAGATATACTTTGGAGTTAATGTCTGTGTTGTTCAATGTATATAATACATATAATACATGGTTCAATTTTTTAAAAAAATATTTCTTACACTTTCTGTTGTCTCTGTGGTGTGACTAAGATAACTAAATATATTGAATGGGAGTTTTTTAAATCTGTGCAGGGATGTGTTGCAATATCCTGAAAAAGTCCCCTTCTTTTGGAGGGCACAGCCTGCCTCATGAACCCACAGAAGAACACTGCTCAGAAGAGATGATTGCCTAAGGGGAGGACAGGGACTGTGCCAAGGAGGAAGAAGCTGGTCCAGAGAGTTCTTGCATAGTGCACTGGGGCTGGGGCTGGTCCCACAGCAGCAGACAGCAGTGGGAAAGAAAGCTGGAGTGCAGGATCCTGAGAACATGGCCAGCGAATCCTGCCCAGGGGACCAAGAGCAGACCCTCCACAGCCAAACCCAACAGACCCTGGGACTGCAGATTGCCTTGACAACAGATGGATATACATGTTTGCTCTCAGTCTGAAGTCTGGTCACAGTCTTGTCAAATACCCAAAAATGCTGCCTTCTGCCAGCAAGCATTACTACTGTTTTATCTGGATGGAACCAAGAGTATCAGACTTTCATCCAGACACTGGGGGCCACTCTGGATTTACACTGGAATAACACCAATGTTACTGAGGTCAGACTCTGGCAGTGGGTGAACAGAAACAGAAATAGCTCCATATCATGCAAAGGAGACAAAGAAATTTGTCATGAACTGTGATGTGACAGAAAATCTAAGAAGGTTCATGAGAATAGACAGACTCAAAATATATTTTATTTTTTTTTAAATATGACCTATATATTTATGACCTATATATTTTAATACACAAAATATGTACTTATTTGTATTCATTATTTTATATATAATGAAAAAAGGAAGCCCAAGGTTTCCAGATTAAAAACCTGCATAAATCAAATATGCACATTAGATGTTTCTTGAAAAATGTTTCAACACCAATGTCTGTTTCTACTTCCCATAAGGTCTACATGGTAAAAGGATAGTAGGATCTGCCTAATAGAAAAATATGTATATCACAGTAGAACCCACAGATTGAATATCTCAAGGCCTGAGTAATTCAAATCAGGACAAGAAATACATTATTTATATTTTTGCAAGGTAAATGCAAATAAAACTACATGTTGGCAAGGCTTTCTAATTTAATTCTAGGCCTTTCAGAGTAGGACATCTTCCCTCCACCTCAAGCAGAAATTAAAAATGAAGGTAAAAATAGGGCTTAAAGTTTATTTTAAGAAAGAAAAATAGCACATAGAACGATAAGTGAAAGCTCACAAATGCAGAGAGACAGATTTTGGAATTAATCCAAAAATAAGAACTGATTAGATTGTATTACTCTGCCAAAGAGACAAGTTCATTTGTTGTTGAACAAAAGACTCAATTCATTAAAAATTACTTAGGTGGATACTGATATTTTTGATATTTCACCCTCTATGCTGGAGTCAAGATGGTGATTTTCTGCCTGATTTAAAATTGAAAAAGGAACTTTTGTGGCATAGAAGCTAAATGAGAAAGCTAAAATTAAACATAAAGCCAATAGCTCTTTGTATTGAATTAGAATGCTTCAGCCAGATATCTGGAGGATGTCAGTAACAATGTTTGAGTGGGATGGGTCTGGGCCAGAAGTGGCTTTTTCTTCTGTCCTCTTGTGATTGCAAATCACTATTCTTTGAATCATAAGCAAAAGAAAGAGAATTATGAGAATGAGAGCCCATGCCTGCTTTGAAAAAAAACTGTCTTGAGGAAAAGCCCTCATGATAGAGTTGATCAGCACGGATAGGATGGGAAGTTATTGCATGGGAACAGGAGGAGTATGAAGTACATCCCTACAGTGCCGCCTCTGCAGGCCTCCTCTCCCCTCACTCTTGCAGTGCTCGGCTGGCTCTGCCAGTAAAGCTGTCTGCAAGGGGGAGTTCATCTGTGGTGTGCAGGCGGGAGCAGAGCGGAGGGCAGTGAGCAACAAGTAGTGCAGGATGTTGTTCTGGAAACACTGCTGTAGGTCGAGGTCACTCATGCAGAATATAAAGCTCTTTGTAAAGGTCACCTCTGAAATGTCCCATTTGTTCTGATGGCCAACAATTGTGTCAGGTGTGCCAGACCATGACTTCCTTCCTCTTTTGCATTCACATCAACAATTGGAAGGAATGTCAGAAGTTTTTCCACCTTTATGAGTTACCTGGAGGAGAATGACACTTGGCAAAAACCACGATTCATAGAGGCTGATTGATTAAGATGCAGACTGAAAACTCCCTGTATACCAGTCACTCCTCTGCCTTTGTCTTTGAGTTGCTCAGGACCTAGAGTGGCTTTTAAGCAAGATCCTCAATAGGAATGCCATCATGAGTCCAAATTGAAGGTATTCAGAAATAGCACTCGGTTGTGACCTCAATGTAGATTCACAAACTGTTCAAAGGTCTGTGTTTTCACTATGTTTGTTACATGTTGGGATTTGTTAGGGAGATAAAAGAGTTATACTAAACAGGCTTGAAAGTCCCTGCCCAACTACATGTGACCAGTTCCCCTGCCTAAACAGAGATTTTCAAAACACACCTAGAGACAAAGACTTCTCATCAAAAGCAGGAGGGAGAAGTGGCACCATTGAGAAGTGCCACACATGCTTCCCCAAAGTGTAAGTCATATTCAATTGTCTAAACATAACTATAATATAAATAATAGAAAAGAAATAAGATCATAATGAAGGTAAGCTTGACCAAATCAACATACAGAATATACTGCTGTGTCTCTTGTTCATTCTTGTAAGCCCTGAGAATCAGTACTACCCATTTTTAGGATGTGTCATGACATTCAGAAATAGTTTTGCACTTTTCTCTCCTCTGACTGCCATTTCTTTCTTTTTTAGTTCATACTAACCTAATACTATAAACTGACTCTTTTTCAGAAGCATTCCTACAACATGGTGTTTCTTGTGCTAGCCCTTTAAATTTAGTGATAAGACCCTCAAACCAGCTAATTACAGTCTACTTCCATCACCTTTTACCGCTGGCTGCCCTCCTTACTCTTATGTCCTCCCCACCTGCTTCCTGGATCTCTGGGGTTGAAGTTTGTTCTTATAAGCCTTTCTGCAAGAACAGCCTGTAATGTGTGTTTTGGTTGCTAATGCTGAATCCATTTAGGGAGCTTTATTTATATATCTATATAATGTAAAGCTAGATAGATGTATATATAGTCTACATAACTACAGGTGCAAAGGTGTGAGCATTAAAAGCCTTTCTTCAGCTTGTCATGATGTGAGGAGAATTAACTACTGAGCTCTGTATACTGACTATGTAATTCCCATGTAGGCAGAGAAGTATAAATAGTCTAAGAAAGGGGAAGATGAGAGTAAGTTGAAGTGGAGCTGCCAGTAAAGTGGAGTGAAGGTAGAGGTTTTTCTTCAGGTGTTTGGGGGACAGCAGCTTGAGGTCAATGCAGAAGACCTACAGAGTCTGTAAAATTTTGAGGTGTGTACTCTTGCAGGCCATGGAAAAATATAACCTATCTTTTCAGCTGAACAACTTGAGGAAAGCAGTGATGGGTAAGAAATAATCACATGAAGAAAATAATTCTGTAAGCAATTGAAATTCTGCTGAAGTGACTGTTTCAGGAAAAATAAAAAGAAAAATAACTTTTCTAAATGTATTGAACAGATCAGTGATTGGAAAACTACCAATATGGTGAAAAGAACACCTCTGGTGGGCAAGAAGCTAAGGAATGGGGAAAAAATCTGTCCTCTTTTCCAGTCAGTGTTCTTAAATTTCTCTAATGAGGAGTATGTGTATTTGCTGGTCCAGATTGTCTATGAAATAATAAGGATAGCTTTTGGTTTCTAGAATAAATTCCTGATGAGACTTTGGCTGCAGGATCTGGGGCTCAATGAGAATCCCTGCTCAGCGATGCAAGGAAGCTTATGCAGTGCAGACATCAAAATGGATGATCTGGCTGGTAAAAGGCATGCACGATCACAAGTAAAGCTGCAAGCCCTAATAGAGATCCTCCTTGATTTCCTCAGGGTTGGTCTCTCACCTTGCAGAAATCCATCACCACTTCACAGGATCAGACTCTAAGTGTTCCGGTGGTAGGTAAAACTATAACTGAAAATGCAGTTCCTTTTTGATGAAAAATAAATGCCATCCTGCTGAGAGCAGCTACAGCCTTGGAGTCAGCAGCACTTGGAAAGGATGAATTACCCTTATAGCTCTCTTGAAATATCAAGCAATTTAGGAGCTCATGGGGATTAATTTAGAACGGAAGCCACTCTGAGGCACTGGCACTCTCTGTCTCGGCTCTACCTGTTACACCAAAACGCAACCAGTGCCATTAGTTTTATGTCTGGAAAATATTTTTCTGGCTGTTCATGTGATCTGCAAGGTTGTTTTGTGCCTAAGTAGATGAAAGAGCTGGACTGAGGTATTCAGAAGAAAAAATGGATTGTGTTAAGTAAACTGTGCCCAAAATTTTTGTGTTCTATCCATTAATTGCTAAGTAATAATAACATCTGTGGTAAGGATGTATTATTTTACCCAGTTTCCAGTTGCAGAGCTCAAACTTTTTCCTAATTCTCAGTGCTAACTTCTGCCATTTGGATTATTAGATAGTGCGCTGAAAAATGAATTCTCAAGTATTATGGATCTGTGTTTCATAGCACGACAAAAAAAGTCAAGACTGGTTTTGTTGAAGGTGCCAACAGAAAGATGTCTACAGGAAAGCTTTTGCATCTCAGCTCCATAGTCTATGGGGGTGACGAGCATTCACCAAGTCCAGTCCAAGTCCCCAGTGTATCCAGTGTGCTAAATCAATGACTTTGGTTGTTGCTTTTTTCTTGTTTTCTCGCCTTCCCCCCCCCCCCCCCCCTCTTCTTTTATGTGTTTCCCCTTCTGTTGAACCAGACTGCTGTGCTGGGACAAGGGTTTTCGGTTTATTACAAGTGGTGCTTTTTCCAGAGGTTTTGATAATTCGGGGTGCCACAAAGATAAAGACCAGCAAGTTTGTAAAGTTTCTGTCCGGTCTCTCAAGAGAGGTCAGTAACAGTATCAGATGAAATCTGTGGAGTGCAGGTTGCAAAACAACATTGTGCAATCTAGAGATGCTTTTGTAGATGGGAGAATACTAGGCTTTGGGAAGATTTATCCCAGTAAAGAATTCAGGGCATGCAGTTCAGTTCCCATGTGAGGTGGTATATGGGCATGTCCAGTCCAGGAGGTTGGAACACACGATGAGAATTCTCTGTCTTGGCTGAGGGTATGTCAAGATGTAACCTAATGGGATGGCTGAAAAGCTGAGAGGAGTTGAGCCTGCTGGGACATCTGAGTCTAAAAGAATAGTCAGATGTTAAATTTCAGCTTCATGAATATTTTGAGGCAGAGATAAGTTTTAGATACCTGGTAGTTGTGCAGTGATCCAGCTGGCTATCACTTCAAGGTTTTCATGCAGCTGGCATCATGTGGAGCTGCGTTTATTGTAGATAAAGTGCGATTATTAATGCTCAATAGTGAATGCTGTTCCATAATGTTTCCTTTGACACCTTTTCTGCCCCAGGTATGTTCTAAACACATAAACTTCTCTCATGTGTGTGTTTTCCTGATGACTGGGTTTCTTGAAATTAATCTTGTTGCTGGTCACACTAAAGTTGAAGATTTTCTCTATTCTTTCCTCCATGTGTGACCTAGTGGTGCTTAGATATTGAAATTTTGTGCTTTGGTTTAGTTATCAAGCCACACAGTTCCTTTCTCAAGCTTTCTTCAGTCTTTCAAAAATAACATTGTTTATTTATATTTGCCAAGCAAGTGAGGTGCAGTGAGGACTTTGTGAGACAGGGAAGACTGAGTCAGTCTTACTCTCTTAAAAGCAACATTTAAAATTGTTTTGTAAGTGGATTCTTTCAAACCAAGCCTCTGTCTCTGTGCTCGGAGACAGTAGGTGTTAAAAGATACTTTTACCTCAATTTTACACCAAAATAATTTCAGTGAAGAAACTACAAAGTACTATTTATTGTTTTGTTGCCTTTTTATCTCATGTTAAATCTCTAGTGGTTAGATACTTCTGCACGTGGAGTCATTCTTATTTTTCACTAGATTGGTATGTATGTACTGGTGAGAAAGCTGGGAAATTCTCATTTTCTTTGTGTATGGAGATACTATTTTACATATAATATTTTTTTCTCCTCTGGGAAAAGCTTTTCTCATCTCTGTGCATTTTAATTCCTTGATATTTCTTGAGCTGATGCTATTGGCAGTCAAATGCAGAGAAAAAAAAATGAATATCTAGAGTGGGAGTAAGAATTTAGCTTGATGCAATTGATTTTCCTTTTCCTGACTTCCATATTGCATCCTAAAGGAAGCTATTACGAGAAAAGTAGGGAAGGGGGGAGGGGTGTCTTAAAAAATGCATTACTAGATATACAAGCTGAACCCACATAATACAATTCTGAGATCTTTTAGTGCTCTTTTAGTTGATTTCTGTAACCTTAAATGAAAATTCTGACAGTATTTGTAAATGAGTGATTACTAGCACTGCACTGGCTAGGAGGCAGCAGACCAAGTATGGATAGAGGCTATATTAGTTTTCACTGCCAGTGAACTTCTTTCCTAAGTTTGGCAGGCCTATTATTCCAGATCTGTGACACTCCTTACAGCAAAAGCTAGGATTCTATAAGCAGTACTATTTAAATCAAGATTATTTTTGCTTTTTAGTATTTGCTCCAAGATTGGAGAAGTGGGGTGTGGGGGGGTGGGGGTGGGGGAAGGGGAACAGCTTATAGAAACTCAAATGCCAAGCTGGTGATTATTCTTTTTCTCCTTGAAAAGGATGCCAAATTCTTCCATCACACGAGACTTCTGTACTGCTTTTTCTACATCACTGCTTGCAGTTCATATATGTTGTGGCTGAGATCCAAGTGACTTCAGTAAAAGCAGGACCAAGAGGGAGAGGGTGGAGTGAAAGGTTACAAGTTCACCAAGAAGCAATTCAAATCAAATTGAATCATAGCATCCTAAAGTAGTTATTTAGCATAAACATGTAGCCTTAAATTAATCACCCTAATTGCCAGGCTGCCTTTTTATTCCCTGCCTTGATGGGCACTTTGATGTCTTAATATTTGTTAGTAAATCCCCTGGGAAGCTTCATCTGAATAGTGTCACTGAGAGAGCGTGGTGGAAAAAGAGGGGAAAGACTATGTTCAAGCCATAGAGGATCTTGCAGTAGGTCCTGGAAGAGAGGACAAAATACACAGGTTATCTCCCTTGATATTTTCTGCACAATCTCCCTAATATCTAGGCACATGGTGTGATTCTTGGGGCTGTCCTGTGCAGGGCCAGGATCTGGACTTTGTTGATCCTTCTGAGTCCTTTCCAAATCAGGATATTCTGATATAGCTTTCACAGAGGTCAGTTTGTTGTCTATCCATGTCTTTCACAAGAGGCAAGGTCACACAGGGTTCCTGCATCTGCCATCTGCTGTCTTCCTCCACCCTCCATAGATAGATTGAGTGCCTTTGCAAAAATAACCCAAACAGAATTTTAAACATAAGACAAATCAAAAGTTGCACCACAGAAAAAAAGATAAGAAGAAAATCTGGATTTTCATATTTGGTAAATTTCATACATGGGTTGGATAGGATTAAACATTATATCTGTTTCTGAAAGTATATGAACAAGCCTCTTTTTTTTTTAGTAGTATTTTAAATAATAAGTGTTATGACTTTCCTGTTTTATCCCTTGTTAAAATGCGAAGAACTCTGACTTGGAAGAAAGCATTTTCAATGAACAAGCTGGCCCTGCCAAGCTCTTGCTGTTCACAGCCTTTGTTGTGGGTCAGTGGGTTGTACTGTGGGAGCACCTCTTGCCATGGGCTGTGTCCACTGCTCACTGGAGTGGAGTGTTTTCCTTCAGGGGCAAATTGCTTCACTTGTCTTTTGTTCATTTGCACAGCGACTTTCTCCTCCCAGCCTCCTCCCTCCTCCCTAAGGAAACTGCAGGGAAAATTTGAAAGAATATCTCTC
Organism: Zonotrichia leucophrys gambelii; assembly: GCF_028769735.1. Classification (NCBI taxonomy): domain Eukaryota; kingdom Metazoa; phylum Chordata; class Aves; order Passeriformes; family Passerellidae; genus Zonotrichia; species Zonotrichia leucophrys. Next base: position 15,153,401 of record NC_088172.1, on the reverse strand, counting down.
TGTGTTTCGTAATGCTTTCTTGTTTTGCCGGCTGGGATCATATCCAGATACCATGTAAAAGGTACAAATCAGGCCTTCTGATACAGCAGTGTGCCCAGGTGGCCAACAAAGCCAAAGACATCCTGGCTTGCATCGGCAACAGTGTGGCCAGAAGGACCAGGAAAGGGATTGTCCCTGTATATTAACCAGTGCTGAGGATGTGCCCATGAGCGCTGTGTCCAGCTCTGGAAGCCACACTGCAAGAAAGGCAAGAAAGAGGTGTTGGAGCCTGTCCAGAGAAGGGCAGCATAATTGTCGAGGGCTCTGGAGTACAAGTCTTAGGAGGAGTGTCTGATGGAACTGGGGTTGTTTGACCTGGAGAAAAGGAGGCCTGGGGGGAGCTTATCACTCTGTATAACTCCCTGAAAGGAGGCTGTAGCCAGGTTTGTTTCTTCTGCCAGGCAGCAAGAGATAGAACAAGAGGAGGTGGTCTCAAGTTGCACCAGGGGAAATTTAGATTGGATATTAGGAAAAATCCCTTCACTGAAAGGGTTTTGAAGCATTGGAACAGACTGCCCAGGGAAGTGGAGGAGTCACCATCCCTGGAGGTATTTAAAAACCTCATAGGTGTGGCACCTGGGGACGTGTGTTACTGGAGGACTTGGCAGCGCTGGGTTAATGGTTGGGCTTGATCTGAGGTCAAGAGGTCTTGCCCAACTAATCATTCTATGATTCTGCAAAGTGAGACCCCAACATCTTTATGACTGTTGAGAAAGTCAAGCATTGGCATGTTCAACAGGAGATCTGAGCTGCTCATTGCTGTTTTTAACTTTGAAGCTATGGCAGGCATGCTGAATGTGCCTTATGAACCTACAGCTGCATTCCTGCTGGTGTTGCTGGCTGTCACACTTGGCCATCATGCACTGACTGCCCAAATAAAGCTGTTTAGTTTTTTTTCCTGACAACTTTGGCCAGCCAAAACTGCAATGTCAATTTTGTGCTTATTTCTGGAAGCAATACAGCAAGGGCAAGGTGCAAACGTTTGGGGACAGACTGATTTGGAGGTGGATAAATCTACACATCTCTATGACTCAGTGCTGGGACTCTGTGGCCTGTTCAAACATTGTCAGTGTGACTGTAATGTTCATGGACAATGACATTGCAGACAGTGAAAGTTGTAGCCATATCCCATGGACATGATCTAGGACAGGTTTCAGTAAGGGGTAGAAAGCTCAAAAAATTTGTCCCAGTCAATTACTGTCAGGATCAATTACAGGGCTGATTACAGCTGGGATGATGGGAGAAGGAGGGAGAAGAGGAGGAGGGTTGATAAGTCTTGCGTGTTTTTTTCTTATCAATAGATGTAAACCATGTGCTATTAAGATGTGAAAGGTTTGATATTAACACTGGGACAGAGACAGGCAGTGAAAAATTAATTATTATTTGGGGAGAAGCTGGGTTCCTGCCCAATTTGACCTGCTGTGAGCTGAAACCAGGAGTTTTTCTCCAAGCCCTATCCTTCCCAACCTCCCCTGAAATGTTATGCAAGAGCCAAATTTCAGTACCAGAAGGAATCTACCTCTGGCAGTGCCAGGTGTGAGCAGATGTCAGTGTCAGCCACCTGTGTGACTTGATGCTGGAGCTTTTCACAGAAATGTTTATTCTGAAGCACATCATAGTAAAAGGACAGGGTTTGTTCAAGTTAGAATATGTGGGCACTTCTGCCAAGAACGACTCAACCTTAGAAATCTGTGAAGATACTGGATCATATTTTTCTTTTTTCCCCCCAGTATTCTTGCCTAGAGCTTGTTTTAGTCTCTGCATGTCTGCACGAATGCGTAGGTCAGTATCTTAAAATGCAGTGTAAATTTGAGTTCTGTTTGTAGCTCTCACTATAAAGAGGGTCTTTGAGTTAAGGCAGACAGGTAATACATAGCATTTCTCAGCTCTTGTAACTGGCCTTTCATCAAAATGTAATTAAAAACCTACTAAGAGTAATTTAATAAAACTGTTTCTGCTTTGAAACAGAACCAAACCACAATGGGACTGTCAGTCTTTGCTATTACAGAGCTTCAAACCTTATTAAAATCTTAGGGAAATTCTACTGAGGTTAACTTAGAGGGTCTGATAGATGGGGGATTGCTGTAATCAGTTTACTTCTTATTAACGAATTGTATTTAAAATTCTAAACATTGTATGTTTAAAATATTATATATGTGAACAGAAGTTTGTACAAAAGACAATAGATTTTAGTTTAGACTTATTCTCCCAATAGAAAATCTGGATAAATTCCTTAATCATAAGTTAGAGAGAAAAAATTAGAGCCATTTTTTTTTCAATTTTTAAAAAAATAATATTCCAGATGATAATAAACATGTACATGAAACAGATTCTGATACTATATTTGAAGACTATTTTTTAATGACTTGGACTCATTTGTTATTTCATTTTTTTATTACTAGGCCTAACCATTTATTGTAATCTGAACATGGAGTTACTTATTAGTTCCTATTTAAACACCAGGCTATAGAAGAGTTATTTTGTGAAGAAGGTTGTTGTGAAATGATTGACCTTATGAATTTTAAATATCAAATTCATTAACATGCTAGGATTTTCATTGGTGATGCTAACCTCAAATACATTTATGTTTCAACTGTTTTTTTAATATCTTCCAGTGTTATTATTTATTTTGTTTTGGCTCTTAGTGAGGAAAAATTAAATGAATCTCTTTTTCTCAAGTAAGAATTTAGGGAATCCCATAGTACATTTGGCAAGATTTTAGGGGATTTGTTTTTATCCATGGATTTATTGATCTCTTCACTTATAAACTCACCAGATTTGAAGTCTTAAATCCTTGGAAAGAAAGTGTCAATATTAATAAAAAATGAAACAGACTATGGAGCAAATTTATGGATTCTGCTGGTACCAGCAACTATTATCTGGGCTGCTGGAAATGAGAAAATTAGCAGCATATCCTTCCTAGAGAATTACTCTGGAAACAATGATATACTTGACCTCTGCCAGATTCCAGTAATGCCAAATGTGTGATTAGGTGAAGCCAGTTTCAGATCTTGGTACCTACAGTGGGACTTGTTTTTTCAGAGGTGAAACACCTTGTGGTTTCTGGTGGCTTTGCACTGCAAACAAGGAGTTGTGTCCTTGTGTTTGTATAACACCCTGTTAAGGCTGGGGTGTAACAGTGAATGCCACCATGTGATGATGTTTTCTTGAGCTGCCATTCATGCTGGCTGCATGTCTAGACCCTCACTCTGTAGATGGCAGCAGGGGCTGGAGTTCAGTGCATTTTCATTTCGCAAAGCCTGTATCTGGGAAGACATCTTTTCTTTAACAAGAGGGAAAGTTTTGCAGTTTGAACCTAGTTTGATCTGGCAAAATAGAGAAGGCAGTAAACCCTCAGAGTAAACCCTACAGTGGCTGTGCTCAGTGGAGGTCTTTGGAGGAGGTTCAGACTTCTTATTTAAGGTGTTGTAGGCAGATGGATGGGGAATGTAACAGCTGGGTCTGGAGATTCACTCAGGAGTGCAGTGCTCCTTGATCCTCACTAATTCTATTGACTGGAGCTCACAGGCAGGTGTCTCATGCCTCTAGAAGATTTTGTTTCTCCAGAAGTCCCCTGAACTCCCTTGGCTAGGCAGCTCAGCCAGGACAGACAGCTTTTGAAAGGTTTTGTTTCAAGGATTTGATATGCACTTTCCATAAGACAAGTAAAATCAAAGCCAAAAACCTCAAAAGTTTAAGGAAGCAGAGTTTGGCATTGCCCTTTTCCAGTGGGCACTGTAACCTCTATGAAGCAGAGCCTACCACTTGTACTGCATTGCAGCCTTGTGGTGGAGTGACCCTCAAGTCCAGGGCTAAGCTCTGGCTGATTGCTTAAAAAAAGGATCAGAAAATGCATCAGCCATCAGAAGCATAGGCTGGCCCTAGGAAGGTCTGTTGAAAAAGAGGTGTTATGAGCCTGAATCTCTTCAGGCTAGCAGAACTGGAAGCCAGTGCTTCCATTTCATGCCTGGATGAAGGCTCCTACCACTTGTCATCTCTACCTGCCCTGATTGTGGTTTTGTATCAACTGGGATAACCCAAGCTGCAGGTGGATGAAAATTTATATGGACCTGACTTTGGCTCCAAGGAGTTCAGATGCTGTTGAAATATCTGCAGCTTTCCTCCTGGATGTATAGGTAGTGCCTTCCACATCAAAGCATTTGTGAGGATCCTTCAGACAGCACCGAGATCCTGTGTGCTTTTGCACAGACTAGGGAACATGTTTTAAGTACTGCAATAAGCACTGGTATTTTAGCTTGTCTGAATATTGCCCCTTGGGACATGTTTAGCTTTCCAAAAGTGGTCAGAGAAGATTCCTTCTGTATAAGATGACAACTTTTATGTGATGCCTCTGTATTCATTGCTTCCAATAAATGCAGGTGCTGTTTCGAGCACATCTAATTCTGTATTTGTCAGTAGTGAAAGTTTGCCTTACTAAGGCTGGGGGAAAATAAAGGTAAAATATACATGTATATTTAACACCAAGAACTTTGGTTATATTGGAGGAAGGCTTTGTTTTTTGTTTTGTTCAAGAATTTTTTTACCAAGCTGGATGAATTTCCATGCTCTCTGAGGCTGATGTTTTGTTCAAGGACTTTACAGGCTTTTCTGGAACTCTGAGCTGAAAGGTGCTGGTAGAAAAGCTGTTGTTTATTCCTTAGCAAGACTGCAGTTTTATCTTTGTTTTTGTTTGCTGAGACAATAAAAATTCTGCAAAAGCGCCCTAGGCCATGCAGGCATAATCCATGAGCGAGGACACACAAGCTGACTTGCGTATTTCCTAGAATCCACACTGGTTTGTCAGCAATGTGCACAGATCACTTAGTTTCTGACTAAGCTGTAGCAACATTTAGGTATGGAGTATGAAAGTAGAAGCCCAGGGATGTGATGCAAGGAGTGAATCTATAGGCAAGAAAAATTAATTACTGTACTGCTTGAGTGTTCTGCTATCCAGGATACAGTAAACTTTTGAGATATTTCTGCTACCTACATAAATCCTGGCACAGTCAGAGAAAACATACAGGCAGCTTAAAAGTAACATATGGCAATTTATGGTGAGAGCATCTTCTTGTTATTTAAAAAGATCTTATTGTGATTAGAAAAATATACATTCTTTCTACAAACCTTTATGCTACTTCAGTTGCTCTCACTTATTACTGCTTTCTCCTTGCAATGTTTGCAGGAGTTTCAACCAATGTACTTTCACTTCTAAAGATAAAATGCAACATTGTCATGCCTATGCAGATTTTACTGAGGAAAAGAAATAAAATTTTGGAAGCAAGAATTAGAAAAAAAAGTGTAACTGAATAATGCTCCTTTATTATAAATAACATCCCTGAAAAGCAGAAATAATTGTTGCTGTGGCAGGGGCATATCTCTGTAGTCTTGGAAATCCAGCAAAGCCATGACATCTTTGTGAACTTCCCTGAGAAAAGCTTTCAGGTACAGGTCAATTCTGTGCCTTTTCCAATTCACACCTGAATTACTTCATGCAATGGGATTGTTTTCTATACAGCTCAACAACTATGACTAGATTTTATTCCTTTCTATGAGAGCCTAACAACGTGATTTGACATTTGCCAAAGTCAGAATAATGTTACAATTTAGAAAAATTTAAATTGCCAACAAGTTATGCATGTAAAGCAAAGAATTAGTTTTCAGAGAAACAGAGTGACCAAGCACAATACTCTTTATTTCCCAGTTCTACAGTTGGATTGTTGCTAGTTTGGGGTTTTTTTAACATGTTTTGTGAATCCCAGCTTTCTTATTTGATATAATTTTCCTCATTGCTTTCTCTGTCTGACAATGAATGGAGTAGTCTTGCTTCATAGTCTGAAATTGGAGGGTGGGAACAGTGGACACATTTACCAAGATGATGAAATAATGGGACAACTTCCTTTTAATAAAATAATTTTCATGAACACAGACAGTCAGATGAGCCTATCAGCCCTCAAGCTGGGGGCTTGCTCTCCTGGTCTATGTGCTACAGGAGCATCAGTTTGCACTCAGGCTCAGCTGGGCTGTGAATAGAGTGCACTGATGGTAAAATGGTTTCAGGGTATAGACTGCAACAGTGCCAGAACCTCCATTTAAGGTCTTTATCCCTAAGACAGCACAGTCAGAAGCAGAAATATTCCCTTGCTTTGGGTGGATATAGATGTTGGAAGAGAGCTGTGTCATTCACCTTAATTTTTACTTTCCCATTGCATAATTTCTACTTTATATTCTTCTGTAAAGGGTGTTCCAGGCTTTAGCAGGACATGTGGTTCCATGCAGTAATTTATGAAGACAGTGGTGAAAGCAAGAGCTGAGATATATCCTTTATTCTTTATAGACTTCAGCACATGTAGGATAGAGCTCAAAGCAACAGGAAGAACTGTGAGCTTTGGACCACAAAACTGCAGACTGTAAGCACCTATGCTTACTTCATGCTGTTAGTAAGGATACCTCTCAGACTTTGGCTTGTGTTCTAGTTTGCTATTATAATTTCTTTTTACTCTTTGAGATTTTAGCATCCATTTTCCTTAGTAGCAGAGTTTATGCAGCTGGGTGAGCCTAAGCTGTGCTGTGGCCCCATATGGTTCTGAGGTCATTCCATAAATCAGGTGTGGAGAAAAAAATTAACTTTAGGTAGTACAGACATGAAAATCAGAGGAGTTTTTTTTCAACAGCTTTTGAATGCTTAAGAATGAACAGGAGAAAGCAGAGGTAGAGAATTTTTCTGCATTTGTCTCTCTTTCCACTGACATCAGGAAAGATTTGTCCTTGAGACGCCATCCTGTTGTGGAACAAATACCACTACTCCAGGATCAGGTTGGTGCCAACTCACTGTTCAACTTAGCTGAACAGGATACTTTTTTTTTTTTTTTTTTTTTTAACGTGTAGGGCATTTATCATAAAGCCTTTGTGGCTTCCTTCCTTGAAACTTATTTTAGCCCATGACTCAGGTGCTATAAACAGTGGTACTGGTTGCACAGCTCCTGCATTGTCTGCTGCACCAGCCTGTATTTAAATTGTCTAATGAATAGCCTGGTGATGTTGCGGGAAAATGATTGCCCCATCCAGCTCACAAGTGCAAAAAGTAGGGGAAACAAGCAACAGAGATGAAACTTTTGCTATGCTACTCTGGAAGCACACTGTGATTTGGGAATGGTACTGCAGCTTCCTTCCTTGAAAGAAGAATACTGCTTGGTTGTCCCAACAGACACTGTGTTTCACCCCTGTGGCTGGAAGCAGGTATCCTGAGAGAATCCTTGCCCATCAATGGGCAAGAAAATGTGTGCAAATACAAAGATCTGGGAGACTTGATGATATGTGTTTCTTTCCATTTATTTATTCTCCGTAGGTGATTTCTGCTCTTTATGGAACAAAAATATCAGCGGCCCAAGAGGACAATTGTACTGGCACCATAGCTTTATCACAGATTTGGGCCTTTACAGCATCCTGCTGCTCTCTCTTCTCTGGCATTTTACAAGACACAGACTTGAAGGATAAACCTCATCTGGCTGATGAGAGGGGGTGGGTGTAGTGCTTTGGTAGCTCATGTACCATGTCCCTGGAGGAGAAACCATCAGAGGTCATCCACAGCTCTGAGCCCTGTGTGCTGACATGGGGAGTTCCCTCATATTTAAACACTTCTGTGTTTTCCCAGGAAAAATTAGGATGTGAAGAAAGGAATTGTATTACTCTTGAAGAGTTACTGCAGCTAAACCTTGTGTTCCAGGCTTTCTCCTCTTGAGACATGACAAGCAGCATGTTTTATTTGTGGTTCACCTTGCAGTTCACTGAGGGCTCACGGCAGAGCAGGAGGAAGTGGGGACTGTGGCCATGTGTGACCTCTGGGTAAGGAAGGTTTAGTAGCCATAACCCAAGCATAGGAGTCACGCTCTTTATAACAGAGTTTAGAGATGTACTGGAGGTGGCATTTTGCCCCTCAATCTCTTACATAATGGCTTGATTGGAGTGAATTTGTGCTGCCTGTTGTTGTACTGCTGCTTCGATATTACCTAAGCATTTTACCTCACAGGGCTGTTGCTTGCTACAGGTGACTATTTTTCTTAATGCCCAGACTTTTGAATTATTTCTCTGTTTTAAAGCCGGATGAGAGCATGCACAAGAAGGATTTTTTTTCTGTACATGTGTTTGTTTCTTTGCCTTTTAGTTTGGTAGTCATCTTGTTGCCAAGGGGATGCCTTAATATTATGCTACTTTGCTAGTGCATGATTCGCTGATTGATTCTTTGGGAAACTGCAAGCTCAACTTGCCACATCATTTGCACAGCTAACAATCATAGTCTAAAAATAAGCTGGTTTCCTGATAGATTGAGGTCACCCTTTAGAGTGGTTGCCTCTTTCCACCTGGATCAAAAGTTCTGGCAGAGATGTTCCAAGTAAAAATTAACAGTAATTGAGAAACAAAATTTCCATTTCAGCACAGCAGCTAAAGTTACTAAAACAGACATACAGAACTCATTAGCAAAATAAAAGGCCTTGACATAATTTGTCACAAGACAGTGAAATTGCTCTGCATTGATCTGTGCCAACGTGGGCTCAGCAGTGAGGGAGTGCTGCCAGTGCATCTGAAGGAGTTTGCTTCTTGCTGTGGTGCCCCTGGAAGTATTCTTGCTCTTGCAGAGATGTGCTGAATTGGTGCACCCTGCAGTCCCCAGCTCTTTGACCTCTCAGGCTGTTTAACCCCTTGTTTCTTCTGGTTGTGCTAGACCTGCAAGGCAAGATACTGTCTGCCACTCTTCTCTAGCAGAGACCCTGAAGATATTGGCAAAATCTAGTGGAACAATGAATGAGTTTAGTCCATTTAATGAATTTACACAAATAAGAGGTTTTCTTCCTCCTCCTCTTTCTCCCCTCAGCCCCTCTCCCCCCTGCCCCCCCCTTTTATTTTTTTAAATTCTGCATAATGCCCTGTTAACAGCTTGGTTAACTTACTCAGGCTTGAATAACTTTGGATAACCCCTAACTTTTGGCTGCCACTAACAAATAATGAAATATGGTGCAATCTTATTTTAACCACAAAGAGAAAACATTTCTCTCTTACCCTGTATATTTTCCATTTACTCGGACTCTATAGTAGTAGCAACAAGCTCTTTTGCTACTCTTCTACTGTTTATTTTTCCTTTCCTTGATAAGACCAATACTGTACAATGCAATAAGCTCCTGATGGTAAGCTGAGGGTGAATGTTGTCCTTTCTCTTTGAATGCTGTCTTCTGTTTCACATCTATCAATTAGAAGTTATGGAAATCAGTACTATTAAATAGTCTGAAAGTCAGCATGAAGGAATGAAATCCAGACTTATAGTCACATCTTTCCATTAGTGAGATTTCCTTTATTTAATTTATAGTACTGGAAAAGTTTTGGTTTTCTGCCTTCTTCAAAATTTTCTCTTGCTGAGACCTCTTTTGTTGTACATTAGGAAGCTTGACTGATTGAATGGGTTTTGGTCATGACTTCAAATATTGAAATTATGATTTTATTGATATTAAAAATTTTACTTTATGTGTAGGGCTGGTTTCTGTAGTTGTGCATGTATGAAATCCTATGGCTTGAGAACACAAAACTACAGTATCTCCATAAATGAATGCAATAGATAATGCTTGGACCATATTTACAGGATGAACTATGCTTTGCATTTATGACATTCTATATTTGAAAGTGCTTCCTCTGAGGTGTGTAGGGCATCAATTATAAAAAGAAATAAATAAATCTAGGTCATCATCACTTTTGAAAATAATTGTGCCGTAATTGCTGGCACACATTACTTAACTTTGGTATCCCAGCAACATTAATTGGAAATTAGACATTTCTACCCATTGTGGGAACTTGAAAATGTACATAGTACTTGTAACCTATAAGCAATTTCTTAAAAAGTATGAATTATCATTTTCCAGAACTACTGTAGAATTTCTTTTGAATGCATTATAGAATTACCACACTGAGCAGAACCTGCTTATTTGACCTTGGGCAGGTTTTGCTACACTGAATCTGGACTACAGGTCTATTTGAATTTGTCAGATGCAAAAAAAGAGCTAACAAAATGCAACTTTAATGATTTTTTTGGAGTTACTTCCCTCTTTAATTTCAAAGTAATTTCATATCTATAGTTGCTTATAATTCCAGCTGATTTCCAATATAATAATTTCATGAATTTAGCTACTGATGGATATATGAGATCTTCTGACTTTCTTGTCTTCAGTGGACAGTTTACAATTTCTGCATCATTAAGTTTTACTAAAACTTGACACTGGTAAAACTGTATTCTACACAAACTCTTGCAGGTGTATTTTTCATTTCCTCCATACTCCTGGAAAGCCACTGTTAATGGTTGCTTTTAGTCCCTGTAACAATAATTTGCTTTTAGTCCCTGTAACATGTAATTTGAAGAAAGGCTTATCTTTTTCAGACATCTGCACAAGCATCTATGTACCCTCCTTGACAAATACATACTCTTCTGTCATTTGAATTCAGTGGGCAGATTGGTTGTGGAGAATTTCTCAGTTTAAAATACTGCATTAAATCTACTGCCAGATGTTTCATTTCTGCTTCATGTAGCAACTAGTTAATGTACAACTAACAACATCTAAGTTGGGCTGATAAAAAAGGAAGACAGAAAGAAAACCTATTATCACTACTTTCAATGGTGTTATATTGAGTTTTGACCTTATTAGAGCTTTCCTAACCTGTAACCTATGTGCAGGGAAGCAGAAAAAAACAGGACTGGTACACACAGAACTGGAATACCAAAAGGCTGGAACTACCAAAATCCAAAGTTTTGTAATCACTGAGAGTAAAGCCAGCTAAAAACTCCTGAGCTGAGCAAAGGTGGCAGAGAAGATCTGAGACACCTTGAGGGGATGAAGAATTGGATTTAGGGTGTAGGAAGAAACTCAGGAAGGTGGGATTGTGGTGGGATGAAAGAGAGCCCCCTTATTGACATTGCAACCCCACCACATCCCACAGCAGAGCAGGGCAGACAGGCTGATCTGGTCTCTGTGAGCCCTTAGCTGACAACAGAGCTCCTTGCTGACCACGAACAGCAGAGGTGCTGCAGTTAGGACAGATGGCTCGGGTTTAATATGGCTGAGAAAACTGAGTAACACCCCTTGCTGCTGTCATTTCCAAAAGTTGAGAGTATCCTGAGTTAGGATCAGCACTGGGAAATATTTTTCATTTGGGGTAGAAGTAAAATGCTGGGAATCATAAAGTTATTTGAATTTTCAACTTTGAAATATTGTATATTCTTTCTACCAAAAAATAATGCTGAAGAGAATTAAAGGACCTGTTTCAGGATTTCTTCTCTCTGGGAGATACAACCAAAGTGGTAAGTTACACTGCTTGTACACCTGAAGGAAATAAAGGCAACTAGTGCTATGGAGTGAGGGAGAAGAGTGCCAAATTTTCTGCTGCAGAATGCAAGTAGCAGAAATGTTCTGAGGAAACAGACTAATTATCATGCCAGTGATTTGTATTTAATATATTTCATTGGCTTTTACTAGGAATAAGGAAGGCTACTAAGGAACACATTCCAGGATGAGTAACTATTAAAAGTAGGTCAGCCAAGTTTACATTTTGTGCTTTGACTGGTGCAGAAAACAACTGGTGTGATGATCTCTTATAGTAGAAACACAAACTCCCTCTGGGACATAAAGTCACATCAGTCTTCTTTTTGGGGACTTACATAGAACTGTGACCACTTTTTTGCAAGTGCATTCTTTTTATTTATATGTAAATAATCTTTTTCACAAAAGAAATTTCAGTTGAGACCTTTTAAAAATTCAGAGCAACAAAATATTATGGATTGCGTATGGGATGAACAACTTATTTAGGGCTATTCATGCTTCCAGTCATGCAATGAAGGGATTCTTACATCTTACATGATCATTTTTCAGTCTCTGACTCCCACTTTGCTTGTATTCACATTTTATTTAGACTGAGATTTGTTTCCAAACTTTGTTAGCATCCTGGTGACTGTATTTATATGTCATTGTCATCAAGGAAATGAAGAAAAGCTGATTTCCAGTTATTCTTCTTGAAAAATTCTCTCAGGGGTGCCTTTTTAAAATTTGTCATTAGGTCAATCACATACTCATTTTACATCTTTGAGACTTTTTTAATAAGAAGCCATCGGCAGCAATCAAAGGTGTGAATGAGGTTTTGTATCTTTGTATTGACATGGGATTGGAAATATAAAATGAAGACCAAATGAAAGTGACTGCAGCATGAGACCTGCTCACTCAGTCAAATACCTTACATGGACCAGCTGCCAACATCTTGTGCCTTTTATTCCATTAACACCAAATAAACTGCTCTTTTCTTACAATTCTGAATAAACTGATTAAGTCAAAAGATAATTAATTTTTGGCAAAGAAAGATCTGGGTTCAATTTATGTTGCTGAAAGTTCTCTCTTTCTGTGAGCAGGCTACTAGTAAAAGGCAAAAAAGAGTATTTGTAAACAGAACATTCAAATGCTTAGACTTCTTTAAAGAACTTATAGCAGAAGTCATGGAAATACAATGCTAATACATCTGATGTGGTTTTCTTAATGCTGTTTACAAACTACTGAAAATTAAAGAGTCTGAGTTGCTGCAATAAAAGAGATAATGCCCTTACAAGGATAAAAATATTTTAAAAGCTGGAAAACTATGAAAAATTCAGAGTTTTATTGGAATATTTCAGGGCTGTGTTCTGGGAAATACAGTGCTCAACATCTTAGTAACTGGTTTGAGTAGTAGTGAAGCATCAAATTTTGTGGATGATACCCAAGACACCCAAGTCTTAAGGGCTGGGTGAAGACAGTCACAGAAGTACTTGCTGTTAACAAAGAATAAAATAGAAACTGAATTTTGATCCAGTCAAATTTAAAACAAAGGGAATGAAGAAACTTTCTAAATCCTAAGTGTTCTGTGCTTGCCTCTAGGCCGATCTGTTTTGGTGCCTGGGAATAGGATTTGGGCCAAAAATAGGCTACAAAAGCATTACTTCACTGCTTCTCAGGGAGGCCTGGGGAAAAGCAAACAAAGGCTAGGAGACTTAAAGTGAAAGTTCAAAATGTTCTATAAATCAGTGTTTCTTCTAATTAGGAAATACTTTTTTTTTTCTTTTTCTTTTCTTTTTTTTTTTTTATATATATGTTTCGTGTTGTTTAGTTCAAAACTATTTGTCATGGCTGGAAAAGGAAGAGGGAGACAAGGGTGGCTGGGTCTGGAACTCAGGACTTCATCCTGAAGGGAAATGACAAAAGGCCATAGAGGTGTAAGCATGTCACATTTTGTCACATAAGCACTATGAGGAGGATGATCTGGGAACAACAGTTCAGGGATTTGCTCACTAGAGTGGTTAGGGAGCACTAAATGAGGTTTACAGGCGAGGGAATAATTCACGAGTGAGCAATTACTCTGCCAACCTCCTTATCATGGGACATTGTAGACATCATTTTATGTCACAAATTTGATCAAGGTAATTTATGGAAGAAAATTCATCTTAGCACTTAAATTGAAAGGAAGCAGTACAATTTCAGGAAGCTTTTGTGTTTGTGTGGGGTTTTTTTTTGTTTTTTTTTTTTTTGTGTGGTTTTTTTGTGTTTTTTTTTTTTTGTTGTTGTTGTTTTTGCTTAAAGATATACACGTTTGTAGCTTTCATTTTTATTTTTGATACAGCAGGACAACAAGATATTTGCCAATATGCCTTACTCTTACAACCAAAAGCATATGCATTTCTTTGCTCTGTCAACCAGAATGTACTTCACCAGATGCAGATGTCTCAGATAAAATGAAGCAGCTGAAAGTTTTTTTTAGTCATGTTTATGTCTTCATAAAAGAAGATTTTCCTTTAAAAGGGAAAAAAAATGAAAATGGAATAAGGCAATTGTTTTCCTATTATTTTACAGATGTTTCCCAGGAGATTCTTTTAAAGTACTCTGATAGTTCATTCCTTTTGGGTCCAAGAAATATAATTTTGTTTTATTCTTAAGGATCTTGGGAAACGGGGAAAGAAGAGTGGTAAGCTAATGTTAGGAACCTGGTGTTCTGCCTCCTAAAGTTCTTTTTCTGCTTCACTAGTCTGAAAAGCTGTTGATAGCAAAGGGAGCTCAAGGAGATTGTGGAACAGAAGGAAATTCTCTGTGAAGCAACATGAAACTTCTGTATAAAGAACAACCTCTTCGTTCTTCTGGAGATAGCTCACATGAATAATCTGCATTAGAACTGTGACCTATTGACTGAAAAAGTAGTGAGCTTGTTTGAAAGTGCAAACACTCCCAGTAATTCTCATGAAAGCAGCTGGGTTTAGGCTAATTTTACTTCCCCCTCTCCTGCTCGTGTGCTGTCATATGGAAGGGGAATAACGGATGACTGTGAATGAAGTGGAGGCTTGGACCTTTCTGTGAACTGGAAAAAATGGGAATACATGCAATTTTGGGTATATAACACTGATTATCCACACATAAAGGAGCAGTAAATGAATAGCCTGCCCTAATAATAACTCTGAGGAGTGAGTGGCTTTTCGGGGACAAGTGTTTTTATTCCATTGAGGAAAGCCAGAAAGCCTTTATGGCTGTAAAAAAATAAAAACAAAAAGAAAAAAAAGTTGTTCTGTTGATTTTTTTCTAGAATTATTGGGCTTTTTTTTGGCCATCAGATATATCTAAAAGTGAAATCTTTAATATTTTAATTAGTGCAAAATTAGTATTTCTTTAGAAATTCTGTTTTAAGGCTGCTTATTGACACAAGTCACATAAAAATGAAAACTGCTGAAGAGGTGACAACACTAGCTTATGTTCAAATAAGGGTCTGTCAAATTAGTTGCTCTTCACAAGATCCACAGTCTGATATGATTTTCTGGAATGTCTTTATTTTGGAAGAGATGATAAAAGGCAAAGGGCCAGAATTGGTGGTCAACATCAGCAAGCAGGGAGGTCAATGTAATAACTATTCCATGTGATCCCACAGTAAATACACAGAGAATCAAGTTCAGACTTGGAGTGAGATGTTAACTCCCACCAAAGTGTAACCTAGCCAATAAATTATTTGTGTGAGGACTGGGGAGCAGTGATTTTGTCTTACAGAAGCTTACATAAAATGGCCAGGCTTGTGAGGAGCAATGGCAATAAAACCTTCTCAATTTAATGTACACCTCCTATTGGAATGTATTGAACTTCTTTTACTGCTCTTGAACAGCCATAAAGCAGGATGTGTAAATCACTTAAGTCAGTTCAAATGAAATACTAAAACTCTCACATTTTCATGTGACATTAAGAGAAAAATGCAGTCTTCATAAACCACATTCTTTAACATAAGGTGAACTATACTAACATGCTTGGGATGGATTTGTAAGATACCTTACATGAGTACAAGGGATTTATGTTTTAGAGTTTGTTTGGAATGAGGATCCAGAATTGTGTTTCTGTGTTAAAACTAGGTGGTGACATTTAAAAGGTGTATGTTGCCTGCTTATTGGCTCACAGGCCCAAAAGTATATCTCCCATCTACCTGACTTAAAACTGGCCCTTTCTGCATTTCTTTGGTCTTCTACCTGGTAGTTCCCCCTGCTGCTGGCCTGCTGAAATATCCAGCTTCTGCATTTCTGGGGATTATTGATTGGATTCATTCTGATGATTTCCGGTCTTCAGGAAAAATCATAAATGTGCAACTCAGTGACAGATTGTTAAAACAGATTTTCATTTGATTATGAGATGTGGATCCAGATGTTCAGATAATGAGTGACTTGGGAACACTTATCTGCAGCTTAAAATTTCAGCACATTAGTCTTTGTGTGTTACCTCATGAACATTACAAATGCACGGCTCATTAATGCTAATATGTTTTGCTCTAGTGCTCAAAAATTTCAAATTCACTTCAGCTCTGAAAAACCAAGGCAAACTCTGTGTTTTGTATTCAATTAAAGAACCCAGATAGATGTTTGGGATTTTTTTCTGTCAAAGATTCAGTATTCAACTACTGTCAGATACAAATTATTTAATAGAGGAAAATATCCCCCACGAAACTCTTGTAAAGTTCCTATTATATGGATTTGAATGTTATTGTTAGCATTGATGAACATCCAGTGCAATTGCCTAAGGTGTTTCTGTAAAAAAACAGTCTCTCTACCCTATCCCTCAAAATGTGTGATCTGAATGAAAAAACATTTACAACATAAAAAACCATTTTTCTATTTTAATGTAACTTTTTAAATTCTGAAATTATATGCTGATATTTTTAAATTTGAGAACAGAATTTTAATTTTCTGGAAACTCCTTAAAAATTGTTTACTAAGTATTTCAAAAAGTATAAAATATTCTAATAACTTTTTCACCCTGTTCTTTTGCACAGTAGATTTATTATCCTAATTTTTAGAATTTATGGCCTGGTGAAAGTGGAATGTTAAAAGACTTGAAAAAAAGAAAGCTATTTGTAAAATATTAATTTTATAACTCTTCTGGAGTCTTCTGGAGGAAAATAAGATTATTTCTTTACTGATTCCTTGGAGTTATAGAAGTTCAGCACCAACTAATGTAGTATGTGTCAGTTGTCTTCCTGTCTAAGAAATCAGTATCATTACTGATCATTATTTTGTAAGAAATTTTTTTTTGATAGTGTGAAGAAGCAAAAGATATCATAAGTCCTTTTTTAAAGGGAGAGCAATTAATGACTTTGTGATACTTTAAAATCAATCAAAGGAATATCAACTTTCTAGGACAACATCACTTTCCAGGATTGTCTCTGAAGTTGCCTTTGGCAGTACACTTCAATGTGATAAAAAATGTCTTTTATGCTTATATTCTCATCTATAAAGGTTGAGCAGAGGGAAGTGTAGGCATTAGAATTGTGCACAGCTGTCAACTGAAGAGGCAAGAGGGGGCAAGAATCTTAGCTCAACACAACAAATATTTAAAATGCTTTTTATGTTATTCTGTAGCCAAAACAATGCATGGTAGCAGCACTTCTGTTGTGCTGCACTAATGCAGCTGCAAAGTGAGCTGCATTCAGACTCCAGAGAAAGATGCCTGGAGGGGAGAGTGCTTCCATGTTCATGTACAACAGGAATTTTCTATAGTGAGAGCACCTCTGGAACAACTTCCCCAGAGATGTGGTAGAGCCCCCTTTGCCAGAGATTTTCAGTATACTCTTGAGCAGTACTGGATAATTTCATCTAGGCACACTTTTCCATAGAAGGTTGATGAAGTAATCTTTTAAGTATCTTTTCAACCTGGGCTATTCTAAGGTTCCATAATTCTCCAGCACAACTTTCCCTCTGCTAAATGCAGAGGAAAGAACAGATATTAATTTGCTGGTACTGGTGACTGTGTCAAAAGTGTGGGAAGTATTTTTGGAAAAGTCAAGGAGTGTAATTTGCTATTTTTGGTTGGATGTATTTCTTCTGTATCTTTATCAAAGCCTGGTTAGATTGCCCAGACTTAGTAATGTAAATAGGCAGGAAAAGGAAAGTGTAACATTCCAACTAGAATAATGTTCTTCTCAAAAAACAATATTAACTTATGTAAATAACATATGAACATAGAGGAAATATAGATTTATCCTGACTAAACTTGCTGCCGATTGAGGAAGAATAATTAATCACATGCATGGTTTTAGCCCCTGGCAAATAGAAGTAAGAAGCTTAACTTCACATTTTATTTCATTTCACATTTATGATAGGTGGTGTGTGCACTTGACTCATTACCATCTGTCAGCTGATGCACAATAATTTGTTAAGAGATGGTATATGTTCACATGGTTCAAAGTATTCATCGTGGCTTAATATATTGCTTTTTATCACTTTGGTGTCTGTCTGTGAATGCCCCTAGTTTGCTATGGCTGTGTAATATTGTGCTGCATAGATTAACAAAAATCTCATAGTAAAGGGATTGTCTAAAGACGTTATAAACTCTCCATCCTTGGTGGTCTTTTAAAAACAGGATAGATAAACATCTGTCAGGGATGATGTGAGATGAGCTGATCCTGCCTGTGGACAGGGAATGGACTAGACCTCTTGAGAGCTCTTCCAGTCCAAGGAATCTATGATTTTAGTTTAACTCACTGAAATGCCACAGAGGGATTTGTGCTAATTTAATTAAGTTGGCTTTTAAACAAGTTAACAGATGTTTACACTTATAGATGTAACCTTTTAACATCTAGACTGTACATTCTATTCCATTACTTCACTGTGCTTTTAATTAGAAAACTTTTCTCTAAATGTAACTGCAACATGTATAAGTCCATGATACAATTGTGTGTCATTCATGCAACTTTTATTCTGTCCATCATAAGCATATTTGTAGTAGGGCTTTTTTATTTACTTGGAGTCATGTGCTGATTTTCCCACTTTGCTTTTACTCTTTGGTCTTCCTCCATAGGTTTAGCAGCCTGCATTTTGGAATCAGAGGAGTTTTACCCTTCTGAATAATTTTTTCTCTTTTTCTCCTCCAGAAACTTGACAGTTAACTTTGGTTTTGTTTTGTGGGGTTTTGTTTCATTTTGGTTTGGTTTTTTTTTTTTTTTTAACTGTGACTTACCAAACTGCATCACTTGTTAGGTTGAATCATTATCAGTACTGATAAAGAAGAAATATATTTTCACGGGCAGCATTCTTGGTGGTACATACCAGAAATTTTAAACTGTTTTCAGATGCATCTGAAGGATCTGGGTACAGACTGCTTGCAAATAACTAAAAGTTTCAAATCATACTGTTCATCTCTTATGAGTTTAGTGCAGATAAAAGTATATGTATTCTGATTTTTATTTTTTGTTTAGACCAAGGACATTGTGAGGCCTGGACTCTTGAATATGTTTATATGCTCTTCAAGGTTGTGGGGTTTTTTGTTTGTTTGCTTTTGGTTTTTGTTTGTTTGGTTTCTTTTTTTTGTTTGAATCAAAATGAAACTTCTGAAAATTCTAAGTGGAATTTCTTGATTTTTTTGTTTGTTTTTTCCTAAATTACAGATTAAAGCAGTGTTTCTCACTTCCCAGGAGTTATTTAGATTCAGAGGGAGGATCACTGAATCTAGGGAAGTGTAAGATTAATTGAATTTCTGCCCCACCAAACCATTTATATGGCCTTTAAAGTATGAATAATAGTCATATAGCACCAGTAACATTAGGTAGTTGTTCTCAACATGGAGGGAATTCTATGAACATTTAATGCAATTTTCCACAATCAACTCCACAATGCATTTAAAACTTCAGGTGTTTGGATTTATTCATGCCCTTGGGGGTGGCATGGATGTAGATTTTGCATTAGCTCATGTTATTTGCTGGCAAACACTGACACTTGTTATCCAGTAGCCATCTACAAGGGCCATCCTTCCTGCTCTGTTTTGCTTATTCCTTATGTTGACTTCTGGATATTTTCTTTGTTTGCTTCATTTTCAGTCTCAGATGAGTCAGTGATATGTCTTTCTCATGTACCCAATCTTAAACTGATGATTAAATATTTTTTCTATCAAATTTACAAAAGTTGTTGCTTGGGTTTGTTTTGCTTTATTTTGTTTAGTTTTGTTTTGTTCTGGTTTTGAGCACTTTCTGATGCTTGCAGTTACGGGGGTGTCTGGTTCTGCTGGTGGTCTCCCAGCCAGCCCATCATCTTTTTCTGGTAGAAGCATTCTGAAAACATCAGCCTAAGTGCTGCAGCTGTAGTGATGCAGCTCTAGGCACCCTCTCAAATCTCTAGACATTTTCAACAAAGTAATTGCCTGCTATTGTAGGAATCTTTCCCCTTTCTGTGACATAATTTCTTTTCTTGATGTTTCTTATTTTGTATGTGAAAGGCTTTAAGCTTATTATAGGGTGGATAGTGTTTGTTTTTGGTGGAGTTGTGGTATGGTCTAAATTCTGTTGTATGGTTACATTCTGTGCTGGGGAACTAGATTTGATAGCCCTGATCAGATTAGTGGAAGTCATGATCTCATTATTGTTATTTGTTGTGCTGCAGCACCTTCCCTAATGGCACTGCAAAAGAAACAAATGGTCCCAGTCATGAACTAAAGAATTATAAAACATAGAAATGAAAAGTTCATGTAATCCTGATTAAACAGAATCAACTGTTCCTTAATTCCTCTGTGTTGTATAGTGCTAGGCAATATAGTGTTTCCCAAACACTAAAAATTTAAATAAGTTATAGTGTTAATTCAATTTTAGTACTCTTCTATTTCAATCTGTTCCCTAAATACTTTGGTCTTTGATCCTTTTCTGTTGTCCTCTTTTGTGAGTGAATAAAGCAAAGACTTCTGTGATCAGGCTTTTTCTTGTGAAATTTCCTATTTTGTCAGCCTTTTATCCCTGACCTCACAGGGCAGTTTCTGAGAGATCTCTGAGCCCAAGCAGGACTCAACTAATTTAATGGCCAGCTGGAAACAGGGACATGCAAGAACTATATTTTGATGAAAGTTTTGATTTGGCACTGCTTCTACATCCCTGTTTATTTATTTATTTACCATAATCCTGCACTGGCCATTCATTTCTGCCTCAGGCTTGACTGTTCTGTTGTGCTGGAATTGTTATTTAATCTCTTTCATTCCAAAGAGAATTCAGCTCATTAAAGCAGCAAGAAAGATTTTCAGCAGAGGATTACAGGCTCAGGAGCTGTCTGGGGGTGTATGTATACTGTGCATATGTGTGTGTCTGTTGGTGAACAAGAGGGAAGGGGAAGTGACCAAAATAAGGAAGCTCCCTTATGTCTTCTCACATAGAAAGTGGTATGGTTTTGTACTTTGTTTTATTTCTTCAGTTACCACTTCTCAGAGTCTCTGTCTCTCTCTCAGGGAAGAGCAAACCCAGTCTTAACATTCTGATTGAAAAAGTCAAATTGTTTTGAAGTTTCACTCCAATTTCAGCCACTGGTTGAACCCTTTTAAACTTCTAGACATGACATTAACAATAACAAACAACTGGAAATGTTTTACAATCATAATGACTAACCAAGTCCATGTTTTCTACTTCTTTCCACAGAACCACTGAAACATATCTGGAAATGGGTAGTTTCAAACACTGCTGTTTGTATCAGTAATTTGTTCTAATATTTCATTTTTTTAAATTAAAAAGGTTTCCTTTTTAATTAACATTGCCACTACATGCCTTTTTTTATTTTAGCCAGTTGGGTTAGTTGAGTGGAGTAAATTAGTGTTTTCTATTAGCTATAGTTGATTAAGCTTGCTATAGGAGGTCTGTACTGCAATTAAGATTGGAATAATTTCTCCTTCCACTTCTGCCATTGCTTCTATGCAAAAATGGTCTAGCTATAAATCTGAGGATGTCAAGCATCCATCTTGCTTTGTATTTGCAACACCTACTGATGGGTCCTTTTGAAAACTCAAGTAGGCAGTGATGGCTTTGTATGGAATTTGGATATTCCTGTACAGAGAAGCATGAAAAATTCTGTTAGGGGAAGGAGTCTGCAAAGAATGCTGAGAGGATTTGATACAGATCATTCTGCCATGCTGAGGCCAGTGTATTGCTGTGCCTAAGTCTTGTAGACAGACACGTCCAACCTGTGATGTGGGTTCTGCAAGGTCCCCAGACAATCCTAATCCTGGCGATTGGGTAGGCTTGTATAACTCATGTCTAGAGCCATTGAGTAAGTCATCTCCCAGGACAAGCTGTTGGAAATCTGAAGCAGAAAGCTGAGGTTATATACAAAACATCCATGCAATGACTGCAAACTCGGATAAAGGCACACAGAGCAAATAAATACTTCTTTTAACTAGCATATGGAAAGAAACATGAGTGGATTTTTTTTTTTTTTTGGTTGGCTTTTTAATTGCTACTGATAATTTATGGGATCATCTTAAACATTTGTCTGAGAATGGCTCCCTTCTGAAGTAGGGATGCACAAAGCATAAATGTATTGCATGTGGGACACTCTGCTGCAAGTTTACAACATAGGAAGAAAACTTGGAAACAGCTGGTCTGGTGACAGCACTTAATAGATTGTTTTACATATGGTCTGTCTTGTTGAGAAGAAAATGGAAATCCCAAGAGGATGCATATAGGCTCATAAGAACAGGGGAAAGATCCCTCTGAGGCTATAGCCAGAGTGACAGACCTAAGGGAGGAAGTAAGGGCAAGAGGTTAGGACGAGGTGTTGCAAGGAGACAGGGAGAAAGAAAAACTGCAAAAGCTCTGTAAGATCCCAAGGGCTCTGAAGAGAAACATGTGAGAAGGTCATGACAGTGAGGGCACCAGAGAGCAGCCCTAAGTTCTCAGTCTGTGCTATGAGAGTCCATCTGGGGGTCTTCCCTCTCTGCAGAGTGTATTGGTGTGTTGGGGAGCCCTGGCTGGGCTGCCCACCCACACTCTCATGTTGCTCCTGCACCCACATCTCCTTGTGGCATCTCTTCCCCAGCTCCTTGTTATTATGCTTTTACCTTTCCATGAGAGATATGGACAGCACAGTGCCATCTGTTCTTGGAGCACGAGCCTTATGAGGAGCAGCTGAGGAGACTGTGTTGTTTATGCTGGAGAAAAGGAGGCTCAGGGAAGACCTTATCACTACAGCTGCCTGAGAGGAGGTTGTTGCAAGGTGGAGATGAGCCTCTGCTTCCAGGAAACAAGTGACAGAATGAGATTAAATGGCCTCAACTTGCACCAAGGGAGGTTTAGATTATATTTTAGGGAAATTAAATGAATGTCTTCACCAAAAGAATTCTAAAGCATTGGAACAGACTGCCCAGGGAAATGGTGGACTCACCATTCATAGAAGTGTTCAAAACACACGTGGCTAGGGCACTTTAGGACATGTTTAGTGGTGAACATGGTGGTGGTGGTGCTGGGTTAACAATTGGACTTGGTGATCTTAGAGGTCTTTTCCAATCTTTATGGTTCTATGGTCCAGACCTGTGGAATGGGCAAAAGGACCACCAGTGAGCTGTAGGCTTGGAGACTGCCAGATCAGGCTTACAGGAAATGACTGCATATAGAGAAATACACAGTGTGTGTCTCCTGGGTTTGCCTTTGGGACTAGGAATTATGTTTTATTTGATGAATGAATGCAAACTTGTTCATGCAGTGATTGAAAAGTGGATGCAGTCAAACTAAAAAACACTTTTAAGCAAAAATTAGCATAAGTACCAATTTCTTTATGAAATGGTTTTGCGATCTCCAGTGAATGACTTGATTTCCTTGCAGATTTTTTTGTTTTTCTGGTATTGTTTACAGACACCCTTTTTCACTCAGCTCCAGTAACTGAGCATTGAATTTGTTATCCTTCTTTGGAGCAGTCATTCACACCATTGGAGCAGATGTGAACCCTTTGGTTTGGATGCTGCTCCAGCTGGGTCCCATCAGCCTTTTCTACTCTGATGTATTATGGCTTAAAATTTAATCAAATCTTTTCTCAGTTACGCCTTGTAATGTCTAGAAGATCCATCACAGAAAGACAGGTAGGCTGACCTGAAATAAAATGTGACTCATGGCACCATAGTTTGCTCCAAGCTGCTGGGCCAAGACAGCCTTTTGAAATGCTGCAATTACTTACTTGTATTGAAGGTGGTCTTATTGAAATAAAACATTTAGTTAGGTATCATCAGGCTACATCGTAGAGCAACCATTGCTCTGTGTGGGTAGAGCAATCATCCCTGGATCTGGTTAGAAGGAAAATACATGAGAGCATTCCTGACTCTTTTGAGATGTTGAGAGAAATATATGCCTGGGGTACACTCCAAAAAACTTTAAAAAAACCCAAACAAAGAAACGCCACAATCCAACAGTCATGATTGTTCTTCTCCTCCTCCAGTTAGAGCTTGAATTTATTTGGAATACAAAAAGCTGGAAATCTTGCCATACAATGTTGCTTTTAGTTTTACCCCACCCAAAATGGGACAATGGAATTATATATATAGCCACACAAAGTTTTATCTGCAGTTGACTGAAGATATTTCAGAATTATTCAAAAGGAAGATAGTATCCACTGACTAAAAGTAGAGTACTTAGTCCTTTAGGCAAGTGTCTGAAATTAGAGATGATGAATCCAGACCTTGAAACATCAAAAGGTATTTCAGAGGAAATCTTTCAATCACTGTTTTCTACCAGAAAAAAAAAAGAGTTGGCTAAAAATAATAACAACAATAATTTAATAATTATATATAAAGACATATGTAAATATAAGACTTTATATCTAAATAATTATATATAAAGACTTTAACCTATAGCAATCCATTAAAGATGGCAATTGGCCTTAAGTTACCTTTGATTTCCAGAGAGAAACAAAGCCAAACCCACAGTTTCTGACATAGGCCTCTGGTTTCCTGACTCTGCCTCTTTGCTGCCATGCAGAGAAGAAAAACAAGCCTGCTCCTATGCAACTCATGTAAATGAAGGATTTCTGGTTTGTAGCTGGCAAGCAGATGCTGATTTTGTTGAAGCAAAACAAAATAGCATGTCTTTGTTTTTTGATTTCCATTTGCCACTTAAGTGGGCTCTCAGCTGAAAATAAAAAACTTCTTACAACTTGAGGAATCCTCACTCTGAATTTAATGGGTAACGTCTCTGAAACATCAATGTCAAGGCTTTGATTTCTGATTAATCATCTGTTTGGTTTTTTTTTTTATGTTGCCATATTTTGAGTGTTTGACTTTGTGTTCTTAATGTTTTTTTCTGCAGTTCAAAATGTGTTAATAATTTTCTTATCTATTTTCAGGCTATTGAAAAGATTGTTCTGGAATTATTGAATAAGAACAAAAAATAGCAATTGCTTGCTCACAAATTTTAACCAGAATTCTTCCTGGTATAAAAATGTTTTAATCCTCTTAGTAGGAAGTTACTTTTTAGTGTATCGATAAAAATATTTGCTTACTTACATTCTCTTTAGTAATTATTTCCAAAAACAATGTTTGATAAATACTGCAATGTTGGAATAAGTTCAGGTACAAAAGCTTGATTTTAAGTTTAATTTTTACATATATTTTCATACCATGTAAGATATGTGATAAAAACAATATATCCAAAATTACAATTGTTACTAAATTTTTACTGTGTACATGCATCCGTAGAAATTTGTGCATAAATACGTAGGTATAAATGTGTTTTGAAAATACTAATGCATTAATATATATATTTTATATTAAATTTCTCTGTATGAGTGTATATAGATATTTTTGGATTTTTTTTGAGTTGTACTTGCAATGTCAAGGATCTAAATATCTGTAGTTGGGTTCGTTCAGCTGCTTTGCACTGATGGCTGTTTTCTCTTTCTTCCTGTTTTCATCTTCTGACCATCCCTCGCAGATATGTTTTAAAGAGGAAGATCACAAGTTCTCCTTCTCCTCCTCCATGTTTGGAAACAAAACGATCTTCTGAATGCGGAGAGGTTCTCTGTAACTTGGAGTACCAGTCCATAAAGGAGCATTATTTGTGTAAAAATTGCAGGGTGTCCTGCAAAGGCAGACAATGCTGTAAATGAGAGCAAGTAATTTCATCCTGGTTTGAGAAGTCCTAAATTTATGGTGAGTTTGTGCATAGCTGTCTGTTTGAGATAGCCTGAGGAGTTACTGCTTCTTTGTTTTTCTGCCCCCCTTGTCTCAGCTCTACCCTGTACAGTTCCCTTCAGTGCATGGATGTGGATGAGATCATAGCTAGTTCTGCTTTTCTGTTTCCCTTTCTCTCTTGTCTATGTTTACAATAAAGTGCCTGTATTGAAACTGCAATGAATATGCAGAGTGAAGGAGGAACTTCTTTTAATGCAACTCTTTGTCTTGGAGAAGTTTTTCAGATAAAGTTGAGCAAGACCCTGAAGGATTTTTTTTTAAATTGCAATTGAAAAAGATAGAAGGAGGTTTCTCAATGCATGTTGTCCTGATTTCGGTCGGGATATAATTTATTCTCCTCTTCATTGGTTCAGAGCTGTGTTTTGGATTCAGTAAGATAATAATGTTAACAGCACACTGATGTGGAGGACTCCCACAGAAATAAGTAAGGCTTAGGGATCACAGGGAATGACTCTGCTGTTTCCCTACTGATGCAGTAAACCACTTGCTGCAGAGCTGGGGAGAAGCGGAAGGATGGGGGAAAGGTTTTCTCTTCTATAAATATTCTACAAATACCAGGGAATTTCATGGTCCAGTAAGGGCCACCAGCACTTCATAGCATAGAGTATGTCCTCTGAGAGGGCTGGTCTTGCAGACATGCTTCTCTTCCACTGGTGAAGACTCCAGCTTTCCCTTCATCCAGAGCAT
Source organism: Zonotrichia leucophrys gambelii (assembly GCF_028769735.1). NCBI lineage: Eukaryota > Metazoa > Chordata > Aves > Passeriformes > Passerellidae > Zonotrichia > Zonotrichia leucophrys. Next base: position 15,127,188 of record NC_088172.1, on the reverse strand, counting down.
TATACTACTATGCCTTTCTGTGGCACTTGGCGTATGTTGAGACAAATATTAGGAAACATTTAGTGCACTCTAGCAGTGGGAAATGAGGAGGTTCAGCATCACATAATCAAGCAGCTATTTGTGGATGACAGGCAAGTGCTCCACAGACCACACGGCTGGAACTTCGTGATTAATGCTTTTCCCAAAAGCTATGCAGTCCATCCTAACTGCTCCTGTCACCCCAGGGTCTGAATGCCTAGTCCAGCTCATCACAGTTATTACAGGCAGCTGAAGCAGAAATGTCTCTAGGTAAAATTACCTGGCAATTTCCATTATAAAATACTGTTTTCAATGACTTATAGCTTTTCCAAAGTTTAATTTGTTTTTAACTTTGCACAGTAAAAGATTTATTCTTGTGGGGGGAGGGGCAGGAAGGGGCAAGAGAGGAAGGAATGGTAGTGGGTAAAGAGAATAAATGGATAGACTTAAAAACCCTGAAGGATCTTGTCTGATCTTGTCTATTTTTCTCTTCTAGAAATATGCGCAATTTTTTACCTGCCCATTTGGGAGCAAGGACAGCAGAGAATGTTTGTGGCACAGAAGGTGGTCACTGTGGCTGTTCCTTTGTAAATGCACCCACGGTTATGCATTTGGAAACCTGTTTGCAGATGGTTAGACGTGGGACAGCTGGCAGCTCGTTTTTCCCATGACAATGATGTGTCTGCTCCTACCCCTTGCCAGCACCACCGTCCTGAATCCCTTCCTTCTTTGTGGCCAATAACATTTAAGGACAGAGGATTGCTGAAGAAGAGAAGATATCTTTTGTGATTTTGTGACTTGGTTTTGAGTTGTAACCTACACATCTATCTTGCTAATTTTAAATTTCTTAATTTATATTTCCTTAAGCTTATTTTACTAATAAGTTTTTACCATAAATTACCTATTATGTTGATGAACTCCATGGAATTAAGACATTATGAAACTTATTCTGCATTCAGAACAGATTTTTGATAACACCATGTAAATAAACCATGAGATTATATTTTTAGCTGTTTAAACATTTTGATTTGTTTTCATTAAGTGGTTTTTTTTTGCATTGAGAACAGTCCATCCTGTGCACTAAATGGTCAGAGACCCTCTGGGGGAGTAATAAATGCATGATATTTGAATGAAACTCTGTCTTGGCATGTAGCAGAGAGAAGATAAATGTAAGGTTTTCTGTCCAAACTCATGTGGAAACTTCTTAGATTTTGAAATTTTTTACTGTACTACCCCAGTACTGTACTCGGTTAAAATTATTTTTATTTGTTATTTAAGCTAATATGGAATTTTTTCTCTGACTCCTTTGGCACATGTGCATGCTCAAACATATATGTGTTTATGTAAAGTGTAGCTGTTTAGTATGCATAGAGATGTATGAGAGATGTATGTTGGGCCAGAACTCTCTCATTCCTTAGCTGCCCCATGAGACTGTAAAAGTTATGGTTTCCTGTTTACTTGTTAATTCATCATTATAAAATCCAAATGCTATTAGTATTCTCAGTGCTCCTGGTGAGTATCTGGAGTTTTAAACAAATCCTTTATTTTCATAAAATGAGAACAAGACTTTATTTATATCAATTTGATGTTTTTTAAACACAGAGAATGCAGAATGTTTTTAAAAACAATTCTCCCATCATCTCAATTGGAAGTACTGGGGACATTTTGAGAACACAGTGTTTAGGCTGTTCTTGTATTCCTCCTATTTTCAAATCCTATGTTTAAGAGTAGATTCATGTGTCACTTAGGTGCTACCACTGATTGATTCTGCAAGGTGACAGGACAGGCAGGGAGCTATGCTGAGCAAAGGAGAAAATCAGGGTTTACCACAACCAAGGGTTGCCTTGGTGTGGTAAAGCTTAAAAATGATGTTATCTCTCTGCCACCCAGCGCACTTTCCCAGCTGATTCTGAGTGCAGCTGTCAGATCTGCCAAGTCAGTTTCCTCCTAAGTTCACTGAGGATTTGAGACAGTAATAAGGATGAAGTTAGATGTGGGCATTTTGATTGTGTTCTCTTGGGATCTTCAGAAAAGTGCAAGTTTGGACGGCTTGACCTTGTTGTAATTCACACAGAGCTTGTTCTGGAAATTGCAGTTTTCTGCCATTGGAACATGCACAGCTCCTCTCCTGGAGGAGCCTCTGGCCATTCTCAGACATTGTTTATGGCAAGAGTTCAGGAGGATGTGAGCCAACTCTCTTAGCTATTTGTACCATTTATCTCCCAGTCCCTCACCCGATCTTGACTTTCTCCATGGTTATGAGAAGAAAAGATTTTATAGACATCTTTACAGCCCAGTCTCTCCACTGATGTCATGAACAAGCATAATCTTTTCAATACAATGTGATAACTGAGTCCTAAGAGGGAATTCAAGTATGTAGTGGGTGACCTGCTTGGCATGTTTCCTCTCTACCTCTTTGATTTCCTTCCTCTGTACTGCACTCGGACTGTAATGGTTATTCAGCTGAAGCATGTACATTGGAGTGGGTATTGATCCCTGCTCCACTTGCAGAGTTTGGCTGGCTACCCCTCCTCTGAAGCTCTCTTACCATTAAAAAGATTGTGTTTGACTGAAGCTTAGACAATCAACCATTTATTTTGAGTTACAAAGATTTGTCTGTTTTCAAAACTTCCCATGAAGATAATGGTCATTCTTCAAAATGCTTTTTTACTTTTGGGCAGCTGAAGACATGCAATTTTAATCGCATTTTGGGAAATTTTAAACCGATTGGTCAGTGGTTATGTCTGTAAACATTTGACAATGCAATTTTTCTCCACCTACAAAGCTTGTTCATTGTCATGACTCTTAACCATTCTCTTTACCTTCAGGTTTATGCCCAAAAATTAGTATCTAGAGATGTTACTGGGCAACAAGATAGTGCTGTTCACTAAATGCTCTTCGTGTATTTGTTGCAAGAGGAAGTTGGATCTCTGCTAATCCATTTGAATTCTTCTTTTGACATTAACCACACTGTGCTTCTTGATGAAAGGAAGAATTTTAGGGAACCAGCTGGAAATCTTCTTTTCTCCTTTGGTCAATGCCAAGTTCTCAGCTGCACATCATGTTCCTGCATATGAGCCGAAAGATAAGAAGGAACTTTGAGAAATTGAATCTCTCCTATTGAGGTACCTGGAGGCCAATTATTGCTTCAGGTGGCTATGCAATCTATCTTTTACAGATTGTTTATTCCTGCCTTTGGCTGACACTGCTGCTTTTGTGGTGGTTGTCCAAATTGGATCAGGCATGAAGCCTCTTGATTCCTTCTTAGGAATCACTCCACAATTTGTAATAATGCTTTTCCTGTGGGCCAGTTGCCCATAGACAGATAATGGATACATTTGTAAAGTTTTGTCAATATGGTGATAAAATCCTTTAATTGTGGGAAAGTACTCAAAGAACAACTTCTTGAAAGATTTTAAGAAACTCTTCTATGAAATGTTTTAAATTTATGCATAGATCAGAGACTGAAAATAACATGAAGAGTTTAAGTAGGCTGATAAGGAATACCAGGTAATAACAGTATAGTAAATCAAATAATCAAAAATAAATCCCTGAAACTGTTTTAAAAATACCCCACAAAACAATAAATTTCTAATTAAAAAAAGAACGCACCCTTTATACTTATCTATGAATTTAAAATCCAGAGATTTTAATGGTTAAACAGTGAGAATACTTTTATACTGGGTTTGTATTGAGAATACAAATAGAAATAGTTTTGGGTCAGAGGACATGCAATAACCAGATAGGTTTTGAGTCTGTTCCTCATCTTGGATCCCAGAACTAATAGTATTTAAGTTTAAATAACTCTGCATCCTGTTTAACAGAACTATTTTTAAAGCAGTAAGGATTTAAGTACAAAGACTGAACAAAGCTAATTGGTGATTTATTTTTCTTAAGCTCTGGCATGTTTTTAAAGTACATTTTGTCCATTTAATCAGCCAACTGTTACCATTCCATATCTTCAGAGAACTTTTTTTTCATTCCACTTTTCCAAAATGCTGTCTATTTTCTCATATTTTTAACAAAATTGTGTAGGTTAATGATATTAAACTCTTCTGGAAGAATGGGAAGGTTTGGATGCTTCAAAGCCTCTCCATGTGAAGTCAGTGGGTATTTTATACAAGAGCATTTACTGACAACAGGAATGCTGGTATTGCATTTTGCCAGCAAGCATGTCCTCAGCTATTTAAAATTGCAAAACAAACCTCAAGCCCACAGTTTTAGGAGAGTCTAAAGTTGTTTAATAAGAAATTAAAAGGATGCCAGTGCTTTCTCTTGCTTGAGAATTTGGAGAAAGAAGAGAGTACTGGTAGACTGAGCAACGCTGGTAAAACCAAGTTGCAAATTTTCAATACATGTTGAATCTTTATATTTAGAAGGCTTTCTCAAAGACAGATGTATTATTAGGCCAACAAAGAACAAAAAATTCTCTCAAGAGAAATAAATTATACTTTTTTTTTCTTTCGTGCAAATAAAATGAGGACTGGCTTATGCAAATACAGAAAATATTCTGTACATGCTAGTTTAATACTATTTTTATTTTTAAATAATAGCTTAAAAATATATAAATATGGAATATTTTGCCTAAAAGAGCAAGTTTTGGGTCCTAATCCAATCTATCTGTTCAAGCTGCATATCCTAACTTATGGGGGATTTTTTTGGTTTTTTCAGTGCTTAAATCAAAGGGACTCTGTTTAGTGCAAAAACCAATGAGGTTTCCTCTGAAATTCTGTGAACTCTGAATTAATATGTAACCAATAAAGTTTAGAAAATTGTCTCTCACTTTTGTGTATCTCTAAAGGGGGAAAAATTTTTTCTCCTTGGCACCTGGTTTAATTTGAATCCATGCTTCCAACAAACAGATGACAGAAAAGATAAACTACAGAAAGAATAAGCAGGCAACTAGAAGAAGAAAAAAAGAGCTGAAGCAAGGAAGGGCAAGATGGATTTGTGATTCCTGTTTTATAAGTTAAAAATCTTTTTCTCCACCTGATTCAAAACCAAGGGCAAATTTAACAAACTGTGCATGCATTTTGAGTGAATTAGCTTATTTTTCTCTGTATATTTTCACAGAGAGCATTTTTCAATGATCTATGCAAACCTACTGTAAAACTTACTCAGGTTGCCTGCAAGTATCTGACATTAAAAAAATATATCACTCAGACTTGTAATGCAGTGCTCTGTCTTATTATAAACTTCATAAAAGATTTCTCTATAAATAGACATTATGAAAATAATTTCAGTGTCAACTCAATATAGTGTAGGTGGGACATGCTGCAGTGTTATCAGAGATTTACCCAAGCCTGTATGAGGGAAGTGACTGAGGCTCTGTGTGCAGAGGGGAATAAATTAGGAAGACAAAAATATTTGAGTGGCAAAAGCAAAACAAACCAAACCCACGTAATTGTTATTGCCATAGCAGTGTATTTGAAATGGCTGATGAATGATGAAGGTGTTATGGCTACTTGTCAGGACTTGTCAAGACAACAATACCCTAGAAGAACGTGTGGGAGCAAATCCCTTACTGAGCTCTGGTCTCAGATCCTGGGGATAGAAACACTTCAGCTGTGGTGTTGTCAGTAATGTTACCTGAAATTTGTAATCATGAATGCCTAAAAGTGCAAATATCTATTCAGAAATATATTTGAGATTATTTTACAAGTCTTTGAATAGTACAACCAGAGTAAATGCCAACACCAATTTCATGAGTGAAGGATCCAGGGGCAGGTTAGAGTGCTCTCAGGTGTAGAGAGGAGAAGGCATGAAAGGAAATTTCAAACATAGGATCTGGTCACTGCCCAGTCCCTGAATGCAAAAACTGGGGTTTGAGCTAAAATACAACAGTTTAAGCGGGATCTGGGGCTACTTTTTATCTGAGAGCAAGAACTTCAGGGGGAAGAGAGAAGAGATTGTAGGAAATCACAGGCTTCTTTAGGGTGAAGCTTCTCTTAAATGTGAGCTAAGGTGCGAGCTGTGAAGCTGTGATAGAAGGGTGACGGTTTCACAGTGATCATTTCCTGTAATGAGGAGCAATTCCAGCCCACTATTGCGTGTAGTTAATTATTATAATGAAAGTATAAATTAAGGGGTATTCAGAAACCAGATATGGCATGGCAAAAGATGACATATAAAAAACACAAACACATTTAAATACAGAAAAGTTTTGCATAGATAGAATGTACAGACTCTTGGACAGTGGAGAGTGAGAGTTAGTAGAAGACAAGGACAGGAAATTCAGATCCTTTTTTTTCCCAAATAGAAAAATTTAGATAATTTCTGCAGTCTTAGGAGTTTTAATGAAGGAAGAATGTCTTTCTGTCTTCTACAGGATGTTCATTGTCCCATTGGACTCTTGGTGCTGTAGTTCTCATGTCAAGACTGACTACCTTTATTCTTCTTTCAAGATGTTTACAGCCACCACTTCTCTAAGTTACTAAAGATTTATACATATTTGCTTGTTTTCTTCCCACCTTGTTTTGGTTTTTTCCCCCCTTTTAATTATGTTCCCTCTTCTTTGGTCTGGAGAAATTAGAACATAATTTTTAACCCCTTTTTAATTTTTCTGCAAAAAATATTTGCTTTTGGTTTTGGATTTTCCATCTAATTTGGCAATATGTTTGATAATTCATTCAAGTAATATATTAAGAAAATTAATGTGAAGTGTTTTGCTGATAAAATACTTTTCCCTATTTCATTAAGAAAATCACATGGTTCTCTGTTTTGTGTCATAGTCACAATCCAGAACTTCCTTTGCCAATGTGGTTATTCGGGGAGGATCCCTACACTCTGGGTATGCCATGGTGCACTGAGTGCCACAGGTACCTGGGATATCTGCATAGGGATAGCAGGGAAGAGAGAGGAACCTACAGGAGACTGGGTTACTTCTTGATTGTCAGCTGCCATCTGGGGGTCACAGGGGATCCTTCAGGCACTGGACATCTCTGTGTTGCTGACAGAGTCCAGTGACCCATTTCACTTACCCAAACTTTCCTCTAGTGCAGTCATGGCTGTGTTAAATCTGCTGGAAGGCTTGGCCTCCACAGCAGTGTTATCTGTACACCACTCCATGGTATTGAAATTTTGTGGGTTTTTTTGTTTGTTTCTAATTTATTACATGTTTAAGTCACAAGAAGCAAAAGAATATTTTGTTGTGAAGCAATGCTGATTTTCCCCACCTGGATTTGTGGTTGTTATATTAGCTAAAGCTAGGTAAATAATACACCAGGAAAATGAATATTGAGGGTTGCATTTGTTGACTCTTTTCACAGAATTCCATTATAAAATTTTCTATCAATCCTTGTCACATAAGGGAACGCATTCTCAATTATGTAATCTTTCTTGTAAAGTATTCTAGTAAAACTGTCATTTTATTTTCTTGTTCCTTCAACTGAACTCTCTGGGGTAAAAACCAGGGCTCAGTTTGAGGGCAATCAGATGCTAATTTTTAAGACACTTCTTGTTTATCTATGGTAATTTACTGCAAGGGAAATTTCAGTGGAACACGGCAAGCAGCAAAACAAAGCAGTTTGGCTCGAGTTTCACTCACACTCTCTGAATGGGGACTGTGCTGCATATGTAAATCAGATCTGTGGTCTAAAAGAAGCTTGAGGGCTTTAAAAGGCTCTATATGTATGGGTGTCTTACTGACCCTGCATCATTCCCACAGCCCCTGTGACTAACAGGACACAACCTGGCCCCTACCACTGTTCTCTATCTGCAGTCTTGCTCTATTTCTTTGTGTGTGTGAGGGGACAGAGACATGCCTGTCCCTCTGTTCAAGTCTTCCCCCTTTATCCCTGTCTGGCAGCTCTGCCAAGCGAGAACGGGGCCATTTGAGACTCAGGATTCAAAAACTAACCTGGCATTGGGGTGACAGTGGGCACAGCCACTCTTCAGGAAAACAAGGAGTTCTTTGAAAAGCCAAGTTAGGGAAACTGTGTTTTGTACAGCTTTACATGTTTTGATTTAACCTCAATGTCTTCAGCTCCTACTTCTCCTGCCCTTTTTATATTACTCTTTCCACCCCTCTCCCCAGGAATCCCATTCAAACAATGCTCTCCACTTTTTGTTCCCTGTTTGGCATGCTATCCAGAAACCACATAAGCTGTCTAGCCAGCTGAGCACAGTCTGGTATAGGGAAAAAGTATTTTTGGCTACCTACCACTTTGTCACTATTTCTTTTACAGACAGTTTCTGGGGAGCTTGCATCAGTCTCCTTTGAGATCTCATTAGCACCTTGAAAACCCAAGGTCACTTGAAAAGTGCAGGAAAAACATGAAATGTTAAACTTCTCTACATATTTTTATTCTGACTTGGATTGATATTTGCCAAGATTGTTTTACTAGTAATTAGTTACTATTAATTGTTGTCCTGGGAAAGATCTCAAGTGCTATCAAAGTGTTAAGGTAGGAGAGAGTTATTGCTCCACAGAAATATGCTTAGTTATCTATTGCTGACAAAACAACTTATTATGGGGGTTTTTTTGAAAACTCAGAATGAGATTTGTTGTTCAAATAGGGATTAATTAATATATTAAGAGGTTTCTCTACTTTGATGTGGGTGGGTGTCTCCTTGACCGCTGGAATATATTGATACCCAGTCCTGACCCTTATTACATAAAGAAGTTAGGAATTTTCTAAATTATTTTTACTTCTCCAATGCAACAAAGAACCTTTTTTACAACTACAGCTGCACATTGACATGAAGGCAAAATTCCTTTTTTAAAAAGTTGTTTATTACATTAAACTCTTCAATGTTTTGATCATAGTGCTAATGCCTTAGCTTTTATTTTAATATGGGGAAGAGATCCTCTCTTTTCCATTTCATTTGGCTTTCTGTTCTGGAGTCAAATATTATGAAAGAAGTTTCAGAAGATTTTCTTGGTATTCTGATATAGATTTACTGGCTGTATTATGTTTAACATTCTCAGAATAATCTTGATACCACCATAAAACTTAAGATTCATAGAGAAAAGGAGCAAAAGCAGCCGTTCTGTCTTCTTCCCTGGTCTGTGGATGTCTTGTATTTAACCCAGTTACTGATATCTTGAGCCAAGTGCCATGGACTTCATTAATTAATATAATGCAATAGCTCTTGTTAAACCTTTCACAGAAATTTATAGAAGCTAATCACCGCAACTCTCCCTTTCTGAAGCCCATGGGTGCTGTCTTTAAAGAGCATAGAACTCTCTATATCATCTTTGAAATAGAATAAACAGTGAAACTCTAACTGAAAGGTATTTGCTCCTTTTCCCAGTTATTTTATTGCTATATATTGCATTATGAAGTATTCAAAAATCCTCATAATAGCAGGGATATCAGAAACACCTAGAATAATCCAGCATACTTTAAAAAAATATCTCATATCCAGATAACATCATATTTTCTATCTTGTTTCTCACTGCTGTCTTTCTAGCTTTAGCAAGACAGATCAGGCTTTATTATTTTATCTGAAAGTTCTGACTACAGCTTTATCCTTTGTGGTCTATGACATAGTTTGCTCATGGGTTTACCACTTGCTTCTATGAGTCCAACTTGGATTCCTGTTATCTATAAAAAAAAAAATGCAACTAGGGGAGGTTTGTCATGACTGGGAAAAAATGAAATATAATGGTGTGTGTCCTTCTGGAATTAATTTCCAAGTATACGAAGGATAAAATGTCAGAAATTATCTACCCATTTTACCAAGGGAAAAACATGCTCTACCAGCATGGCTGTCTTGTATGATTAAATGATTTTCATTGTGGGTGACCAGTGAGCAGTAGCTGAAACTTGAATTCAGTAAAACTTTTGATACCACCTCCCTCAACATCCTCATTTAGAAGGCAACCTCTGGACAGTATGATTGGGCTCTTTAAGGTGGGTGGTGACTTGATGCCTGGTAATGAGTGGATAAATACTGTGTATCCAGCACAAATAGAGAAGCCTCTATTTTTGAATAATGCTATCAACAGTCTGGAGAATAAAATTCCTTAAAAAATGTAAATTGAACATGAAAGTTTAAACGGAGCATTAAATGTGGAGAGTTGAATAGTGAGTGGCTAAACTTTGGTCAAGAGTATCCTAAGGACGGTGTCAACAGAAAGGTTATAAATTTCAATGAACAGCACACATTTCCATACTGGAGGCAAAACAATAAAAATAGAATTAATTTGGGGCAGGGACAGCTGTGATTCACAGTGTTCTCATGGCCCTGATGAGTAGAAGTAAAGCCAATTGATGGAGAGAAGTAATCTGTTTCCTCTGCTCAGCACCGGTGGTACTGGAAGTTTGCTTCCAGTTTTGGGTTTTCTCTTCAAAAAAGCTGTTCAGAGATTGGCTGACATCAGCAGGTTACCAAATGGTATGGAGCATCAGGCATGGGATCTGCCTGGAGAAGTTGTTGGAGTTGGGAATCCTTAACCTGTCAGGAAGAAGCGAAGGTGAGGTCTAAGACCTACCTGGAGATAACTGCTGGCAGCTACAAAGATGCTGGAGCCAAGTTCTTTTCATTGATGGCAGAAGGCATAAAGAGGCCAAAGACTGCATTTTGGGATGTTTGCTAGTCATGACATTAGGAAGGAGACTTTCTTTGGGAGGATAATGCAACACTGAAACAGGTTCTGTCCTTGGAGGGAATGGAAAGCCAGACAAAACTACAGCTACTTGACCTCATGCAAGAGATTGCTGTGCTTTGGATAGAAAGCTGGAGTAGATAACCTCCAGACATGCCTCCAATCAGAGTTCAATGATTCTGTGATATATAGATGTGTTTCTCTGCATGAAAATCCAAATATTTTATATGACCATTTAAACCTTGATGTTGTTTAATGTTTTCTCAGTCATTCCATTAGTAGATTTCATGCACAGTATGTAGATTGTAGTATCAAATGTTGTTTATAATGTTGAATGTCAAATGTCCTTGAGAAATGCGACTATGTTTCATTTTCTAATCAATGTTGAATTTTTTAAATGAATATTTGACTTATTTGTTAATCTATACCTCTGATGAGGTATTTCTGTTTAGTAAGACAAGTGGTTTATATTTCCAAAAGTCTAAGCATAAAAAAATACAGATGCCTTTATTAATCAAGTATATAATTTTCACTCAAAAAGTGAAATCTGGTTTGCTTTTACTGTGATTATTTTTCCATTAAATTATAATGATTAGTACTAATTATTTTTCAAATCTGCTATTTTTGTTTCGTTCATTGTTAATACAATCTTGTGTCATCTGTTCCACCACCATGCTTGGGGCTGATGCCATGAAACCTTTTTGAAAAGATTCATAGTTTCCATTCTTCCTGAATTTTTACTGTGTTCCAGACTTGTTACACTGGATTATCAGTTACTCTGAAATAATTTGTCCAGCAATATAATGAATCTTAGATTCTCACTAGCTGACCCATCTGGTCTTAAAAAAAAAAAATATTATCCAGTGTCTCCTTATCTTTGTGGAACCAGCCCCATTTGAAGCACTTTGCATGTGTGCACACATTTTGAGGGTTTCACCTTGCTTACCCCTGCTCCAGTCTAGTAAATGGGTTATTTACGTTGATTGTAAAGAGATCTGAAATACCTGCTTAGTTTTCAAACTGAGGTGAATCTTTGGGTCAGATTGTTCTCTACCATCCCTTGAAAATGTTTAACCGCTCTTTATTTCTGTATCTATTTTGTAATAACTATTTATTTTTCTAATACAAACTTGAGCTTGAGGACCAGTTTATTCTCTTGCCTAATTTGAAAAATAGACTTGATGAGACATATTTTCTTAGTACATGGACCTGTATTTTTCTGAATTCCTTCAGGTCTTATTATGTTTATTAATAAATTTTTGCATCCATGTATGTATATATATATATATATATATATATATATATATATGTATGTATATGTATGTATTTTTTCATGCCATCTTTCTAAAATAAATGACAGTCAGAAGTATTTAAAGATAAGATTTTTGGCAGAGTTTGTTCCAAAGTTTTGAAAAGAACAAGTGATATTTCTCTGATGAGATGAAATACACGGCCTAAATCAAATTATTCGTGTTATTGCCATTAGCACAGGATCTCAGTATAATTTATACCTAGTGCTTCCTACTTGGACCTCTTAGCGACCCTCTTTGCATAAAAGTAAATTTTGCTTAGTGTTATTAAGTGATAAAATTAACCTCTTTCCTTTTTCAGCATCGAGGTAACCAGAGTTGTTCAGGAGGAGGAACATGCTTGCCTACACTCTTATCCGTCTCTTTTCTGTCCAGAATGAGACTGTGTGAGAGAAATTAACCACCTTGGTTTTTCTGTGTGCTCACAGCATGTCCTCTTCCCTCAACACCAACTCTGCCTTTGGGACTTACATAAAAACACACCACATTCCCCTGCACTCTATCCTGCCCTTGGTGCTGCCATCAAGCTTTATGAGGGTGGGGCTCACTTTCCCCTTGATAAATATTTTAAAATAAGTAAATATAGTTGCCTATATAAGTTAGTCCTGTGCAAAAAATTGACGTAGGGAAGGAAAATACAGAGAAAGACAAATGGAAGAGAGTTGGCTGTAAATTAAGAATTAGAGGCTCTAAAAAAGTTATTTCTTTGCTCCTCCTAATTGTGTAGGTATAAACCTGAAATGTGAAAAGTTTTCTTTATTTTTTTTCTCCAGTCAAAGTTTTGGCTTGATCCTGCTCAGTAGAGTGCTTAAAAGGGTGAATAACATCATTACAATGAAATACGGAGAGTTAGCTCTATGTTTGCTTTGGTCTTAAAGTGCGAATCACTCATTGAATAAAGCAACGAAGACTGGCGATAAGAGCTGTAAAATTATCTGTCAGAAACAATTTAGGTAGAAAATACTTACAGGAACAAGGTCAATCATTCCCACTCTGAACAACACTTTCTGTGTTTTCTGGTAACACTGACCACTCACTAAGATATTTTTCTTTTTTTTTTTCTTTCTTAGAAGTTATCTCACAACTGCTCTGAATAGAGGATATTCAATTCGTTTGATGAATTCAGCAAGGATAAGTGAAGCCATCATTTATTGATGCTTTTTAACCTAATAAACCTTCTTGCTGACCTGATGGATTTTAAGGTTTCTGCCTAGATAGTTAACAGAAAATATTTTGAAGTGGTCTTCTTGCTCTTTCTCTAATTTTATTTTTTCCACACATTTTACCATCCTAAGAGGCCAATGGTGGGCACCAATGGAAAGCAAATCTCTGAAAACTGCTGAAAAGAAGGGTGCTGCTAAAGCTGATGGGTAACAAATTCAGGCTAGTTTTGTGGCCGCAACCTGTAGTTCTTCCAGTGACTTCATTCATCTGGAGCTGGCTTGGACAGTTTCTTGTGCCACCTCACAGAAAGAATCTAGAATTTAGCTTTGATTAGAAGATGCCTTTGGTTGACTTAGCAGAAAGTTCCATATGACAGCAGCTTTGAGAGCTTTTAGAGCATGCTTTTGCTTGTCACTTGTGTTCCAGGAAATGTCAGCATAATTGAAATCCCCATGATCAATGTGTGTGCTTTTTTACAACTCTCCTTTTTTCATGCATAAATGCTTCCTGCTCTGCCTTCTAATCCTGCCCTGGAGATGCATAACAGTTCCTTATGACTATTGTTTTTCACTATTTTAACTCTCATCTCAGTCCAAACACTTTCAGCTGTGGTGAGCAGACTATATTTGTAAACTTTTCCCTCTGAGATAATGTCCTTCCTCACACATGTTTGCATATAAATGTAGTGCATCCTGCTACTTGAATGCTAACATTGCCAGTTCCCTGTTTTAGTGATACTGAAGTGGGATAATCATGATCCACTATTTCATTATTTTTGTAAATATGTAAGGATAAAGAGAGGAAAATATCCTGGATCTCCCTGTGGATTTTATGATTCTGTTTTTTAAGCAGGATGAAATCTTAAGTGAGCTAATAAAAGAACTCTTTTGTTTACACACAAATATTATTTAGCAGATCTGTGACACAAGACATTTTCTTAGCAAATTCAGTGGCTTCTAGTCCAGTCTCATATAAAGAATGACCTTTTGCCTCACCTTAGGATGTTTTTTGCAAGATTGATGATTCTACTTTTTCATATAATATGACTCTTTCTCAAATATTGCTTTTTATTAATCTTTTGGATATTCTTTCCTATTCCTCTTACTATTTCTATGGACTGTCCTCTCATAATTCTTCCAGAGCTTCCTATATCATCTTCTGCTGATGCCAGCCATGTCTTCTGTTAGATTCAACAGACTGCCCATGTGGATTAATGGTCCATATTAAATAAGGGAATATTATAACCTGATCTACTTCTTTTCCTCCATCAGAGGCAGATACCAGGTTATTCAAAAGCACAGACACTGAGTCACCATAAACCAAACCATTCTCTTTCTTTTTCTTACTCTACAATTTTTGCTAAAACTTTTCCCCTCCCTTTTTTTGCTTTGAGGAAAAAAATGCTTAAAGCATAAAACCCTCTCATACACAAGCCTAAACATCAACTTCTCTCCTTCTTTAAAATGCTAGCTGATGTTGTGGTCACATCCCAAATGCTTCCTGGAGCCTCTAGCTCTGACACCACTCTTCTTCAAGTGGCCTAAAGCAGGGACACCAGGGTACTGAGCCGAACAACATCAAGCCTGGTTTTGGTCAAGCCCAACATATCCTTTCTATCAAGCTTCAGCTGCCTCTTGCCAACTTCATGGACCCATGCAGATTTCACTCACCCTCTCACATGTCATTTCTTAGGGCAGCTATTTCACTTCTTTCACAGCACTCGTGGTCCTTTTGGTGAGAAATCTCTGTCTGGTACTTCTCTCTTGTGGTAACAAAGCAACCAGCACCTTCATGGCACAGCAGGTAACTGCTCTCTGGCCACAAGAACCTTTCCTGAACTCTTGTTGTCCTGTAGTGGATCTAAACAGTAACTTATTTGCTTCCACCAGGGTGGTACACAGGGGAAGAAAAGGCCAGATGAACTATGCTCTAGACAAGAACTTGGCTATAACTTTCCCAAATGGCAGTCTCGTAGTGGTGGGAAATGTCTTTACTGTTCTCTTATGTATACAGTTGAGTATTCTTTTATTGAGTAAGTTTTACCCACCTGTGGAGGGTGGGTTTTGTTTTTCTTCCATAGGAATTATGGGGTGGCAGACATAAAAATGAAAAGAACACAATAGGTGGAATGAGTTTATAGGAAATGTGGTATGATGCAGACCATGATTTTAGACATAGTTGATGCTGAGAAAATTTTAACTTCTTCATGACCATTTATTGATGTTATTCTGCCCACCCCTCAGCTCATATCTGGGTAACACTAATAAGCCTTATTAAAGTAATTAAGATTTTTCTGCCTCTCTTAAATAAAGTATAGAACTTCAGATACTTTCTTCAGTGTGATACTTGAATATGTTACACAAACAATGAGAATACAATATACTCAATTTGATTCTTGACAGTGTCTGTAGTTTATAATGTAAAACATTTACTTATTTAAATACAGTTCTAGCCTTCCTAGGGATAAAATTTAATGAACTTGGTTTAAGTTTTAAGTGTGAAGGGGAAATGTAGTAAACAGAATTCCCCAAACAAATGAAGAAGCAGTAGAAAGTAATGACCTAAGTGTGACTTTGCATTGTAGTCCAGCTTCCAAGGAGCCTTAATGCTATTGGCCTGCCCATCCTCTGTTACTCTAATGGGAAGTGTGGGGCTGATGTGCTGACTTCAATTTCTTGTGTCCTGGAGATGAGGAACTGCATCACTGAACAAGAGAAGTAAGTGCCTGAGAGTGGTTGTCTAAAGGGATACATTTAAAGAAGGTTTGGGGTACATTTAAAGAAGGTTTGAAGGGGTACATTTAAAGAAGGTTTGAAGATATCAAAATATGTAAGGATTGGCACATTTGATCCCAGGAAATAAAGTATGAGATTCTGGAATGCTGAAAAGGCCAACAGAGTTGGTGAATCATTGCCCTTAACATACCTAAGAGCATCAGGCAGGGATTAAGAGAAGGTGATTTAGCTGAGTCGGTAGAAGAAAAACTTGGGTTGCTTTGTTCTGACCTGTGAAAGGATGAAACAATTTGCCAAGTCAGGTGTGCAAGCCTTCATCCATTCTGACACACAGTGGAAAATATACTTTAAGAAGCAAATCTCTGACATATTCTCTCCCTGTATTTTTTGTTCTGCTTTTCTTGTGCTTATCTTTTAAACCACAAGATGTGAGTTATCATTATGAATAATAATTTGATTTCCGACTGTGTAAATCCCACATACTGCTCTCCTGTTCCATTCAGGCTCATAATGCTACTTCTGAATCAAAAGACAGAATTACCAACAGGACATTTAGAATTTTCCAGGAGTAAAGGAAAAGAGCCTGGGCATAGAAATTCCTCTCTCCATCTCCTAGAATAATGCAGACCTTCTTGGATATCCCATGCAGAAGCTAATCTTTCTTCACCAAGTTCTTATTTTTAAGGGTGTGGTTTTAGTTCCTAGGGAAGTGATGTGAGGTATTGGAAGAAAGTTTGACATATTTTTGGAATAGATAATATCGCAGATTTTGCAAGAGTCATTCTGACATTGAAATTGCTCCCTTCACCTCACTTGGACTGAATTCTTCTGCTATATCCTGTGATAAAACCAAAGTGAAGGAACTATCTGGAACAGAAGAATAATCTTTTTGTATTGAAGGGCAGAAAACAAGTATATAAAAGCAAATTAAATTAGAGTTACATAAACAGTTGAGTTGAGGAGGGGTATGTTCAGTAATCATGCATGATGTGAAAAATGTGAGCAAGGAGTTATCAGTCATTGTTTTTGGGAGCAGAAAAAGTAGTGGGCTTCAGAGAAGCTTTCCTGCAGCAGGTTTAAAAGAAACAAAAGGAAATCTTTATGATGAATATTAAATTCTAAGAATCCTCACGGGACATTTTGGAGGCCAAAAACATTGAGAGAGCTGGAAAGGATCTGGATAGATTAGTGAAGATTAAGTCCATTTGTGACTATTCCATGCAGCCATTAGATGCAAGCTTCGTGTCAGACACTCCCACTGATAGCTGGAAACAGGGGATTACAACACAGGAAGAACCCTTTAATGTGGGCTCTGTTCTTGTTCTGTTCTGTACACATCTGCTGCCAGCAGTTCTTGGAGAAAGGATACTGAATATATGGACCTTCAGTGTTGGACACAGCAGAGCACTTTGTAGGAAACAGCTGGTAGCTTTCTGGATCCCAGAGGAATGAAACACATCTTCACTTGGCTGTCTTTCAAGCAAATGTTTAATGTGAGATCTGTAGTGAACTTTATAGCTGAGAAATGCAAGGCCATTTGGTTATAATGCTATTGTGGCTGTATTCTCTGAGTTAACTGCAATGTGCCAGGTGATCTTTCAGTTTTCTAGAAATTATATTAATTTAATGAATAAAATAATAGTATTAGGTATGTATTAATATCAGCTGCATATCTTGTTATGCGCAGCATAAACAAAAAAGCAGAGGGACCTATGGGTTTAGAAATCCATCACAAAAGTCGTGAAAGATTGAGGAAATTAGAAAACATGATGAATTAAGATTTGTCAGGTGCTACTATGCACAAGTATAACATTAGGTTTCATACCAGAGACCATAAAAGACCCTGTTTCTGTGTTATTTTCTCAATTCTCCTCAAAGAGAAATATAAATACATATTTTCACAGTATGAGGAATTTGATTTCTTCTCTACTAATTGGTGAAAAGAACTAAACCAGCATGAAAAATGGCAGGCTGGCTAAGGGAAAATTAAGGAGTGTGCACTGCACCTGCTTGCAGCACCTACTCACAGCACCTACTCACAGCCAGAAGACCCTCTAGGACATATTTGGCAATCCTAGAGAGCCCAGACAACGATGAGCCCTGTAGTGCACTCTGAAGAGGACAACTCAGAGTTGCAAGGTTTTTGCAGTGAGAAAGGCAGACAGAGCTGAAGCTTCCACTGCAAATGCTTTTCTCCAGTCCTTGTCAGCTCTGCCCTGGGGACTGACTGCCAAAATACCCATGCCATCTGCACCTGCCACACATGGGTGTGGAGAGAGGTGACCTCCCTGCAGGAGAGCACGCCCTGCTTGAGTTGAGGCTGTGTATGGGAACAAAAATGTTCTTCCTGAACCAAAGATGCAGTGGTGTGGCAAGGGCATGGTACCAAGCAGGAGAGCCCATCCAAACACCCAAAGAATGCTCAGCCAGATGTGAAAGGCAAAGAGAAAAACTCTGTATCAAGTCGCTAAAGGGAAATATTTGCAGGAAACACTATGGTATGAAATGCGTTTGTGCCACCTTTAATTTGTTTTAGAACATTTACTAAAACCAAAAATAACTGGCAAGAATTTTTACAGATCTAGCAAAGGTCAAGCAACTATCACAAGCTTAGAAAGCAAAAGTTGTATTTATGATGGTTGAGGGCTCATGTTGAAAAGGGCACAGGCTTCAGGTATATGACTCATGCAGTACCATGTGGCCTCTTTTTCCAGTGGAAAAAGGTCACATTTCAGTGTAAATATTTTCAGAAGCGAGAAAAAAAATTAGTTTGAAAATAATTTTTGCATATGGCTTTGAAGATAATGAACTTTTCTAGAGAGAATAACTTAACAAATAAATATTTTTAAGAAAAATTGCCATCTTGTGACAAGTTGTCCACTGAACTCTGCCTTATACAAAAAAAGGATATTTCAGTTATGCTATTGTGAGCGCTCTCTGAGACAATCAGTAAGATAAAAAGGTGAAACATTTTCTGTTGTTGTGGTATCAGAGCACATGAAACTCAGCTTCTTGAACAGTTTCCCTGGAGATCTTGAAAAAGAAAGTTGTAAAGTAGAAAAATATGCCTGTATATTGTAGTCAGCACACTGACATTTGGCCTTTTTCATGTGGAATTTAAGAATTCCAGGAGGATTAACTTTTTGAAGAGGTGAATATTTGATAGTTCTGTATTTAGATGAAATTCATACAGTGACAGGAAATTTCTGCAAGGAAATTTCTGTTTGTTTTAAGTGTAATGTTTCAAATACACAAAGAAAACAAAACTTATATTCCCTAAATAAAACATATTTCTGTCTCCCCTACCCAGAGTATCTGATTATATAGTAAATCCCCTAAGCTAATCAGCTTTTATTATTTGTTCTCTGTGGTTGTGTACTACAAAGAAATGAAAACCCAAAATAACCAAGAAAAAAACCAAAAACAACAAAAAGACCTTGCAAAAATCACCCCCTTAGACTCCCCCAAAACACGATCATTCACTCATTTGCTTTTTAAAAATCGTATTTAATTTAAAAGTGTATTAAGGAAGGCTCCTCCTTACAGATGGCTTGGGATGATGAAATTCAAAATTGATAAACTTTTGTCTACAGTATGAGACAGTGGGGAAACCTCACACACCAACCAAAAGAATTGGAAATAATGTTCAGGTACACAAAAAACTCCATTAAATCTTACACTTTACAGTCATTCCAGAATCTTTATGGATAAACCAGGAAGATCAGCCCTTGAGCTGGTATTAGTTTCACCTAAGTGGTGGCATCTATTTATTTATGTGACGGACAGAAGTAGCCATTCCCAAATGAAAAGCAGAACTTGAAATAAAAATCATGAAGGAACTGTTCTCAGCTGCACGCTAGTTTGGCACTCAGTGTTCTGCATCTTGGCCTTGTTCTGCTTTGTGGTCTCTGGGCTAGAAAATATATTTTGTTCCAACAATTAAAGTTCCATTTTACGTTTCTCAGGACTGAAATTTCTGGCTGAGATATTGCCAACAATAGAAAGCTAAAAAGTTAATCCAAGGGTGGGGCACAGTGTTGGATAAATTGTACATGTTCTCTCCGAGGTTTTTTCATTGCTCCATCCTATATCCAATGCTGAAATAATAACATCTTGAACTAGGTTAAATTTACACTTTTTGTTCATTCCTTGGGAGCACATGACTGCAATGTGACAAGCCTCACATTTGGTCCTCAAATGGTTTTCAATTTTTTCTTTACAGACAGGCTCAGCACTTTCATAGGCTCAGTTATTATGAACTTTGAAAAAAGATAATGTGCTGCCCCATCAGTCATTGACTAATTCAAGTTCAGAACAGAAATACTGTAACCAATGGGCCTGCTTGACAACTTTACAAAAGTTAGACCAAATATGTGTTTCCTACTGTCCCATTGTTTTGCATCCCACAGTTATAAAAACCATGGTTAAGCCATGTTATCTGATGAGGTCCTTGTAAACCATACAATTAAATGAATCATTATTAACTAAACAAATAAAAAAAGCTTTTCACTTTATGTTATCTTGTTTAATGTCAAACATGTGCAGTTAGTTTTCCTTGTGTTTAATTTCCTTTGTCACGTTCTCATTCGCATTACCTGTTTTGCCTTGTCTCATCTTCTTTAAAATGACAACTCTGATTTTTGGCTTTCTCAAGTCCTTAGATCTCGGTATCATGGCGCTCACGATCTAACTCATAGATAATCTATCAATCTATCAATCTATCTCACTTGCCTCTGAGTACAGATCTGAACAGTGCTCTTGAACAAAGGTTGACTTTTTCAGATTATGGTCCACAGATTATGATGAGCTGTTAAGAGTATTTTCCTGGAAATGCCTAGGGGAAGTTTGAACAAGTTGTATCAAATCTTGGAACATAGGTTTTGGGGCAATGCCCAGGTTACATTTGCTTTGAAATAGATGATTGATGATCTGGTAACTTGGAATCTGCTGTTAATTATGTATATCTGCAATCCAGATATTGTGTTAGACTCTTGAAGGATGGGCTCATTCATGCACCTTTCTTACAAAGTGTGGAAAGCAAAGGGAGGAGCTTCCATGCTCCCTAACATGACGTGATTGTTTTGAAGCTGCAGAGTTCCTGAGGAGGGAATCAAGTTGTGTTTGATGGCAGTCTTGTACTTCTTGAACCTCACTTGCAGAACCTTTAAAAGTAGCCTGCAGATAACCAGCAGTCCGAAGTCTAATGGGTGAACAGTGGCAAAAGCATTCTTCTGTCATGTGGCCTCCAACATAGCTGAGTGGTCTTCACTGTAAGTACCTACATTTTCCCCTAAAAGACATTATAGGATGACCAGTTTCTTAGGGCTATTTGTTACAGTTCTACTGAGACAGAAAAGCAATGAAGACTCTAATACACTGGCCAAGGAGCTCATTCAAAAGAAATGTAGGGGATGATCCACCTGCTTTCAGATCCCAGCATGGTTGCATCCCCTTT
Source organism: Zonotrichia leucophrys gambelii (assembly GCF_028769735.1). NCBI lineage: Eukaryota > Metazoa > Chordata > Aves > Passeriformes > Passerellidae > Zonotrichia > Zonotrichia leucophrys. The sequence goes on along the minus strand of NC_088172.1, from coordinate 15,105,954 downwards.
ATGTCTACATCTACATCTGTATCAATCTAAGATGGGGAAACAGGACATTATACAAGCTATTGGTTTTTATTATTTTTTAGATTGTTAATTTTTTCTACGCTAGAGTAGATATGATACATCATACTGACTACACAAATAGTGTTTTGTTGCTTGCAAGAATTAAAGAAGAGATGCACATACTAAGTCAACATCCCTATTGCAGGACTTGGCTGAAAAGCTCTTTATAAGTCCAAACAGATGTTTAGAACAATGAAAAGTTTATGGAGTGTATGTTTATCTTTAAAAAGAGAATGTTTCAGAGTTCATTCAGGCTCAGGATTCAGTCTTTCTTGGAGGAACTTGACTTGCCTAGGTAGATCAGAGAAAAACTCTATGATACAGAAAGATATTTTTCAAATATCATGGAAAAGCTTCCTTTCCATTGGAAAGCAGAGACTATTGCATTGCTTACAGTGGTTTTTTTAATGATCAAAGCTGATAAAAAAGTTTTTAAGCCTAAGTTCGGGGATTTTTTTACTATATTTTCAAATATATTTTTAACTGATTATGGCTCTTGACAGGTTTTTAGAAGAGAGTGAAAAATTGCTTCTTACTTAGAAAAAATTCTTACTTTTTTCTTACTTAGAAAAAAATATTTTGCTCCTGCATTTGGAAATATTTTCAATAGTGTTAATACTTATAGAAATGATTTGATGCTGAAAACTCTGCTTTGTGCAATTTTATGGTTCAGGAAAAAAAAAATTATCTTTCTATCTAAATATTAGGTATTATTCAAATGTAACCTGAAATAATAGATTTCTCTGTATATAATCTCTAATTCATACTTGTGTATAAAATGTTCATGTCACTATTGATTTTTTTCATTTCCCACATATTTTCCCTTTACATGTGATTTTCTTGTTCTAGTGATCCTGCCTAGTGAATATTTCATTCCCCTTTCAAACTGTTTAAATTTTAACAAAAATATTCCATCTGTAGATAAAAATTCTTTTGAACTACAATTACATTAAATTAAGAGTCCTTGTGGCATTATAGGCAGAGTGAGTCCTGATAAAACTGTAAAATCTGCAGATCCATCCAATCCCCTCCCCCAAATTAATCATTTTTCAGAGATCATAGCAGCATCTACTGCCTGCATAGTATTATATAGGAAAATACAGTTTTCAAAATGAACTGGTTCCGTAATAAAACAGTTATGATCTTGCAAATAAAAATCTGTGCTTCATTGCAGTGTGCAGCAGTTGGACTCTGTGCTTTGTCTTCTGTGAAGAGGAAGCATTAACATGTGACAGTGTTATAACTTCTTGAAATGATCTCTTCATTATGTTGCAAAAAAAGTATATGTGGCGATACAAAGAATGTTTTATCCACAGAGAATGGGCCTGTCTCCAGTGTCAGGGCTGACTGTCATGTGCTAGCCATATCCATGCCCCAAGATGGGAAGATGCAAGCTGGTTTTTAATCCAGATCTGCATAGCCACCTCACTGGTTCCTATAGAAGGCAGAATTTGTTAGCAAGTAGAGAAATTATTAGCCTGAAGGGTTGTAGGCCTATATTTAATAGCCTAAAATCATGGATGGAATGTGACACTTGATGTGTTTGATTATTGGGATTCTTAAGTACTTGGGACAGGCATTGTTGAAGTGGGTGGAAAGAGAAGAGAGATGACTCATTGCAACAGGCAAGGACCTGGGAAGGCTTGCTGGTTTATCCTTCTCAGAGAGCAGTGTGATTTCTTTGCCACCTTCCCCAGGCCTATGATCTGCATCATTAGGTTACTCTGACGTGGAATACAGATGGGTGTGTTGCATTTGTATTGCAGGATAGGACCTGATGAGTACTGACCTCCGACTGCTTCTGGATGAGGTTATGCTCATAGAAGACAAAGGATCCAACATCAGGGGGTGTAGCTGTCTCCTTATGGAGGCAATGAATGTTATATTTTTATATGCGTGGCACATAGGTGACTCTGTCCAAATTACTTTGCCCACAGAAATCCTAAGCCATGAGATGAATACTCTCAAGGACTCAGTCTTCAGTGATTTCAATACATGGAGAAAGCAAATCACTCAACAGAGACTAAGCTCTTATCATCCCAAAGCTGGGAGTAATCCAAAGCATTCTTGGGCAAGGTGCTTAATGGGAGTAACAAAAAAGCAGCTGAATAGAAGCCAGTAATCCAGGCCCTGGCATCTGTGAAGGGAAAATAATAATAGTATATTTCCTTCTCCAAACTCTTGATGACTGCCAGCCAGAATACACCATGTAGGACAGTAATTTAATACAGTGTCATCTTTTCCCCAGATACGTTTTTGGAGAGAATTAACTCATGAAATAGCTATGAAAATTAACAATGTCATACTGTCCACTAGAACCAAATTCAGCCATGAAATCTGTGTTTTTTACACAGCTTTACAGGACCCTGGGAAAGCCTAGGCTTTTAACTTGCCTTGCAGATATATGTGAAGTTTACAAATTCTCAGGTTTTTTTGGGTAGGATTTTCAGTTAGTTATTTGAACTAGATTTTTTTCCCTCTTCTTTTAATGAACAAATGAGGACCTGGAATATATGCTGTAGAAGACTTGGGGAAAAGATTCACAAGAACTCATTTATCTGTGCAACTGATTAATTTCCTCTGAGGTGGCCCTTGCCCAGCCCACCAACATATTCTCAGCAACTCAATCTCATTGCTCAACTGCAGATTGTAAACAAACTCAAACTAAGAGGAAGATATAACTTAAATAAACACTCCCCTTTCAAGGTTCACCCATGTGATATATATTATATGTGCCTGGCACAGTGGGAATGAAAGAGAATTCAATTTATGATGGGAACGCTGCTTTCAATTCAATAGCCTGGCACATTAATAAAGAATGATTAAATGCCAGTATTTGGAGAAGCCCATGTTATTCTAGAAATGTAACATTCTGGTTGACAGAGTCTTGAACTCCTGTGAAGGGTAGCCCTTTAAATCTTGAAGTCTGACTGCTGTTTGCCTGGTGGGCTGTCTTATCTGATGGAACCACAGCCAGCTAAGGGTCTCCTTATTTGACCTTAACTTTCCTGTTAACCACCTACAGCTTTAACTCAAGATGCCAAGAATTTTCTTGGCATCCTTCCACAGAGTGCCGGGCCAGATTCTGTTTCTAGTTACAGCCGCGTAAACTCTGGAACTGATCTATCCTCAGCTTCTTCAACCTTGTCTGAATCTCAGAGCAGTTTCTGTCTCCCTATAGATCTGACATCTCTTAATTCCTTGCCTAGAATGACTTACAGCTAACCCTCTTTTTTTGGTCATGTCTTGTGTATTTGTTTGGAAATTTTGCAGTGATCCATGTATTCATGCTGATTTTATGTAGTGGCTATTTGGTCTGACAGAACTGAGTTTTGTGTGTTTGTAGAGCAAATATTTCTTACATTCTTAAAGTTTTAACAGCAGTACTTTTTCTACTTTTTTGCCATTGTAGTTAGGGCTGGATAAATGGGGAAGAAATATTAAAATAATACTATTATTGTAATTTCCTTCAACTACCTCTTTGTCTTTAATGTCCGTAAACATTTAGCATGCTAAGTAAATGGACTTGAATAATCTGATTTGTTTGAAAGAGGCTGTAGTCTTATCCAGCCAGGTGAAGGAAAACATGCTGCATGACTTATTGTTATCTCTGTTAATCTTTAGAACCAGACTACCAAATATTGAACACCCAATACTCACTGTTACCCATTAAAAGTTCAGCATTTGTACACACACACACACACCCACACCCACACACAGAGAGAGAGAAATATTTAAAAATGTAGAATGAATTAGATCAGTTTATGGACTAATCTTCCTGAGGTTGTTCTACAGACAGAAAAGAAAGCAAATCAATAGTTTATTATAATATACTTGTTCAATTCTGTTTTGTTTAGACTTGAGAATTTCTGTAATTCAGCGCTCTGGACTTGCTGTTAAAGGCTTTATCAGATTATCTGCAAAAAAATTCCACTGCCACGCTTGCTTCTACAGACTTGGAAATTAGTCCTATATCAAAAAAGATATGCACTCTGCTATCCAGTGTGGTGCTGAGTTATGAGATTCAAACTTGTGTGTAAATTGATTCAACCTGCGTGTCAAATGGAGTTACGCTCTATTGCCAGCCATGGTCAGTTCCTGAGGGCGCATCCCAGCACCTCTGCACTGCAGTTCTGGCTCAAGGACAGTCTGCCTTCCGTTCCATTTGGAGAATATTCTTTTTCATTAGAGTGAGGTCATCATATCTTCACAAACTATTTGAGACAGAATTTTATGGAGGAAAATGTTAAAATATACAGTTTCTGTTTCACAGCAGATTTCTGAGGACAGGAAAGCCTCTTACTGCCCTGTTTCAATGTAACAGCAGAATGCCTGGTAATCTTATTTCTCACTATTGTTATTCCCACATAAATTATTTAGAATAAAGCATCATGTTTGAGTGAAACCTCAACCTGGAAATACAGAACTTCGGGAAGATTACAATGGCCAGTAACTAAGCTAATTTTTTCTTGGCAATATTTTTGTTGGTTTCATATTTTTTCTGTTGTGTAAAATAACTTTTTATATTTCTCAGGCATATATAACAATTCATGAGTAATTAATTCAAACTCTACCTCACTAGAACTACATTGTATCGACTCAAACAGAATTGTTTCTGTAGAGCTGTTGAAAATGCCATAAAAAGTTTGATTTTTGTCAATCTATAACTATGAATAGGTTTTGAAAAATGTTGGGATATTTTTCTATGACTGCCTAGGAATCTCTTCACATCCTCTTGCAAACAGGAAATGCACAAAATAAGATTAGAGTTCATTTTAAGGAACTGGAGAGATAAATGTGTTTTTATTGATCCCTTGGTGCTCTGAGTTACAATGTTTAAAAGGACTGCGGCCAAAAAGTTAAATAAAATATTTCTTTCCCTTCAATGCTTTCTAGCTTTATTACAGACCAGTCCAAGTGAGGCACATGTAACTAGAAATTCTGTGCCTTTTGAAACCATAATAATATGGTAATATTGTATTAGTATAGTAGTATATTCATTCTCTCTTAACTGGAAAATAGCATCTTTTTTTTTTTTTTTAAATTCCAAAATAGTACAAAATACTTACTTGCCACATTATAATTTTAACATATCACATCTTAGAAAGGGGGTGGCCATTTTAGGAAGGGTGACAGCCAAATCTTCTGAGGCAGCCAAAGTTAGATAGTTCATGGTAAGTATGACCTGGTAATAATGAATAGTCCTTGATTTGTAGGCAGATGGTCTCTGTGACCTACTAAATCCCTATACATTTTTTAATTTTTTTATTATGTGTTTTTTTCAGTCTTGGCATGTTATCAGTGAGTTGGTGTGTGAGATTAGTTGTTCTTTGGATTGCTCTTAGCGTATTTTATTTTTCATCTGTAGAATAATTATTTGACTACGTCAGCCAAAATTTTTCAAGAGAAGTGTTTAAACCTAACTTCTAAACATATTCTGAAGTACTGATATAAGTGTATCAAGTGTCTAAGAGGGCACAGGATTCATAAAGCATCTAAAATTTCTGAGGACTGAGAGAGTTCATCAACTTTTAAGAACTGAATTAATTCTAAATAGGAAAGATGCTTTCAAAGGACCCTAAATAAACGAGCCTTAGATCCCTTAGTCACATGAACATTTTTGAAAATGTCGTTCTGGATGCCTTTTGGACATGTGACAAAATAGCAGCAAAGAATTAATTTTGTAATTGATTATTTTGAATCTGTTCAGGACACCTATCTGAGTTTAGTTTGGAGTTCTTTTTCCCCAATTTCATGTTGGTTATTTTTTTGTTTTTTTTTTTTAATTTCTTTAGAAATGAATATAAGTATATTACAGTAAATGAAAAAATATGTGGGTGCAATATGTGAAAACTTTGGTCTAGGAAGACCCAATGCACTGAAAGTAAATAGACTGTCTTGGGCAACAAGTATATCTGCTTTTTGTCTACTGTGTTGTGAAAGGAATATAGCACTTTATTAATCAATTAAAATAATAACTTGATGTGCTTGATTACTGTTCTTGTAATTTAAACTGGTTTTTTTTCTAAGTAGGAGGTGATTGAGAAGCCATTTTTAAAATTTTGATTTCTCTACATAAAGCAGGGGAAGCTATCATATGATCATATCCCAGCAAGGGTTTTTTACTTCTGTATAATTTTTGATGCATGCAAAATATGCTTATCCTCCAGCTAGCCACCAAACTAAATATCGGGAAAAGAATCTTTCCACCCTCCATCATATTCTGCTTGCCCAGGGCTTTGTATAGGATTTCTCACAGCTAGTGGCTTTTGCTGTGGCTACTTGCTGTGACCACCAGTTTTAAACTGCTGCAGAAGAAAAGCAAAACCAGCAGTTTTTCAGAATTTCCTGGAGCCTGTTGTAATTCTACATTGCTGTTAGATTTTCTGCTAAAAAACATTCCCAAGTTTTGTGCTCGCTGGCCTTGAAGTCTTGCTGCAGCTTCAGATTCTTCATGTGCTAAAGCAAGTTTTCAAATGGTCCAGGGCCACTTGGAAAATATGTACAGCTGGTACTTTTGTGCAGCCTCGCCAAGGAAGAAGAGAAGGTCCACAGGTGTGCACTGCTCATTAAACTGCCTATCATATTCAATGAAATATTTTTTCAAACAGTTCAAAGTGCCCACTGTGTTTTCTTGCTAGACAGCCCTATGCATTGCTGACCAAACATTTCTGCTGCTAACTAGCTGGAATTTGAATTAGTTATATATACAAGGAGTTGGTCCTGATCAATCAGCTGTTCATGGGTTCAGATTGAGAAGATCACACTCCTAAACAGAAATACTTGTGCAAGGAAGCAACCAGCAACACTTTCAAGTGTAGAATAGATTTTACTCTTAGATTTCACAGTAGTGTTCAGGTGTGTATGCTTCCCAAATCAGGAATGTTAAATTCAGCGCACAGTCAGCTGCAGAATTTGGATTTATAAAATCCTCATACACCTTTTTTTACCCCTTCCTTCCTACTCATTCCTTTTCTGCATACCCTAATATGGGAGACAGATTAAGGCATTATATTTCTGCACTTTTTGCCTGCAATGTGGTAAAGGAAAAAATTTAGAACTCTCTGGCCATAATTTCAATATTCTCCCCAGTTTATTTAAATCTGAATCATAGTAAAAAAGACAGACTAATGAAATACTGCATGATTTATGCTACATTTCTGTTGACAGCTCTTCTTCCTCTCACAGGCAAGGGTTGAAAGGGCTCATTTTAAGTCATTGAGTAGTTCAAATTTCTCCTGGGTGCTTTCATTAACATTGGTGGTCCTTTGAAATTTTTTTCCTGAGTCCTTGCATGCTATAATCCAAATTTGATGCAAGAAGGAAACAAGGAACTCAGAAGCAATAAAACTTAAAAAAAATAGAAGAGGTAAAAATTTACCAAAAAAAAAAAGTTAAAGGAATGAAGTACAAAGCAATGAGTTGTGTCTGACTGCTTCAGCATTGCTAGCTGAAGGCACTTACCTATTTTTGTGATTCTTGGACTGAAGTCTGTTAACTCTTGCATGTATGACTTCAACTAAATGGTGGAACTATAGTGACGATGGCCATGATCAGCAAAAGTAACTTTGTTTTTATGCAGATCTAGAGGTTTTATGAATTTTATAATGTGTCCTCAGTGCCACACTAATTCTACAGAATGGGCATTGAACAATCAAGAAGACATGGGGAAACCTGGTCTGCCTGGAAAAAAAAAAATCACAGAATTAGTGCACACTAATTAAATGTGTAGCCATGCTTAACCTCCAAATCATTGGAAGTAAAGGTGGGGAATGTACTGTGTTTTTTCCTCATGTGTGAAGGCTTAGAATTAAGGACAGAGATGGTTTTGCTCTCATGTGCCTTTCTGATTCTAGGGGGAAAAAGACCAAAGTGACTCTGATTTTGTCAGCAGATTGCATGGAAAAAAGGTTTTGATGTTGTGTGAAGGCAGGCTGGGGGTAGGGGGCAGACTGCCTGCCCTGCTGATACACAGCCAGCCCCAGTGATTTGCTTAAACTGATGTCAGTTCAAGAAACACCTTATGGGTTTTGATAAGCTAGGAAGTAGTACCTTCCAGGAAAAGAAAGTATAGTTATTGCTAATTAAAATAAATTGTAACAAAAAAAATGTTTTCACTACTAGAAATAGTTCATACCCGTGCTTCAAATAAAAGGTCTATCTTTTCATTAAGTTTTCTTACATAGATTTTGCATTGCAGTGTGCATGGCACCTGAAATCTGTTTATATTACAAATCAAAGTTTTTTACAGTTTATAATCAGAAACAATTGTAAGTTTATTACACATACAAATGCAATAATCACAACATGTCACTGATTAGGCTCAACAATATTCTTCCTATCAGTTGCTCACTGAGTCCTCCCTATTCTCAGTTACTTATTCTTGATGTATGATCAGCACCTGAATCATAGGGCATGGAATAATCAGCCTGGTGATTAGATGACTGAAGTATATTTAGAAGTATTTTAGTAATGAAAGGCAAATATTTGGTGACAAGCAGAGATGTAGATAATCAGCTCTAGAAACTGTTTGGGTAAGATGGCAGATTTCAAGCTATAGCTAGTTCTATATGATCAAGGAATACTAAAGCCCTCCTCTCTGCCAAGGTTCAACAACAAAAATGTCCCTAACAGGTACCTATAGAACAGGTACCTAATAGGCTTCCTACAGAAAACCATTTGCAGAAAATTATAAAATATGAGTGCAAACCTCCTATAATTATGAGCTTATTTGTATTATTTGTATTGGTATTTGAGATTAGACATTCTCTGTGTTATGGCTTCCCAATGTTAAGAAAAAAACGTTGCTGTGGGTGGCTTTCTGAGGGCTGATAGGAAAGACTGAGCATGTTCAGGTGTCTCTTGAAAACAATTTGGTATCTGCATTTTGCCATGAAAGGACATCTGTGCGTCACACAATAAAATTAATTTGGCTTGTCAGTTCATTAGATTGACTGCAGTGGGAGTCTGAAGGGTCTAATTTCCATTTGTTTGACTAATTTTTATGATTTTATTACATTTTCATTATTCTTAGAAGCAAGTGCAAAGGCATGTTGGAAGGGAAGCTCTTGCTAACATGAGTTATTGTCAGGATTTGCACTGCAGAATGATTCTGCAGATGAGGTGGAAGCTGGGCTGTTCTCTGCCTGAAGAACATTTTTCTCAAATGGCAACACACACTGTGATTTTTTAACATCTATGGTATTTGAGCCTCAGATTTCAATGTGCATTCACAAGTACTCAGATCTTGCTATTGGAAATGAAATAATAAAAATCATTGCTCTGAATAACATGATATGTAATGAAAAAGAAAAAAAAACACTGTGGGGAGCAAATGAGTCAAGAACTTCCTTCAATTAAGAGAAATTTATGTTGTGTGTACAGGGTTGGAGGAAATGCCATGAAAATTTCACTATCTCATTTGTTGTGTATAAATTGTATTAACCTTTGAGGGTATTAAATTTAAAACTGAATTTAATTCTGTGGGTCTATAGAGATAACAAGCAGTACTTTCATAGTGCTACTAAATCAGCAGACTGAGCATTGTGTGTACCAGCTGCATTTCAACAGAATGAACCAGGAAATACAGTCCTGGAACTTCTTTCTAATTGAAGAGATATCACTGCAATGGTTTCCAAGATTAATTGAAAATTTTCCAGACAAAATATTTGTACTAGAACATTATGAAATTTGAAACTATAATTACATTGATAGACAAATGTTTCCTGTCTAGTAAAATTGGCTTGTGTGTCATTGAATTCCTTCTATGAAATTTATATTGGTTTACATTTGGATACAGGTTTGATGAAGTCTGCAGTGAGAATCTGAAACAGGGTCTAAACTAGGAGGCAATAAAGCTAAAATGAAAACCAGTTCTTTTCAGCTCTAAGAGAAAAGAGAGGTCCCGAAAAATTATCTGTTGAAAAGTCTTCATGGGCCAGATGCTTCAGCATGAAGAGAGCAGGTTCACAGAATATTTTCCATTCAACCACCTGAAAACTACAGAGCTACAGCTTATCTTGGGAGCAAATCCACCAGTAAAACTGCACTTGTAGAGGGATAGGATGCCTGAGCTTTCCAGGAAAAATTCCCAAGAAAATACAAGCAAATTCACGTGAACTAAGACACTTAAGGAAACTCTAAGTGTGTTTTCCTGAGTGTAACCAATGATTCAGTTTCTCTCAACCGGAGTAATTACAACATCATTGAGAATCTTCATATATAGCAGTCCCAAAGAGAAGCCCCAAGATGTAATGAAGGTTCAGGGTTTGGCTTTTGGCAATCACCAGTGCATCCACTGCAGCCAACACTTTGTTCAGAGAAACATTCCTGCAACATTCCTGCAGTTGATTCAGAAAAGTCTTGATGAGCTCAGTCAAAAAGAACATCAGCTGTTTTTCAGAATGGCACAGTGGATGAGAAATGGCTTATCTTTAACCTGTACTGTAAATGACTTCAATTGCAGTGCTGTACTTAGTATCAAAATATATTTTTATTGCACTGTGGGACAAGCATGTTTGAACAGTGCATGATTTCACATATCCATAAGAACTGGTGATGTTCCACTTAGGTATGTTGTGGAAGTACAAGATGAAAATCTTAATTTGGAGCTTTTTTATATTTATGGCTCATTTTTAATTTTTTTTTTTTTGAAAAAAGTAGTGCATTATTCAGTGCTTTTCTACCAGGAGTGAATTTTTCCTCTATAGGTCTATGGGTTCCTGCATCCTCCTATCCTTAACTGAGAGTGAGAAAAAATACAGTCCCCATCTGCCAACATCAGAGTCAGTTTCAGCACTGACTTTGAGAGGAAGCAGGTTGAATTTGGAGAAGGACAGTCTGCAAAAGCCATCTATACTAGATGAATAAGCTGAGGTGAGGCCAGAGGGGATGCTAAACATCTTATATACTACCTTATCCCTAGCTGAAAGTAGATTCTATAGAAGGACATTTTGTTCTAATGGTAAATGTGCTTGCTTTTTCTTTTCTTTTTCTCTCTCTCTTTTTTTTTTTTTTTTTTTACTGAAGATTCGGAAATTTGAGAAGATTTTTGCTCTTTGTTTTAGAGAGACCCAAGCAGCCAGTGGATGAGAAGGACTTGTGAGCTGCATCTCCACAACGTGCTGCTCCGGGAAACTGTGGCTGGGGTTCCTTTTCCTCCTTTCCAGCAGGACAGCCACATGATGACCTCGGAGGGTCCATGGGGCTGACAGATCTCTGGTGAATGTTTCATGCTGCCCAGGACCCTGAGCAGCTCTATGTGGCTTTTTATAGTAGGCAGTCATGTAAAACACTGTTACAAGTGAACTCCTGTTAATCTGACCTCTTTTACTGGTGGGGAAATTTTCTTTTATTCACTGTTCCACCAGGACCTGACTGAACACTGAAAGAGGCCCTGATGTGGATATATTTGAATTACGTAGACCATGTGTTTTCCATCTTAAGGAATGTCAGTCTAAGCATTTAATTAAGAAGTACGTACATCTGGTGCTTTAACTAAATGTAATGTAGTTGTTGTCAGCCTTTTCAAGCAAAAGTTTTATTTTCTAAATAGCCACAAATTACAAGCACAAGCCATGCCCATAATGTCTCATAGTTGGTTTAATTCTGAATCCAAAACCATACCATTAGTTTGGGGTTTTTTCTTCAGTTTTTATTTCCAAAAAGAAAGGAAGAAACAAGCAACAGCACCAGAAGCATACTAAATGTTCTTGCATTGTGCTTTCTACAAAAAGGATTTTGACTGTTTTTGACTGAGATCAAAAAAGCCCAGAGCACATCTGTAAATAATAGCTTAGCTGTCCTGAGGAAAATTAGCATTGGTCTTATTACCTCAACCCTGTGTGCCTGCCTGTAGGCTAAATGAACAGATAGTTTGCCAAGGTGAAACATCAACATCTGGAATACAGAGTTTGACTTGGGATGCTGCAGATTTTACTCCCAAATTAAGATGGTCTGGTAAGGACATTTGTCCTATCAGATGGGCTGATAGGACATCTTCCAGGATAGAACAGAGTAAAAGCTAAACTGCATAGCACTTGAAGCTAAACAGAGAGGCCAGAGAATTTTCTCCTGCTAATTGTTGCTAAAAATTAAAATAAAGAATAAAATAAAGTAAAATTAAAATAAAGAATGAGAAAAATAAACAACATAAGCAGTAATTTTTCATGGTACATCTCTTTATGTCAGTATTCTTCATCTCCACTATTAAAATTAGAACAAAGTCTGCCAGCTAGAAGATCTAATCTACTTCATTCCATCCAGAATCATAATAATTATCTTATATTAAATCCATCTAAACATCTATTACCTGAAAGAGAATAGGTCAAAAAGTCATGGCTCTGCTCAGAGTAGAAACCTTGACAAAGGTGCCTGACTCTCCCCAAAAAATAAACCAGTTCCCAGTGTGGCAACTTCCCATACTATTTCTTAAAATATATACATACATAGCTTTTCATCTGGAATCTTGGTTAATAAACAAATCACAAAATTTCACACAACTGATGGAGGTAATATATAATTTGAAGAAAAGCAGGGTCCCTTTTATTTTTATAACTAACATGTATTTGGAAGAAAATGCAGCTCAGCTCAGCGTGTATCTTCTAATATTAGGTAATCACCTGTAGCATTAAGATAAGATGAAACGAAAAGCAAGTATCCCTGATACAGATTTGGTTCCTGTGTCTATGAAAAGGGTGTTCAGGGAGTATCCAGACACAGGAAATCACTTCTTCTAAAATTGACGTGACTATACGATTTGAAACTATACACTATATACATTAATTCCTAAAATTAAACTAGTTGTTGTTGTGTCCTGAGCTCTTATCCAATTTAATGCAAGTATCTTACATTACCAATCTATAGTTTTAAGATGCAAAAAATTCAAAAGAAGAGATGCCAGCATAATAAAGTGATAGTGAATAAAAATCCAGTCTGTAAAATGAAACAATTCTTAATAGCTTAATTAAGATGTGGCCAGTATGTTGGTTTAATGAACTCAGTAAACTCAGATAATGAAGTTATTATGGAGTTACTGGTCTCAAAATTGCTGTGTCATGAATACCTCCCTGTCAGTCCAGGCTGGCTTGATGAGACCTGCTGGGCAAGGTGATATTTAAATCCTAGCAGGCAATAACTGACCAGGAATGAGCCTGGGGCACTGGGCTGGCTGAGGCCTCAGCAATCAGGGGGTTGCAGGACTAGAGCAGTAGGCTCAAGCTTGGCATGGAAGTTGAGTGTTAGGAGAAGAGGATATAAAAAGACTGAAACACCACAGAGGTGGTGTCTTTATTGAAGGGGAAGAGCACAAGAGTCAGTGTTGGATTCAGGAGAAAGGTGCTCTGAAGGTGGTGTTTTAGGTGCATAAGGAAGATAATAATAGATTCACCTACTGAATCTATTAATAACCCAGAGGGAAGCTGGTTGGATGGAGTGAGTCCCATGCTCTGGAAATGTTCTTTGTAATTCTAGGTGTGTTTTTCCATCTGGAGAGAGAAAGTGTCACAAAGTGTCTCTGAGATACTGAATCCTGAGTGTTCTCATGTTGTGGATACCCAGTCATGAGTCTATAACATGGACAGTGAGTCTTCTCCAAACGGTCTTCACACCTCAAAGACTGAAAAACTTGAACTGAGAGGTGTAGGATCAAGAAGAAATGTGAATAAATGTAGACATTGAGAACAGTCCGTTGGCAAACGTGCTTAATCCTTCCAGAGCCCCAGAATGCCATGAAGTAAGGTAAGGAGAGAGTCATAGAATAGTTGGGTTGAAGAGGACCTTAAAAAAATCATCTAGTTCAAGTCCTCTGCCATGGGTATGACATCTTCCACTAGATCAGGTTGCTCAAAACCTCATCCAGCCTGGCCTTGAACATTTCCAGGGAAGGGGCATCCACAGCTTCTCTGGACAACCAGTGTCCCACCTCTCTCAGAGTAGAGAATTTTGTCCTAATTTCTAATCTAAACCTACTGTCAGCCTGAAGTCATTCTCCTTTGCCCTATCACTACATGTCATTGTAAAAAGTCCCTCTCTAGCTTTCTTGTAGGCTCTCTTCAGGCACCAGAAGGCTTCTACTGGGTCTCACCAGAGCCTTCATTTCTCCAGACTGAACAACCACAGCTCTTCATAGGACAGCTGCTCCAGCCTTCTGATCATCCTTGTGGCCCTCCTCTGGGGCAAATGACTACTCTAGTGTCCTGTCAGGCTTTCCTGCCTATGCTGCTGACATATTTGGATTTTCTTTGTTTTTCTTGCCCACAGTACATAGCACAGCAGTTACAGCTCTGTCAGCAGTCACTGGCCAGTCTTGCGTGCCAGGAGGAAAGACCCTCCCACGCATGTGTGACCTCTGGGTTTGATTATTATCTGCAGGAATTAGATGACTAAGCTAAAAATTTCTCAGCTGGTTCATAATTCAGCAGCTGAAGGAGACTGGTTGCTGAGAAGATGGGAATAACACCTTGCTCTCTGGATGGATCCCTGTTGAAGACAGCTCTGGACCAAAACTCTCAGCACCATCAAAGCCCAAGTGAGACATACCAGTAGCTTTTCTTCCACATTGGATAGTATTTCACCTGAAGGAAAGATTGCTAAGTCCAGCTGTGATTTCTGTTGTTGTGAAGGGCAGGGATTCCTCCTCAGCTGGTCTGTGTTTCTGGGTGTTCATCTGTAAACAGCCAAAATTACTGCAGGCCTCATTGTTCTTATAGCAAAGCACTGTTTATGCTCCTTTGTCGAGCTACTCTGATTGCAATATCAAACAGATAAAATCTCAGAAGCATTTCATAGCTGGAGAATGTGAAGAAAAAAAGAGTTTTTGTTCTCTTGATAGTGCTCAAATGTAGTAAAAAATTTGGTCCTACTGAAGGTGAGGCTGGGTTCATGTGTACCCACATTAGCAATTAGCTATTTCCTGCTATGTGCTGGACTGAGCCAGCAATTTCCTTCTAAAAAGAAGACCTAGAAAACTCTTGACGTGATAATTTGTTCCAGGGTCTGTTCCTGGATTCAGCCCATGTCAAGATTGACTCTTTCCATCTAGGACATTCCTCCCACACTATCCCAAGGGGTAATGCACCACATATCCTTGGTGTCATGCTATGAAAAACACAGCTGTGCCAGACTGCATTCAGCACAACCCTCTCATTATTCTAGACATTGTGAACTAGAATATGATGATGAAAACAGTATATCTTTGACACAAAGGAAACCCCATAGGAGGGAATGCTTTTACTTTATAGCTGCAGCCATTACATCCTAGGAAGAATGGTGAGCTCAGTGCTGATGGTCCTGTGGGGCCTGTAAATACCAGGATTTCTTAGCCATTAACATGGAAGAGATGGTTGCAAGACCACTTGTGACATCACCTTGTCAGGAGAAAAGCATCTTCATCTCATAAGACGATTGGCTTGATATAGAGAGAGAGGAGACCTATTCCCTTCAAGTTCACAGCTGGTGGAATGTAACAATATGTGGTGGGCAACAAGAGAATAAAAAAAACATCAACCAGAAATATCTAATGACACTGCTTTGTAGAATTAATCAGAGAAAAGTTATTTTCTATAAAAAGTTCCCCATGGATTCTTTGACTAATTTGGTGGGAAAGAGACATATAATAGTTTATTTTCAATAACACAGCTTCTTTTATAAATCAACAAGAACATACTGCCTCCTCATCACTATCCAGCTAAGGATTGCACATAACAGCTTGTAAGAAATGTAAAATAAACTCAATAAACATTCTTTTTGTTTTTTTTCCTGAAAATCCTGAAAACAATGTGCCACAGTTCCAAGGCGAGTTTTGGGAAAACTGGTGGGTGTTTATAGCAGTTAAATAACATCTTGCAATTAAATTTCAAAATCCCTTCCCCAAGAGATAGAAGCTCCATATCTTTGTGCATATGTATGTACATATTTAGGGATTGCTTTACTCAGCAGAGGAAGAGCCAGTGTTGGGAGGCTGGGACAGGGCAGCTGCTCAATTGTTGATGCTCTCACATCAATAAGAGGGTTGAAGAATTTACAAGAGGGTTGAAGAAGAATAAAACCCTCAAGAACCATTAGAATTCTGTGTCAGAAGTCTGTGTCAAGCACAGAGGCTCACTTGCTTGTCCCCTCTCAGGGACAGCTCACCTGGCATACAGAACTGCAGCAAGAGGATAAGAATTGATCATATCAACAAAATTTTCCATTTCTTTTTGTTGTTATCTCCCTTCCAAATGTAGATGCGTCCTTTTTGCCTACAGGTGGGACAGTTAGTTTCACACACATTATTCTCTGAATTTCTGTAGATGTTGTTATACTGGTTTTATATGAATTCCAATATAAAATATATTTTTTTGATTATAGAGTTTATTTTATTGACAATGCACTTTCTGGCAATTAAAATTGCATCCAGTACAGTTTACAGTGATTATTCTAATACTTTTCCAGCTGACATCAGCCAGGACTGTGCCTCTGTAACCACACTATGGCTGGCCTATTTGTGTAATTATGTTCAGGGAATGCAAGTCCATCCACACTTCATTGAAAACATTGTAAACATTTTTTTCCTTATTTAATGTCAGAGTTGTATGTTTTAGATTATATATTAAAACTTGCATAGTTACTAGACTCTTATGGCACAAAGCACGGGCCAGGCACTGTTTGCAAATTTCATTAACATGTTTTGCATTTAGTTTTTGGATGTTCTAGAGGGTTTTATTGTTTTAAAACATTGGTAAAAGGACAGGCAACAGTATCAAAGCCCTAAAGGTTAGAAAATGCAGCCAAATGCATAAAGGAATCTTACCCAACCAACAAGACACTTGGGGAATATATTGGCTTACAAAGAAGATGAGCAAAACTTTTTGTATTTTCCCACAAGCTGAACTGATTTTTCACTGCAGTCCTTGTGGCAATCACTTACTCTCAGAGACAAAAACTGAGCTACACTCCTGCATATGTAAATAAAAAAAATTTCAATTTAGAAGATATGGGTCAAAGTTAAGGAAAAAAATGTAGAAGAGTGAGAAAATATGAGGGTTATAATGGTACCAAATAACAACAAAGCAAGATCTATAAGCATCTTAATGCTAATGAATACAATCTTAAAATGTTACATACTGTCATTTTTGTCTACAGCTTCAGTGAGATGAGAAGTAAGGGAACTTGCATAAGCAGCTGCATTCAGAGCACTGAGGAAGGAAGCTGGGTAGATTTCTAGGAATGCTGGAACAGAGAACTTTACTAAATATGTTTCCTAAAGATAGAGTTTATTTTGATTTTGGAAACTGTACAAAGTTCCTCTTCAGAATTTTTTTTAAAGAGAAATTTCTAATCTCAAGAACTTGAGGATAATATGAAAAATCTTAATGTAGCAGGTGTAAAATTTAATATATGGCTTATTAAATTTTCCTAAATTTTCACATGGTGTGAGCACTGGTGTGTAGCCATTAGCTGAGTGTTCTCTTTGCTTCCCCTTCTTTGTAGTATTCTGCAAGGAGATTTATGACAAGTCACACTATGGGGATGACTGGCTAAGGCATCAAAAACAATCTTGCCTCAAGCTCATTTCTATATTGCATAAGATTTGAATAATTCCAAATGTTTACCCTAATAATGCAGTCCTTGTTCTTTTTAAACTGCCATTGACTGGTGCTGTGAATGACCAATCTGGGACCATACTTGCCTTCATTTATGTCAAGAGCAAACTTGGAATCAAAGAAAGTTGATTCAGATCCTCAGATAAAAGGTATTAGGTTACATATGCATGCATTGCCCTTGGCTTAAGAATAGACTTTATAAAAACTGTGTGTGGATGCAAAGGCTTTGGAAACAAACACAAAAGTGAATAAAATGGGTTGGTTGCCACAGATCAGTATAAAATGCTGTTTCTATGAAAAACAAAAATTGTTAATATTATGATGCTGCTAATACAAATGTGGCAGTAATACTGTCTGGGGGCTGAGGAAAAAGAAAAATGGTTTCATTGTTTACTTCAAAAAGACTTCAAAGTGAGCAAATAAAGAATGAGCTTGATTATCTTATTGCTGAAATTCTGCATCAGAGGATTTTTTTATTAGTGGTTCTGTCAATAATGTCTTAGTCTGATTGGCAAAATCAGGAATGTGGTTTTTAAAAAACTTACCTTCTCTTTAAACCCATTAGGTTTGGCCTTACAGGTATTTCTCCTTGGCCTGGGGGGGAGAGGAGGTCATTAGTGAGTTAGTCACCTGATCTGGATACTTGCAGCACATTTGTTTCTTTCCTCATCATGAACTTTTGAGTTTTCTCTAGAGAAAGAGTGGACTACAGGAAATATTCTTTATTAGGGGGGAGTTGTATTTATAGGATATGGAGCCACAGGTTTTGATGCTTATACAGCTTTTGAGTAGTGAAGTTTTCATGAGGTATATTTATTGCAATGCTACATTATGAGTTTCTGTGGTGGTCCTATAAATAGTAATTTCATGCCTTTGTAAGATATTTCTGATTCTTTACACGCTGTTACCAGCTTTTTTTAATTTACTTCTCTCTCTTTTTGAAAATTTGTGAATAAATATGCATTTCAAATTTATGGAACTGGTGAGTTTCTATAAATATGAAGAACTCCTTTATATAAGTGAGAAGAGTAAAGGGAAAAAAAACATAGAAAATAGATTTGGCAGAGATTTGTGGAGGTTATGTAGTCTATATTCAGCCTCAAGAATTCAACTCTGCCTTTGCCACCTCGGCAAACATTTGTCTAATTCCTCCTTAGAAGCTCACAGTGACAGAGATTTCACAATCACCCAAGGCGATCTGTTCCCACGCCTGATGATTCTTGCAGATAAAGGGTTTTTTTCTGATATCCAACCTGAATTTCTGTAGCTGTAATTTGAGCGTATTTCTTCTTGTCCTCTGTCCAAGGGCATGAAGAAGAGATTATTCCTTTGCTCTTTGTGGCAGCTCTTTCTGTACTTATAGACTGTTATCAGGTCTTCCTTCAGGCTTCTCTTCTGTAGACTAAACAAACCAAATTCGTTTTCAATTACAGTTTAATGTTACTTAGCTGTCTGTGAGATGTAATGTGGAAGAAGCATTTGCAAGATACACAGCATTAGGACAGTTAATGTTTCAGAAGACACACATAAAGTGTGCTTAGTTCTGCATTTCATGTGCTTCTGTCCAATTTATTTCCTAAATTTAAATTTAGAGCTTTGTGTCACACTTGTTTATAAGTCTCCAGACTGCAGTCCAGAGCTGAGTTTAGGTTCCAACAACCCATGTAACCAACAGAGTATTTTATTCAGGAGTTTTAACTGAGGTCAGCATTTAGCTAAGGTCAGTTAAAACTGACAATTAGAGCTATCAGAAAGGAAATAACAGTGCCTTAACATTGGTCTATGGCTGTAAAGGAAGATTCTGTAGTTCCATTTCACAGGAAGTTGTTCTCAGAAAAAATAAGATAGTTCTTTCTATTGATGTTATTTATCCAGGTTTTTTTTTTCTCCTGAAAGGCACGAGTTTATTCATAACAAAAAACTGATAAATACATTTAATTTGAAAAGAATAAGTGAGTAATCTTGTTAACAATTTCTAAATTCTATCATATTCATGAAGATCTAAGAAATTGTTACAAAACTTTCTGATATTTCTCATAGAGCCATAGAAACATGGAATATGCTGAGTTGAAAGAACCCATCAGGATCATCAAGTCCAGCTCCTGGCCTTACACAGGACACTTCACGAATCACACCATGTGCCTGAGGGTGTTGTTCAAACTCTTGAACTCTGTCAGGCTTGGTGCTGTGACCACTTCCCTGAGGAGCCTGTTCCAGTGCCCAACCACCCACTGGGTTAAAAACCTTTTCCTAACCCTCCCCTGACTCAGCCTCAGGCCATTCCCTTGGGTCCTGTCACTGGTCATGAGAGTGAAGAGATCAGGGCCTGCCCCTCCTCTTCCCCTCAAGAGAGGCTGTAACTGCAGTGAAGTCTCACTTCAATCCCCTCCAGGCTTCCCCTCTTGACCCTTCACCATCCTCACTGCTCTCTTTTGGACATTCTCTGATGGCTCTCTAACTTCCTTACACTGTGGTGCCCAGAGCTGCCCCCAGCACTGGAGGTGAGGCTGCCCCAGTGCAGAGCAGAGCAGGACAATCCCCTCCCTTGCCCAGTTGGTGATGCTGTGCCTGATGCCCCCAGGACAGGGTTGGCCCTCCTGGCTCCAGTGCGCTGCTGGCTCATGTTCAACTTGCCATCGACCAGGAGCCCCAGATCCCTTTCCACAGTAGCTCTCTGCAGCCTCCCATTCCCTACTCTCATGATTCTTAGGATTTAAGGTTATCTGGATTTTGCATGAAGGAAAAGATTAGCTACTCACTTCATCACTAATGTCCAAGGGCTATTCTTTCAACTGTTTCTTTTTCAACATCTACAATGAAGGGCCTATGCAGTTCTCTTTGTTAAAGGACAAAACATATTTGTCATTATCTGGTAATTTTGTTATGGTTAGCATAAAAACGACCGACAGAGTGATAAGTTTATATGACTTCAGGTAAAATAATCTGGAAAATTTATTACTCTTGACTTGGACAAAATATTATTTGAAAATGTTTTATCTAAGACCATGTTATCTAATCTATACAGACAAATAGGGAACTGGTTTGACAGTCAGTAATAGATTCAGAGGTGAGAAAAGACAATTCATAAAGTGATATGACTTGTCCACCTTGATGGTATGAAAAAATATCCCCCAAACCCCCCAAAACCAGAAGAGTGTGGAATGAGGAAATGCTCTTACTTTTGTGCTTTGCATCAGTGAGAAAGGGGCTGGAATTCTACCTTCAGACTTGGTACTGAATTTGGGAAAAGAGTATAAAAAATCAAAGCAAGATTGCAAAAACTTACAGCATATAGTAAATTTTAGAGGTGATTTGACTGGTACATAGCCACATTCAGAAAATAGCAGATATTTAAAGGCTCTTTAGAAGAAAAAGCAAAAATGCTTTCAAGTCAAAGGCAAATTCAGTACAAATTGCAACAGGAAATGAGGTGCATGTCCTTTGAAATGTGGTAGAAACAACTGAGATCAGGTACAAGAGACAAGCTTTCCATCTCATCATGTCAACAGATGAAGAGAACCTGCCATCCTGTGAGAGTTGTTTCAGCAAAGTACAAGTAACTAGGCTCTGCTGGGGACAGCAGGATGGCATGGATGAGCTTCCAGCATGCAGGCAGTGAGAGCAGATCACAGATCCCTGTGGCTTCTCTTTCTCAGTCGTAGCACCTGGCACTAAGCTTTAAACTCTGAGTTATGAAGGATTTGACTTGTAAATTTTCTGTTCAAACACATGAGCTTCTAATTCCCTTCTACAAAAGTGGCAAGTAGATGTTTCTCTCTGTGCTGGTTCTTCAGTGCCAGCTGCTTGCCTTTCACCTCATTCACAACACCATAGTTTTGAATTCTTCCATTATTTTTGAACAGCCTTGTTGAGTACTGGAAAATTGGTTTTGGACAGAGAAAATCCAGTGAGAGATGAGCTCTCAGGCTCAGAGGAATTTGCTGTGTACTTCCACGCACTTGAAGCATGTCTGGTCAGCTGGTGTCACCCACCAGATTCCTCTCTGGACAGAATTCCAGTGTAAAGAATGAAGAACCACTTCAAAGCAGCCACTGATTTTTGTAAGAGGTTCTTTTCCCCACTAATGTGTTCTGTCCCCCAGGCCAAACTGTGTGCAGCTCCTCTTCTAGAAAAAAAAGCCACTAGCCAAGTGACAGAGATCAAGAAAATGAATTTATCACCACTCTGGGCAAATGGTTTAGAAACTTAAATTGGAATCCATCAAGGATGTAAATGTTTGTGACATTAAAACAGAAAGTACAGTGAATAAAAATCTGCCTTGCATTCTCTGTTGTGCCTGTTTGTAGAATTTCCTTTGCTAAGCCTTTTTATTTCTCTCCTAAGCGGTTTTTTGTTTTTTTTTTTCTTAGCAAGATACCATAACTTGGGTCATTACAAACACAGATGATTCTGTGTGCTGAACCCAACTCTCCCAATCTCAGACTTTCCTTCATGCCTAACACCTGGATGCCAATTCACATCTCTGCTCCTGAGTAGCCTTGCTAGGGAAAGGAAGCGTAACATGGTGCCCACCTTTCTTGCTGAAGTGGCTCTTCAGGACAGGATGCAGCAGAGCTGGGCTCATCCTTGGTGGTCACAGACATTTTTTCCTGTGTGTTAAGTAAGTCTAGAAGATTGGTTTGAGAAGAGGAGTTTGAGAAGAGGAGTAAGCAGTTGCTGGAGCCTTTTACCTTCACTGGAAGAACTGCTCTGTTCTGTCAGGTACCTCCAGCCAGGCAAAGGCATGAGTTTCCCTTGGGCTAACAAGGTGCCAATCCTCTAATGGGCTGCTCCTTGTCAAGGCTATGAGGAGGCTTGTGGTGTGTGTTCTGGCCACATAGATCACTGATGAGGTCTTTCATTGCTCAGTGCTCTCATATTTCTATTCCATAACTGTATTGCAGAACACAGGTTCAGTTCAGGCTGCCCTTGCCCTGGGCACAGAGACCTAATGTAACTGAATCCTTCCTTCTGGGGAGTGCTGAGCCCCACATTCAAGGAGGCGCTGTGGTGAAGGAGATGGAGTAGCCAGGTCCACATGCACTCCTGCCCTCTTCTTCTCTGGCCACGGAAAATCAATCAGAGGAGACATCCTGGGTAAGGACAACAGCTCCTCACAAAAATGGTCCCTGCAGAGACCATTTCTTCAAGGGATGTAAAGCACATGCTTTACCAGCTTTTATTCATCTTGTAAAGTCTGTTTATTGTTACCATTTCTCTTTCCCAGTTCCTACTAAATTCTATTTCAGTTCTTTGTTGTAGTTTTTTCTAAGTAAGTCTTAAAAAATTTACTGGTGGTGTCCTCTCTAGTTTCTGTTTTGCCTCCCCTGCCCCTTTCTCACCAGCTCTATATTCTGCTTTTAATTGTGTTTTGCTTTGCAGGAGAAACGAAAGACTGTTTACTGATCCTGTCCCCACCCTTTCCTTTCCTGTCACAGCTGGTCCTTGAAATTCGATGGAATAAGAGTTCCGCGTGTTTTGTTCCCTGCGCCCTCCCCCTGTCTCTTACAAATGAGTTTTGGTGTTGTTGAAAGATATCAGATGAAACTGCCACCCTATTGAAAGAAAACTAATTTTATAACTTATAAAAATATAATTGCTACTTAATTCTCTATTTAAATAGTAAACAAGGGGCAAAGGAAGATTTGGATCATCTTGGATGCACCCAGTATATGCTTTCTTCTGCTGAGCAGCCTGGTATTTTGATGGTCTATGTTGAATAAATTCCACTTTTTATCCATCTGGATTATTGACACAAACAGGAACAGACACCTACGAGAGGAAGCCTTTTGTACTGGGGAGGAGAGATTCCATTATTTCTCTTTTACTCTGGACATTGAAGGTGGAAGCTGAAGAATAAACCCCTGGGAGAGTGGGAGGAATGAAGCTGTGTTAGCAGATAGAGATGCTTTATTTTCAAGTTAAGCAGAAAGTTGAGGACATGGTGACAGAGCTACAAAACAGATGAGATGGGGTTTTTACAACAATCTTCAATAGTATACTTTTTCTATGTGCAATATTTGCTGAATGGAATTTTAACAAATCATGCAAGCAGCTAAACAAACAGATTTTTGGCATGATTTCATTAGAAAAAAGAAGGCTGAAGATTAATAATACAGAAAAGGACAACCCCACCCATTCATATTGCACGGAATTCAAGTGGCAGGCTGGTTAACAGTTAACCTAGTCATGCCTATAAATGATTTATAAACTGATCAAAGGCATACATGATCCCAGTTTCTATTGGAGCAGTTGTCTGAGCAACAGCTAGTGATTATGTCCTGGTCTTGCAAGGGGAGGTGCCCTTCCTTTTGGGAAGGCCATTCAAGTTGTTACACAGTTGCACAGCTTTGGTATTTTACCTGAAAAAATAATGCAAACGTTATCACTGTGTCCAAAGGAGTGTGTCCAAAATCTGCCGTCTGTGTATGTGAGCTTATCTGATGTCATTTTGGGGAGGAAAATACCATCTTGGCATCAATAAGGGACACAGTAGTTATCAGGACAACCTTGTCTCGTGGTTAAATTCAAATTTAAAAAATAAATAATATTTTAGATGTTTTAATTGTATTTCAAAATATTTAAATACTTTTAACACTCTGAATCCAAACATTGCTTCCAGTTGTACAATAACAAGTGAGAAGCTGAATTAAGAGCATTCACTCCTGATCTCATCTCATGTGTATAAGAACAAGCTATTGTGATTTCAAACTCCTTTGTCTACTAATAAATTCAAGATTACTTACTCTGCAAATTCATACAGCACTGCAAATTTTCAACTCTGCAACAGTAACAGAAGACAGGAAAACTTGCCCACTTTATTGTTAACATACCAGTCCTCCTTAGCACATGCTGGACTAATCTGCTTCACTTATGTCTGGCTTTGGTATTTGCAGACAGAGCTTTTTTTCCCCATGTTTTGTAGCATTCCTCGGAATATTTGGCAGGAACTACCTAGATTTAACCGGCCTAAACTGAGAAAATGATGATGAAAGTGTGCTTATGGTTGGACTGTGGCAATATTTTATCTGCCAGGCACTGTTGTGTTTACAAATACAAATAAACATAGGTTTTGTCATTGCTAGAGTGATTTTTTTGTAGCAAGAATGATGCAAAATGTAACAAAATCAGTTCTATCAAAGCTCATTAATTAGCTAGTATTATTGAAATGAATAGGAAGCAGTTTGGCTTGGTAGAATCCATCATAAGTCACTATGTTATACTCATCTTGAGGTCTCCAGAGCTGGGTTTTTCTTTTGTAAGTGATGAGGAGTTACCACCTACTATATCTATAGTAAAATGATCTTTAGATGTTCAGATTAAGTTCAAATAGTGACTCAAGACAATATTCCCTGACAAGTTAATGCTTAAGATACCAAACTTTCTATATTGTATTATATGCTTTATTCATAGCCTAAAACTTGACTGGATAAATAAGCTTTCAGTTTGACTTCACTGTTATTTGCTTTTTAACGTGAGTTCCCACTGAGTGTTTATTAAAGAATTTAAGCATTTCGTAGGGAAGCTGAAGGGAAATGTTAATGTATTATTGTGGAATATAACATAACATTAGGTTTAAATTAGGCCAAGGGAAGCAGATGTGGTTGCTTCCCTTGCGAGGGGAGCAGCACTGAGTGATGTAGACTTTATCTAGTATCACGATGTTTCTTCCTTCTCTGTTGAACTGTTTTATTACTCTGGCACAGATCCAATACTTGTCTTTAGCTATCTGATCAAACTTCATGGATAAGAAAATAATGCCAGTAGAAACTCGACTCCACATTACTGCTGTTGATGGCTTTGTGTCTACACGAAACACTGAATAAGTTCATTTTCAAGGTTTGTTGAAGTTTTTTTGTATCAAGATGCTTTGCTATTAAAAATTAAACACAAGGGAACTATGTCTTTATGTGTGTGGACACTTTTAAATATCCCCATGGCTGTTTAGCACCAAAGAAAACAAGACTAATCTAGTTACCATATTAAAAGAGCAAAAAATCTGTCACACTGTATTAGCTGAGCCTTTCTGAAGCCAGTGATTTATTGTTATAATATTAAATTTCTTATGCTAAAAAAATTTTTCTGAGGGTCCATGGTGTTTCAGACATGTACACACTCATGTAACATAGATCTTATGAAAAAGCGTTTAGGGGCTTTTGTTAGCAGAAGCTCCTAGAGCTTTTACCTCACTGGGATTATTGGATATTTCTACCTCTCAGTATGAACTTGGTGGGCATAAGGCCTTAAGGCTAGAAAGAGATCAGAACTTGGGACTTTGCCTCTGTCTGACACTTTTGTCCAACCAGAAGAAACTAGGTCTGCAGACAAAAGGAGAAGACTGAGATTTGGAATAGTATCTCTCCGCTTTTGTAGGTGGCAGTGGAAGGGCAAGTGCCCTTTTAGCAAGGTGCCATTCTGTTTACCTTCAATAATAAATTTCATTTCTGGTTTCACAGTGAAAAGTGTAGTGCTTTCTAGAACATACAGTAGCAATATTTAGCTGGAAAACCTTGCTGTTTGTTTATTAGCCTGAGTCCTGGGAGCTTGATGTTCTATTCAGCTTGATGATCACTGAAGCTAAAACTATGCTGTTAAAAAAACTAAAATTAAGTAATATATTTTAAATTCAGAAAAGTGTTCAAAATTAAAAACCTGCTAGCTCACCCCCTTTAAAAGACTAGGCTCTTAATTTTTGCCAAATGCTAAACTCTCCTGGCTCCACAGTAATCTACCTTGCCTTCTCCTCTATAGACAGCCTTTCAATGGCAACTGCTGGTAATGATATATGCAGCCCTGTTTGTCAGGGTACGTAATGCCTTTAATTACAGCCAGTCTTCCCTGCTGCCCAGGTTTGTTCCAGAAGTAACAACACAAGTTGCCAGTTCAAGCACTTCATCTACTCCAACCTCAAAGTTTTTTTCTGACTGATTGTTTCATGGCCAAGAAAAGTGTCTTTAAGTTTTGTTTACCTAATTCTAAAACCAGGCATTCAGGGCATGGCATATATCTTACAGATATGAGACACTGAATTAAAATAAACCAAAAAAGTTCCTCAATGACAGTGTCCCTGTCTGTATCACATTTTTGTCTTATATGGACTGTGCCATGGTGAAGGCAGTCATTGTTTAGTGTTTTTTGAAGAAAATAAAAAGATACCTGGTCCAAAGTGTACTATGAAAATACCACGTAAATACTTCAGAAAGTCTCAGCATGAAAGTAAGCCACTAGTGTTTAAAAAGGGTTACTTGAAAGTTCTCAATAGTTTCACTCAGTTATTTCAGACTATATTGCTGAGTGCTTTTCACCTCAGCCTTACAGACCAAATAAATAAAGATTTTTCCAAGCAAATAGGCTCTCTCCTCTTAGAAAAAAAATAACAGATTCAAATCAAATCTCCACTATTCAAAGAGAAGGTACTTTTCTCTTATATTTCTTCAAAAATACCTTTGGCTGGGCAAGACCTTTTTATGTGACATTTATGGCAATATCCAATATTCAACATTTAAAGCTGAAAGGTGTCCATCCTATCTAGCACACATGCTTTACAGCAGTGATACAAATATATCTCAGACAAGCTGCATGACACAGCAGGCAGAGGACAAGACATCTATTCAGGGGACAGAGCATCTGCTCCTGACCCTCACATAGCTCTGCCATGTGACTGGAGGGGAAACGATTGTCCTCAGCTCTGGTTTCTTTGTCTGTGAAAATGGAGATGGATATTCATATCTGCCTTCTGAAATGCAGTAGAACATTAATGAAAAATAAACTTTTGAGCTGTGCTTAAAAGTGTTGTGCTTACAATCACATGTACACTTTTACCTAGAGAAATCAGGAAAGCAAGGAATTATTCAAGATACTCTTTCAGAAAACATAATTTCAAGCTCTAGCCTTTACCTGATACTGCGTTTCATTGAAGAAGGTAATTGCTTTCTTTTTCAGACTTGAACTTCTGACCATTCCAATTGACAGGTACCTTGGGATTCTATTTACAGGCTACATTTTACATGTTTGTGTGAATTACATTTATGTCAAGAACAGAATCAGCAGGAGAGTCATGACAAGCAGCCTTTAAAATGCCATTATTTTTTGATTCTGAAGGCCTTGAATAAAAGAAGATATGAGGGATAAAGTATTGAAAAAAGTTGGCCTATCTATTCAGATGTGTATTGATACATCCTGTAACACCAAACAAAGCATTTTTTTACTTAAAAATTCAGTAAATGAGTGATGGAGGCTGGGTCTGTAAGCCAGTCGAGCTCAGTGCTTAATGAAGAAGGGGTGGATGTAACACTGATATACTGTGAAGAGCTTGTAAAGGATATTTTATAAGGATGAAGAAGACCAAATCAAAGCTAAACAAATCAAAACAGAAAAGGGGTAGGGGAAGTGTAAGACAGTGTTTTGAAGGCCATCCTGAATAGATATGGAGCTCCTGACTTCTTGAAAGCCAGAGAAAAAGAGGTACTTTGAGTAAGAGAACTATAATTGTCCTTTGTGCTTCCAAAGGACACAGCAATAGCAAATGAGAGGATTCAGACCTTCCAAGGTAACCTGGATGTTCTGTCCTTCAGTAGCCTATATCTAGATCAATGTTATTATAACATCTCATTAGAGAAATAAACATGTCTAGCTCATTTATTTTTCATTCCAATACTTTGGTTATCATTAGAGAAAATTTAAAATTTAATTGAAATATTGAAATGTATCAAATTATTCATGAGCAAATTGTATTATTATGTGTTTTATACAGTTCATTCACCTATTTTGTATGCCACCTTCTCCTTTTCTTTAAGCATTTGATTTCTGAATATTCTGTCTGTCTGCTTTGGTAAAAATCTATGTTTAATGACTTTCTTGTGTTCAGACAAGACAAAACATTTGAGTTGTAGCAGCCCCATGTTGTTGTGTATTTACACTAGTTATATACTTAACTGAAATAGAAATAAATTCAGATCCTACTAGTGTGACTTAGAGATTAATTTGAACTATATAGACTTCAGGGCAGGGCAATGATAGTGAACTAAGAGATGGGCATGAAGAGGCTGCTTAACTGACATACTTTAATTCACATCCACCAAGCACTGACGTGGGGCTTTTCCTTTTGAGTGGTAAAAGGCCTGCAAACCTGAGAGCACAAGGTTGTTCCTGTTTGTGTGAGGTCTTTTGTAAAACAGAGAGTAGCAGGAAGCTAGAAGATGTGATAGATCTTTCTGAAGTCTCTTCTCTTCAGCAACTGTGTAAGGGGAGGCCATGTAAATGGGCACACGGAGTAAGATCAAAGGCCAAGGCAGTCCTTCACAGAGGACTGGAGACAGGCACGTGGGAACAACTGGACAGCATGCTTCAGGATGATGGAGGGGAAATGCTTCTGCTGTGATAAGGATAGTTTTGCCTTCACAGTAATTGGTGGAGGTGGCAGTTAAGAGGCTGTTGGGGAAACCTCTGTGTGTGTTGAAGATTATTTATTTGAAGAACCATGGCACCAGGGACAACCAGTCCATAAACACATGTTAAAGGGAAAGGGCTGTACAGCAACAACCCCAAACAGTGACCATGAACGTGGTGAGAGCAGGAGGGGAATGGATCACAGACAGCAGTGAAGCTTGGGTGCCTTTCCTGTAAGGTGTCTCCTATGCCTACGTTTGGGGGGACCAGTGTTCCACTGGTACACAACAGGTAGAGCTGCAGGTAAGTCATGTTTTAAGGCAGCTGGGACTGTGGGTGGCTCTTGTTTGTCTGGGAATCTGAAAAGTAATCAGAATGACCTGCTCTAAATTTTGTTTACCATTCCAAAGCAAGTAGGAAAAGGAGAGCAGTAAAGGACATAAAAGTCACCCAAGACAGAGTTTTCTACAGAGGCTATCTAATAATTTGTATCATCTTTGTTTGAATAAAAACTTTACTGATGCTTTTTTCAGCTGTTGGCACATAAACAGTGGTATGAACTCTTTTAGAGTCTGTTTCCAGTGTGCAGCAGTAACTATAAAATAAGGATAAGGAAAATGTTGCCTTACATCACAGGAAAAACAAGCCACCTTTAAAAAGATTTTGCTCTCCTGATTCAACTAAACACGAGACTGGCTAGAAGTAATTTTAAGCTCTGGGTGTGAAATATCATCTTCCATATCATATAATCCCATCTTTCTGTCCTGTGATTGTGACAGAGACCCTGAACCATTTTGTCTACTTTTTAAACAAAAAAGTGTACAGATTCTATAAATGGTATCAGTCACAGACCAGCCAAGGGAAGAAGCAATCCAACTTGCGTGATATCGTTATATAAGTTTTGGATTTCTTTCTAAGTTTTCTGTTTTCTAAGTTTCAGTTACTATGAAACTGTCATCACCTGCCAAAAAGGTGCTGAGGATGTCACAATCATTTTATCTCACAAATGCCAAATGCTTCAGAGAACAGAGAACTGGACAGCCCTAATGCTATTCCCTCAAGTTTGAGAAAATGTATCCTTTGTAGATTTGACCTGACATTAAATAATCCAGATATCCAAAAAAACAGGAAGACTTCATTTAAGTTTGGCTTTCTCTCCTGCCAAAATATGCATATTATTTAACAATATGGTGAAATGTGCTTGCAGTGTCTGCATTTTTGTGGGAGATTGATGAATCAGTTACCTGCATCAGAAGTTGAATGCAACTCCAATCAAAGTGTAAACCCATCCTTTTGCTGGAAGGGTAAGAAAACTTGCTGTAAATATTAGGACTGTGAGGTACATCATGTCATAAAGAGTTAACACAGACGTGTACTCAGGTTGCACTTTCATCTGTGATTGTTCTGCATTCAAAGCAGCCCAAGCAATGAGAGTGTTACCTTCAGATCTTCAGATTAAAAAAGCAAAAAACTAATAAAACAAAACAAAAAACCGAACAACCAAAAAACCAAATTAACCAACAAACCAACAAAAAAAAAAACAACAAACCCCCCCCCAAAAAAACCCCAACCCCCCCCCCCCCCCAAAAAAAAAACCTCAAAAGAATTTAAAAAGAAATAATGTGCATGAAATCCAACATATATTGTTTGGACACACTTGAGCTACAATCAGAAAGCAGATCTATGGGTTTCTGGTTTAAAATGCGCCATTTTGGTGGATTCTGAAACAGATAAACAGCAAAAGCTGAAGCTTGGGAGTTGAACAGAAGAAGTGCAGGCATGATTCAGACTTCAACCTTTGCTTCTAGTCCTAGAGATATAGTGCAAGACAAAAGTAGGCACAGAGGTGGAGGGAGAGATTGGTGAAATGAGTCCCTGTCACCTTACTTCAGTGCTCTGACACGGGAAAACTCAAAGCAGGATGTTTAAAGTGCATGCATTTGAAATGAAGTTTCTGTGTTAAACAAAGTAATGTCTCAGTTTTACTCACACACAGAAGTAAGAATGATGATGAGTGCAATCCTTCAAGGACCATTTCCTCTTGACATGCAATATTGAAATGTCATGTAAAATTTATTTGTATTAATGACTGTTTCTACAGAAGAAATGGTATTTATTGTCATGTTCTTGGTGATGTTCTTGAATTTGTTATTTTCTGTGTGAATCATGTATTGATAAGATCAGGATTAAAATTAAATGTTACATGTGTCCTTCCAGACAGGTGCACTTAGGTCTGACAGGGATGGAGCTGTGGTGGTCAGTGATACTCAGGGGTTGCAGAAAGCATGGGATGAAAAAGAATCTGGAAAAGCCAGAAATTTATGTTTCCATTGAGAAATTGCAAGGTACAAAAGCACTATTTACTTCATTTTACATTGTTCTACGCCTCCATGTAAAGTGGGTGCTGCCATGTGGTCCAAAGATCTGTTTTTTCTGCTAACTCACATCACAGTTGGTAAAGAAACAGTTGGCAGTGTGATTCATGCCCTTGAGATGTGTTATGGTATCATGCTATCCTGGTTTTCATAGCAGAAACATTTCATAGTAGGAAAAAGCTAAACACACTGGTGGTGACAAAGCATAGCAGCTTTGAAACTATGTATGCTTTTCTATTTGTAAAATACTACATCTTCCTAAAGAGGCTCTTTCCTCCTAGGCAGGTTTAGCAAAGAATGTGTATATATACACATGCCAGCTTGTTTCTATGTATTTCTTCATGTAGTATCAAATCAATGAAATTATTCATAGCAGCCAAAGCACAAATACACTAGAACTTGGTTTTGCAAGATGCTCTGATTTTCCTGGGTTTATTCCAAATATCACGTATAGTTTATCTCTCAACATGCCTGGAATGTTTGCTAATTTGTAGGATTCTTATTTCATGAGGGCTCATTATAAAAAGGAAAATGTTACATTCCAGTGAATTGTGGAAACATTACTGGGAAATGTTAGGAAATGTTAAACCAGGCAAGATGTGAAATGGAGGAGTAAATTTCTGAAGGGAAAAGAAACAGAAAATAGGAAGAGTTAGTGGTACAAAATTTCTCTTGTGGAAGTATTATGGGTTTGATTAGCAGGGTTGATTCATGGTACTGAAATCACTGTAGTCATCAGATTTTAAGACTTTTAAAAAGTATATTCCATCCTGGCAGAAGTCAAGAATATCTTTTATTTCAGCAAAATTGAAAAGGATGACAAGGATGGAGCTATTAAAATAGATAGTATCTAGGTCTTAACCATGGTGTAGGTGAATTCTGGAAGCATTCTCAGTATTCTCCCTTGGTCCTGGAGCCCAGGGACCTGCTGGAGTGTACTCTAGATTCTGATCCTGCAGCAATATTTTCTTCCAAAGAAACAAAAAGGATGTTACATGTGCAGGTCATGGCCAGCCATGGAGGCAGAATAAAAGCAGGCTCATAAAAGGGAACAGGACCAAGTCTGCATCTGCCACATGGTCTAGGCTCAACTAGATTGACTTTATGGATTGTCTTTCTACATTCTTTTTTGGTTTGCCCACCTATTAATAAAGAGGAAGAATGGAAAGCAGTTGGAGAGAATATTAGAGAAAATGCACTAATCATGAGCTAGGTAAAAGCAATAAGACCTTTAATGTCTTAAGTTATTAATATTGTGCCAGTTTAGTTTAGTTGTCGTTTAGTTTGCTTTCTGCAAAGCATCCTGATGCCTTTAGCACTGCCTGTTCAGCTGAGTGGCATGTGTCAACTGTCTCTTCCTCTAGGAAAATTAGTACATATACTTGTATGATTATGAGACAACTTTGCGATGTTTATTTATTTGGTGTAGGAAAAAAACCTTTTCATCTGAATTGTTTTCATGAAGATTTCTTTTGTACATGAGCCAATCAGAATGGAGAAAATGCTATAAATCTTTTGGCAGTCTGGGAAAGAGTCTCGGAAGAAATATTTGTAATAAGCAATATTTGGTTTATATCTGTTGTTGGCAACAGAGTTTCCAAAGAAAAGTTCCCTCCTATGACACAACCTGCACTACTATTTGCACTGTAACATACTGAGGACATTTAGGGTGACATAGCTGCAAAAACTTCTGCCCATATTGACATCTTCCAGAATTTGTTGCTACAGAATATAAAATGCACAATGTTTGAAGCTGAGGAGATTGCTTCCTCAAGACAGCTTAGAGGTTTAAAAAATTGCAATAATTTCACTTGACATTTAGGTCGGCCTGTACCACCCTGATGGTTCAGTTTACAGTGGAGGTTTCCTGTTTGAGCCCTTTAGCTGGCGTTCACAAACATTGTCAACAAACTGACTCAAGAAGATTTTCTTAGAGATATACTTCCATTTATTGCTACAAGAAGGAAAAGTAGGCATTAAACTTTGACTTTGGTGAGTTTCTGTCTAGAACCCTACTGCTCGTGTTGGCTTCAATGATAAAGCAACCATTTACAAATTTGCCCTTCTGTTCTTATTTTCATAGAAGCCAAGCTGACTCAGCAAGAGATGACTACAATAACTTTTAGACACATAAGAAAGAAATAACACTATTTTTCTTTAGCCTACTGTTTTCTTTAGACATTTTTCTTCCAAAAATGTAGGTCATCACCAGTAAAATACTTTTATTTAATTCCCGACTGAATTATAGGGTGCTTGGCTAGTAGAAAACAGCAGTATTTTAGACTTGTGTCTGCAGAGGACTAGATGTAAATACAGATGTGTAGAAATAATATCAAATAAATTCAAGCATTACTTCATGTTCTTTTAAAGCACAATCTCTAAGCTTTGGCTAAGTACCTTTGCACTTTATCTTAAGGTACCCCCCGTTCATTACATTCTTCCTCACAAGGTTTCTTTAGGTGGGCAGGTTTTATGCTGTGAAGGCTTTCCAATTCACATCTTGTGAAAGCTTTCTCTGAAATGTGAATCTTTTGCAGCATTTTGTCCCAAGCTGAATGACTGGACCTGCCATTCACCTCAGGCTTTTACTGAGCCCTGTATGTACTGCCTGAGCAGTGGCCATGAGACAGTGGCATCTCGTGTTCTTAGACTCTGCTTTTCTCTCTGAAAATTATGCAAACAGGAAGAAATGGCTATGGATGCCTGTGACATTTTCTCCTCATATCTCAAAAAGGCCATGAGATTACTTGGCTCCTACTGAAGCTAACTTTAGTGAGAAGGGAAAGCTTGCCTGGGAATAGTGAAGAGATAAGTCATTAGGTAGCATGCAATATGACACTCATTGTTTTCTGACGTGCAAATTGATTCATGTCTAAAAAGTCCCTGACCCTGGTGTCCCACTAAGTTTTATAGAATAAACATAAAAACAAAAAAACAACAAAAAAAAAGGCAAGAAAATATGGTAAACCAAAGAAAAATGGAAACAGAGTTTTTTGGTGAAATTCTTGGGATTTTAAATCCTCTTCTCAATGCCAGCCAGTTTTGGTTTTCCAGATGAAGTGCCAGATAGGTTTTCAAATGGCCCATTACCCGCATGGTTGATATAAACACACATGTTGGTGATCCAATGAACTTTCTCCTTTCTATTAGAAGTGTGGGCTGTGATCCTGATTGGGCAGGATTTTTACCTAATGGAAAAATATTTGGGGCCAATCTAGGCTGTACAGTCTTTGAGCTACAAAGAACGTCGACTTTACTGTTGTAGAGATCTAAGTATTCTTTTACGACTGGAGAAATAAACTATTATGTGACTGGTTAGCTCAAAATGTGAAAACCTGTGACATGTTTACTTGTTGCTAAATCAATACGTGTACTGGATTTTGAGCTTTTGTAGGGCACACAGAGCTGATCAGGAACTAGAAAATTGTGCAGAAGTGGGCTGGTCATGCTAAAAAGTCTGTTTTATTTGAATTTAATTTTATTTAAAAATGCCTTCATGCATATAAGAAAAGAAGTCACTAGAGCTATTGTAAGGGATCTCTGCATTTGGCAAGCAAACTCAGTAGTATTATCTATGGATAAACCTACTTGATGTATCCCATCATCAAACTCTTTTTAACCTTACTTTTAAAGTTGCTTTTAATTTTTCCAAGATAGAACTAAAACTTTCCATGCCATAGCTTTGCCTCAGGTTGTGTTTTATATTTTATATTTGGAAAAAAAATCAGGCTTGTCTGAGGGTAAGATAATAATTCTGGCATTTCTTTCCATTTGGGAAGTTTTACTGTTCTATGCTTTAATGAGACTTGAAGTTCGTCTTTTATGTACACCTCATGATTATCTGCCCCAATTCACCTTTTGTAATTTACAAACAGCTGGGGAACTTTTCAGAGCTCAGCAGTCTGTTATTCCTGATCAGCAGTCAGTTCCTTCCTTGTTCCTAGGAAGAGCTGGAGTTAGCAGATGTGTTTTCCATAGCATATTTGGGTATGTTTCCTTCATCTGATCCACTAAATTATTGCTCCTCTTGAAAATGATACTTCATGCGTAGTCTGGATGCGAGTACTTTGTTCAAGTTTGGATACTGGGACAGAAAATGAAACTGGTGTCTGCTCACAACCACCTTGACCCTGTGACAGAGGCAGAAGTCAATGGGGTCAAAATCAGCGAGGAAATCTGAACTGAGGAGGAAAAAGATGAGAAATACCAGTAAAACAATCGCCCAAGGAAATTCTTTCTAAGGAGTTAAACCCAGGTTGTGCATAATGCACACAGTCAGCACAACACAGTACCCAAGTGACAATGGGAGTTGAACAGAAAATGATTGTGTGCATTCATGTAATGAAAGCCTGTATTGCCTGATTAAGTTTGTCCAGGCAGTTTTCATTCTGGCTTTCCTCAATCTCTGAATGCTTGGCTTTGAACCAAAGAGTTCTTCAAGTTCTTCTAACATATAAAGTGTCATATATAAATGGTGCCTTTGTTTTGAAGTTTGTCACTTCACTGCTTCCTCCTCCTCACTGAAGAAAAACAAAACTCATTAAAGATGGTCACGAACAAAAGAAAATATATTGGTAAAAATTAATTTGTGCAAAAGTTGAAGTTTGATACTAGAATCCTGAGGCTGTTTTGTAGAAGCTGAAAAGAAAATTACACTTTTGACATGAGGAACATGACAGCTGGACTCTTCATCAAATCTTTTGCTTTGATATTCAGAAGTACTTGCATGTTAACTTCACAACAGATTTGTCAAAGAAGCTGCTGGCTTTCTCCAAGCTTTCTCCAAAACACTTGAAATGGTCATTCAGAAATGTTTATTTAGGAAGAGATCAAAAAGTCAAAATCCAGACAATTCTCTTTTACAAGATGGCCATTAAGGACAATGAAAAAGAAATAACATCTGGCTGAATGGTGGTTGTGACAGCTGAAAAATGAACAGTTTTTTGGACAGTAATTGTGACCTCGCTTCAATGCTATCTGTCTTCATTTGCATTTGTGCTGCTCCTTATTTTGACCAGTGAAAATGTGATGCAATCCACCTGCCCTTTCTTCATAAAAGGAAGCTGCAATTTTCATATGTTCTTTCATTTACTTCCAATTCAAAATTTCAAGTTCAATAACCATTAAAAGAAAAATTGTTCTGATCTGGGTAATCAGGAATAGCTTTTAGAAGAAAGTAAAATTGTACTTTTTTGAGGGTTTTTTTATTGATTCTTTTTTGTTTTAGTACACTTTGTTCAGAGAGAAGAAACAAACAAACAAACAACCCCCCAGGCATACAAGAAAAACAAAGAAAACCCCACCAATATCTGCTTCTTGCATTGGAGGGATTCCTGGTCTAATGGAGAATGGGCTTGTTTGTCACACCTGTGTGTTGAGGGACCACTCAACAGGAAGAGGCAGCAGTACTCAAGACAAGTAAACACTCATTAGTCCTCTACAGTTGGAAATTGCCCTTTAAAGACAGACACACAAACACAGTAGGGGGACGACAGAATAGAATGGAGAGAAACATGTTATTTCCTGTTTAGTGTCTGAATTTTTTTTTTTTTTTAATTTCATTTTCCCTGAGCAGAGCATTTGGGAAGAAGGATGGAGATCAAATTTTGTGTCAGAAGACTGCTGAATAGACCTGAATATGTCATTCCCTTTCCATTTCCTTTTCCTCTCACCTGTTTATCCCTTCCACTTTTACAAACTAAGATTGTCCTTGAGCGAACTGTCCAGTTGTTGGCTCCACATATGTATATGTGTTGACCTGCCTGTGCACACTTTTTATCTTCCAGTCCCTATATTGACTCACCTTGCCTATGATTGATTCCTCCTGTTCATGCTGTAGAGCTGCATGGTCACTGCTGTGATTCAGATTAGACCTTACTGTGTGGGCTTACTCTTCCAGAAAAACCTTTGATCCACCCTCAGAGTTCTTTGTTTATATTTTACTAATTCCAATATTAACTTGTTTTTGGTAGATCTTAGTTTGTTGTCTTTCTCAATCTGTGAAACTGCTTCTTAAGTGCCATGTCTCCAGGAACGTTCGTATTTGATGGATTCATCATTTGAAAAGAGGCCACACCACAAACAGATGGATATTTGATATGTCCCCATGGTCTAGAAAAACCCTATTACCTTTATCTCATCAGCTCCCAAACCAATAAAAGGGGCAAGTAATCATTTTTGCTACCTGACAAATGCATGGGGACCATATCTAAAGTGAGATCTTAGACTATGCTTGAACACATCTACTGGAGACAGAGCTGTAAAATGCCTTCTCAGCCTTTGTGACTTCTACACCTGTACAGACCAAGCAGGGGAAGAAGTTCTCATTGAAGGAGATAGAAATCCAAGGAAAGCCTGTGTCACAGGGGAATTATCCACCTATATCTGTCAAAGGTGAACATTTAGTGTTACACTAGTAAGAGCGGGCAACTGTGGTCAAGGGAGCTGTCACAGAGATCGTCTTTGTAACTTCTGACATTCTTAGTCACTATAAATGACATATGTTTTAAAGGGACCTAAACCCTGCAGTTTTGGTTTTTGTTTCAGTCTTTAGACAAATACACTTCCAACAGAGTTTTAGAAAGTGTCACTCCCTTCTAGAAGAAAGAACAGGAAATGTTGCATGTTATTGTTGTTATTGGCAGTCTTGCTTCCATTTTTTCTGACAAAGCAGACAGTGGAAAAACAAATAGAACAACTACATTCTTTTTCTGTAATACCAACAAAGATATCTGTTGGAGGAGGAGAGTGTGGTCTCTACTGCTTTAGCTAAATGTGGAACTGAGAATGTCATGGAAACAGGGGTGGTTCTGCTCCAGAAAATTTATTCTGAAGGTGAATCCTCTGGGAACATAATCAATGGGAGCAGAGATGTAGAAAGAGAACCACATAGATACAGATTTGTGCATGGTTAGAGGAAATCTGCTTTAGCAAAAATACAGCGTTCCTATTGAGTCTGAAGATGTTGGAAAGTTTGGCAAAATTAATGATTTATGTATTTTTTTTTATTCCATGGAAACATGCAAAGTAAGCTGGAAGGGAGCCTTCTTGGTCATCCAGTCAAGCTGCAAGGATTAGAACAACTTATGGTGTGTCTGTGAGATATTTGCTTAACTTGATGTCTTGGAGGATTTCACACTTTTTCTGGGCAATTTAATACAGTTTTTTATTAAGTTCCTTGGTAAAAGATTGGGGAAGGTTTCAAATTTATTACTTATCTATTTCAAAAATATAGAGAAAGGGTGTTCTTACTGAAGTATCTTGTGCTTGACTTGATACCTAAAGAGGCTAACCTGGAACAGAGGCTGGACAGAGTTAAAGGGATAAAGCAGGTAATTATTGAAAGACCTTCAAAAGATACACCTTGGGCAGCACAAGAGCCCAGCTGAGGCTCTGCCCAAGATGGATGCATAGCAACAAGTTTTCACACTTTTATGAGTTTTGGTCCACTTACATATTTGGGGTCAATTGTCCAATTTCAGCTTCATTATGAAGTCCCATCCTCCCAGATTGCTCTCCTCAATTCACTGCTGCTTACACTTCTTGGGCCTGAGGCTGTAGTGGCTATCCTCAGCTCTCAGGCTGGAAAAGGATTGTTTTGTCGAACTAAACTGTGAAGAGAACTTGTTAACACGTTATATGAAGTTCTGAGTCACACACTGAGGCAGTACAGAATCTAAAAATATGAAAGCTAAAACTTAAGGCATCAGATTTGTAGTTAATA
The DNA here is from genome assembly GCF_028769735.1 of Zonotrichia leucophrys gambelii. NCBI lineage: Eukaryota > Metazoa > Chordata > Aves > Passeriformes > Passerellidae > Zonotrichia > Zonotrichia leucophrys. Next base: position 15,066,829 of record NC_088172.1, on the reverse strand, counting down.
AAATCCTGCAAGCTGCACTAGAAAGATCGTCTCAACAAAGGGTTAAAATCTGTCACAGGAGAAGGGTTCCTAACTTGCCTTCAGATATTTACATGTTAAGTATAGGCTTGTTACCCTTGGCTCCCTTTATAGAAACAGGCACCTTTGAAGGATAATTAATCTTTCCTTTTCAGCCACTCAACCTTTGGGAGGTGGAAACTCGTGATTTCCTACAGCTTTTTCTTTGAATAAAGCCACTCCACTTTCATCTGTTTCGTGCTTGTTTTGCAGGAGTATGCAGGTAACAAAGTTCGGGATTTTTTTTAGAAACAGTGAATTTTAAGCACTCAGAAGATTATTTATTAGAAGTTTAAGGAAAGCAAGTTTCAGAGTCAAGAGGATTTGTTATTCAGAACAGGTGCCTTAGGCTGTCAGAGAGCCAAAATGTTATAATGTAATCTTAATGTTCTATCATAATTTAGTTTAATGTCAGATATAAAACATGTTCTATGAATTCTGTCTGAATGATACTAAAAGCAATACACTTTTCTGGCAAATTATCTCAGACAAGGGATTTGTTTGAGAACACTGAAAGCTCTCATGAAAGGAGACTGCATTTTTATATTGGAGCTGCTTCCTTTGTCTGCTTCCTTTGTCTGCAGCAAATTTTCTAAGACTCCCAAGTGAATATTTAGTGCCTAATTGAAAGAGAAAGAAAACAAATTGAAATATTTATCTTTGAATTCTCTATATGAATAGGCCAATACATAATGTGATTTAGATCCTGATTGTCATTTTTCTTTTTTTTTAAGCTGAGTATACTTACTTTTCCTCTTTTTTAAGCAAGACTGGAGTCTATAAAGCTACACTGTTGTATAGATTCACCCATGGTGTGCATTGCTTCTCACATGGGGGGTTTTTTCTCTCCTGCTTATATTCGTCCAATTATAACGTGAAATGTCCAGGAGGAGAAAGTGCCAAACACTCCAGCAGGTCTACAGTGATTTGATCAGTGTCTTAAAATCCTGTTTAGAGAGAGAACCTATTTTAAAACAACAGTGGGTTATTATTTGGAGTTTCTTCAGTGCAGATTTCAGTTCATTAGAAGATTTCTATTGCACATGAGTAAACTTACTCTCAAATGCTACCAGCTGTACAAATCTAGAGGTCAAACCCTAAGCTAATTCACTCTCCAGATACTTGTTTAGCTTCTTTTACTAATGCTAGTATTTAAGAATTTGATCATAACTCAAGGAATTTTATTTCTTATGGAGATCACAACTTTATATGCAGTCTATAATGTAAAATCATAGGAGTTTCAAATTTTATGTTTTGGTTATTTTTTAGCCACCAACTTTTCTTATTACTGTCTGTATTTCTTCATTCTCAGATTTAGTAGTATGATTTCTTTACTTGCAGCAGTAAATGATAAAAACTAAAATAACTTTTAAATTTAAATTAATTCAAGATTTTGGAATGTTTTCTTACATATCTCAAGCCTGTCTTGCATATACCAATTTTTCCATATTCTAGAAGATGTTTCACTTGTGGTGATGGTATATTTTTTCTAACAGAGAAAAAACAGAATTAAATGCTGCTGAGAAGAATGTTGCATAAATAAATAAGAAAAGCAAAGCAATTCACTAGTTTTTCCCTCTGGATTTTCCATTACTTTTGTTTTATTTTATAATTTCTGGTATCACAATAATATATCAAAGCTGCTCTTTGCAAGCTCTTGCAACATCAGATGCTTTGAAAAGGTGAAGGTTGTTAATATTATTAACAGAAAACTAATTTCAGGATCTAGCAGATTACACCCCTCTTGTCAGAATGGGCTGAACACCTCCACAGGAGAGGGGGTAGAGAACAGTGCTTCTGACCAGTTTTACTGTATTAGTCAATAACATTTAGAGAATAAAAATTAAATATTTGTAGTGAATCCATATGTCTACAAATATTTAAAGACAAAAAATGTAGCTGAAAATGTTTGTCAAATAGTGTCCAGGAAATTACATTTACTTGTAGTTTTTTCAGCTAGGAGAAGAAGCCAGCTGAATTCTTGGAAAATGATCCACTGTGAATATGCTGAGTTTTGGAAGAAAAAAGAGTGCAAGGTTCATATGAAGTGCCTGTTAGTAAGACTGGATTTGACCCGACTCTAAGTGCCACATTTACCTTATCTTATCCTGTTGTGACTATGTGCAATGTTCATTCATTGGTCTTTATACTTATAAGTCACATTTTATCTCAGGTAATTTGGAACTAATATATTCCTTGAGAATTCCTAAGCTATAGCATATTTTCTCTAATTAAAGCCCTGGTATGAAAAGTATTTAGTCCTAGCTGTTACCACACACCAACAAAGTACCAGGAATAGAGTGGAATTAAGCTACTTTGCAGTCCCTGTGTGCTAACACTGTTTGCTTGCTAAGCTGCAGCCACGCCAGTGTGGGTTGCCTTTTCCTTAAAGAACCAGCCACCACACTCCCTCTGGCTGCAGTGTTCCTCAAACTAATGAGCACAGTGGTGCAGGAGAGGATTTCAGTGTGACATCTCCTAAGAAACACCACAGAGAAGAGGATGCTTGTGGGTTCCCATGGCTCTTTCGCACACATTAAGGAATAATGATACTACAGTGAATAATGTACTGGAGTTATATACTCTAATGTATTGATATAATTTACATATAAAAACTTTTTCATTTGTTAAATTACTTCCAACTCCTTTACTCTGTGTTTTAAGCAAATGTGATTGATGGTGCTAATTATTTTTGAAGATAGAGCAGGTGATATCTGTGACAGAGTAGCTGAAGAACAGCAAAATACGGGTATTGATTACAAGTATTTGGATAAAGCGTTGCTGTTTGGAGCCTGAACCTCTTATTCACATCCCTTGCTCAGTTCTGCTTTACAGGAGGCTGCCAATACTCCCCACATAGCTCTGCTAGAATTTGAATGTAATCATATTATCTTCCTATCAAATAAGGATTGTAACTGGAATCCTGGCTAGCATCTTACTCTCTGCTATAATTGCAGTCTCTCCATTAATATAAAGAATTAATGAGTGTAAATAGAGCAGTAGAAAGTTCTAGCCAAAACTCTGGAGTTGCAGTCTGGGTAGTTTTGATGTGCTCAGCAAGGAGAGTTTATGCATAGTTGCTTGCTATGCAGATCACTGTTTTATCTCATCTTGGCACCAAAATGATTCAGAGGGCAGTGTTGAATTAATCTGCCATCCCAGGGGACCTAGTTTGGTGGGGTTTTGAAGCCTAGTTTTGAATGCTATTAATTTATCCCTTACCGGGATTGTTGGTTTGTTGGTTTTTTTTCTGGTTTTTCTTTTTTTTTAACCTGACAACTATAAAACCGATCATTATGAGCTGATGGTCATGTTTTTGAAGACAGGATTTTCCCTCAGCCATCTTTCTGACCCTCGTGGTGGCACCCCAGGATGCATTTCCTCTTTCAGAGGAGGCTGCAGCCTGCTGCCTCCCCTCAGGGCAGCAGACAGGGCTGCAGCAGGCTCATCACCCTCTCTACAGGCGAATTTTACATTGTGTCAGGTCTGCCTTTACACAGGGAGAATACTTGCATTGCAAGAGTATGTCCCAACATTTTAAGGCATTGATGTTTGTGATGTGGAATACTAACTAGACATTTTATTTTAAACCCAAGAGTGTAATGACATATTTTCTGCTCACTCTCACATGGCTCTGATTTTCAAGGCCAGCTATGCATTTGACTATGGGTGAAAAAACTGTGTGACATTTTGGTAGACAGTGTTTTACTTTCTTAATATGTGGAGGCTTGCAGTAAATGATGGGTAGAGTAGGGCCAGGGAGACTCCAATGGACAGAGTGTGAAGATCAGGAGTAAGACGTGCCTGTTGGTTTGAATGAGATATGTTTAGTGCAGCCCACAGAGCCCTGACCCTAAACTTCATGGCATCCAGCCCAGAGAGTGAAATGTATCCCAACAATAAATCACCAGATTTTTGTTCTATATGACTGTGTTAAAGCAACAGTCTGTAAAAGCTGGGACCACCAACTATGTTGTTTCTGTTGCATATCTGCTCTAACCAAATCACTGCTTCTTTTTATAAGTCAAATGTTACTGAGATGACTGAGAACATTATTTAGTAAGCACAGGTCTGTGCTGTTCATCACCCAGCAATCTGTGCTTGATTTGCAGTGCCCCCTTATCTGGTTTCCTTGGGGAATATCTCAAAAAATTGAAACCATATTTTGCTACTTTCACATCTTCACATTCCTTCAGCTCTTGCTATGAAAATTCTAACCATCATTTCCAGTTACTTAAAAAAACCTAAACCTTGAGACAAAGCATCATTTCAGCTTGCCCTAAACAAAATGATTACAATCTAAAGAACATTTAATTATATTGCAAAAGTTTTCCATTGTTGGAGCCTATGTTTTGCTGGACCAGACTCTGTTCTGCTTTTAGCCATTTTAAGAAATATCTTTCTTTTACACTTGTAATACTTCAAACTCTTTTTTTGTATGTTTTCTTAGCTTGGAAAAGAGGGCAAGATGTCAGTCTTCAAAAAAATTCAATTTAATTTCTTTGGAGCAGTAAACACACAGCGAAATTTTCCAGGGAGGGTGAGAAGAGCAATACTTTGCATAGAAAATTTGCAATATTGAAGTGTTCCCTTCTTAAAGAAAATCCAAACAAACAACAAAACATAAAGTAATTGAATCCTATTTTAAAAGACGCTTCAAACACTCATGAAAGAAAAGACAGCACTAATGTTCTTGTCCTGCTCCACTCTTTGGCAGGCCACGATGGAGATCCACTAGTGAAAAAATTTACATATGCATGTAGATGTATGTATATATATATATATATATATATATATATATATATATGTGCATATACATATTTGTATACCTGTGTGTGTGTGCCTGTATTAGTGGTATGAGACAAGTCCAAAGATATTGAAATTTCAAGAAAAAAAAGTATAATAGTGTAATGCAGAGGTAATGGCTCTTTCTGAAGCACTCATCAAGAGATCCATGTCTCACTGTGGCCATGGTGACTCAAGAGGAGATCTTGCCATGTTCCTGAGGCACATCATCAGGCATGGGTATAAACTTGTCAAACTGTGTGCCACCAAGTCTCTCAGGTTCAGAGAACTGTTCCAGCTTTGTGCATGAGTTTGAGCAATTTGGGCTGCCCTGTACTCTGCCTTCTCTGCAGCCAGAGAATGGGGTACTGCTGTCTTTTAAGACTTTCAGATCTCTGTTGGATATCCCCTTTGCTGGCTTCTGTGGTTCCTATTCAGTCTGACATCCTCCTGGATGGGCAAAGTTCTCCAGGAGTTGGTGTGTTTTCTTTAAAAGTGGTCCATATTTTTGATTTGATAGGAATGTACCAGGTCAGTGCTTAAGGCTTTAAATTTTTTTCAACAGGTTTTACATAGTTTTAGGTGACAATAGCAGAGTATTTTGAAAAAGGGTTATACTGGGTTGGATTCTGCATAGATTTGGTACTTCCCTGGCAGTAATACTGAAACATTGAAGAGCTGGAGTTAATTAGAAAAGACTGTGGGATGAAGATGGCAACTAAAGACGTGAAGGTTGGGGAGCCTGAGCTTTAATTAGCTCATCCTGCTAGTTTTTATATATCACTGAAAAGTGAGGGACTCCTGCCTCTGTTTCCATGTAAGAGCTTGGTGTACTATACCTCTAAAATGTCTCTTCCTTACAAAATAAAACCAGAATATATTAAGTATTTTTGATATTGTGGAGCATGGTTTTCAATGTTTTTCGTGTTACTGGAGGGCATCAGTGTCATTTTTGCTCCTTGAACAACTATGCTTTCATTCCCTTAACAGGAAGCTTTTATGGGATTTTTTTTCACATGCTTCCCACTCATTTTTCTCAATGATCTTCCAGATAAATTATTCAAAGGGTTTTGGCTGTAGGCTACTGTTGCCTTTTCTTGGAGTGGTGTTGCTAAAACACATCATGCAGTCCCTCAGGACATTTTCATGTGCCCACTATATGCAAGACCTTTATTTAGCCTTTAAAAAGCCGCTTGCACAATTTTGCAACCAAGGTCTGAATACATATGTCTCAATAGCTTTTATTTGAACAAAGCATGTGTGTATGCAGAGCAGGTTTTGTACAAAAATAATTCAATAGATAACATTTGCAGATGTCTCTCAACCTAGCAAAAGTTATCACTGGAAATCAGCACCCACTTTCTAATGAGATCCATTTATTTATCAGAGCTGCTAGTGAAATGTCACAAAAATATCTGTGAGATTGTTCAGCTGACTTGGAAACTCATTTGAGCTGGTTAGCAGGAAAATTTTAGCTAACACCAAGTGTGATGCAACATGAGCACTTTTAGGGTTCTAATGTTCTAATCCTTGTGCTTGTTTGCTTAGTGAAAAAAGTTTCAATCCGCTGGAATGGCTGCTCCTTCAGTGCCTTAAATCAAACATAGCTGGAGGCCTCAAGATGAGAAAAATAAATATTTGAAAAAAAACCGGTCTGTTTGCAAGGTCCTCAATAGCCTGGTTCCTCTCTGACACTTTCATTTTCCCCTTCAGAAACTTAAAAGGAATATGCAGACATCCTGGGCACCTAAAACCAGTACTAAAGGGGCTGAGAGGCAGGGCTGGTGAGTTGTGGGAGGAGATTATAAGCAAGAACAGGGTAGCCTTTCAAGGGTGTTTTAACCTTTATACATGCTTGACTGCTTTGAGCTCATCCTGTTTGGTAGAAAGCATGAAAATTAAACTGAACCAGAAGGGCAGAAACTTTTTTACGTTGAATAAAATGGTTTAGCAAACACTGTCTGTTTATTCCTCGCTTGGAGAAAAGGGCTGCTCTTTCATAAAATACCTTACATTCTATTTTCACTGAAACCCAACAATATTTGTCTCAGAATGTTTAGTTATTTGTGAGGAGGAGACTTTATATGCAGTAAAAAATACAGAAATACCTTCAACCTTGCTTTTATTGCTGGTATTGTTAGCTTTACAGCATTTTTATTGGAACATAAATGCAGAAGGGATCTATTTGGATCATTGGGTCCGGACCATGCTTTGCAGCCAATGTCACTATATGTGCATCATACTCTTCATAAAACCAGATGGAAGTCTATCAGTAGCTAGGAGTACTCAGACTAAAAACCTATCTGAAGCCTTTTTTCAGTATTTCAGTGCCATAATAGCTATAGACCCTTATCTAATTTCCAAACTCCAAATTTTAAATATTTTCTTACTAGATAGTCATCCATTAATATATACTGTGAATGAACTAAAGGGATTAGTTAAGAGAGGGATATTGTAACAATTTGTGAATCCAGTTAAATTCTCCAGGGTAGAGCATACTGTGCCAATAGAAATATTTGCATGGTACTAAAAATTAATGTATGTGGAAGAATATAAATCAAGTAATTCAATGTGAGCTTTTAAAGCTTCCACATGATTTTCACATCTTGCTTGAAGAATGAAAAAGATATTCTGGTAGTAACCTCTGAAAGTGCAACCAGGCGCATTGTTCATGTGCTATAGGTTATAATTTTAAAACACATAGTGATAGAAATGACTATTTGTTTAATATTGTCATTCATGGAAACCCAGTGTAAAACTGTTACTTTTATAGAGGCTTGGAAATGTAAATAGTTTTGAAGGATTGGAAGCATATAAATATGCATGTATGAGAGTCTATTCACCCTTTGATGTGGCAATGGTTAAGTCCTGCACAGACTGTGCTCCTTTCACAAGCCATGCAGGCACAGCAGGGCAGGGAGTTTCTCATCTGTGTGGGTAGGCACTTCTGCAGGCTTGTGGGGAAGATATACATCTTGATTTCTGAAAGAGATACGATAGTCCTGAAATACGGGGCTTGGCTTTCACTAAAGGTTTCTTTACCCTTTTCTTCAGGAAAGTGAGTCATGGGATTTGCTTGTGTTTATCCGTCACTCTCCAGCTCTCATGTTACTCAGGGGAAATTGGTGCATCACCCTGTGCACCGGTGTGTCTACCAAGGTGACAAAAATATGCCCTTTGAGGGGTAGTGCAGCAGACTGGTCCTTCTCCTGCAGTCTTCTTGCAGCTGACTGACTGATAGGAAGATGTGGGACAGGTTTGAACTGATTTCTTCCACACTTGGGAATCAGGCTATGGAGTGATGGTCCACTTCAAAGGTGCAGCAACAAATGTGATAGAAAGAGCTGTGGTAAATAAATAAATGAATTTTGCCTCATATCCTATATATTGCATATGCTTGTTATAGTAATTATTTGCTTAATATAATTATTCAGTCAGTGTCTTGACAAAATTCCATAGGTCTATACAGTATTCCAGAGAATAGGAATTTTATTATAAAATGTATTGCCAATGAATAATTTGATGTTCCTTTTGAAAGACACAGTCTGACCACCAAGGTGGTTATTAAAATGGCCACAATATATTATTTTCCATAGCAGGATTAAGCAGATAAAATAGTGGTATTCATAGCAGTGTTTGGGAGGTTTGGCTGTCAGCGATCTTGTATCAGTGATGTGATAATAGGAAGTTTTAGAGAGGAAAATTGAGCAAAGAGGAGGCTTTTGATGCTGACATAGAAAACAGGCTAGACTGAGTAATGATCTAAGGAGATGGTTGTCAGTGCCTAAATGGGAAGGGAGAGGGAGCAGGCTGCTCTCTGTCAGCCTAGAGAATCTTGCACACAATTTTACTTCAGCTCCCCAAAATGTTTTCAAAATAGTTCAAAGTATTTTAAAATAATAGTTCAAAAATACCACCTCTGACCCATACCTATCCTTTGCCTAATGATTTCCTGCCACATCCTGTTCTTGACCAGGACAGCTCAGAAGGAACAATGAGTACTGTTTTCTTGAAAAGGTAAATCCTTAAATGAAGCATTTGCAGCCCTTGAAGAGCCCAGTAGGTCCTATTTCTCCTCTGCTGTAGCTGCTTTTTATTGAGATGCATTAAGGGGACAAAAAATAGGTCACAGATATGGTTGCACAGATTATTTCCTTTTCATTCCTTTGCATATGTGAAGATTTATAGAAAACGATGCAGATTTCCACAGACTATGTCTAGGGGAAAAAAAGGTCAAGTTTCCAACTCTAGGTCCTTGATTCTTAAGTTTCTTGGACAAGATTGGACTAATTATTGAGGTAATTCCCTAGTACTGACAGTCCAATCCTGTCAGAACAGAAATAAGATGAATTTGAATTGATGGAGTTTTATCTTCACTCTGTTTCTTCAGTAGCTCTTTCTTCCTTCTTCACTTGTGTACAACTGTAGAGGGCACAAATCAAAGCCAGGACTACTGATCTTTTAGTACAGGGTCCCTGGGAGTTTTTCCTCTGAGCAAAAGGATTCTCAGCTGATTGAGTTGTGGTTAAATTTGCAAACCCAATGGGCTTTGGTCCTTTGAACAGTGATATATGATATATTTCACATGTGGAACATATGAAATTCTTTGTCAGCACTAAGAAGACATAGAAGGTGAATTATCTGATTTAGACATTTGGGTGTTTATGGATCACCTCAAATGATTTAAAACAGAGAACTGCTATTTGAGGCATAAATAATTCCAAGTGCTAAAACAGCATATCCAGATTTGCTGCAATATCTGGATGCTCCCTTGAGCTACTGTGTTACTGAAAAGCTCAGGAATAAAAAATTTGACTACTCATATTTATACTGATGCCAGCCTTCAGAAAAGAGTACTTTCAGGGGAAGTTATCTGCGATCTTCAAAGGGGTAAAGGCAAAATAGATTAAAAACTAAATGAGAAAAGCCAGCAGGAGAGTAACCACATGCCTCTTTCATTTGTAAAGGTGTTAAAATGCTGTGTAAGATCCTTTCTGTACTTCACACTTAAACCTGCAGACTACTAGAAATATTTACAACCAATGAAAGCCACAATATGTGCAGGGAATTTCTTTCCTATTTTAAAGTGTAACTGTCTAGAATATTTGAACATGATTTTGTGTCGCTCCCATTGTTCTGTAGTGCATAAAATGAGAGTGCTCAGCTGAAAGTCCTGGCCCTACACTGCTGAGTCTGCAATAAAAACCTCTTTGAACCAGGGGATAAGAAGAGCTACATTCTCCTGGAATTATCACAAGTTCTGAATGGCCTTGATAAAATGTACATAGGCAGAAGTGCTTCCCTTTTGACATACAAGAATGTCCTTGTTACAAAGTCTTGTACACAGTACTGCCAAGACCTGATTTTGTTTGTAGGTTTCCAGATGATAATTTAATAGAGATAATATAGAAGGATAATGTTTGAAGGACTTCTGTGTACATGCATTTTGCTGCTCTCTCAGGCAGTCTGTCTGTAAATATTTAAAATTTTTAGAAGCCACATTTAATCCTCTCAAAACTAGAAAAGAGATAATATTTAGTTTAAGAAAAAGCAAGATATATATCTTCTGGAATATTTACTTTTCTGGAAAAGCTTCTTGACCTTTAACTTATGTCATCTTAGCTCTGCTTTCAGTGTGATTTTTTAGGTTTCAGCAACTGTTAGATATTTATGGAATGGTAGTGCCTGAAACCCTCAATCACTCTCCTGTATATAAGAACACCACATACCCACAGTGGGAAAACTTCTGAAGAGCATCTAGAAGACTTTGGGCTTTAAAAGACCAGGTAACCAGGTTAAAAAAAAAAATAATTCAGTGTTTACTGTGGAACCACAGGACAGACTGATGAAATGAATTGCTTGAGATCAAGTGAGAAAACTGTGGGAGAATTTGGAATTTGTGAGTCCCTGACTATCAGCTCAATTACAGTCTGAGATTAGAGACATTTCACAAATATGTTCAACCTGCAAATCTTGGACTTTTGGGGCTGAATCCAGGTGCAAGTTCCAAGCTGGGCTGTACCTCCCTGCTGGCAGGGGTAGTCTGTTGGTGCTGGTCTTATGAATCCTCTGAAACCTCAGTTGTGAGACACTGTCTTCAAAGGGAACACTAGTCTGCTAGGCTGGCATTGCTTGGGCTCATCCATAGAAACCATTCCCTGAACCCAGTCTAGAGGAGTGAGACTCTTTGCAGAGACATTCTCATTCCCTGCTCCTGGACTATCCTAGTCCTCACTTGCCCACTCCAGAGGTCCTCAGTCCTGTGGGGCATTGGTATGCAGGTCATGGGGCTAGAAGTATGTAAATGCCTGCCCTAGGCTGGATTAATGTCTGATGTTACCCAGAGAAGGAAAAATTACTTCCACATAATTTCATATATTCTCTGGGGTAGTTTTTTGAACATTCCAGAGAAGTGCTGTATGTTCACCTCAGTTTCTTACAGCTTTGTAGATCCACATACTGGACATTTCTGAATTATTTTTTTTCACTGTGCAAGACACTGAACTCCTTCCTTGGCTGTTGTTCTGTACCTTCCTTTGACATTTGTGGGAAGGCTCTCTCCCTCTCCCTCCTTAGCACAAGTTTTTACTGGTAGCATTTTACGGATGCAATAATCATTTAACCACGCTAGTGAACAAGAAAGCAATATTTAGGCATGAGTCCTACAGTCTGCAGCATTCAGTGCTCTCTTCATCAGCCATCCACAACTTCCCTTACTATTGCCCACCTGGAGGGAGCCACAAAACATCTGGGGAGGAGAGTCCTGCCTGCAGTGATGGGGATATCAGGGCTGCGGCACATCCTGCCCTGAGCACCCACCAATGAAAGTGAATCAATTGCACATGAATGTAAGTCAGTAAATCAGGACGGGAAATAGATGGAAAAGATTCTTGATTTTCTTGGTTTTCAGTTTATGCTCTTGTGGTTACACTGCTGGAAAACTTCAACAGCTTTTGATGATGAGAGAGTAAGAGGTTGCATGAAACTGCTGTTCTGCTCCGAGTTCCCTGCCCCTGAATGGACTATTATGGGACAAACTATATGACAAAAGAGGAACCTTATAAGGAACCTTATCCCATCTGTATGGTTGAGGCTGAGCCCTGATTTAAAATTGGCTCTTAGCACAACTCATGTCCAAAAATAGATGACGTATATTTATTCATCTTTAACTGAAATTACCATGCCAAGACCAACTTTGTTGTAAAAGCATAACAAAAAAAGTATTCCGTTTGTTGTATGCCTTTGTCCTATCTATGTGCAATTGATTTCTGGTTTACAAAACAAAATCTAAACAAAACAAAAAAAACCTGAAAGAGCCAGTATCAACACAATTGTCCTGATACAACTTGTTCACATCAAGGAATCAATTTAAGAGTGGTGTCAAAGACAGAATATGCTGAAAATCTTTTTTCCTTGTGAGTTTTGTAGTAATTTGGTTTCAATAAAAATGGATTGAGTTTGCTTCATTTACATTAAAACATCTTCTGGTGAAAAATTTCCTTTTTTTTTTCACCCCCACATTTTTCTCAGTTTGGGTAATGAAGCTTTCTGTAGAGAAGACTCAAAGTCTTCAATTCAAAAAATATACTGGTCCTATTGAAGTACATAGTAAATCCCTCAATTCACCACTGTAGATGCCGTAGATTCCAGCTGCAACTTTATTCCCATCTCACTTGAGGGAACACAAGTGAAGTAGGCCAACAGGATAGAGGAAGAGACAGGCAGCTTTTGTGCTCTGTCGTTTATTGGCTTCAGAGTTTTTCAGATTATATTTTAAGAAAAAAAGATCATCTTTGGTTTCAAGGTGCTTTGATTGTTTACTTCTTAAACAGAGAAAGTTACAATATTTCGGAAAGCTGTCTGAAAATGCTGAAGAAAAGAGGGAGGGAGGAAGACTATGGTTTATCTTAGAAAGGCACTTCAGGTTTTAGCATATACCCCAATCTATAAGGCAAAACCAAGCCTCTAGCATTAGTATTTGAGCACCTTGCTACTTCCAAACCATATTACTCTGAATATTATAATCAACCCAGTGAAGCTCAAATTCACACTCTTTTTTGAGCTCATAAAATCAGTTCTCATGAATACTAGAAAGCAGAACGAGTTGAACACTGAGATTAAAAACAACTATTGAAGGATTTGAAGGCATTTGAAATTTGTGTCATGCTTTATAAAATATGTAAAACATACCAAAACAAACAACTCTCTGACAAGCCTGTTCTGTTTCTTCTAAGCAAAGCATATATTTTTAATATAGATTTAAATATTGAGTGTCCTCACAGTTATGGCTTCCATCTGGGTTAATTTATTCTGTTACAATATGAAGGTATGCATGATAAATTATGCATTTGTTTCCAGACATGAGAATTTCTTTCCTTTGGAATTACATGAAAGCAAAGGTTTCCCTGCTTCTCTCCAGGGCTGCAGTGTGCTCTGCAGCCTGTGCACTGCCGTGGCAGAGAGCTGAGACACCCCACACTCACACGTATTTGTCACTGTGACCTCATCTGACCCTGATTTTAGGGCAGTTAGAAACTATGCTGCTTACTGTAAATGCAGCTCAGACCATGTAGAGAGGAATTTGGCCTGCCATGGCAGTACCACAGATGTAAATAATTCTCATGTTTTCCCGTGACAAATTTGTTCACTGCATTTTTGGACTGGATTCCACTCAGGGAGAGCCATGTTGGCTCTTTAAAAGCTGTTGGACACAAAGTAACACACAATACCTTTTTTTTCTTTCTGATTGTGCTGCTTTCCTCTAATGGTATTTCTGCTAGCAGTCCTGCCTGTAGAGGTTTTGAGGCAGCTATCTTGTAATCTAACTCATGTCAATTAGTTGTCAGTCCAGACAAAAGCCCTCTTATTCAGTCTGTGTAACTAGTTCCCAATAAATCTTTCTTGTGCTCTATCAGCACATATGGTACGTTTTTTTTTCAGTCCTCATTTTGTAGCTTTTATCAACAACTCTAGTCAAGAGACCAAAACCTCTTTCCCACTCTAGCTTTATTTTATTCTCACCTATGAGAGTAGTGCAATAAAGTGGAAATGAGTGAGGTTGAGTAATTACACACATCTCTCTTTTAACTAATATTTAAGGAAGATGTTATATGTATGAACATAAACCATTTAACTCATTATTCAGGAAAATGGATCAATGTGAAGATGACATGTTCCTACATGGAATTAAGAAACTGAAGAAATTTGTATGGACCCAAAAAAGAAAGAAACAGTGAAAAGAGATTTAATTTCTTAGAGCTGAGTCTGCCTCATTAAGTAATGGTGTTTGTCTTGCCTGGGGACTGTCTCATGAATGGTTCTAAAGGTTTAATATTTGGGAAGGCACAGGGTGCCCGAATTTTAACTTAGTTGGTGGCCTTGGTCACTCCTGTGATTAACAGTGTACTAACAGAAACAGGGAGCAGAATGACCTAAGTGAAAGAGGTTTAAAATGAAGCTTCAATACAGAGAAGTGTGAGGAAGTAAAGTTCAGCAAACAAGTGAGTGTTATGGGAGAAACACTCAAGGCAATTCAGGCACGAAAACTTTGAAGAGTTTATATGAGTTAGGGTAGAACCACAAACCACCAAAAGATAGTATTGCAACCTCACTGTCAGTTTTGCCTTATTTTGCACATGTGGGGTCTGCTCCCAGATGAGAACTTTGAGCCTGTATAGTTTTGGTCAGGTTCCAGCCCCTACTTGAAAGAAATGTGTCTCCAGTAGTGAAAACCAGAGAGCAGCCAACATGAAAGATGCTCCTTCCTGAACTCAAGAAGCAAATGGGAAAACACCCTGGAAACAAATGAGTTTTATTGCATTTAGGCCTCTAGAAATAAGGAAGAAAATTGGTACTAGACGGCAGAGACAGAAGCTATGGTGTCAGAATGGAGGCAGGCAGAGGGGTCTTTCCCAGCTGGTAGCCCAGACTGCCACAAATCCTCGCTGCACGGAGAGTTGAATCTTAAGGTAGAAGCCTCAGTATTGCATTCTTGAAAGGCTGGGAGTTTAATGGCCAGTCCATGTCAGACAGGAACCAAGGGAATTGGAAATAGTTGCCTGCTCCTCCTGAGAGGAAAGAATAATCTGCAGCCAGCCTCAGCATTTCACACAAAGCGTGGTAATGCCAGAGCCCCATGTGAGACACTGAAGATCAGTTGCCAACAGCTCCTTTGGTTTCACTTTGCATTGATGATTCCTGTGAACTTTAACAGATCTGAGAGAGGGTCTGGGGATGATCTGAAAGAGATGATTTGTGTTTTCCCATCTGAATATAAAAATCAGATATGAATCAATACATCTTGAAGGCAAAGAGTAACTTAAATAATATAGACATTGTTGCTGTGCTGTTATTGAGATGTCCTCAGTGTGGAACGATGCTTAATATGGATGTTGAATGCAGATAAAATCAATTTAACAAATACTGTGAGTGGCTAACTCATGAGAAAGCTTTAGATTCAGACTGACACATGTTGACATAGCAGGAAAGACAGAAGTGATGGCAGGGTTAACATGATCTAAAAGGTGCTGGAGCAAAGAAAATAAACTGTCCTGTATGCCCTCTAAGGGCATGTCAATTACTAATACTTACTTATTTAGCTAAATTTTCAACAGCTGAATCAACTCTGTAACCTAATAATCTGAAGACAGCAAACATTTCTTCTTATATTTTAAACTTCCCCTTGATTTACAGGAGAGCTTTCTAATAGAAATAATCACATCAAACTCAATCTAGACATCATGGTATAACAGTTAAGTCCACAGAAATTTGAAGCAACCCTTCAATCAAATCTATTTCCATTCTGGGTAGCCTTGAAAATTCAATTTATTTTCTCAGTTCTGCCATGTGCAAAATAATTCTCATATTTCTCTACCTCAAAATTAAAGTTGTGAGTAATTGGCGTCTATTCAATCTCCTCAATAAATCTGTGCACAGATTAGCTGGCATAATCATAGTTTTCCTGCAGTTGGAATAAATGGAAAACTTGTGCCTATTTTTATTGATGGGAAATTTGTATAACTGTTGATAGCAATTTTGCTAACAAGTTGCAAAACAGAGGGGTGCTTCTAGGCAGGTTGTATAAACAAAGTTAACTGCCTCAGGTTATCTGCCTGCTGTGGAATCATGTAGAACAGTGAATTTACAGAAAACACCTCTGTCATATGCAGCTTGCCCTCTCCCACTGCTCAAATGTACTTGTTTTAGTTAAGATGGCTGCACATTGAGGAGATTTCAGACACTTAGGATTCAATGCAGTAATGCGAAAATCTTCAGCAAAATTTATAGTTCCTATGTAGAAAATGTTTCCATGACATCTCTGTAGACTTTGCAAAAGTTTAGGGGGCACAGAGATTGCAATCTGGCAAGAGCTGCTGTTTGAGCACTCTTCAGAATGATGCCAGCTGGAGGAAAATGAGGGAAAAGGGTGGGTTGAATACTGATAGGGGAGGACTTAGGTAGAGGCCACATCTTCTTTATCAGTTCTCAGCCAAAGAGCATGTATTTATGCACAGAACCTTTAGCTCGTCTTGAACTTGACTCCTTGCTGTGGCATTGGAGAAGAGAATCTGTAGTGCTGGTTTTAGATCTTGAGCAAGGATTCTCAATTTCCAAGGCTGAATTTCTTAGTTTTGGGCTTACATAACATGGAAGTTTTGTTCTCCAAACCTTTTCAGGTTTCATTGGTGTTCTTATAATCCAACTAGGCATCATATTATGTAACACATACAGCTATTAAATCAGAGAGGCAATGTATCAGTCTTATAAAATGGACTACATATCAAAAAAAAGGATTTAAGGCAGTTTGCAGAAGTGGATCAGTATTTGTGGAACCTAAATTGAAACCAAAACCAAAAATCTGACAGTTTCCTAGCACCTAAAGCATAAGTTGGTTCCAGCAACACAACTGTAATTTTTGTCTTTTGTGTGTAGAACACAGCTTTCACAGAATATTCTCGGTTCAAGCACATCCACAAGGATCATCAAGTCCAAATTTTACATGAATGGCCCATACAGAAATTGAACTCATGACCTTGGTTTTGTTAAAACTATGCTCTAACCAACTCAGCTAAGCTCAGGGGAAGTTCATAAGGAAACAGCTGCTGTTTGAAATAATAACCTCGCTGGTGTTAATAAGGTTTCTTCACTTCGGTCTGAGAGTCAGTAAATTTAGATATGCTAGTTTTTGGTATATTTTTCTCTGCAGTTCTCAACTCATTCTGTTTTGAATGCGTCCCCTGGTTATTTCATTAAAATAAGTAATCAGAATTTGGTTGTACCATTTAAACACACCACTTCTGACTCTGATCATGTAATATACACTAAGCACCAATAAGTCAACTGAAACAGATAAAGTATGCTAGCAGCAGTGCAAATAAGATCAAACTGCATTTTATGAATTATTTTTATAAGAATACAGAAGACTGAGAAGCTTGAAATACATTATTGTTCGCTGCAACTTACTCCTCTAGAGATCCTCAAAGACCTCTCAGGTAAAAAGTAAAAAAAGTCAGTGGTTACTTCCTTAAAACTTCTGTGACCAGAACTACTGAGGAATCACTGATGTATAAATGCATGTATAAATTCAATTAATGAAAATCAGTGTGATTTAACTGAATTTGTATTTTTAAGAGTAAAAGTATTGTTTAACATCCTCTTTGAAGAAGAGATTTTATTCTGGCCCATGCACATCTTATCTCATCCCATACTGCTTTAATACCAAGCTCATTGAGATGCACCAATCACAAAGTACCTCTCAAATTTGTATCTGAACGACACAGTGATTCCACTCTATTCTGATTGTATCCTTTATATGGTGCTCTAACTGAACTGAAATGGATAAGGCTGGGTTTGAGATATGTCCCTTAATGCTGGTTGTGTCAGTCTCTGAAGAAAATGCAGGTGACCTTTCAAGGTCAAGTAGTCAAGTACCTTGAGGATGCAAGTACCTCTTCTCCTCACCTTTAGCTATAAAAACAGTCTTCTGTAGCAGGACCAGTGGGAAGAGTGGAAACCAGTGAAGGGTATTTTTAAAAATATTTTTAAATATTTTCCATATATTCCTGAAAAAAAAAAAAACAGGCACCTATACTTTAACACTTTTTCATCACTTTCAACTAGTATTTTTATTAAAAAAAAAAAAAACAGAAAAGAAAAAAAAGGAAAAAGTAAAAATCATTTTAATTTTCCCCTAAGTTAGAATACTTACCCCTGAAGACAAAAGACTGACCTCAAATGTCTGAATGGCACTAAGTGCAGCTTTTATAAGACATTACAGAAAATTTAAATTTTGAATTAAATAGATTACTACTTGAACTATTTAATGTGAAAGGAGTAAGCTGTCTAGCTCCAAACCACATGTTTTTATTCTGGTACTTCTCATTGGCCATCTGTTCTTTGTTGTCTGTCCCAGTTCCACCATCTGTCTCAAAAATTCACTCAACATGATGACTTCACCTACAAAACTGCAAGAAGGCAATAGCTCTGTCAGTCAAAACTAGTAAACAACCACCATTTCCTTTGCACTTCTTTTTGTCTTCAGTGCTGAAAATAAGGAATGCAGATTATTGCCCCAGATTTTGATTCCAATTGTGTCTTTTTTTAAACTCATCTTACATTTTCACATGGTGGTAGGAGGAGAAAAAAGGAAGAGAGTGGTAAAATCAGCTGGCAGAATTGATACAACGGGCAGCATTGCTTTACAGAGAACTCCTGCAACTTGCAGAGAAAAAATATTTTTGATCAGTCAAGGGAAAAACTTCTAACTTCCTTAGTTTGTTTGTTGCTTTTTTGTGTTGAGTTCAGAACAAAATGCAGGGGTTTTTTACATAAATTTTAGACAGCTCATATTATATGAGATGACTCCTGCTCCTAAAATCTATTTAAAAAGTCTAAATATTCCTCCTTTAGGCTTTGCACATGGCAAAACACAATATAGGTGCTCCACTCCTGAACTTCTCTATTCTTCCCACATGTAGAACTAGTTCATATTCTTTCTTGATTGGCTGAATTAATTCAACATTCAGCTGGCACATGTCTGCAGGCCAAGGGACATCTCGATTGTGTCAGGGCTGCAGACAGGGGATGGGGTCCTGACCCCAGGTAAAGATAACTGCAAGGGATGTGAGAGTTTATTGGACAAGAAATAGCTGGAAATTCTGGATGTGACTGGTAACAATGCATGAATCTGACAAAGGTTAGAGATAGCACTGTGAAGGCAGGTTGGATTTTACAGATGTTTAAGGGAGAGTTGCTTAAGAAATGTCTGCATAATTGGAGGGAAACATGGGTAACCTTTTGGGCACAACTTGTGCAAAGCTAGCACTGTTTGGGTAACCATATCAGAAACATCTTAGAAAACCAGAAACGGCTAAACAATGGTATCAAACCCTCCAAATTTGGCTACAGATGCAGCAGAACTGGGACTAAGGCAGAAGAAATAGTTGTGGTTATTTAGGTGTGAAAGGTAACAGATGACAAAACGAGGACAAGAAGAGAGAGGCCAAGACACAGGAAAAGATATGCAGAGGTATGTAAGTGGTGTAATTGGGGCTGCCCAGGGCTACCTCTTGCTCAGTATTTCTTTGAACAGGGGAACAAACCAAACTTGTTTCTGATCCCATTTCATGTCTAACCTGCTTCTTTTGTCAGGAAGACTGAGTACACAAGTACACAAGCACCAGTACGTGCTCCAGGAATGACAGCATGGATGTGCTTCTAATGTCCTAGAAGACTGTACAAATCCTTGCACCCTTGCTATTTAAAGTGTTTGTGGGTGAAGAACATGAATATCAGTGAGAAATACCTATAGGTTAACTTCTGTGTCCTGATGAGGTCTTAAAAGTGCAGGCATCTCCTGTTTGACTTCTGGAAACTAAGATATTTCATGCTTTCCTGTCAGAGAGATGTTAAGGTAGTAGAGAGGTACTCTTCTTGGTTTCTGACTACTGTGAAAGGAGGAGCCTGGTGCCTCAGATGGTTACCCACAGAGGGCTGTTCATGTTGGAATATCTCTAGGGCTGGCCATCAGAAACAGCTGAAACATCACACCTCGCAGGGCGTAGGTGTTTGAGGTCAGCAGCTCATTAGACATTCTGTGCACTTGGAAACCAGATACCACATTTGAGGGTAAATGCATTGCTGAGCAGAGATCTCCTATTTCATGAAGGAAATAGCACCACCCATAGTCAGGCAGTCTCTCTGAAAAGGAAGAATATGGGTCCCCTGACCTCTTCAGGCTGAAACATTCATATCCCACCTCCTGGAGTGAATGGAAAAGTCCTGACTTGGCAGATGAAACATGAGGGTTCTCAGGAAGATGACGGAGTTCTCAGTTCAGCTGAAGCATTTCACATATGACAAGTCTCAGAGAGAAAACTGCAAGGTCCATACGTGAGCTCTCAGCAGCTGCTTGGCTGGAAGAATAGCACTTTCTGTGTGATCCAGGGCTGTCTGGGTGAATGACGCATTCTCCCAGGAGGTCCAGAGGATTACGGTGCTTTGGGGATCTGGCAGATCAGCCTGATCACCCTCTGGCTGAGGCTGAGCCCATCTGCTCTCGCACAGATGTTGATGGGTGACTCATGCCCAGCGGCAGAAGTCAGGAAGTCAGATGGATTTTGTTTAGTTGCTTTCCTACTTTAGTCCAGGTGGTTTGTAAGCATCCTTATTTGGTGAGATTACGGTGATCCCCCTGGGTGGATGAATCAGAATTGATTTTGTGTTGGTGCTGCCTCATTCACAAGCTTAGTTGTGCGCCATGCTTAGCATGTTTTTTAATAGGACTGTCACTTTGTCTTACTACAACTGTAGAAAGTTGATTATCTCACAGGTATCATACTGTGTTGAGGAGAAAAATAAAAGAAAATTGAGCTATACAGGCTGTATTACAGAGGATAAATACACTGCATATAACTTTACCTTCACTCAAAAGTTACTAAAAGAGACATAAAAGCTCCCAAAAGAAAACCTCAGAGATTTATTCTTAAAGTACACTTTCTGAAAATTATGCAAAAGGGAACAGTTGCACCCAGCAAAACAAGATAATGTTTTGCATTTTGCTTCCACGAGGGAATGGGACAGGTATCTTCTTTTTCCTTGTTTATTTGCAATGTTTACTGATTTTATACCTCATCCCTATCTTGTGTGGTAGAATAAATAAATTGCACAGTAAATCTTCTCTTTCAGAGGTACTTGTGATGAGTTATGATACTTCTGATCGTAGATACTTATCATTGTTCACTTTTTATTGTCTGGGCCTTGCTATAAAATCACAAACTTGTGGGTTAGCACTTTTCGAAATAGGCATAAAATATTTACATTTGTTCTCATTTTTGAATTTTTTTCTGACTACTTTTGTAAGACATATCAATTTAGGAACCCAAATTTATCATCTTTAACCTATTTCAAAAAGCACTGAAATCTGGAGATGTGAAATCTAATTGTAGCAGCTGACTAGAGAGTCTATAAACAGTGTGTGCCCACTTAGGGCAGTTTTCTCCCTTCATATGATACTTCTTCTACCATTGTGAACCATGTCAGCCAGTAGAAAATTAGAAGCACTCACATTTCTATTCATATTGAGACTTTAAAATGCTGTTTCTCTGAAAATATACTTATCTTTAAAATCCAGAATTACAGCAGGACTTGCAACAAGAAAACCTTTGCCTACGTATAAGTTAATGTGTCCTCCCTTCCCACACAAATACTAAATAACCTCTGTTTTTTCTACTAGCAATTTATATGTATTTGCTCCCTTTTTATCTTTACAAAAAGACATTTCTTTTATAACTTTACTTACTCATCTTTATGGTAATTAGAGATGCAAAATAATAAGTGCTTAAAATAACTAAATAATGTTCAAACAATTTGAAAAAAAAAAAATCACATAAGTGATGTTAGAACTCCAGAAAATGTTCCCATATACATTTTCCCATAAGAAGGTTCAGCACCATTTTTTAATGGTTTTTTGGGGGGGGTTTCATGTATTTTTTTTATTTTTAAATTTTATTCACAAGAAATTCTTTTGGTCATACTTTTATTCTTCAATAATAAAAATTTGGTTTTCTTAAACAAACCAAGCTTACAGTCCAGCCAGAATTTTACATGCAAATATGACCTTAAAATTTAATTTTGTGTGTGTGTTTATAAATGTTAAATTAGCTGAGAAATATGTCAAGCAGCTGAAAGACAAAGAACTTAGCTTCAGAGAGTTCATTAGACATTCCATAAAATTTGGAATGAAATTAATGAAACTCAGTCAATACATTTCCATTTGCTGGATTTCCATTCTTTCCATTTGCTTACACAGTACAGAAGAGAGGGGAAACAAGTGAGCCTGCCAAGGTGGCGATAGGAAATGTTCCTGCACAATTCAGGACTGAAAGTTTTCTCTTTGTGTGAACTGCTGGTCGCTAAAGTACGTACAGATCTTCTGGTCAAAAGTGCTAAATACAGGGTAAGATAATTTTTAAGTATTCAAAACCCTTCTGGTTTAGTGGTATGAGGCAATCAGTAAAAAGGTCTTTTCTAGAACCACGTACAGACCTACCAAAGTTGCCTTTAAGTGGACAAAGTGCATTTGCCCTAAATGTAGTACATGGTTTCAAGCAACTCTTCCATAACTAAGACTACCTGTGTCAGATGTGTGAAAGAAAGCTGGATTCCTAAATAAGGCTTACTGGGACCATGTCTCACTAGGTACAGGAATTGTCTCTTTAAACCTACATTGCCATATGTGTGTGGGCCAGATGAACAGTTTTATGTACACATATTGACCATGCTTCTGTTCAAATTGGTTTTGGTAGGACGACACTGTAGTCTCCTGGGTTGCTTGCAAGCCTCAGGAAGCTTGGAGAAGCTGCAAGAGATCTGACAGACTGGATGGATGCAGAACAGTACAGAGTTGCCAGGTGTGTAAAAAGAAAGGCAGCAGAAGGGAAAATTTTCCAGAGCTTGTTGTCTCCTTTTTAGTCTGAGTACAGGCAGCCCATTGGGCAGTGTGGGAAAGGAGAGATGCCTTAGCCTTAGCCTTAGCCTTGGCCTTTGCCCAGAGGCTGGAGATGCTCTGGACATGCTGGTCATTCTCTTTTTCTCCATGAGCTGGGATACTATATTTTGCTGTAGTGAGAAGAAAAAAGAGTGACTGAATTTTACATCTGAGTTGAGAAATTACAAAAAGTTTAATTCAAAGGGGAAAGAAATTCCTTATTGGGAAAGTGAAATGTCTGTTTTGGTGGTGCATAGAAATGGGATGGATTTTGCTGCTGTTAGTGGTCTCAGATGTAGATGTTTGTGATCATTCCATGGTCAATCAACTGTGATGTCTCTCCAGAAACCAATTACTTTTATTTCAGATTTGTATTTTCAAAGGGGATCAATTGTATTGTGATGTATGTATCCCCTTATGATGTTTATGGATGGAATCCAGAGCAGTAACTTATCCAATGCTTTCCTTTTGGATAGCAAACATTTATAGAGGTGAATCCGGCCCTTGATGAGGAAATGAGGCAAGCAGATGTACATGACAAATCTCTTGGAGGCTCCATCAATTTTCAGACTTAATTTTGAAGCAAGCATTACTTCTCGTGGCTGCAAAGTTGTTTTATAAAGGAAGTATGCTTTCTTTGCTGCTTAAATATAGAAACTGGGTCACCTTTTAGGTCCATAGAGCAGGAAGAATCTGTCTTTCAATGCTAAAATAGAAAAAAGAATAACAAAACCAAACCCACAAAAAATCCTAAAGAAGATAAAAATACTTCTATTTTCCATATCCGCTGATCAAAACTTAGATATAAAAATAATAAAAGATAATAAAGAGGGAGCAGAAGGAAAATAATAGTTAACTATGCAATTTCATGGCTGACACATGCAGTTTACTGGAGATGTAGTTTAGTCTGTCATCTTTGTTTGATATTTGGAAGAAAACAAACCATCTCATCATATGTATTTGTAAATAGCATATTTATTTAATACATCTAACAATTAGAGTTTTGTACCAGAGGACTATAAAACTGACATTGGCTAAAGCTATCAAAAAATTCCTAAAGATTTGAAGGAGAATGAACACTAAAATTATTCAGGAAATAACTATCTTCTAATTCAATGTTTTACAGTTATAAAGTTTACCAAAAAAAAAAGAGTAAGACTTCAAGCCTACTTGGCAAATAAGTACTCGATAAATGGCATGACTTGAAGGAAGAATAAATTTTTGGTAAAATCAGCTTAGGATACAGTAAATGAAAAGCTTCTTAACACTTGCAGTGCTTGTGAGCTGGGCAGAGCAACCTATTGATCCTGTGGAAAGAGATTGTTTCTCTCTTTTTTAATCAATTTTCAAAAGCAAGCAGCATCTTAAGTTTATTAGTAATATTGTCTGAGGCAAGGCTGGAATAGAAAATGGATTTGAACTACATTTTCTTTTCCGTTATTTTTAGAGACATTGTTCATTTTTCCCCCACTTTGCAGCTCGAGAGAAGAGAAATACGGAAGATAATTGGTGTACTTCAAAGAGTGAAGTGAATTTGAGTGATAGCAGACATGACATGAAGAATTAATAAAGTGACAGTTTGTTGGCATGTATAGGAACAGACTAAATGGTCTTTAACCATTTGAATGCAGAGAGCTAGAAGGAAAGGGGAAATTACTGGTGTGTAATTTTTGCTGCAGGTCTGCTAGAGGGGTCCTTAATGGGTAATGCAAGACAGCAAAATCTGGGGGAGCCCTTAGGTCTGTTAGACTTGGTACTGGTACTCTCTGTTAAAGTCCTCTTATGTTCACTGTCATATCACCTTTCTAGAGACAGTGCAAAGGCTTCTCCTGCTGTCCTCACATTGGCATGACAAATTTGATTTTTGGATGATTTTTGGAACTTAGAATCATAGAAACATAGAATAGTTTGAGTTGGAGTCCTTAAAGACCACCTAATTCCAACCTCACTGCCCCATCCAAGCTGATCCTGAATATTGCTAGGGACAGGGCATCCACAGCTTCTCTGGACAACCTTTGCCAGTGTACCACTACTCTTATAATAAAGAATTTTTTCTGTATATGTAACCTAAATTTCCCCTCTTTCAATTTGTATCCATTACTCCTTGTCCTATTGCTACAATTTCTGACAAAGGGTCCCTCTCTGGCTTCCTTGGAGGCCACCTTCTGATACTGGAATGTTGCTATGAGGTCTCCACACAACATTCTCTTTTCTGGGATGAAAAGCCCCAGCTTTCTCAGCCTGCCTTCATGGGAGAGTTGCTTTAGTGCCCTTATCAACTTCGTAGCCCTTCTCTGGTCTTGCTCCAAATCCTCTGGAGTCACTCATATAAAGGCTTGGGAGGATGCTGAACAGCTGTCTACAAAACAGCTTGGGGAAAGAGAAAGCAGGGATGTAAAAATGGACAGGATCATGGCATGAATACTGTAAGCCTGTCTTTCACAAGAATGTTTGATTCATATAACAGTACCGTTGGTCACTTGTCTCATTTTTAACACACTGTGAAACCTTTTCCCCAGCCTTTTCATTGTGCAGCCCTGATTTTCACAGTGAGAGGGATCTGTGTTAATCAGTAAGGAAGATGGAAATAAATCTCACTGGCTTGGTTACATCAGTAATGGCAGGGGGTGTCAAGGTTGAGACAAACATCTCTAGTCATAGACAAAAACTATTCAGTAATTTTTGTATGCAAGTATAATGCTCAGTCGTGACTGGATAGAGACAATGAAGGAGCAGTAAATGTAATGAATAAATCCAAGCATTGATCTGTAATCTTGTTAACTGTAGGAAAAATATGAGTGACAGACACAATGGCATGACATTAGGAGGATTTAATTCAAATTTAATCTTATTTTGTCCATTCTTAGTTAATTTCATAGACCAATTTCTTATCTGAGTAATCAGAATTATTTTGGGAATTGTATTGTTCCTTTCTCATCAGAATATGAAATGGTTTTGTGAAGAGCCACAACTTGCCAAGTAACTTGATTCTAATAGTTTCCTTCTTTGATTTTAGACAAGAAAAATGAACAAAAAGCCTCTCAAGATACTCACATTTCAGGGAGATTAAATACTCCCATATAATAAATTATCAGCTGTAATTTGGCTGTGGTTGTTTAAATGATAAATCACTTCTTTCTGGCTGCAACTTACATATTGAAAATAAATTTACTTCCCTATTAACATAAAAATATAATAAATCATACCAAAGATCCTTCAGAAATCCTTTTAAATATCATTAAATTTTATTTAGACAGTCTTCCGTATCATTAATAATAATCACTATCAGAGTCTTCTGTCTTCAAGCGCTGATGACATTCTAGTGCTGAGCTCAGTTGGCTCCCACCGGGTAATTCCTTGGCGTCGTTTGGCTTCCCTCTGTATCATCTGAGCGGTACAAGGTAAGTCTGATGCCCCAAAAATTTCTCTCATGATCCACTTGGATCACTGCAGGGCTGTGGCAGGAACTGAATGGAAGCAGGGAGCCAGAAGTGGATTTTTGAAGATGTCTCTTTATTTTTCTGCCTCAAGCATGTCTTGTGAAAGGAGAAGAATATATCCCAACTTCACCTGGTTTTAGACCATATTTTGCTTCTCTTTTCCTATTAGGCAGAATTCATGGACCAAGAAATGTAAAAGACTGCACTTCAGTCTTTTTGTTCCTTTTAGAAAATGCAAGGAATTTTGATTATGTTTGGAGAAAACTTAATGTTTAAATAGTATCTCCTGCTTGAAGATTACCTTAAAAGGCAGTAGCAGGTTAAATATAAAGCTCTTGAAAGTGTTTTATTAATTGCAGAAACAGCTTGTAAAAGATGAGCCCTTTATTTGGGAAATTCCCCCTTTTAATCTCCCAAGAGTCTTTGAAGAATTCTAGTCTTTACTTAATCAGTTTTCCTTTTCTAGACTTTTTCCCTACTACTTACATGCATATATACTGTTATGTACATATCTAAAATCATGTACTGCTGATGTTTTTTGTCCATTTAAAAACCACAGCTATAGACACTCCTGATGCAGAAGCTAAACCTTTACCCCAGGTTTTCTACAGGATAGAAAACTTTTTTCATGTCTATGTTAGTGCTGAATGTGGTAGTAGGGAATAAAGTGGCCCTTCAGTTTTTTTCCCTGTAACTCATCCACAGCAGCTGAGAAAGCACAGCGAGGCATCCATCGCAATGACATCTCAGTTAGCTGAAACATTTTATTCCACTCCCACGTTTTGTGCTTTCTGAGTAGCACAGCAGGAAACTACAACCTGAAAAAGGGTGGGAAATTTGTTTAGTGGCTTCTTCATTGCACTCCCCCACAATATTTATTTAATTAATGAAGAGTTTCAAAGCAATTAGCAGAAATCCTGAGAAGTAAACCTAGGTCCTCAGTGCCTTGAAAAGCAGCAGATTTTGTTAAGTTTGATCAAACCCATGACAGTTACATTCCAGTACAGACATGCAGAACAGATCGAGCTTGCTATTGACATTTTGATTGCACTCTGTAGAATTTATGTTTAGGAAAAGCCTCAGCCAGTGTTTTGGCATATCTTATCTGTAGGCCACTACAGCAATAAATCCCATGAAATGCAATCAAATGTTAATAGAAAATCCTTTGTGGGAGACATCTCCAACAGCGAGTTTTTCTCTCCACCCCCTTTCCTCTCCAAAAGGCTGTTTATCTACCCAGACAGATCTATACATGCCACTTGTAGCTGTGCTGCACTATGTTTTGTGGAGACAAAGACTGACTTTCAGAGAATAGAGTTGTGTAGACTTCTCCTAGGAACATGCCAGTCTTGGCTATGAATCTGTTTAAACCTTTGGGCAAGGTCAAGGCTCAAAGCATCCCCCCAGGATGTACCTCAGGAGAAAACCCTTCCATCAGGGCAGAAGAAATACAGAAAATAGACTCTAATATGATGGAAAAGCTTTGCACAGGATGAGTCGCTGACCAGACTGCTTTCTTCACCTGTCCCAAAGCACGTAGCTATTGACGAACGCAGGGTACGTTTTGGCCACAGTTGGGTATATGTATATCCTTGATCCTGTTTGCTTTTCTCATAGCCTGTGGTTAAAGTAATTAAGTTTTTTATGTGTTGCTGTGTGTTAAGTGGCACTGAAAGCTGGGCCTGCTCCAGGGGCATTGGGAACAGGGCCCAAATGGAAATTAAAGAGAGCCTGACAGCATCTAAGCCTCATTCTTGTCACCTGCTTCAGCTCTAAAAACCTTCAGAAGCCTTCAGTCCATGTTTGTCTGCCTATAGCTGCCTGTAGCAAGGTATCCCAGGGAATGGGAGCAGAAAAGTCCTCATGAAGTGCTACCTGTATCACTCATGAAGTGCTACCTGTAAGTAAGCAAGAGGTAGACACCTGTGTGTGCCAGGGGACTTGCGTGATGGAGACAGGACCCACAACTCTGTGCTCTGGTGCCAAAAGAGCCACTGCCTATAGGACAGTCTGGCAAAGAGACCACAGCATGCCACAGGGTGCCCTGGGTTTTTGAACCACAGTTCAGGTTCCAAGTGCTTTTCCCCCAGCTCCAGAGACAGCCTCCAGCTCCAGTTTGACAGCATACACATGGAAGAGAAGAAGTCCTGCAGCCCCAAGCCTTTCCCCACACAGAAGTGCTCACTGCAGCTCAGACTTGCAGATCACAGTTCATTGCAGGCAAAGGAAGAGGTGTTTTTGAAGGGGCTGCATCCATCTCTCAAGGAAGGGTGATAGACCAGGACAAAATATCAGAAGGACAGGAGATGCCAGTTAGATCCTGGTGATAATGGAAGCGATGTCCATATTGGATATTGGAAATAGTCCCTTCTAGTTAGCACTGGTTAATTTTTTCCCTTTTATTTTCCAGTAGTAAAACAAGCATAAGACATTGAGTGAGTTGCTATTTTTAGGTTTATCCTGCTATTTCCTAAGTGTAGAACTAGGAGGATGATATGAAAGTGCCCTTTTTGAAGCTGTAGTAACTCAGATCTGCATTCCAATAGCACATCTACCACCCATTACACTCTTGTTTCAATGCTATTTTCTCTCCTTGGTAATGTCTCCAAGCAAAAATATTTTCTTATAATGAAATATGCAGAAAGAAGGCCATGGTGATAGACTGAAATAAAACTGATAGAGCACAGTCTGGAAATTCCTGGCAACCTCAAATCCCCATTACAAACTAAAAAAATCCAGCTTATGAATGCAAACAAGAAAGTTTAACCTTGTAATAATTTTTTCAATATTTTTCTTAAATTTATTGCAATTTACTTCATCCAGGAAGCACTGTAAAGTGCTGGTAACAAGAAAAGAGACAGTCAATAAACATTACAGCTATTGCTGGATTTTCAAAGCAGAAAATGAAAAATTAGGTGGTTTATTCACCATTGTTCAGGGTTTATTTGCTATTTATTGTTCTAGTGGAACAATTTAGGCCATTTTTGCCCCATAGCTCTTATTTAATCTCATTTAGACTAGCACTCTGCTCACACAGGGTGTGGACACTGCCTAGTTTTCCCGTGGCAGCATGACACTGATATATTATTACCTAATTAGACTGCTTTTCCCTGGTAGCAAGCAGTTCCCATTTGTTTTAAAGACATATGCTTTTGTTGTGCTTTTGGAGAGGTTAACAGTGTTTGTGTAGATATTTGAGAAAAACACAAAAGGGAAATGAACTTAAAATTTACTTGTCAGTCCACATTTTTATTCTTTACGTAACTTGGACTGAGCTGAGATTGTCTGCTCACAAAAGGCCTGGTACTGGGAATAGCAGGACTGTTATTACAGGCAGAATTCAAACACATTGGCAGAATCTGTGGGAAAGTTTGTCCATTTTAGTCCTGGTTTTACTGGATGGTGAAACATTCCTTGAATAGTCAGTATGCTGGCCCAAGGCCTGAAAAAGTCACTAAACCCTTCTTTTTTCTTTATCTTTTACAGTGAAAGCTGACAAGTAGTTTAACAAGACAGGTTACTTACAGCAGGCATTTGCCCCATCAGCTACAAACTGGTTGAGGTTATCATCCTGGTTCCAAGCAAGGAACACAGAAAAGGGGGTGATGGATCTAAAGGGGGCATAGCACCCTACATAACATCTTTCTTGCAGGGTGTAATCCTCTGCAACACTTTTCTCCTCTTGAGAAAAAACATCTGTTGCATCTGCACTAACTGGAGTTTACCTCCCATTTTGCAAGATATCATCTCCAGGACTATGACATGTAAACAGAAGGGTTACTATCATCTTTCAAGAATGTGCATTTTTTTCTTTTTTTTCTCTGCATGATGAACAGTATGTCATCAACTCTGCCTTAAGAATTACTTTCCCTTAAAATGCTTGTCCTCACTTCTGGAAATTGAAAGAATGATAAATCAAAGATAAATTAAACTTATACCTTCAAACCACTCTTACACATTTTTCTTTTTTTGTTCAAAAATTTCAAGGATGCTAGTATAACTCTACATTGGTACCTATTTCAGTGACAGAGAGTCTGAAAAATATCTGGCTCTTTTTCTCCAACTTTTCAAGGCTTATCAAATTATGGGTAGGGGAAAACACAGAAATGCAGCTTTTTAGAGAGGTGATTAGGTTAGGAATGCCTGCACACTTTTAAAAATATTTGGTATTATATGTATACAAATGTACATTACTTTTAAATAAAAAGTAGAAAAATAGACAAGGATTTTAGTAACAAAAACTTTAAATTCTACAATTTGTCATCAGAAATATCTTCTTTTATTAATTTGCAATATTTTTGTCTTCCTTTATAAACTTTTACACTTCACTTCATAGGCTTTCACAACTGAGCCCACCATAGAAACAGATGGGAATAGTGACAGTAGGGATTCAGAGTTCAAAGCTCTTGTTACAGCTATTTCTAAGCTAACTAGAATGAAACAAATTTAATCTTCAGTTAGTGTTCATCTGTCTCTTTAAAATGCAGACTTTTTCTAGTCCACCACTATGTTGTCCTCAAACTCAAGGTCTTTTCATGTGAGAGAGAAAAACAACATTGTTAAAGAGTTATCTTTTCACAACTTTCCTTTATTTCTGTCAATATAAGGGCTCATTTCCAGTAATTTTTGCAGAGAGGAGGATTTTATTGTGAGACACACTAATTGAAATGCAGCATTAAAAATTAAATTTGTAGAATCTTGAGCAGTTTACAAAAAAGAATTATTTTTCACTGAGAAATTATGTTATTTCCTCATTTATTAAATCATGAGTTAAAGCAAACCAAATGTCCTAAAGTCTTGGGGAAACGAAGACTTGGAAAACATTAAAATGTTTTGACAGCAGTTTATGATTATGTTGACATATAATAATATAAAATTATCCGCTATAGTAAATACTAATTTTACTATGCTGTGTCAAAATGAATGTCATAAAACCAGTTGAGGGAATAAAAAAAAAAATTACTGTATCTAAATAAAATACTTTGATATTGTCAAAATGTAAAGAAAAAAAATGCAAATATTTTGACACTTGCAAATAAATGCCTCAAAAATCAACACATTCCCTTGAGACTTTTTATTTTGGTGGAAATTGAGATTTCTGGTCTAAAACTCATCTGTCAAAATGTTTTCACCTTGTGTGAGTGATACCACATTTGTAGCCAAACTTGTGTCTCAGGCTGAGCTTGCACACCAAATAGCTCTGTGCCTCACTGTGTCACCTACCAGGGCAGGTTTTATCAGAGCCAGCCTGAGCCAAGAGTCACATTTTTGTCAAATTAGCTCGTGCACATGAGGCAGTTTTTTCTGCTAGAGTTAGGCTGTTGGAGGGAAGAAAATACTTAATTCTGTTTAAAGCCTGTCAGGACAGCATTATTGCTACAGGATGTTACAGGATATTTTCTGACACAGTTCCACCCTGTGAGCTTGCACTTCACATCTTGAAGTGATTGTGTTTCTGATCTGGTAGCCACAAAGAGGGCTCTTTTGGAGAAGTGGTCATGGCCAATGCAAGTTGATATTCATGGGAAGAAGATATGGAGCCATGGCTAACACTGAAATGTGTCTGGAAAAAAACAATACTTAAACAGATGTTGAATGGAAGAGAAAGTTTCAGCTGTGGTTTGACTCCTTTTTTCCCAAGAATCATTTATGTTTTTTTGCCTGAGATCTGAAAGACCAGAAAGAAGGAGGTTAACCTTGTTCCCTATAAAGATGTCGAGTTCTCTACCTAAGTGGTCAGAAGAGAGTGGGGCCATGCACAGCTTCCCCCAAACCCTCCCAATGCTCTCTGTATCCCTACCTTTGGGGTATTCTAAGATCTCCTAAAGCTATTTGCTTATGAAACCCATTCCATTTGCTTTTATCCCTCTGGTCAGTGAGGAATGGCACTGTAATTCATACCACACAGCCATCTGACACAAGTCCTGACCTGCTAAAGGAGGATATTCGGGAAGGTGGGTGAACAAGCAGCAACAAACAGGAAGAAATAACGATTCTCTTTTTTATTTTATGTTTACTGTGCAAAAGTGTATTTGTCTTAGCTCATCTTGACTAGGCTTTAGCTAAACTCTACTCCCAAGTTTTCATGACAAATCAAAAATGCAACTTTTTTTCTATCACTGCATGCTTGAAGAGAATTTCAGCCATTCATAAACAAAATGGGCGCTGCAAATGAGGGTGATTCGGCATTAAGTACTTATAACACTTTCAGCTATAACTCAGTTATAATTCCTCTATAGAGCAAAGAGGGAGAGAGTGAAGAAAGGGTCTTAAGCCAAACATCTGTTGTGAGCATCTATGCTGTTTTAGTTCTGTAGACCTTTTCTCAGAAGTACTGGTAGAAAAGCAACCTGCTAAACACATGGGGCCCTGTTTAGTCAGCATGGGGCACAGCCAGATGGTTAGAAGAGACATGAGGATGCCAAGCTCATGAGGTGTGGCCTCTTCATTTTAGCAACATACTTTTTTTTTTTTGTTGTTGAGTAGACAGGCTCTCAGTAACTGTCTGTTGAAATTATATGATCAGGAAAGAGCCAAGACACAAAATACACACACACCTGTGTCACAACCAGCTTGGAGCACTCTGGCTTTGATCTTCTTTTGTACAGAATTATTATTCAGCCTCTCTGAAGTAACTTCTGATTTATGTTCCTATAATATTGTGCCCAGAAGGCATGGCACATGTTCTTATACTCTCATATTTTATGGTTAACGAAAGTTTTTGGCACAATTTCATTTAAAAACTTGCCAATTTTACTCTAGATCAAAAGATATAGTTTTCTCACATTAAATACCCAAAGAAAACAGCAACTGCTGAAGTAATGGCATTATTTTTATTTTTCAGAGTCACTCAATATGTTTTATGGGCAACCATTATGATGGTTGTTTCCCACTTGAAAATACATAAATGAACAATTTTTTCTCATTTCGTTAAATCTTCTTAAGTGAATTCTGGATTTGATTCAAATTTTATGGATGCATGAATGTCTCAACATTTCCTATTTCCCCGACTCTGAGCCTTTGATTTGCTTTTCTTCCCCTAATGATGGTACATACATGCACAAATTCTGCATTGCCTGCAAAGATTTCAGTAGTGCTTGTGTCTTGCACAGTGATGTTTGGAAGATCTTGGGATAATACAAAACTTTTCATGTATGGAAGAGGACCTTGGAGTATGCCCTTCTTGTGCACTATTAAATTGATCTATACAGCAAAAAGATTTAGGTGCATTTTTCCAATGCCTTTCATCAACTTTGACATACTTTGTTCTTTGGGTCTAGTATGAAGCAAACTGGGCAATTCCAGTGCAGCAATTCCTGCAGCCAGGATAGTCTTGAGTGAGGGACTGGGACTCCTTATTCTTTCCCAGACAAAGCATTTGCCTAGGAAAAATGTGGTTTTGGCTTTGTCTGCGATTGAGGAGCCACCTCCACTCTGAACAGTGGGTTCTGCCATGCTTTTCAGTTTGGTCATGGGCCTTGTGCCTGGCGACTTGGGTGTTACTTGATGAAAGGGCTCCTGCCTCACAAATTTGGAAAGGAAAGGAGGGAGCTTTCTCACTGTTCTTTGGACCTGTGTGCTTGTGTTAGTACTCATGTTCAGTGGCAAGATTGCTGTCAGGTAACAGGGGGGGAAGAATAGGCTGCCTGTTGGTGCTGAGAAGGGTTTGCAGTTTCAATTAATGATCTCAAGGGTGCTTGCCTTCAGTGCCTTGGTGACTGAAACTCTGTTCTGACCTTTGAGAAGGAACAGCTGCTTGAGAGTCCACTACACATGGCTATGCAAATTTTCTGGTATATTTTGGTGGAAGTAGCTCTTGTCATAGATGGCAGGTCCTATATCACTACAAAGGGCCATAGAGGGTCACAGTCTATTGCTACCAAGGTAGCAAGAAAGTATAGAAGCTCTTGGCATCGCTTTTTTTAAAGTACTGGGATATTCTGAACATGGTAAACACCACACACTTCACCACCAATATTGTAGACTTTCATGCATTTCTCTTCACAGCTTCAACACAATCTGGACTTATTATATTCAGTAAAAAAGGTAATTTTCTTCTCTTACAAAATTCAGTCTTTCCTAGGATTTTGAAAGCTAGCCTTTGGCCTTTCTGGTTCACATCTCAGCATTAGTAACTGGAAATAGCACAACTTTTCAAAAGTGTATGTGGAGAGTCCTGTTTACATTCCCAGAGTGTATTGTCTCCAAAGTCAACAGGGTTAAATGATAGCAAAATCATCAGCAGCTAAACCAAGCCTCTTCTATCTTCAATATGAACAGAAAATGTAGTTACTTAGCTGACAATAATGTTCTTTTTAAAAATCCAAAAGCAGTTCTCAAGGCAATAACACAACACATGCATAGTACATGTGCATTGCTGCACTTTCCACACTAGGTTATGTGCTGTAAATGTTGATGAAAATTGTGCTATGGATACTCTGCCAGACTTCCTAACACCAGGAAACAGGATGGTTTTCCCAAACACAAACTTCTTCAACATATGCAAAACTCTTCCCACTGATACAGAAAGTGGTATGTTTGTGGTTTGTTGCTGACTTTGAGATTATCAGGTAGAACTTTTCAAAAATCAAATGGGAAACTGAGGGGAAATGGAAGTTAAAGTGCTGAAAGGAGAATCTACAGAAAGTGGATGCCTGTATTTCCAGTTAACCGACAGTCTGGGCAGGTTGGATTTTTTATTGCTTCTGAATTATCCATTCACATCTGCTGAAGGGGAATTAATTTTTTTCAGACTGAACCAAACCTGTAAATGTGGAAGTTTCACCTTTTTTTCCTGCATGTAATCCAAAAGTTAAAGCTGAGTGTTAATAAGGATTTCCAGCACATTACTTTCTACACCCTGCTTTAAGCAATAGCTGCAGTTTTGCTGGTGAGCACTAAAATTGCCTATAATTAAAATCATTAGGAGAGTCTCTTTAAGCAAGAGGACTATTAGCATTTCTCAAATCACATCTGCATGTGTTAAAGCTGTGTGTGAGACAGACAAGACAACATGAACCTTATTTTAATTTAGTGAAAAGAGTAGCAAAAGTCAGATTTGATGTTGGTGGGAAGAATGTCATCTCTACTGCCAGGGACATATGAACAAACCACTTTATCACAATAGAAGTATCATTAGAACCAGTGGAAAGAGAGATGATAAAGAGCCATAATGAAAAGCAATTGCTTACAGGTGTGTTTATGGTTTTTGTGTGCTTATACAAATAAAAGCACATGTTTTGTCATACATTTTCTGCCTTTGCCAGCTGGTTTTCCCTTAGTCGGCTCAATCTTGCCTTTGCTTTTTAAAATGGGTTTGCATAAGAGAGTCCTAAAAAATTAGGTATTAATGATCATTATCACACAGTGCTAGAAACTTCTGCAGTAATACAATGTAATAAATGTGCACTGAGTCTCATACGTACATGCTGGGACACCGTGGTGCCATCTATGGTGCTGAGCTGGAAGTCAAGGCAGCAATGCCCGAGTCAGATGAAATGAATGTTGAACATAACTCTCTGTACAAGAAAATCTCTTTTCTAAAAGGGTTTGGTGACAAATGCTTTGCAAGATTTCAGTGAAATAATTGAATAAATTTTAGCAACTTGTTTTTGTGTAGAAAGCGGAAAGTAATAGCAGGAATTTGAAGGAAAGAAGTGTCTGTTCAGATTTACTTTCATTGTAATATCTTTTCAACCAAATTGGCCTTTTACAATACATACAGCTGCTCAGTAGGAAAACAGGCACTGCAGGACTGATGCCAGCATTTTTCAACTCTCCAGTTAATTCAAAGTAATGTTGGGGAATCTGTGATTGGTATGTTCCAGTCAGAATTGTATTTGTCAGCCCCTGAAAAAAGAACAGGTTCATCTGACGCTGGCTTGTAAATGACAGCCTTTCCCAAATCCCAGTGAAGGAAAATAAAATAGGTTCCCATAGGACTTCAGAGGAATATTAGGATAGTGACCAAAGAGATTTAGAAAGCTTTCTGCTGCTCAGGACAATATGACAAACCCTTGGGCAACCTTAAAATGGGACTCAGGAAAACATCCCCTTAAAAATTGTGATACAAAGAAAACCAAACAATTCTCCCTTCACAAACACAAACAAACCTCAGAAATTTCATGAGAGCAAAACTATAAAATTTTCAATACAATGTAGGATGGGGAATGAATGATTGCTTAAACAAACTAACTTCACAAATTTATTTATCTGATGATAACAGAGATGAAAATAAAATCTCATTTCTTTTTTTTTTTTTAATCATAAAACATCATAACAAGGAGTAGAAATGTGGAAAAAAGATCAGCTCAAAGGACAGAGATGATCTTCTCATAAATTATTTTGCTGCCAAATGAGAAAGAAGAAAGAGAAGATGGAAACCATGCAGAGAGACAGTACTTTTTATTTGAAGAAGAAAGCTCTGATTACTCATGATGATGCAGTGCCAGTTGATTAGGCGAAATGATTACCAGACTCTGTGACACAACATTTGGCAGGATTTATCAAGTTGTTTGTGAGCTAGTTGGGAGATAGGCAGGAGAGTCTTCACTGAACTAAAGCCTGATAGGTAATTTCAGTCTATAGGACATGACAAATACAAGAGATTAATCATAGAATTATAAAATAGTTTGTTTTGGAAGAGACCTTAAAAATCCTCTAGTTCCATCCCCCTGCCTTGGGCAGGGACACCTTTTACTGTACCAGGTTGCTCAGAGCCCCCTCCAGCCTGGCCTTTGAATGCTGGTAGGGTTGGCACATCCAAAACTTCTCTGGGCAATGTGTTCCAGTGCCTCACCACCCTGGCAGCAAAAATTAACAGTACCAACTTTGAAATATCAGTTGCTGCAAAAATAGATGGAAGAAAGAACCTCTTTTATAAATGGCAGGGGAATGTGTAATAGCAGTTTCACCAACTCGTGCACTTATTCTTTGAGAGCCTTATTTGTCCAGGTTATATCTCTGCAAGAAACAGACATTCATTAAAATAAGTCACAAGGGAAGACGGGGAAAGCCATTTTCCCTCATGATGGTTAAACTCTCACTCTGAAAATTTTTAATTAAAACAGGTTTTTATAACATTTCCCCATATACGAAACAAATTATTTCTTTCCTTCTAAAAATGTAATCTTGTCCCAGTGAAAATACCAGTTCTCACAGATAATGCATTTTTCCATGAGAATTTTTTTTTCATTTGAAAATATTGTTTAAGGATAAAGATGGTGTATTAGCATACAAAGATGAACAGCTAAACAGGCACAAACATGAGTAAATATACCTAAAGTTATTTCATTTTTTATGTTTTCTGTTCTCATCTTAATGAGGATAACAGATCTCATCAGGATCTGTTGATTGGAATGCAACTGAAGACCACAGATAAACATGTAGAAATTATCCTGTATCAGGTTCTTGGTGTTTTATTTAGTGGATTTAGTGGCATTGGTTGAGAGTGCCTAAAGAAATTTAAAAACAGTGGTTACAAGTGAAAATCTGAAAAATAATGTTTTTGTGAAAAAATTAAATCTGGTCTGTCATGTCTAAGAAGATATTTAGAAAATAGCCCATATAACTAAGGAAATCTCTAAGCATTACTTGGAAAGTTTTCTTTTTAGTTTGCTAAAAGGGATCAAATTAGAGGAAAGAAAGGCTGCAAATGCATCATATAGTGGAATGAAGTGCATGTTTCTTCTATATGTACAGCTGAAGACCTGCAATTATTGCTGAAGAATTGCACTTTACTAGACACAAGATAGCAAGTGGAACAAAATTAAATATTGTTTTATCAAGGGGATAGACTAGACAACCTTGTGGGGACTTTCTATCTATGATTTTCACATTTTTATACCTGAAACCAACAAAGTTTCTCTTCAGGTCTGGAAGAATGACTAATGATTTGAGGAGATACACTCTCAATAAATAGACGTGTTATTATTGAGACACTTTATTCTCACAATTGTAATGTTCTTTTATGACAACCGAGAAGACACTGTCCCTCTCTGTGGCAGGGGTATTGGACTAGATGGTTTTAAAGGTTAAGTCCATGATTATTAACCTAAAGTAAAATATGAAAGCCTTGTAAAGTTCAGGAGCTACTGATTTCAGATAAAGAAATAAAGTTACTTTTCTAAAATTCTTATATGTATTTTGGGTGGCAATGGCCAAGTTGGACATCATACATGATAAGTCGCCGTTGATTCCTTTGTGTGATAGTTAACTTGGCAACATGCTACCATCTGCAGATTAAAATTTAAATCTGCAATTTAAAATAGATTTCAAATATAGCAGAATTAAGAAGATGCTGTAGGTGGCAAGCAGTTCTCATTTTCACATTTTAAAATTTATTTCATAAAACATTCAACCAAGAAAAATGGTAAATATTTCAGAAATCTTATAGGAGTCTGTACTCATAATCTTTCTTTTTTCCCCCCAGGCAATTTTGAACATTAAGAAGTTCAGAAAAAATTCAGCAAAGTGTTAAAAGTTTTTAATAGTTTTATAAAAGGCATGTGTATCTGTCTTTTATTAATCTATTCTAATCTGTGTTTCACAACAAGGTTACAATTTTTCATTTGTCCATTGAGCAGTTTTGATGAAAAGAAAAGGAATTTTATATTGGTTTACCTTGTCTAAATAACAGTAGGTGCCTTTCACATTTTCAGAAAGAAAGAATACGTGGAATGAAATTTCAATAAACAATGAGTCAAACTTTCAGAAGAATGCTTCTGTGCTTGAAAGTATTATCTGTCTGGTTTTAAAACTAAGAATTTTAGAAGAAAAATTTTGTCATTTTCAAACAAGAAGGAGGAAATAAATATTTACTTATCTAAAAACTTGGACAAAGTGAACTGCTTATTAGTTTTTTGCATAAATTGCAAATTGGTAAGCCCTTATGTGTGAGTAGTATGTATGAATGCATGCACATTTATAAATGCATTTCTGAGGTCATAGAATTAACTATCACACCATCATGTACATAACTAGGAGAGTACTTGGCAAACTTAGAAATTTCATTTCAAATAATTTTGCAAATTATTTTTTGCAAATAATTTGCAAAAAGTTATTTGACCATAGTTCTTTGGTATGTCATGATGACTATTTGTCTTCATATGCTGCTACATGGTTGGAAATGGAAGCAGAATTGCTTATCACTTATCACTTGATTTTAGTCTTGGTTGTTGGCAGATTTGGTTTAATAATGGTGAACACATATATTTTGCTTTGGGGAAATGGTGGCATTGAGCTGATATTTGACTAACTAATGGGTCACATAAAATGCTTTTATAAATAAGTTTCCTTTGATGCAGAATGTCCTTTTACTTCCGTTTCAGTTCACAGTAAAAATCCACTCCACTTGATTCTATTTCCCATATTTAGAATCAGAATTGGAAGACCTCAATTGCACTGTAACATTGTAAATGTAATATAGTCACCTGTAGAGAATGTTTAATTATTCTAACGTTTAGTAAGCAGGTCAACAAGAAATAAAAATCTAACTACATCCTTGTTTTATGAACAAGCCCAAGTGTCTGACTCTCTGGTAACTGAGCATCACATGCTGGGACTTATTTCACAGTCTGAGGACTCCTGACCTGGCAAAGGAGGGAAATAGCCTGGCACCCCAGCAAACTGTCCCTTCTGTCTGCCTTTGTGGGGCCTGATGCAGGTGTTCAGATGGCAGCATAATATACACCTAATCTACTGTTCTACTTGTTCAAACTGGGTTACCGAACAAAATAAAACAGAAGAGATGGTGAAGGACTGGTTCATACGCTGGCCACACAGCAGGCATCACAGACACCACTGTTTAAAACATCACAAGTTTATTGATCATGCAAGATGCCAGGTTGATTGGGACTGACACAGTATTTACTGACTATGAAATGTAAATGCCTAAAGCTGGAGGCTAGTTCCACACAGAAGTTTATTTCATTCAGTTTATGGAAATTTTATTGCTGAATATTACTAGCAAAAAAAAAAAAGTGTGGACATTTCTACTGGTTTATGTTCTGTTTGGGAAATTATAGCACACATCTATGAGATTTTCTTTGCTCCAAACCTTCCTGGGCAAATGGTTTTCTCACTTGGGGAATGAGGTTTTAGAAGGAAAACATTGCAACTGAAATAGCTCCCAAGCATCTGTGTGGAATGAGAACACTTTATAACTGATGAATTTAGCATTTCATCAGAAGCTTGTTAAGTCAGATTTGGCAGGCAAAAGCACTGTGTGATAACCTCAAACTCATCCTGCTTTGGGTGTGCTGGTAGTAAGCAAATGTACCGAAGGTATGAGAATTATTACAGTCTGTGGTACAGCATCCTGGGCAGTGTTCTCATCAATAAAATAGGTTAGGCTTTCCCTTTCTGTAGTATGAATTTTGCAGCCATTTAAATTAATTGACTAGAATGAAGTTAATTCATCCGCACACCCTCATGCACACTCTGAAGAGAATAAGGCCCTGACTGGAAGTAGGGAACAGCTTTGGGTAGTGCTGCTTTGTGCCCTAATATTGTACCTTTGAATCAACAGAGACTTTTGGGGTAACTGAAGGACTATTTCAGCTTATCCTTAGTCCCCTTTTATGTCTCCTTATTAATGCTGGAAATTATGAGGTTCTAAACTGAGAAATTTTCTGCAACCATAATAGGTCGGCACCACTTTAATTATCAGCACTTCCACGATGCCTGAAAGTGGAGGAGTCCTGGGATAAACAAGAAATAGCTCTTCTCAAGGATGCAGCAGAGGTACCACCCAAGTGATCAGAGATAATTAGGAAGAAGAGATACAAATGGCTTAGGAGAAAGACACTGGAACTTGCAGATAAGGACTGGCTGAAATCTTTCTCTCAAGCTATGCTGGTTTGATATTCAACTCTGATAATTACAGATCACTAGCATGCAGCTTGAAGTCACAGGATATGTCTCTTTTAACTTACTATGATGAACAAACCATTTTAAAATTTTTTTCCTGGAGTCTGAGAAGACTGTGTACACCAATACCAAGCACACAGATCTACATAAAGACTAAAAGAGAAGGTTTGTTTCCTAATGTTTAGGGTAGGAAAAATCTGTTTGGAGAAGTCAGGAGAATGAAGGAGTACAGAAGTATGAGTACACATGGAAAACACATATCTTTCTGGATTTTGACAATTTACTTTTATGTCTCCTGCAGCAGAGCTAAATTTGGAAATCTTATCCCATAGGAAACTTGCGTATTTTAACATTTGCTTTTTTCCTCAAATCAGGACAAAAATATTATAATGAAAATTCCAGAAAAATATGAATCTGGAGGCATTCTGACATTCCTTAAGTTGAAGCTTTATCTTTCAGCTAATTCAAGTAAGCAGGCATGCTTTAATTTTTTTTTTTTTTTTAATTAAGCTACATTTTCCCAGTGTCACCTCACCTCAACAGGACTGGAGCTCGAAGTCCTGAGCAGTGCTCCTGCGCTGCAGCTGGTGTCATAAGTGTCATATCCATGCAGGCACCATGAGTGCCACTTTGCATTAGGCTATTGCAGGCTTTAGTCCTGATGAAGCCTGCCTGTAGAAGCAGATACTAGTCTTTCTTCTTACAAAGGGATGTGCAGATGGTGGATTTGAAACAACATTCCTGAAGCACTTTAGCTAAAAAGGTATATCAGATAATGACCTGAGAAAATCTCTCATTTGTTTTTCAGTAAAAAATCTTGGTTCATCTGGCTGGCTTTTTTGAAGCAAGCGTTTTCCTGAGCTACGCAGAAAAAAAGATTGCAGATATGAAAACTCTTAGAAACCTCCTTCACTCATTTGCCCTCTTTGCAAGGCTTCCTCTCCCTGGAAAACCACATTCTGTGAGAACCATAACCTAAAACCTTCACAGCAGCAGCACCTCTGCACAAGGGTAGCTCCTCCAGAGGAAAAGCTCCTTGGTACACAAGTATTTATCTAATTTTTAGCTCCTGCCTTGATGATACCATGTCATGAGACCCCTTTTATTTCAACAGCCATTCCTGAGCCTTTGTGAGGACTTGGTTAGCAGCTTTTTTGATGTTGAAAATTTTCTGTTTGGTCTACACACATACATGTGCTCGGTATGCACATGCATGAGTAGATGTGATGTAGAACAGATTTTGTGGGCTTTGTGGCTATGAACAAGCACACTAATGGTGTAGTCTTTGTGCAAGATGTACTTAAGGTGTCATGGACCCCTTACACTGTTATATATGGATGAAGAGGACACAGCAAGCATTTATATCTTATTTCCATGGGTTAGTAAACATGGCTGATATTCTATTACCTGAAGTTGGATATGAGTCACCATAGTGGCTTACACATTTTATTTTTTATTCATAGTTGCTCACAGTTTTTTAACTCCATGTGAGGTCAAGACCTTGCTAGCATAAATTGATATTGCCATATTTAAATTAACTGAGCTATGTTAGTTTATACTCTCTAGGAGCTGGCATTCATACAATTTTAGTTGTTAATTGCCAGGGCGATTGCAATTGTTCCTATTTATGAAAAGTTCTGACAATAAGATCAATTTCTTTTTACTTGGAATTCATGTTGTATTTGATTAGATGTAAATTAATTAGAGAGAAGCTGATTGTATAGACATGTTTGTGGTTAGTATTCTAATTAACAAAAACAAATCTCCTCTGACAATGTATCTTCCCACCTCCCCAAGGAAAGAAATTGTTCTTGTTATCTATCCTGTCCAAAGCATGCAAACCTTTGGGATAGGCAAATAGACAAATCATTTGGCTATAAATGCACTTTTGCTTTTGCCTGAGCAAAACTAAATGTGGCTGCATACTTCTGTATTAGAGCTGTATTATATTGAGCTATGGATGTTTGTTAGAAAACATTGGTTGTGAAAAAGTGTCAGGGTCTGGCACTGCTTTCCAGGATGGTCTATACTTTGACTTTAAGATTTGAAATGAGGATGTATGAAACAGACTGGTAGCTGTTGATGGTCACAACTGGGGAGTGAATTAACTGTGGAACAATCTTAATCCATACTTTTGAGAAACGGTCCAGGCAATCGTTCCCTAAAATAAAATCATTCTGAAAAGGAGTAGTTTCTCCCTCCCAGGTAGGACAAGTTTATTTAAATACTGTCAAAACTAAATCACTTATATAACAGAAGTATTTATGCATTTGGTAGATGTTAAAAATATCATGTGCAGCACACACTTTTATTAAAACATCAGAAGAAATTTGATTTTTGAGTGAAGGGGCTGAAACCTCAAGAGAAATATTTCTGGCAGTGCAAGATTATTTCTAGCTTATTTATGGCTTTACAAGATGTCTTGTATGACATGCACTGATCGTATCACGTGCATCCCTTCTTATTATTCTGAAACACTGGAATAAACATAAACACTTTTCACTGCTTAAATGGTTCTAAAGCAAATATTTTGAGGTTTGCTCATCTTATTTCATTAGAAAGCAGTTTGGACCTTCCCAATTGAAAATACTTTTATGGTTTACCACGTTCCACTGGCAAAATTTTGAAGGGAGTGGATTGTTGCACCACCATTTTGAAGAATTTGGACAGCTAAGACTTTCAAGTATCCTGGAAAAGTTGTCTTGGAGGCAACTCTTTTAATCAGTAACTTTAACATGTTTCTGCCAATGTAAATTATTCTGGTCTACTGCAGAACCGTCAATAAATTTCATCAGTTTAATATTTAGTATCCACCCTCTGTAACTGGGAAAAGGCAATGCCATAAGCTAAAAAGAAACACTCAGGATAGTTACAAGTACTTGAGAAATATCTTCAGATCTTTCAACAATTGGACAAGTTATCCACATTCTTTCAAAATGCCTAAAGTTTATTGGCATGTGAACTGCTTAGCTGAATGGATAGATGAAAAAAATTATTTTGCAATCACTTTGGGCAATTTCTTTCTCCTTATTCCGGGAATGGTCTGGTTAATTAGCATGCTTTATACACAACATTTGGCTGTCTGATCTGCACAGATGTACAATTTGTGCTCTGCTGGTGATCCAGCTCCAAACATGCCACACTCCAGCTGCTTTCTGTGTATTGGCAGAAGCAGTATCTTTACTGCTACATTTTATTTTTTTAAATTTTATTTTGTTTTTATTCTATTCTTTATCTTCTTAACTTTATCAGTCATAAGTTAGGGACTTGAATCATGACATTTCAATACAAAACTATTTTACCTCAGGTGGCTTTTCCAGAGATGATGTAATCAATATGATAAAAAAAAACCCTCATGAAAAAATAGCTTTGACAGTAAATCCTTGCAATAAGTAAAAGAAAATTCATCAATACAATTTCATGGAGTCTAAAAAATTGTTTTAACATAGTTTGATTTCTGTTCTTCCTATTTTGAAGAGCTAAAAGACTTTCAAAGTGCTCCATAAGACAGAACATGCTCACCCAGCATTAAGAGGGTGTCATAGATGCTCAGTTTAAATCACAGTCTCAAGGATCTGATGAAAAGACTTTCTTTAAGATTAGACAGGAGATTTAACTACAGCAAAATTACATGACCTTTCAACTTCACATATATTTGGTGTTGCTCAGAGGGAGTAGAGCTGCCCACATACATTGGTGGGTGTCCCCTCCATGGCAGTAGATGGCCATT
Source organism: Zonotrichia leucophrys gambelii (assembly GCF_028769735.1). Lineage (NCBI taxonomy): Eukaryota > Metazoa > Chordata > Aves > Passeriformes > Passerellidae > Zonotrichia > Zonotrichia leucophrys. The sequence goes on along the minus strand of NC_088172.1, from coordinate 15,021,963 downwards.
ATCTGTGACATTATTCACTCAGTTAGTTTGGGGTTGGTTTTCTTTTTTCTGTTATAAAGATGCAAACTTCAAACTATAAAAAAAGAGGTGTAGAAAAAGGGAAACACTACAGCAACAGAGTTCAAGGCTAAGTACAGCAGTTACAGAACTTCTGACAATTCTCTCTCCAGCCTGTCATAGTCCCTGGTGTATTTGTCACTCCTCCCACCTTTGTGCCATCAGCTCACTTACTGAGGAGCCATCTGCCCCTGTATTCAAGTCATTGAAGGATAAGTTGAACAGTACCAGGCCCAGTATTAACCTTCAGGTGTACTACTAGTGACAAGTCTCCAACTAGACCCTGTGTCCCTGGTTATGATTGTCTAGGATCTGCCATTCAGCTAGTACTCAATCCACCTCACTGTCCACTCAACCAGTCCACACTTCCCAGTTCACCCATGAGGATGCTGTAAGGCTCTAAACAACTTGATCAATAAGGTTTTTAACAGAGTTTATGGTTTTTCATGTACTCCGCGTTGGATGCACAAGAGAAATAATGACAAGATATTCTGAAGAAGTCAAAACAGCAAAAAAATACTTTACTGGCAACTTCAGAAAATCAGTGAACTTTGGCAAAGGGTTTATAACAAAATTCAAGGAACATAAAACACTTCTCAAAGTATTGACTTGGCCCATTCAACTTAGCAAACTTTAAGCCTATTTGATTTCAAGTTACCCAAGAATTCCAAATGCTAGTTAAAAGAAAAAAGAGAGAAAGAGAAGATTTAGAAAAGTACATATATGCCTACCCACTTCTGAGTCCCAAGGATGATAGAAACTCCAAGAAGTTGAGTCCAGACAATATGACAACCTTGTGTTCAGCCTTAAATAGCCCTTTGCCTTCTTGGGCCCTTCCCCCAGATGGGAATTCCAGTTGTTTGGCCACTCAGGTGCTGGGTTAGAGACTCCAGGGGCAGGTGTGGACCATTACCTCTGCTGTGCCATGATTGGTAGCTGCAGGGCTGGGATACAGGCTCCAGGGGTGTGGGGTAGGGCACTGCCTCACATGGGCCAGGCCCAAACTGTCCCTTTCCCCACAAATGCATCTCAAAATGTCGAGGCATTAGTCATTCCAACCTCTCACAGATGCTCTGAGACAGAGTTGAAAGCCTTGCTTAAGTCAAGATAGACAGAATCCACTACTCTCCCCTCATTCATTCAGGCAGTTGTTTCATCACAGAAGGCAGTCAGATTGTCAAAGCATGATTTACCTGTAGTGAATCCAGGCTGGCTATTCTTGGTCAGCTTGTCATCCCTGTGGATAGAGATGACCTGTAGAATGAGGTGCATCATCACCTTTCCGGTGATGAGGCAGGGCTGGTTGGTTGGTACTTCCCTGGGTCCTGTTTCTTGCCCTTTTGGAAGATGAGGGTGATATTTGCTTTCTACCAGTCCTCAGGCACCTCTCCTGATCTCTACAACCCTTCAAAGATGTTCATGAATAGCCCCACTGTGCATTCTGTCAGTGCCCACAGACCTGTGAATGTCAAATTTTTCTAGTTCTCTAACCCAATTGTCCTTGACCAAGGGAAAGTCTTCAGTCTTGAGGCTGATGGTGACTTTCCTGTGTAAAGTCATACTTTGACTAGTAATATATCATCTCTGACACAGAATTGCTATAACACTTCTCTGAACACACCAACAGTGTTATTAATCAAACTGTTTATATACAGAATGCCTTAATCCATGATATATTTGTTTTCTTCTAAAAATTGTTGGTTTTCTTCTGACCACAATTTCTGGTATCCCAAAGGAGCACCTGTTCATATTTCCATTTTTCTTCTTCCAAAGAAAGGACAATTATTACAAAATCTATGACTGTAAGATTAAGGTCATATTTTGTTCAAGCAGTTTGAGGGAGTAAAGTCACATTCTGTACAGAAAAAAATAACCTGCAGTACTATCAGAAGTAGCAGAAGTAATGAAACATTCTGTCATCTAAAGTAGACCAAAATTTCATATGAAATATTTATGCAATTATAGAGGTGATAGTGGAGTCCCTAGAAATGATAACTGCAAGGTCTATTTTCTGAAAAATGTTGCCGCCTCTGAATCTTGTGCATGTAGGAGTAACGCTTTTAGTGTATTTTTATTTAATGTTATCATAAGATAGCACTGACAGATTGGACCATAATGGCAGCTTATAGAAAGATTTTATTAGACAATATATTTAGGGATCAAGATGACCCCCCATATTCCTCATTGCCTTTGTGTGCCTGGGTGCCACTTAGACATAAGGAGAAATTACACAGGAGCAGGAGGAACTCTCTGCTGGGATTAAACCCAGTAATGGCTTTAAACTAAAAGAAGGTATATTTAGATTAGATATAAGGAGGAAGCCTTTTACAATGAAGGTTGTAAAACACTAGAATAAGTTGCAAAAACAGGTGGTGGATATCCCATTGCTGAAAAAATTTAAGGTCAGTTTAAATGGGGATGTGAGCAACACATCTAGTTGAAGATATCATCACTTGTTCCAGGGGGGTTGGACTAGTTGACTTTTAAGGGTCCTCTCTAGCCCAAATTATTGTATAATTCTATGATTCTGTGCTTCCCAAGATGGCCATGGTGCCATGGCCCTGGGGCAGGGTGAGACTGCAGGGAGGTGGGGAAGCCAGCAGGGCAGCTGGAGTCAGTGTGGTCATGGCCTCAGGCATGGGATGAGCCCTGTCCTGATGCTGCAGTGCCTGCCTGGAGCAGACATTGCTAATAAACAAAAGCAGGGCTATGAAGCTAAGCATGTCTGGTCTGCCTCAGTCCAAGAAAACAAGGGTTTTTTACAATTTAGAGGGGTAGAATGGTGGAGAGTGGTCACACTGGCTTTACCTTTGCTCCCAAGAGGAAACATTATAGTATAGTCATAAATGTCAGCACTGTGGGCCAAGCAATAACTTTTAATGTCATCATAACCAAAGGGCATTTAGAAAGTCTGTGAGGGAAGTTTGGGACTCAGCCATATATATGCACATCAGCTCATATATAAATTCAGTCATTTCTTAGACTTCCTCAATAAGAATTTATTTGTACTTCAAACTTAAAGTATGAGATTTATGACTTTCAAGCACTGCTTAGCAGTAGCATGTAGCAGCATGTCTGCTTTTCTATGCCATTGGAGGATGGCATTTCCATTCTCTCATCTTGCCTGCTCACATTTTAGCTCCTACTGAGACAGCACCATAATTGCCTCCTTCTCTAAGGATGGATACTGGCATGTGAGTACTGGCTTGCTAGGCACTGAAATGAGTGCCAGAGCTTTTTTCTCTTTGGCAACCAAACTTCTGTCTGATGTAATAATAAACCTTCATGCGTGATTTGGGACAAATTTTAATTAAAGGTTAGAAGTTAAAATCCTTAATGTTCCTTTTTGAATTCCTAGTTCCCGTCCATTTAGACTTAAGCACACTTGTGTATTGTGGCAGAGCCTTGCAATACAGAGCAGAGAAACTATGGCTTTGTTTTGGACCTGTTGGGACAAAACACCTTTCTGTGCTAGAGGAGAGAGAAAAGGCAACGGTGAACAGCTGAGGAGATGCAGAAAGAGCTGCTGACCACCTTGAACTGAGCTCTCCATTGTTGTATATGTAACCAGAGATACTGATTCTTGTCTGAATGCCATGAGCTGGCCTTCTGAGTTCCCTCTGTGCCATGTTGTTCACAGCAGCACAGGGAGCTATCTCAGTTGCCTATTCAAAGTCCTTTTACAGCAGGATTATGGGGCTGACTTTTTCAAAGTCTACCCATATCTCATTTTCATAAAAAGCCCCAACAATTAGAGAGAAAAGGGAAGACAGGTATTCTGTTCCAAGTTCATTTTGTATACGCTCATAGAGGAAGGAGCATATTGCACTTCAATAATTATTTTTTTTATTATTGTTTACTCAAAAACCAGAAATATGTTGGTTTTACAACCACTAACTTTTGTCTCCTACATGTTCTCCAGAGTCAGTTTGTTGTCATCCATAACTCATTTCTTTGGTTTTTAGGTGTAATGGCAGAAGATAATGCGTTGTTGGTTATAGATCACATCAGAAGAATGAGCCCTTAGGTCGTGTCTGGTAAAGTATTGTTTGCTTGAATAATAAATGAGCTCTTATAGCCAATGGCACTTTCACATAGGTATCCTAAGTGATGCAAGGGGTAAAAATAAAACCAAGGCAATCAACAGATTTATCCAGGCCCATTCCTGATGGAAACAGTTATTTCAAGCTTTCTACTGAGTCACCCTCAGGTTCAACAGGCTGACTATTAAAGTGCAATGGGGCATACTAAAAACATTATTCAGTTCCTGCAAAATTACTAACTAAAGTTGCAGACCCTGGAAACTCTCCTGTCTGCTGCAGACAGCTTTGCCAACTCTGAGCTGCTGGATAGGGAGGTCTCAGGCCTTCCCTGAAGAGGTCAGGTTTTATGTGTCCATAGACATCTGCTTAAGTCCTCTGACTCCATTGTCTTTATACCTTGATATCTTGATTTAAATAGATGCAATTTTAACTTCTAATTTTATTTTGATGAGGTGTTTCACTCTCTTGAGTGACTTTTCAGGAAGCAGGAAGAAGAAAATTTTATAGGTTAATGAATTCTTGAAAGAACACATTCACTTACTTCCTGAAGATTGAAATAAATTTAGGCTCCCAAGAAATGTAATTTCTGTAACACTGCCTTATTTTTCCTGTACTGGGACTTCTTTGGTGAAAGGTTAGGAAATCTTTTCCTTTGTTGCCCTTTCAGGACAACAACAAAACTAGAGAAGATGAGATGTCCCATCTTCCTTTCCCTAAGGAAATTGTCCCTCAGGAGGAATTAGTAAAATCATAGAGTCATCTAAGCTCGAAAAGACCTCCAAGATCATGGAGTCCAACCTTTGATCAATCACCACCCTGTGAACTAAACCATAGCACTAAGTGCCACATCCAGTTGTTTCTTGACCAACTCCCTGGGCAGGCCATTCCAATTCAACCTAACCCTCAATTATGACAACACAACACCATAACCAGACCAAGTATGGGATGTTTCAGGTATATGCACCTCTCTTCATTAAAATATTTAAAAGTTTCTCTGGGTGTTTAAGAAATCTGCATTTGAAAATATAAACCTACATAACCCTTGTATTTCTCTCATGCAATTCAAAGAGCTGAATAAATTATGGGTGTTTTTTAACCACTTAATTCCCACAGACAGTCAGTATAGAAAGTTTAAGAGATTCATTTCAATCAAAATAGACATCTAGACTGGTCAAAATACTAGCCATTATAAACTATATCTGATGATTCCTCTTTCAGACACTTTATTAGTAATCTAGGTATTTGAGCAGGAAACTTGAGGTTGAAATTATAAATTGATTTGGAAATATTCACTTGTTCAAAAACATAGGCACCAAGTAAAGCTCTCCAATGTCCCAGTTTTAATTCCAAAGACATATTTTATCCTTATTTCAGTATATTGTGTGTGAACTGCACCACTGTTTCTCTCTTTCTCTTGCTTTGTATCTGAGGGGCGGAAATTAAACGTAAGATTTTTTTTTCTATAAACTACAGCTATCAACTGTTTAATGCACCAGAAAAAAGATGGAAAGACATTTGGAGGATCATTTCAAATTTCCTGTCAGGGCTTCAATTCTGTTGATATTTGTGTGTGACAAAAATCTAAATTTTCTGGCTTCTATTGGGAATATTAAGGCAAAAAAGCTGGCTTCACTGACTTTACTGGGAACAGTCTTCAATCAGCAGTGCTCACCCCCAGTGAACTGACTGGCCATTAAAAGAAGGGGGTTCAGAGCTCAGGACAAAAACTGTATCTCAGTCTAGGATGAAATGAGATCACTCCTTCTTTTCTTCTGCCCCCATTTCCATAATTTTTTAAGGAAAGCTAAATCCTCTTCAGGCTCTCCTCCCTGAATTTGATGGAAAATTGTTGCAGTAGTCCAATATGGCGACAGACATGTGACTTGGCCAAAGACAGACACTTCCTAACACTGTCAACATTGATAACAAGTTTTAACAGTCTTCTGGCTGTGTGTTAACTTGGCAATTCAAACCATTTGCCTTCAAGCTCAAATTGCTCTTGCCTCCGAACCAATATCACTTTTTTTATATTTGGTTAGAAATTTAAATTTCTTCTTTTTGTGCTGGTATTTACTTCTGTCAGGCATTGGCATCCCTGACCAAAATTATATCTGCTGCTGAGCTATGCAAATGTTTTGTAAAAGTCCTTTTTATAATAAGGATGGCATAACCTTGTCAGTTTAGGCTTGAGGTTGTTCATGAATCTATGTTTTTAAATAAGAGATGTATGTGTTCATTCTGGCTGTCCAAGGTCTGTCCAAAATTAAGAAATTAAATGAGTCTGGTGTTTTGCAATGTGTTACCTTTTTATAGCAGGTAAGTGTAGCAGGAAAGGACCCTAAGTGGTGTAGGGGCAGCTATTTGCCCACGGGCTAGTTACTGGAGTGATTGTACTGAAGTTTTGTCATTTGTGGTATTCTATTCTAGGAATTTTCCCTTATTCAGGAGTTTAGCACCCATTTTTCAGGTTTTGGAGTACATACTCTAAGTAGAAAACCACAATATCTGTTTCCATTCTTTGTCTAAAACAGCTAAATTTTTGTAATTCTTTATTTGTAGGCTGTATTTCAAATTGTCCTTTCTAAGAGTCATAACTGACACCAAATTTCATTTAAAGTTTTCTTAGCCACCAAAATTGCCTCTTCTCAACCCATTTTGGTTTTTTGGTTGGTTGGTTTGCTTTGTTTTGGGGGGATTTTCTTACAATGAAAGCTACATAAACAAGAACAATGGTCCCTGCAAACAGTTTTGTATTTACATTGTCAGTTTTGTTAAATCTCAAGAAATAGTAACATCTTAATCTTGTTCTTCAAATTGAAAGAAAATGCCTTCTATTTCTCATTCTGTTGACAGCTTTCTCTACATTAGTGTGCAGTTACACAGCTGGAGTGAGATAGGCTTTAGGATATACAGAGTGATGTATATTTGGATGTCATTTGCTTAGGGACCCAGGCAGAGGAAGAAGTTATAGGTATGAAATGAAGTTAAAATACTATTGTTTATTTAATTGTTAAATAAACTGTTGGGCTACGTTGTGACCTTGAGTTACTTAGCACATGCATTGACTTAGTTGGTGAGAACTGATCTTTCTCTCTCACTGCGCTTTGTAGTTGCACAATACACAAAACATTGCCATGTCTGGCATGTTACAATGATGCAGCCATCCTTTCAGCAGTGTTGGGATGCAGGGGAAGTATCATCATCTCTTATCAGGTCTTTTCTGAGCTGCTTTATGTTCTGTGTTCTGTGGTCTCCAACAAAGAAGCACAGATGTTGTCCATGTGTCTATGCCTTATCCATGACTTTCCTGTCACATCTTTCCCTTTTTCTGAGCTTCAGAATGCTTCAGACCACATGCATCTTTCTCTCTCTGAGTTATATTTTCACTGCTTCTTGTCTAGGTTGACAAATCCAAATCTTTTCCTATCAAAAGACACATCTAAATGTGCAGAAGACACATTGAAATTTATTTCCAGGTCTAACACCCATTGCAAATGCTGTACCAAGTAGATATCCTTTAAAATTTTACTTTTCTTCATAAATATTGTTATGAAGTGCATTATACCTTGTTCTCTTCCTCTCTTAATCTATCAGCAGATTGCTAGCAATAATTAATTTTCTTTTGTACAAAAGAAGAACTATTGTGTCAACATAACAGAGATATACCTGCTATCATCATGCACAGCAGTTCAGTTTACCAATCTAACCATGGATAAACTGTATAGGATAGTCAAGTCTTAAAACCAGTTAGTATTGATTTGCAAATCTTTCATTTGGTATAATTTAGAATTAATTTATAAAAACATGATTTTCCTTAAGGTATCGAGTACAAACATTTTTAAGTGTGAAAAGAGCCTTGGAAATAAATTCTAGGGTTTGTAACCTATGTGAGAGCACAGAGTTAATAAGGAGCTTAAGACTGGGAAGGCAAATGTATAGACAAGGTTCTTCTCCTTCCTAGTCAGACAAAAGGAATGGCTATTATTCAGTTCATAAAAGGATTCTGAAACACATTAACATAATTAGGGGTACAATGCTGGTCCAAGTTTTATTAGCTATTCTAGTGCCACCACAGCAAATTCAGTATGATTTTTACCAGAAGAGATTCTTAGCAATGCAATGCCAAGTACAAACGGAAAATACATTTTCCCCCATTTAAAAAAAATAAATAATTCCAAATATTTTGATGGTGTCATGACAAAAGCAGCTGCAGTCTAAAACTCTGCATGTAAATAGTCTTAATGAGGGGAAGTGTCTTTAACAGATGGGGTGTTGCAAAATTTTAAGGGAAAAAATCTTCACAAGCATTTTTTAAGAATTTCATGAGAAAATGGATAGATGCACACTTTTTACAAGATGAAGGGACAAGAGCTCCTGCCTTTTCCCTCAGGCTTTCTTGTTTCTGGTTTCAACTGAAGAAGAAGGTAATTGTAAGCAGCAGACTCTTAGCAACAAGTTGAAAGCTGTACTGACTTATTATAGCCCTCGGTAGTTGCTATGTACCTAGTTTTTCTTCTTGGAAAATAAATGGCTTCATTTACACCAGAAAATGCTGTTGAAATATCAGACAATGCAAGTTCACTTATAAATGACATGATTTGGTAAAAAATTTTACAAAATGGACAAACACAGGTTTGTAGATAAAGTGATGTTGGAAGTAGATTTCATCCTTCCCATGATGATGTATTGGTGTCATCCTCAGGGTTCAGTGGCCTTTTGTATTTCCATAAGGCCTTTAAATGTCTCCTGAGCTGGATGAACCAATTACCAGCTATCAAGAAAAAAAATCTTCCAGCGGAGTCTACAGATGGTAGTATTTGACTTTGGGGGGAGAAGTTTTTCCCCACAATGTACTGAATGCTGATTTCTAGGCAGATGCTGTTTTGTGCGATGCCAGGAAACCTGAGCTGTGTGTCACCCACATCTTCCACAAGTACCTGTATGGCGTCAGCAACCACATCAGTATCCAGGCTCCAGCACTGATAAGGTAAGGCAGTGCAGGCAGATACGTGGATTTGCTCAATCCTGACTCCAGGGTCACCTAATGTGGTATACTCAAGGCTAGGCTTTCACTGATCCTGATTCTGTCACTATAATTATGTTCATTATTTGCCTGCTGTTGAATTAAGCTCTTACTTATTTCAAGTGCTTGAGCTTAGCTGAAAATGAGTTTTGAATTTCCTGATGGGATCAAAGGTTGTGAAACTCTTTTCTGAAAACTCAGACCTCGCTACATTAATTAAATCTTCCTTCCTCTGTAAGCCATTCTTTAATAGACATTGAGTCATTAACCTTCCTCTTTCTTTCATAATGTGAAGAAAACTCTTCAACCTCTAAAGCAAAAGCACATTTCTTTTTAGGACAATGATGAAAGGATCTTACTATTTGTTTCAGTTGTGGCATAACGATTGGTAATTTTATATCTCTCTGGCATGCTTAGATCTACTAATTATTAAATGCATCCACATCACCAATGACTTTGTTTTCCTTTTTCACCTACTTATTTTAATATAACTTAAATATCTGGTGCTGTCTCCATCTGGCTTCTTCTGTAAAAACTGTGTTCTTATACTTAGTGCTTTATAAAGGTCCTAGGGAGACAGGCAGCCTATCTCCTGCTCTGCCCAACTCTATGTCCTGAAATGCCTTTAGTAACTCAGGGCACATTTCACTTTGCATTCATTGGCACTTTGCTGCTCCAGGACAGCCAAGTAACTGTCTTGGGGGAAGGAGAATGTGCTCATTAAGGCAGAAGTTTCTACAGGAATACAGTAGTTTTACAAGGTACTGCCTATGAACTGACCTGTGATAGCTCTTCACATGTGTGTTTATACAACTGATGAATACTCACATTATTAAGTTTTGCACACTAACTGATACCTTAATAGAAACTTTCATTATTCATGAAGCAAGAATACAAACACAAGGGTTAGGTACATGCTTTCTTCCATTTGGGTGTATTATTTCTTGAACAAGAATTACAGGATAAGAGGGATTTTTTTCTCCCACAGACATAATCTGAATTCTGGTTGTTTTCATATTGAATAGTTGAGCCTGAAAGGGGATGCTTCCCAGTGCACAAAGCCAGTCTGAAGTCCTCAGTATCACCTCAATCCTGTGAGGATCCCTCACCAGAACCAGGTGGTGCAGAAGCAGATAAAAGGATGAAGTGGCTTAGTCTGGAGAAGGCCACTGGCACCTGTCCATGGTTCTACCACTTGGATCAGGATTGCCAAACCCTTACCTACAGCCCCTGATGTTATAGTGTCTGTTCCACCCTTGAAAATCAGCAACTCTTCAGCAAGGTTCTGCCTTATAGAAAAAAATTATACAACTCATTCTAAGCTTTGCAAAAATAGTTGTAAGAGTGAAACAACACATGTTGTCTCCTGCCTTTGCTGAGGCAAAGATTGATGTACTTAGGTTGTCATTTGCAGCTTCTGGGTTTCTGTTTGTGCATGTGACATAACATGACAGAACGGCACATCCAAACACTGAGAGGTTTCTGCCTTGTACAATGCAGCTCACAATTTCAGCTCACTCCTAATTTGCAGAACAATTAATAGTCATCAAAGTGTAATTTAAAGCTACCAATAGCTGGAATATTGTAGTGACTCTTTGGTTTGCATCTGTGCTTTGTTCATATTGAAGCATTTGTGCCAAGACTGTAATTTTTCTGTTGTGCTGTTGCTTTTTGAAATCTCAGAGAGCTAAAAGAAGTATTTTGAAATTGTTGCCATTATTATTTTACAAGTGCACAGTATTTAGTGTTCAGGAGCATGACTTGAGCTTGATAATATAGTCAAAGACTATGATTGTACTTCAAGTTGAGATCATTCTTTTAAAGTCATAAATGTCATTCTAGTTTCTTCTGCATATCATAGTACAGTCTATCATCTAAGGACATGGAAGAAAAAAATGGTATTTTGTATCTATTCTCACTCCCGTATCATTCATACACATGTGATTTATGACATCAAGACATTCATTTCAATATAATGAAATTTATTTTTGTCCTCATAGGATTATTTTAAGCAAGAAATGTTTGGAGAAAATATTTAATTTGCCAGCACAGTTGAAGTATTCAGCAAGGCAATTTGATTGCATTAAAATGTCTCCAAGAAAATAACATGCTTGGCTAACACATAATGCATAGTAAAAACTGCTGCTAGCAATTCTTGTCAAGCACTGAAAGATGTTATGTCAAAATAAAATGAAAAAAATAAATTAAAAAATTCTGTTCATATATGATTCTTCTTACAATTCTCTCTTTTTTAGCACATTGTAACCCTCAAGAATCTTCCTCTCTCCTTTGCTCGATATAAGTTGGGTTTTTAAATACGTATGAAACATCAATTAGAAGTTGTATAAATTGCATGTGTTGGGAAAAGGCAGTGCAAATTCCAAAGATCAAAGCTCTGTATTATGGAGTTCACAGCAAGCTCGGACCACAAGGTTGTCTGCTGACAGCTGGACACCACCATGAAATCCCACTCCCTTACCACTGATCACCTGATGCAGTATTTTGGGAGGGGTTGATGAGGAGATCAGCTTGACGTCCCTTAGAAATGGAATTCAGGGTCTACAATCTATTTTGCTGATTCACTCCAATTTCAGAAAAATTCTTTGTGTGGCATTAAATCTTTCTGGAAGACTAAAAATGTGGAGGGGAAGGAAGGTAGGGAGGAGGAGGAGGAGGGACTCTTGGACATTGGGAGTAGTGTGAATATTTAAGACTTCCCTCAAGGCCCCCTGACCTGCAAGGCCCCCTGATTTGAGACAGATTCCCCAAATCCTGCTTCTCCTGGAAGGTCACTGATTTAGCTGTGAATCTCCATAATCTTCCTTGTGAGCAGGTTGGATCTCCAGTGGCATCAACAGCTCCCACCTGTGCATTAGCGGGCCATGAAGAGCTAATAGGATGTGCCTTAGTGCATTTATTTCGGCTCTACAATACAAATTCTGCACAAGAAAAGTCAAATCCTTGTTTAGCCGTGACCATTTGGGATTCAAAGCAAACCTTGATCTTTCATGTGGATAGAATTTGATCCACATTGTTAAAATTGGCCCAAAAGAGAGGGTACTTATTTGATTCCATGTTTGGGTCCAATTATTTTTTCCACCACAAGGCTTATGGGGAATATGGAAGAACAAAAGTAGAAGCAAATGTATATTAGACAGATCCTTGGAGTTTTATTTGCTTTAGTTCAGGATTTGCAGAGGCTAGCTTGTATTGTTGGTAATCCCTTAATATGGTTGCCTCTGCTGGTCTTAAATTGATGACTCAGAAGTGATAGCACTCTGAGACTGTGAAGATCAATACATGTGGGTTTTTTCAGTGCCCTTCGTTACTTTTTGTGGTTTATTTCTCTCTTGACTAGCACATGACTCAGACTCTTGGACTGAGTTCCTTGCAAGTCCACTTTGATAGCGAAATAATTGAAAACTTTGCCAAAGGAAGATAAAACTTGAAAATATGTTATCTACAAGAGTTATGTTGGTTTGTAGTTCTTCTGAGCTGCAGCAAACTTCTTCGCAACAAATAGTTTTACATTATTTAAAATGCTATGGAAATTAAAATTTTCAACCTGCCTGAAGAAAACTTTGCTCAGGGACATACCTAGGTTCCTTTCTGGCATGCCAGCAAGACATGACAAAAGCTGGTAGCTGACTGGTAATGGTGATCAATGAATCACAGCTATGTAGAGGAAGATGTTTCAGGGTAGAATAAGGTGCCTGTGGTCTACTAACAGTGTCTGAAATGAAATATACCTGTGGAGGCTTTTTCCTTCTGGGAAAATAAATCATACCACTACACTTGGTAGAACTGAGTATTCCAGAGTGGAACTGGTCAGAGTAGTATAAACATTAGTGAAAATTATAACATTTGTATTTGTTCTGATTGCATGCTGTAGTGATAATAATATTCACAGTCAGGGACAGCTCTCATCTTATTGGGTTCACTGCAGAGCATTTCCAGCCCACTCCTCAAAAAAATTTTTACTTTAGTGAAAGGAGTTATTTACATCAGTGTTTGCTGCTTTTAATTGTTTAAAGTAACAGCACGTTTCTTTTGACAAGGGTGATGTCAACAGATATGTACCTGCAGACAAAAGATACAGATTTTGCTGAAATGTTGACAGAGAGATGCCCCTCTAAAAAATGTATGGGTCTTGTACAGACCTCAGTGGGCACAGAATGAGGGTAACAATGAGCTATCTGGTAGATGAGGAGGGGTTTAGGCACTATCAGCTTCCCAAGGCTAAAGGCACTGGAGCCCCAGTTGCAGAGGCAGAGAAAACTATCTCCTCATCCAAACTGGCAGCTGCTGAGTTTCTTTTCCCTTGTCCCTGTAAATGATCGTGCTGTGATGTCAGTTAAACTTCTCTCCAGCTTTAACAACTTGTTTAAATAAAAAAAAAATGTTATAAAGAGCTGTTGACACCTCAGGGATATCTCTGGAAGACTTTGTGTTTTGAAACAATTTTGCAGATGCCGTATTAGAAAGACTTTGGCCTTCTCCACATGATTTCTGCATTTTATTTACAAGAGATGCTTGCATAGGAACATGATCGTGTTTCAGAATGACATTTTTTTGCTCCTGCTTATTCTTTATTTGAAATTCTCACTTTCCAACTGACTCCACAGCCATTATGTGATTCACTCCGCTGTGTTACCAACTGCAGCCCTCTCTAATGTGTTTATAACACCTTTACTAAATACATTTTTGAATAGAAATTCCTGTTGGATGGAGGACTATAATTTTCATTTATTGTGGTGAGAATATCTGTATAATACAGCTACAGTTGTATTAGCATGAAGGATGCCTCTGTCTATAGAGCAATGAAATATACTGATATAACAACAGCTATAGCACCACCAAACTGCAGTCTTTGAACAATATTGGTTTGGCTGATGAAACAGCACTGCAAGGAAGCTCAAATTGCTGGGATGATGGAGATTTCACAGACTTTTTCTTCCTGCGGTTGAAAGAAATTTGTTCAGATAACTTTGTTTTACTTTTCCAAGACTATAAGGAAAAGTAAATAGCTAAGGCCATTTTCTGCACAGTACAAGCACAAGCACAGAAGGAGGTCTCACAGAATGGAGCACAGGAGAGGAGGCAGTAGGGCAGCGCTCACCCCAACCAGTGCTGCGCCAGGGGGAAGGATTCATCTCCTCCCCAGCATCCAGTCCTGCCCTGGGCCCCATCTCAGACCTGTTTAAGCCATTATGCCTGAGCAGCAAAGAGGATCAGAGCACTCACTGGACTGGACAACAACTGCCTTCTGCCTCCAGTATCAATTTTCACCCACCTTGGTGAATGAGCTGGGGAGGTGAGGACAGCTCCAGGCAGCACCCATGGCTCAACCTGCCTTTGTAGCCATGGCCCAGGGCATCAGCTGGCAGGTCAGCAGTGAAGGAAGAAACTCAGATTCTGTCAATGACGTCTTTGAATTTTCAGACAATGTAGCATATTTTCTTCTGTAGTCCAGTCTGCCTTTACAGAGCAGAATGCTTGGTCATACAGGTACATAACTCCCAGCTGTCACTAGTACAGGAAGAAAAGAAAATGTATGATCAGAGTTTTTCTTTCAGGAAAACTATAAAATCATAGACAATCAAGAGGAAATATGAAAGCTTCCCATAAAATTAATTTGCATGACTTTCTATTGGTTTGGGTGGTAGGCACACATATGATTTCTTTGTATAGGCTTCAGCACATCGGAATGAACCATGGGAGGCATCATGTGCTTGGAACTGTTGGAACTTTAGCAGAAATGTATTTTACCAGCACTTGGAACAATGAGTTCTGCACATACCCCTACTACATACAGCAGGAACAAATGAAATAATGAATGAAAATTTTATAAGGTTGTTTCTTTGTTTGTTTTTTTCTTTTTCAGGAAGATTACGCCATACCTCAAATTCTGATCTGTACCCTGGATTTTTTCCAGCTGAGAGTGAGAAAACAAGATATTGATTCTGTGAAGATGTTTGAGTTGATTGCTCAGTCTTGCAGCAGGGTTTTTCCCAGGAGCTATCAAACCTTAATACTCTCTGAAAAGCAGAAGGAAGAGTTTTGGTGCAGGCTCCTTTTTACTTCTAAATAAATAAGTGTATTAAAAAACACCCCTAAGTTCAACCCATCTTCTCTGTATGCTCCTTACCAGATTTTTGTGAATGGAAAATTGTTCACTGAAAAGGACTGAAGTTTTTCCTAACCCTTTAGACTGTAAAGAAAAGCAAATAAAGTGGAGATAGTAGCATGCAAACATTCCTCTTGAAATGTAAATAAATAACTTGGACATTCCTCTATGATGTTGCTTATGTCACTGTTGATTAGTCATATTTCTATAATAAATGCCTTGAAAATTCTACACATGCTTATTAGTGCCAGTGAAAATATTCTCTGGTCTTCCATTTAACTTTGGCATATTATGTACAAAAGACCTATTCTCCTAATTTAAATAAATAAACAGAAGTTTGCTCTTTGCAAACTGTGCATGGTTTTGCAAAGCCATTCATTAAAAAAAAACTACTAATGTACTGGTGTTTACAGTTAGAAGATCTTGTAGTAAATTAGATGTTTGTCTAGGGCAGTTGGAAAGAAACCATATATTTACATTTTTTTTTTATTATGCATATTTATTTAAAAGTCAGTTATACTGCTGTATCTTAATTCCTGAAATCAATAAGATTTTCATGACATAAACATATTAAGAAGAATTAATCCATGTAAGATTTTGAATGATAAACACGTTAAAAAAATTTAAATAAGAAGACTGTTTATGAATTTTCTTAAAATGATTATTCATTCATCTAGAATTATTACAATATTACTGAAAGAACAAAATGCAAGGTTTTTTTCTTACACAGTGTGGATAAATATTTTAAAACCTTTTTTCTGCAGACAGGACGGTTTCTAGGCATATATATGATGACAAATGGAAAAGAAATCATGACAGAAAAATAAAACTCTGATTGAGTTGGGATATGTATCTTTTTATTGAATTCTTCTTCCTCTTTTATCTTATACTATGCTCCCTCTTTTTTTTTTCTTGCTATATTAGTAAATCTGGGTTCACAGACTATGAGAGCTTGTCCCAACCTCCAGTCTTGATGCGGTGGCAGAGTTGTCATAAATTCTATTTAAAGGTACACTGATTCCAGCCTTATTACCATAAATCTGTGGGGCAACCTCTTTTCCACACATTAGCATGAAGTAGAGAAAGCCTTCTTTATGGCCAGGCTCATGAAAAGCATACAGTACATTTCTTATTTGACCATTCAAAGTGAATATAATACTTTGTGCTGAACTTTAAGTCTTGGGGTAAAATAGAGACCTCCCTATCTACCTCCACAGCCATCTTCACCCTCTGTATCTAGAGGCTAGCCTTTGGCTACCCACTCTTTTGGGCCTTGTCCCTAGCTTAAAAACCCTTCTTAACACAGGCCTTGCATCTAGGACAAGAAACAACTTTTATGTCATCAGTTGCAAGGTTGTCCTCTCTCTAGTCACACATGATCCTCCAAACGACTACACCTCCCAAATACAGACCCTGCAGTCCTCTCACCATAACAATTACTGAGCCATGGGCTAAGTTCTTCCAGGAAAACAGGCTCAGCAGAAGCACAAGATCAGCCCTTGGTACTGCCTCATGCTACAGGTTTCTGGATTATTAATCCACCATTCCTCATGTGGGCACGGATTGGGACCTTGGGCCTGCACAGAGTGTGCAGCAGGAGACTTTTGTAAGGGTGATGATGACTGACAACCACCTCAGTGTCTCAAAGCACATCTGTTTTCATGAAACAGCATAAGTTAAATTTATTTACCTTCACAGCAACTCAATGTTTATGTTGAGAAGTGGGGTTGAATGTCATGGATGAGCAGGGCTGCATCACACAAAATCCTGCTGCCTGCCTCTCAGTGGAAATAATCCATGAGATCCCGTACACTGTCAAGGTGCTGGAGAAAGGAGAGAAGAGCTTATAGTGACATGAGTAAGTGTGCTAAAGCCCTGTGCTGCCAGCAGTCGCTGTGTCTGGGCTCCCAAGTGAGCTCTCAGATGTACACCTTGGCTGTCTCCTAACTCCACACTGGCATGAGACTCAAGCACACAGCAGCCCCAAGTGCCCTGGTTTCCTCAGGAATTAAAGCCCTGCGACAAACAGGAGCCTTCATAAACACCCAGCTTGGCCTCAGTCTGGGCAATTGGAGACAACCTGCTCCTGCTGTGATGCACAGCTGGAGATTAGTTTGGGTTTTTGTCTTTTTTTTTTTCCTTAAAAAGAAAGAGGTTGAGAAAAGCTCACTTCTCATCTGACACAAATCATGATGTCTTCACTGTGCCTGATGGGACTTAACTGATTTGGTTTAACTTGGGATCTGGAATACTCTTTAGTGGCTGTATAAATAATCTGCAGGATTCCTGTATCAGGACAGATACTGCATTTCTGAATCTGGTGGCAATGTACCGCATAAACAAATGGTAGACCTTAACCACCAGACAGAAAAAATCATTCCATGAATTATTATTGTAACAGGCAATAAGCTCCATGGCCTTTGACTGGGATTTCAAAAGCAGTTTATTTTACTGCCCTAATATTCCCTAATGGAACTGTATATGACACAGAAATGTAATTGTTCTTTAAAAAGCAAATAGCATGAGCTTTAAATTCAAGAATTTGCATTCATAGAATTGGGAAATTCAGCAGCAAAATGTACCCCCACTATCTCTTCAATAATCTTCATGTAATCTTCACATGTCTTCTGTATCAAGATGAGCTTAGACCATTCCAATAGAACCCAATCATTTTCATCTAGGTAAAGTAATGGTGTTGTAGGTGGCATCTTTTCTTCAGTTTAGGAATCTCTAGAAAAGCTAAAATAAATATTTATTGATTCTCCAGGAATTATTTTTAGTGTGTGTTGCCATCTTAAGAGTACTAGTGAATACCAATGACATTATCTGATAAAATTGCTCCCACTTCACTCTAAACTGGTGTGTCAAAATTACATCAGTACTTTGCAAGTTGTTGCCATATGTTAGTAACTGATTTTAGTAAAATTATTGCAAGTGGGTTTTTTGTCTATAGGGTCCCATGACCTCTCACAGATGCGAAAATTTTAGCAGCTTTCAGAAATTAAGACAATATTTTTACTCTTGCATTTTTTTTTTTTCATTTTGAACTACAGAGCACTGAGGAGATTTTGTAAGAAATGGTTAAATTTTGAGTTCAGAATTCTTATTTCCCAAGCCACTTTCCTTGTTCATATAATAGTTCCTTTAAGCAATTCACTGTGCTCATGTAACAAATTTCAACTATGCCTTATTCTGCCCACTTTATGCCTAATTTTGAGACCTAGTTTCATCTAAGAGAAAATGTGATATTTCTAGTAAAAAGAGGAGCACCATAGCTAAAATCTACTTTGTAGAAAATAATGCAAAGAAGGAGGGCATACATTAACTCTAAATATTGCAAGATTTAACTCAGTTTCTTTAATGTGAACTAATGGGGGAAAGATACTGCTACTCACTTTCAAAGAAATCCACACTGTTTGCCAATTAAACAACAGCAAGCAATGGATCCCTCTGATCTATGCATCCCTCAGCCCAGGCAAGAAAAATAATGTTAACCAACTTACTTGTGTAGAATGGAACAGGATGTGGACATTTGTCTCTGTATAATCACTCTATTGAATTTGAAATGATCTGTGGAATGACAAAAGCCATGGTTGGTGATCAAAAAATGTTGGAAATGCTGTGTATAGCCCCTGTTGTGCAGTTTATATGAAGACCTGTGCACAGGGCAAGAGCAGCAACCTACAACAGCAAAAGAAAAAATGCAAAGAGACTGATCTGTTTATTTCTTGCATTTATTCTAATCTTCAGTCTGTGCTTCTGAAACTGCTGCTATTTTAGTTTAGATCATGTTTCAAGAATTCTGCTAGTTTTTTTGGTTTAGTTGTTTCTCCCACTACCTGGATGAAATTTGAACACAAAAGTTAAAATACCAAGAAAAAAGCAGCTGTTTAAATTTCCCAGAATTTGCTTTGAAAGCTGCTGTTGTGGAAGCGCAAGTTTCTTGTCTTTATTTTTTTTCTGGCACAGTGCACTAATTGGGTGCCATTTCACCATGGCAATAGGACAGTGTTTCCTACATTTGATCTAAATCCTCCATACCTGTTGTAAAAATGATCATTTACATGAAATGGAAAAAAAGAAAAGGCTGAGGGGGAAAGTAATGAAACCTCAGCACCTGATTTGCAATACGGTTGTGTTTGTGGAAATGAACTGGAGGTGAGGTCTCAGCAGCTGCATTCCCCGTGAATGCAGGAGGGGACCTGGCTCCCCTATGAGTGAAAATTGCCTTTTGACACTTCTGATAAGGAGCAGGGACAGAAATAGGGTGGGGGTTTGGGGCAACCCTTGGTAGGAATAAAACACTCAGATGGAAACACCCCAAACAGCAGTATTTGTGACTGGCAATAATCAGTGAGGAAAGTGACACCATTTTTCAATCTGTAAAAAAACACCTTTAGAGAATTTTACTTTTCCACATACTGTTATGAACTCTTCAATCTCTTTCAGTTACACCAATACAGAGCAGACTGTACTGATTGGTTACAAATCCATCATTTTCCTGCCTTTCCTGCTCAGGTGAATCATGTTTGTTTGGCTCTTTCTTTTCTCAGTGACTCAGTTATGTAACAATCAGTGATACACTTCTATAAAGAAGCTTCTCCTCCCTGACTTGCAAGTTCACAGCATGAATTTTCCAAGATCAGGTTTTAAGGACAGCCTTATGTTTAATTCCCCTGATAATTTTCACTTCCCCCTAATTTGGTCTTTACTCTCCAGAGGAAAATAATTTTGTTCTGTACATCACTTGAGTTTGCTCTGGAGCCCAGATCTGGCTGGAGGACAGAATCTGTTTTGAGACACAGTAATTGCCACACTTCCCCGGTTTCACATAAGTTCACTTGAGCAGCCCATCCGGGTGGGGTACAAAACTTTTCAGGCCTTTGAAGCACAGGCTGAAGAAATTGCAAAACGATATTTAAGAAATCATGAAACAAAATATATTGTGAATAAACAGTTGTTTGCTAGTTCATTAATAAATCCTTTGTCATGATAGGAGTTTTGCCTAAGGACTAAAAAGTAAGGCAAAGGGAACAGCATAGTGAAGAAGTTGAAAGTGCAATCCAAATCTAGATGTCTTACCATTTTTATAATAGTAATTAATACAAGAATATCATGCTATTGCTCATATGCAGCACTTTCTGTAGTGTAAATACTAGTTAGCATCTCAACTTTTTCACTAAAGGAAGAGAGATAATTGGTGCAATAGAAAACACAGTCAGGATGTTTACATGCTTTGAAGGATGTAAAGGACATGGATCTGGAATATGCATATCAGACCTGTGATAGCTGCAGCTGATGCTGGAAGCACTGTCTGTTAGTTTTCTGCTCAGAAATGGGGAATAGAAACTAATGTAAGGACACAGAGGTGGTATTATAGATGAGCCAAATCACTAAATGAAAAAGAACCTCACAAAATGAATGAAGCAAATACAGTTTCCCAGGCAAGTGATTGTGAATGCTGTTGTAGCAGGAGCCTCCTGCCTCCCCACTGAGGGGCCAAGTGTCAGGGCCCAGAAATTGGCCTGTGAGTCATTTGGTGAAGTGATAAATTGGCAACATTAGCGAGAGTCAGCAGGGAGGAGAATCCATTTTACTCTAGCACTCTTTCTCAAATGGTAAAGAAATATAAAAGTGTTTTAAGCACCCCATGCAGCGCTGAATGAGAAGTTTCACTGAGCATTTAAACAACTGACTCCTCCGGTAGCAGAGCAGCGCTCACCCTTTGAGCGGAAAGGTGGGAGGAGCGGCAGACACGCTGTCCCCTCTGCCAAAGGAGGGGCTCTAATTTTTATGGGAGTGGAATTGAACATTAAGCAACTTTGAGACATCCAGCTTTGCATGCCATAAATATTGAAGTAAGTAACAGTGAGATGGAGACACATAATGCCTTGGGTCAGAAACCAGTGGAAACTTAAAGACTAGACGTAGCATGGGCCAATGCTGAGCCTGAATAATACTTTATCTTAGGCCGAGTGAGGACACATTAAGATTGGTTCAAGAGGAAGATTTAAATGGAGCAAGGAGCAAAAGGACTTGAACAATGGCACACGAATATTTTAATGTATGCACTCTAGGGTCTCCACATAAAATTTGAGTTTGGTATTGGCCATGCTTTTATAAGGCTATAAATTTCTTAATTGGCACTTCCATTAAATTTCATTTGTTCAAAGAGGAGTGCATTTAGATCAGGACACCCCAGTACAAACCACTTCCCTGCAGCCCCACAGCAGTGACGGGGGCAGTCTTGCAGTATGTCGGAGGCACATTTTAAAAGTATCACCTGAGACAAGGATTTTCAGACAAAACAGCCCCTTCTCCCTCCTCTCCCCTGTGTCTTTGGAAAATGCATTAAAGTCTCTTGTCTTGAGATGTGCAGCTGTGTCTGCTGACTCCTGAAAGTGATTGAATGTGACTGGATTTTCTGAGCCCTATGGGGCTGCAAAGCACTAAGGGTAATTTGACTCTGTATGTTTGCATTGCTTACTGGAGGCATATTCATGTCCGAGGGCTACAGTTCCCATCTGTCTCACAGCAGGCAGCATCAGCACCCTTCTCAGTCAGACCCAGAGCTGTTTTCTGTGTAGTAACAGTGACCTGACTTTGCCTCCAGGGCAGAGGCAGGACCTGGGTGCAGCCCAGTGTTCCAGGTCTGTTTTGGTGTGAAAGGGCCATGCACTATGGCTTTCCCTACAGCTCAGCTTAGCTCTCTTCAATCCCATAAATAAGCAGCGAGCAAGTGGTGAGTGTGGATCTGAATTCTCACTCTCACAGTACACACAGAGTCAGATAGCTGAACATCTATGTCATGCTGGTGCTATATGGACCAGGGAAGAACTGAAATACTTTTGAAGAAAAGCAAAAGACCTGAAGTTTTCCCTTCTTGTGGGTTCCTTCAATGGCTGGTGAAAGAAACACAGCTCTACCTCCTGTGCAATGCTGCAATGGATTTTTGGTGTTGCAGAGCAGGATTCTCCCCAGTTTGGACCTCATTTTGCAGATCTCTTTCAATCATTGCTACCATCTAAGTCTCCAACTGGCCCAAATTTTGCATTTCAATGGAAAGATCTCTATAAGTTAAGTTTTGTTTAAAAATGCCTGTTTTAACACAACACATATGCTTTCAATTTTTATAAAAATGTATTGGCATATTTATTCTATTTTACTTGCTACTTTTCAAGTCAAAGCTTTCTTTTTCCAGAAGAAGAAAAGCTGCTCATATCATCATCTGCTTTATGCAAGAGCAGTTTACTTTTTTTAAAATATCTTTTTTCACTGACTCTTTGTGGGTGTGTGCAAATTTCATTTTCTATCTCAGTAGTCCTAATGTGCCCTCATCTCCCTGCTTTGACATTCAGCTGCTCTGCTTCTCTGAGCTTTTTGCTGCTTCCATATTTATCACTTTAAAGTATACTGTCCTTCCTTTCCCTTTTCTTTGACTGTCTTTTCAGAGCACTTGATTAACCCAGTTTTGATTGCTGGTATTTATGAATTGTTATATTCTGGAAGAAGGAAGAGAGAAATACCATCAAACTTCTGAAATCCCTGTGTTTGCCCCACACACTCTGCTGATCTATCAAAATTGCACTAATCCTCACAAAGAGGCTTGAGACCAGAGCCATCTGCCACTTTTGCCTCTATTCACAGCTTCCTCCAGACCATGCCTTGTGCCTCACTTTTATCTGCCTTTTGCTCTGGTCATGCCCTGTGCACCCTTCGGGATAGGAAGGGGATTGATATTGAAGAAGATGTACAGAAAACAAGGATTAATAAATGAATTTAAGACAGTTCATCTCATTTTTTCAGACTGTGCCTGTACATGAAATTAATTGTACTACTGAGGGGAAATACAGGGATCGTGCATCACTCTAACAGGATTTCTTTTACAAAACAAAAAGCAAAAGAAAAAAAGAAAGAAATTAGGACATTTCAGAAAGCATGTTTACTTCAGTTTTTGAAGACTGTCTCATATGATAAGGTATGACATGACATTTAAAGCTTTTGTTTGAGAAAATTCAGCACGGTTCTGCATGTATTTTAAAGCTGGTTACAATATGCACTCCTATGAAAGTCTAAATGTGCATCTGTTAAAGTCACTACGTACTAAAATCTTGCTAAAAATTCAGCACCCTCACAAAAATACGCGGGCTGGGAAGCAAGCCCAGGGAAATGATACAGAGTTGTTCTTTTCAGTGATCTTGGCACAGGTCAGCTGGTCAAATAGTTTCCTGATTAAGATAAGCAGATGAAGAGGCTTCCTACTTTTGCAGATATTTCATCTCTTTCAAGAGGGTTGCAAGACACTAGGGTTAAAATACTTTTGGATATTTTTACCTCAGAGCTTTTGTCGTTCTTCATTGTCATGGGCACAAAGACAGAAAATCTCAACAAATTTATAAAGGTCACTGTGAACATAACTTTGCTGTCAACAGATAACCATTCTGACTTAACAGGGAGAGAAACTAGCCTTTTAAATTACACCTTGGCACAATTAATCCATAAGTGAATGAGATTGTACTGTGTTGAAATTCCTGCCTGGCAGTTTTCATAGTTCCTTCTGGCAAATGACCTTGCTTCTCCTGCAAAAATCAAGCAAGGCCAGTGCTTCAGTGGTAAATAGTCCTACCAAAATCAGCTGGGGCAACTCATTGCAACCACACAGGGTGTGTTGGCAGGTGTTAGTAAAATTGAAGTCCATGGCATTTGTCACTTGTTCCACATGCCAGGGTGGTTAGAGACTCATTACTGGAGTGTAGTTCTGGCTGTTGGCATATTCTGGCCTTGTTTTTAAAAACAGGAGATAACCCCATGAGGACAATGTCCAAGAGGTAAGGTCTGATCAACAACAGAGGATTATTGAAATGCCAGTGTTCTCTATATTACATGCTGAATCATGGAGCAGAGACGATTCAACACCACACCAACAACAGCTGCTGCATCCACAAGCTGTGACACGCAGGACAAAAGCCAAAAACCAGCAGCCTGGGTCTTGCAGCTGCAAGGCTCAACAGTGCAGCAGTGCAGACCTTGCACCTCTTGTCACTCACCCCACTCAGCTCAGCAGTGAGTGCCCTGCTGGGGCTGTCCAGGTGGCTGCCCTGCACTGCCAGCACTGCTGGGGCAGGTATCACACTGGGAATGAGACACACAGAGAGCCTGGGCCCACAGCTCTGGGGGTGCAAGACAAAAAGCCAGCAAATGGCTCAAACTGGCCCTCTCTACAGACCCACAGAGTTGAGCTGTGACTGAGAAACATTAATATGATAAAAGGCTCATTCTGTGCAGAAGTACCTTGGTTTTCACACAGTTAAATAGCTGGGTCCAAGATAATTCCTAGTCCTAGTACTAAAGATTGAAAGCAGACTCTGTAACATAACAGTGTGACCACTAACTTATAAAGCACACAGTGGGAGAAGAACCACCTTATATACAAACCTAGGTATCCACTGCTTTTCTCTTCAGGAGGAAGATCATGTTTTCATGTTCCAAAAAAAAGCTCCTCAGTCACGGGAGCCAGGCTATAGACTAGTCTAGATAGAAATTACTGTCTGAGGCTCCTTTTGAAAAGGTGCAGAAAAGAGCACGAAATCTGTCTGATCCTGTCAAGTGAGCAAAAGCAAGGGCATATTCCTGAGTGGCTGGCCCACCAGACTCATATCAGAGCTGACCTACGTCCCTGCTGTCATGTCTCTCTGTGTAACAGACTATTGCTGTGTTATGAGAACCGTGTCAGGCCAGCCCTGAGTGCAGGGGTTCAACTGCAGTTAGCTCTGTGACCCACGGTTTCTTGTGAGCTCATGAGGAGCTAGCCAAAATGTTGTACCCACAAGACTCTTCCAAACAGTGCTGGATGAAAGAGACAGTAGCCCTGTTTTCTATTCCTAATGCATGCAGCTGCATTTTTGCAACTCTGAGGAGACGTTTTGGAAGGGAATGAAGTGACTAGGTAGACCCATGATCCCAAAACCAACAAGTTTTGTCCTATCCCTATGACACCTGGCCCTTTCCAAGCCCCCTTGAGCAGCCTGATTTTGGCTGGGTAGTATGCAGAGGAATTAGGAAGATTTTCCAGGGCTATTGAATTTCCTGCACAGTATTCAGGTGTTTAGGCCCTGTGCTATCTCTGAATCTTGCCATTCAAAAAATGAAATAAAGTCTGTTTAGAACTAATTAAAAATGCAGTGCATTAGAAATAAACCAAATCTTAAAATAATTAAAAGCCTTGCATATTTAAAACTGATGCAGACTGTGATTTCTCATTTAGAAATGCCTGTTAGTGAAACCGTATTCATTTCTCACTCCCCATGAAGAGTTTAGCAAATTAGAACTCTATCCTGTGGAGAGTTGTGCACTGATTTGCATCTTCCTCCTATTTTCCTCACCTATGCTGTCTACCTTGCATCATTAAAAACTCTATCCCTTGAGCTTGGGAAATACAAGAGAGTTTCTAAAATGGGAATATTCTAGATTCTGGGCTGGAATCAAGGAACAGAGACAATCTTCACTTTATTGAACACTTTTTTCCAACAGTAGAAAAGCAATTCATGAATCATACAAATGCTGGCAAAAATAAATACACTTGATCCAGTAATGATGAGCTCACTCCCTGCCACTCCGACATAGGATCTTTTCAGCAGCTGCCTTCCTGTGAGCCTGAATCTGGCCTTCTGCAGAAATGTAATGTTGTTGGTAAGGCACCATGAGCTCCTTGGTGGGAGGTGTTGTGCAGTCAGGTTCTGATGGGAAATGCAGGGTCCCCTCAGCACCCTGGGAGGAACCACCACTGTGCTGGGGCAGTTGGAGATGGGGGTATGGCATGGGATGCTGCCCCAGCCTTGTGAACAATCCCCCAGACTGCACGTCCCAGCTCCACCCAAATGGAATTGTGGTGATGCTGCCCCAGTTTGGTATGAGGGGCTGCCCTGGGGATTTTATGGACACTGAGACCATTCCACTTAGGAACCCAATGCCTGCTTCCAATTGAAACTTGAAGCATGGATAGAAAACGTCCAGGCTGGCAAAATCTTGATGTTTTTTGTAAGGCATGACACAGTTGTTTTATTTTTTGTATATGTTGTTTAATGACATGATATCTATTTGGACTTAAACTATATAAAACCCTTAGTTGCCCTATTGTGCAAGAGCGATTACTGTAATCCAGCAGCATTACAATAATCACTCAAAAGTCTCTCACTAAGAAAAAGAGAACTCTTCCTAAGCATTTACTGTTCCCGGAATTAATATAATCATACCCCCTTTTGGACTAACAAATTTTCTTATTAAATACTGTTAGTTTTAAACTGCAGATTATGAGAATCAGAGTCTATACACCAAATGGGAATGACACCTATACTAAGAGATGAATTTAAGAATACAAAAAATATGTTAGCTTTTATTTTCAAATTAGTGTTTCTAATTTTATCTCAGTAATTCTTTACAAAAGAAAAAGAAGTGTAAAGAAAAAAAGAATCCAGATCAAAATATTTTATTTAACTGAAACATTTATCTTTGGCTCATATGGTGAATTAAGAGTCAATTCATCCAACTGTTCTGATGATGTTACTATTTTGTTAGAGTTCAAAAAAATAATTGTTTGGGATATTTGAAACCTGAGGCTATTGATTCCCTGATTGCTAGAAATGTAAGCCAAATTATTCCATAAGGATTGCATTAAACCCCTTAATTATCCAAATTTTCACAGTGACAAAATACATTATCTTCAGCTGACATATGGAAAAATGAAGACAGAAAAGTAATCTTAAGAGAGGGTTGCTTAGGACAAATGAGTTAGTATTTCAGCACAGATCAGGAAACAGTGTCATTCTTGTTTTTGCTCTCACGGTTTTATTCTTCAAGACTATGACATATCTCACACTGTTATACTGTCCCCCTCTTGAGGCCAAAAAGAATGGATTAAATCAATGAGATAGAGAGAAACCAGGTATAACAGGTAGAATAATGTTTCATTAGTTTAGTCTGTGCAGGGAGAGGGGAATAAATGCATTGGCAGAGACCGTGGCCTCTACGCATGAAAAAGCTGACAGCAAAATTCTGGGATACATAAAGAAACTGGTAAAGGAAAAGGTTCAAAGTCACAAACATGACTTAGAGCGGAATAAGAAAAAGGTTCAGATTTTGCTTTTCTTTAAGTAAAGACTGTTGAAAATCAGAACAAAATCTCTTTTAAGAGGGGAAATTGATTAACCTTGCTACTGGTATGAAGCTTAAACTATTAAATAGAGACCAGAACTGAGTCAGATCAACTTAGGAAATCATTAATGAGCTGGTATAATTCCATAGGTACCATTTCAATAAACATAATGGTTGAAATTTTCACTAAGAGACAGAGAGAGAGAAGGCAGCAGGCCACAATCTTGATCTCTCCACATGAGTAGCTGCGCACCTTCTGAATACTAACAAAGCACACAATGCAGTTAGTTTGATTTACATACTTCAAAAATTATGTTGGTCTTTAAGTTCTAAAAAAAACTACATACAATATGTCTAGTATGTAAACTAGCATTAAAAAGTGCACAAGGTTGAAATAAATTACATCAAAAAAGGAAGAATAAATTGACTGTTCTTTTTGGGTGAGCAAAAAGATTCTTCTTTTCCTGACAAATCAATATTTTAAAACCTATACAAGGAAGTTAAAAAATTCAGGCAATTCTTTTTCAACAGTGTCTGTAAAGTGAAGGTTATAGCGAATGTGTTGGCAAAAGGTCAACTACTTTTTCTGCTTGAAATTTTCTCAGTATGGGATCATTCTTTACAGCTACCTAAAAGTGAGTAATTTTGTCTCAGGTGGCCACCTAGCTGCTTCCTGGAGCCAACACCAAGAAACAGTCACCTCTGCAGAGTGGCTCAACCAAGTCAAAGAAATCTGTATCTGAGCTGTAGGAAAGGGGTTCCTCTCTGAAAGTCCCTCCATCTTCATCATGTTAGGTGGAATTTGGAATTTCAGATTTCAAGTTTTGGATGTCAGGAGAACTTATCTTTAAGAATGAAGACCTAATGTTAGGATTTGTATTTCCTCATATAATCTCCATTTAAGGAAGTGAAATGTGGATTTGTAAGCAACAGCTTTTATTTAGTTAATTTTTCCATCTCTCTTTGGGAGACCAAATTTGTCAACTTTCATTCTACAATTCAAACAGCATTGGGAAAAGTTTTAGGTTTACAAAGGACAAAATTATGTATTAGATAACAAAAAGCTCCCATCACAAAATCACAGAAATATAGAACGGGTCAGTTTGGAAGGGACCACAGTCATCCTGTCTAACTTCCCTGCTCAAACAGAGTCATTCTGGAGCACATTACACCAATCAAACCCAAAGGCAAGTAAGTGGAAATTACAAGAGATCTCTGTCTTTATTTGTCCCTAAGGTAGCATTATTTTGCAACAAAAGAGCTGGTCAAAATCAAAATAAATATAAATTCACTACATATCTAGCCTAAATTTGTACATTATCAAGGTTTGTCATAAGGTAATATGAGTAAGAAGATCTATTTACACCAATAAATCTCTTTCTTTAAATGTGATTACTGTATTTTAGCACTGGTCTCAGTAAAGCCCAGATCTAATTTGTTCAGAAGTCCAGTGCATTTGCAAAAGTTCTCAGTATTTATATTGCAATGCAGATGTATAGTGCAATTTTATATTACACTATTTAAAAAATTCAGAAGTATTTTATATAGGAATAACTATGTTGCAAAAGTTTCAAAATGCTTTATAATAGTTTTTACACATGAAACAAAGGAAGAAAAAGTAAAACTGAATTATTTCTCCTGCTTGCGATAATGTCTGTTGTCTTATCACTGATTTTTATATTATTTTTACTTGCCTCACAGATAGGAGACCCCTAATCACAGGCCAGTTCTCATGATACATCTGTCCCCTATCTGGACAATTTCAGTCCTAACAATCCGTGTCTTTACAAAGTTAAAGGAAGAAAAACATCTTAATTAAAGTGCAACTGTGTATGAAAAAGATGTTTTGCATTTCCAAAATATACTGAATTGCATAATTGAGATCTTTTTTTCCCCTATTATTTCAGACTTAGCCTATAAAATGTCATTTATTGTAGGAGGGAAAAATGTTTGGTTAATAAGAGTTTTTCTAGTTGAAAAAATATTCTTTTGAAGTTTCTTGAAAAAATAGTGTTGATTTTAGTACGAAGTTAAGACTAAAGCAAAGTTAATATGTGTTAAAAAGAAAAAAAACCTGCCACCAGAGATCATTTTATTAGGACATGAGCTTTTACTGATGTTAAATGAACATTAATCTAATCAGTGTATAAATCTAATCACAATTCCATTCCAGTTATAGAAAAGTGGATGTGCTATCGCCTCCACTATCAACTGGAGGTCTTTACAGATATCTGAGCTCTTTGCAAAACTTACATGCAGGATATTTAAATTACAAGTCCTTATTTCCTTGGACAGAGAAAGGGGTCGATAAGAACAGGTTATAAAGAAGCAAGTAGGTACTTCTTTAGATGGTGTATAGATATCTAGTAATGGTGGATAAAGAGTATTCTAAAGCTGTGCACCTCCTTAATTTGAGCTATTCCTGATAGTAACAGTAATTATAAAGGAAAATAAAAGGTCTTTGACTTCCACATTTGCCCTTGCCTTTTATCAGAGCTTCCCTAGGCATAGCCACAACAGCACACCTCTTACCTGGTAAAAATAACTGAAAAGTATTGGTACTGCTCACATTTTAAATAAAGGACAGAGACATTTTCAGGATATTTTTGGGTGACTGCCAAGGTGCTCTTAGAAACAAAAGTAGAGACTTTCTGTGACCTTAGTGATTTATTCAAGAGTTCTGCAAATATAATGAATACCAGGGATGGGAAGACTGAAGTTTGTAGAACAATGCAGTTCATGACATCTCCCATCAAGTTATGGAGATGGGAGGTCAAAGTTGCCGAAGTGTCAAAAGTTGCTGAAGTTTCCAGGACAAGAAATAGGACAATCTCTGTCCTATTTCATAAGCTATGGATGGGATAGGGTCACCTACAAAAGCAGCAGGAGCCTCACAATTGAAAACTACCTACTCTAGAAAGCAGTTGCTGACAGTTTGTTGACAGTTTGTTAACTAGGTTGCTCAGATCCTGCTTGGAAACTCAGCACTTGGCTTGTTCAGTACAGGCATAACAACTGAGTGGCTTGGCAAGGTCAGTCATGGTATCTTCCTAAAGGAAGGACTGTTCCTCAAGGTATTTTGGCTTTTTTCCTTTTATTTACTTTCTATGTGTAGAAATTTGAAATCTCATGACAGCAAGTTGTGTCAAATGTCCTGTGGTCCTATATCTGGCTTGGATTGTTGCAAAGGGAAGTCATTCATCTCACCTGGGCAACAGGTTAATTAGCAGCAGCAAGAGCTTCAGAAAAATCTGTATTCATATTTTGCTTCAATGGTTCTAATTTAGACAGGAGAATAAAATTTTGTGTTACATGTTTAGACTGATGAAAAGAAAAAAACCCAATATATAATGAAGATGCCATTTAAATTCTAATTAATTTGTTTGGCAAACCAGATAATCATCTGGGTCTAGGGGAGCTTCAGACCTGGAATGAAAAAATGGGGTATTTTATAGTGGTAAATAAGATGTAGAGGAACACTTCAGTTTTTTCTACCTTGACTCTCCCATAGTTCTCCCATGTTTTCTGCATGCCATGTGTTGTCTAACTCAGACAAAGTAGGAAAGGTCATAAATTTCCCAACCTTTCATTTTCTGAAATTTTCATTACCCAAAAGTGTCAGTTGTGATGGCAGGTATCTCCATGTGACAATGTGACTCACCAGGCTGGGACCTCTAAGTAGCTGCAAATTGTTATGATTTTGTGTGTTTTTAGTGATTGGTTGCACATGACCCCAAATATTTTAAGGTGTTAACCTATAGAGAGTCTCTTGGACTGTGGTGGACACATCTTCTGTCAAGTGAGAAATTGCAGTGTCCTCAGTGGTCAGCATAGATAAGCAGTGCTGTGGCATCACCTCTGAACACTGTGAAACAGGATTTGACAGCCAAAGCAAGCACCCTGATAGTACCCAAACTAACAGGTCTCAGTTTCCCATGATATTCTCTTTATTGGAGCTCCAGGCTTTCTGTTCATTTGGGAATCAGAAGGGCAAATTTTCCTTTTGCATTCATGGGCATCTAATAACATAGTAGTGCCTGAAGCAGCCTCTAG
Source organism: Zonotrichia leucophrys gambelii (assembly GCF_028769735.1). Lineage (NCBI taxonomy): Eukaryota > Metazoa > Chordata > Aves > Passeriformes > Passerellidae > Zonotrichia > Zonotrichia leucophrys. The sequence continues at coordinate 14,990,510 of NC_088172.1, read as the reverse complement.
TCAGGCATAACTGTACAGGCTCCTATTAGCAAGAACTCAATATTTGTCAAACACACATGGATGTACTCTCACACACAGGCATGCATCATGCTTTGTGATTGTTTTTTTCTTTGGTAAAGAGATTAAAAAAGGACTAACTAGCTAGCTTTAAAAAATGCAGCCCAACCACATCAATAAAATGAGAAACAGAAAGGGAACAGCAAGGAAGAAATCTGGTTCAGTGCTACAGTAAGAGGAACATTTCTGCCACTGTACTCAACAAAAGCAAAGGGCCATGTATGTTTGTTAATATTTCAGAGATACACCTCAGATTTAAAACTGGCATTACACAAAATAGGGTTTGGTTATTAAAATAAATATAGGTATGAAGATGCAAAAAATATAAGCCTTAGCTTGATAGATTATTGTCTGGAAGTATACTTTCTGTTCAGCTGTGAGGTCTGTCCTTGCATCCTAGCATACAACTATCCTCATCCCAAGCATCCCAGCATCCCAAATAAAGGTCAAACTTATAGGAATTTTCCATTAATCCTGCTTTTTCAGAAGAAATGAATTTAATAATTTTAACAAGGACTGTTCTGTGCCTAGACCTGTTTGATTTACTAGTATAGGTATATATTTAGATAGATAGATAGATAGATAGATAGATAGATAGATAGATAGATGTTTCTTTATATAGATATGTATTAACATTTTCCATGTACAGGTGGGGCTTGGTGCAGGACTTGTAAAGACTGATTGAGCTTTGTAGCAAATACAAGATCACCATTGTGTCAATGCTGAAGGGGGGATCTGAATATAGTAAGTAAATCTGTAGTTTTCTTCTGACAGTTTAGAGACTCAGAGAAATTCATGTATGAGCTTAGAGATTTCCAAGGTGGGTAATGTTGTAGGAAAAAAAAAAAAGATGTTGTTAGCCTTGCTTTATTTCACTCAGCATATGGCAGAAAAACACATCCCAGGGGACATCTGAAGGATTCATAGTAAGTTGTAGTCTACTGATTGCAAAAGCCTTTCCTAATAATTTTTCATGCATCTCATAGAAATATTTCCTAGGCACCGAAAATAACATTTGGGCATTTTTCCATTTGCTTCCACCAATTTCAACCAATTTTAAATTTTTGGAGAAAGTTAATAACTCATACCTAAATGGACCTTGTTTTCCAAAAGGTTGCATATTACTGAAAATAAAAAGAACAGTGATTTTTTGTGTAAATGAAAGGCCATTTATGAGTATGAATCTCACTCTGGACAGCTTGGAGAGGCCACAGTCTGCATGATGAATGGCATCCTTCTCAGGGCATTTCTCAATCTTTAGTGAGCTCAGAGCAAGTAAAAGGACATCAGGACCTTATAAGATCCCATCCCTTATTTTATAAAGACATCCATGTTGTGGCACATCAGTTTTGCTGAGCAAAAATTTGGTAATGAGTATGTTTGATGTCCCTAATTTGGCTAATGCTTGGGTTTTTTCAGGATAATGTTTACACAAATTATAATAACTTTCCAAACATCTTGCATCTGTTGCTTACTTCCGTTGAGGATCTTCTACTTCCCTCTGTTGCAACAGTAATTGAGAGCAAATCAGCAGGAAGGAAATATACTCCCTGGTTTAGCTAAGACTATAATGTTTGTTTAAGTTAGTGATGCGTGAGTGGTTTGCTAAAGATTAATTTTAAAGGTCACTTCCTACTTGGAAATGAGCCTGTAATAAGCTTTTCTTCAAGTGAAGAGAGCTTTTTCTTCAAAATTCCTATTCTGGGTGGTCTGCTTTATTCCCAGCTCCCACAGAAGTCAATGGGAAGGGATGTTCCATTGTCACCTGGGGACACTTCTGGCTCTTTGTGAAAACAAAGAGTGTATTTCAAGAGAAGGTAGGTATGGAAATATTGTACAGAAATATAAATATATTTTTTTGCACATATTTAACAAAGGGCACCTTTACCAGTCTTGTTAGAACAAAAATAAAGAATCTATAGCCTTTAATTATGTACAGCCAGAAAGAATTAAATAAAGCTTTGAGAAAATAGAGGAACTGGATGAGCTAACTCCCAAGTATTTCTCATATTTTAGGTGGAGCATAGCAGAAGGGTTCTGGTGGGTGTTTGTATCTCACACTCATTGTGGAAAATATTACTTCCTCCAATTAACATTTGTATTTGTTTGGTAACAAATGGGCCTCACAGGAATGTATAGCATACATTCATTGCAAGAAAGAAGGAATGAGTTTCTAACATACTCAGATTTGCAAAACAAAATCTTCTCAAGGGCATAGCCAGAATTTTTTGAGTTAATTTTTGAAAGAGTCAGAGCTGTTGAATGACATTTAATCAAAAATAAATTCTGCTATTCAAATCTACTTTTAGAAAAAGTGTTGGTATAGTTAGGGTAGGTAGACCACAGTGACCCTGAAACTGTTGCATCATAGATCTGTAGCACAGAAAGGGAGCACCAAAGAACCAAACCTTTGGCTTGGGGCAAAAAAAGGGCATTCCAACAGGTATTAAGCACATGAAAATTGGGGAGGCATTTGTTGGAGGCAAAAAATTCCAAATGGAGAGCAATCTGTGGTCAAGATTTGACCATGTATCATCACAGTATTTTCTGCAACATTACAGGATTTAAAACATCCAGTCTGCACACTGTATCCAAATGTTGGATATTGTGAGTACTCCCTTCTCAGGGTAGTTTCTGTATTTCCCCTTCCAATGAATTAGATAGTGGGTGGTTCTTCCAGATTTTAAGTATTCAGCTCTCTCCAAGCACTGTACAGGGAATTTTCATCCCTGTATCAGAGCAAGTAATTGCTTGCAATTAAATTACATTTTGCAGTTGTAAACCTGAACTTTTCAACACCTAAACCCATTTCAGACCTGGCTCTGAATAATTTTTGAAGTTAGGATTCAAATTATTTATCTGTTTCTCAAAGTACTATCTTTGTTCCAATATTTTTTACTGTCTAAAAGGCTTGAATTTAACTTGACTTTTGAACTAAGACATTTGCTCTTGCACAACTTTGGACTTGGGATAGTAGTTATGGACATAGTGACAGAGCTGTTGCAATAGAGAAGCCTTTAATTTGCAATGTATCCATTTACCAAAATCACTGAGGGTTTGTGCTGGGGATTATGTAATAAAAATATTTATGTGTCTTCTATTGGCATGGGTTAGCTTTTTCAGGTTCACACATCTCTCCCTGACCAATGGAATTATAGACTTTGTATTCTCAATTGAAATTCACAAACTTTTTGTCACAAGAATGTGACTGACAATTTTAATAGTTTTCATAACGCTATAAAATGTAATGAAACACATATAAAATCTCTGTTCAAATAATGTTGGTAATGTAAATTATAAAATATATTGCTAACAAAAAATATATAATGTAGTGCTATAAATAAGCATATAAAGTAGAGTGTTAAAAAAATATCACCAGAATGTTCAATTAACCCCAAACTCATTGCTTTAAGAAAAAGTGGGTTTATGTGCTGGAGATGCCAGAGCAATTCACTTGCAAAGACCCAATTAGATGAGTAGCATATACAAAGCATCCAGTGCTGTGACAACCTTTAGGAATCTACTGTTTTGAAAAAAGGCAATGTCAGGAGATTGATATAAAATTCTTCTGTTTCCCCTGTTGAATTTGAATTCTGTCATGGAGGTTTTTCACCTAAGGATGTAGATGAGCCCCTGAAGGAGGTAACCTGCATAACAAAGTACAGTAATGAACAGAAGGGCTTGCTGAAAAAATAGGAACTGCATTGTAATCTCGCACCTGCACAGCACTTGGCACCAGCCCAGACCTCTGCATATGACAGTAATTCACTATTTCCTCTTGTCCTTCCTGCCCCAGAACCCTTAATCCTGACCATTCACATTCATCAGGCAGGAGATTATTCCTAGCCTGCTCAGCAAAGAGAAACATAAATAAATCTCACAAACAACTAGGGCTTACTGTGGAAGTAGTTGTCTAAGACTTTTCACCATTTGTTACACACAAAAAGGATTCTACATCAGTGGTTCACTGCATTTTGTAAGCTGTTATTATTCCTCCCCTATGAATATTGTACCTAAGAACCTCTCTTCCCCAGACAGACACAATGTATGCTCAGACATGAAAAGACACAATTATTAGCAAGGGAAATTTACTGTCTCTGACTTAAACCAGTTGAAAGTTATGGAAAAATATGAAAATCAAATGCTCTGTTAGCCAAGGTTGTTGTTTCAGTATTTTAAAGTGTAATACACAAAAATTATTTGACTACATTTGAATATGGTATGTGTACAGTTATTCTCTCAGACTGTAAATTTAAAATTTGTCACAAAGAAATTTTTGTTAATTCACTCAGTAGATAGTCTAAAGCAGTAAATTTAAGATTTCTTTTTACACTAATATCCCATTCTGCAAGGAAAAAAACCCAACCACTTACTCTACTAGTTCAATCCACCTAATTTTTAGAAATCAAAATAAGAGAGGTGAATGTTAATCCTGCCAGGGAACATGATAGCAACATGCAAGGACCTGTCATTCACTGTCAAGTAAATCTCCCCCATTAAATGCTAGATTTTCAGTCAGAAGAAATACCAAGCCATTATAAACAGCTAACATCCGAAATAGGAGAAAGACTAGTTCACATTTATTCTGACATCTCAAAATTTAGACAAGTGAAAAATATGATTCATTCTAAAGAACCACCTTTTTTTAACTCTGCAGCCTCTTGTCTTCCTTGCTCTGTGACAGATTCCCTATTGGAGGTAGGGAGCTTCCATGACAAAAGTTTGAACTGAACTTGAATGATGAATGGTGAGGTATCAATTCTTGTTGCCCAGGCTGAATACTTTTCAGGGTAAAAGTCTTTTATACCATGACCTGCAAATATATTTGTGTCTTTGCAAGGAGGGCAAGTTCCAGCAAAGAGGCAAAACTTTTCCACTCACTTAAGTGGTCTGACAGGACTAAGAATATATTTGACAAACACTTGAGACAAAGGCCCTGGCAAGAGATAATTGTGCTAAACATTTTTGACTACTACATTTTTTCAAAATTTGGAATTAATTTATTTATTCTTCTAATTAACAATCCTCTTTCTGCAACCCCCTTAGCCTGTCATTGTCAGGGAGCATAAATATCTGCCTATCATGCTTTCAGCAGCATTGCCTTGGTGCATCTGTGTAGGGATCCTCTGTTTTCATCTGATATGAGTCAGATGCCATTAGTTCACTGGGGAAGGATCTTGACAGCTTGCTGCTTCCTGCAGGGGCTTTGAACAGTGACAGGAGAACCCCACAGCCAGAAAAGAAGTGCTGTTATTCATCTCATGCATTTGTGGGCATGAAAGGGATTGTCTTGGACTGCCCTTAAGATTAGATTTTTCCACCAGAATGTAAGGTATTGTGTCAATTTAATTTCCTCATATGAATTTTGAAGGACTATATAAATCTGTTTTTCTGCATTCAGTTTTTAATAAAAATAAGAAAGGGCTCTGGAGTTTGTGAAGATTATTAGCAGCATAAGGATAAAAAAAGAGCTGACATTCCCTCAGCTCCAGCATGGCCTAAGTGAGGAAAATTGTTAATATCAGAGTTCAAAATACAGAACATACAAGCTCTGCAGGGTTTGCTCAGCTGACAGCAAGAGCAGCCTGAGCATGTTTGTAAGTGGGAGAGGCAGTCTGCCACGGGAGATTAGCTTGTCAGCAGTGAGTAGGCTACAGCCAAACAGTACAACATTTCCCTTCTCAATGGCCACAAGAAGAGGACCCCGAGCGAGGGCAGCTGTGCCCGCAATCCTGCAGGGTTGGTGCTGTGGGTCAGACTTCCCACGGCTACAGGACACCAGCTGCACCAGGGCTGCCATAAAGGGGGGATTGCAGCTTGCTGCTCCATAGTGTCTCTCTGCTTAAAGTAATTTTTTTCAGAGACATGCTACAAACATCCATTGTTTAGTGTCTGCTTGTCAGTATTATAGTCTCACTTCAGAAAAAGAAAGACTGGATACATGCTGGATGCAAATTCCAGTTCCACACCACATTTCTTCAACTCTTTAATCAAAGCCCTGTTACTGAAGACAGTGAAGTCAGCCATTTTTTGTACCTTTTCCTTAAATTCTGCTCTGCTCATCTTTCATTTAAGCGAAAGTTGAAATCATTTCCATTCTGCATTTTCCCATTGCCATGGCAGAAAACATATTTTGCCCCTAAAGATCCAGGACTTTAGTGACTTTTATCTCACAAAACCTGGCCCTACTGTAATGCTTCAAGGAGTGTTCCAGGGAGGCATCAAAACCTGGGGGAGCTGGACTCTGAGCAGTATGCACATTATGGCCTTTTCCTAAAGCTAACATACAAAAAGTGCAGGGTTAACCATGGGCAAAATAATATTTTTCCATTTTGAAAGTACATAGTGTTAGAAGCTGTAAAAGTGGAGTGGAAATAAATGTGGCCTCCACCTTGGGAATTTAAGCTAAGAGATCTGAGCTGGAGGTGGGTCTATAGAGTCCCTGAGATTTTACAGCTAAAACCTGAAAGAGTCAAACCATATTTTATCTAGCCCTATAGTTTTATTTTCATAGTACAGTAGCTACTGTGATTTATAAAAGCATCTCATAAATCATGGATTTTATGATGATTCATAATCACTGGAAGTAGGATTAAAGTCTTCTTGATAAGTGAATTAATTCTGTAGGTTGCTAGGAATTGATGGTATAAGCTGCTTGAATCTATCCTTTTGTTGTCTGTGAATTGATATTTAAAAATCAATGTCTGCATGCAGAAAGAACATCTCAAGTGAGGTCTTCATAATTATAATGGTGCCCCTGGCTATGTTATAGTTAGAGTCAAGTGTGTTCTCCCTTCATGAAGTGTGTTTTTCTTGTGTATGCACTTTGCCACATAAATGCACTCTTGAGTGCTTCTAAACACTCCAGAGTGTTTCTAAATGATAATATTAATAGAAAATTATAGTATTTCTAAACATAAGAATTAGAAAATAATTCTTTAGGAATGAATTTTTTGATCAAAATTTTGTCTGGTTCTGTACAGTCTACGTATAGAAGGTATAAAATCCAAAATTTATTGTTTAACATGCTTTTTCACTTTTGAATAGCTCAAAATGTATCCAATTTGAAATACTTATTAGTTCCACATGTACTAATCCATTAAGTGTTTTCACACCAAAATATAAACACTATGAAATAATTAGACTTCAATACATGCTTTTCTGCCCTCCTTCCTTCCCCCCCATTCTGTTAAGGCCTCATAACCTGGAAAAAACCTTATGGGCAAGTGTGGTCCAGATTTTAGCATCACTGATACAGTCCTGTTAACATTTCTGCATCCATACAGGGAGAACTTGTCCCCAGGGATATGTTTACACTGCAGCCAAATGTTTAACCACAGAATTTATAGGGTTTAAACTCTTTGGACTGGGGAACAATCCTGCTCTGTTGTGTCATGTTAATCTCAAAAACATGTATGTAGAGATAGCTTTGTCATGGCCTATGAAAACCTCAGTGCAGCAGCCAGACATCCTGTTCCCCACCCTTGCTATGGTGAACACAGACCAGATGAGTCTACAAGTGTTGTACCCAACACTTGGATGGAAACACCCATTTAATTATTCTGCTAACAAACACCTCAAGATACACTTTGAGAAATATTTTTATGCAGGGTATTTCTCAGCTATTTCTGGATATGACTAAATTGTGCCATTAGGATGTGAGGCATGATTGATAAGCTGTAAAAATTTGAGGCTATGGAGGAGTTTCTACTTAGCCATAAATATGTTTCTCCAAACATGCATATATTTTTGGTATGAGCAATTAGAATATTAAGGCATTCTCTTTTTTTAATTATAATTTTAATATTATACTTTTGAAACTGGATTTGGAAACTTGGGAAAAGTTCTATGAAACAGTGGTTTAAAATTATGGTACATACAGATATATAGTAACTACAGTGCATGGAAGTAGCAATGAAAAATCTTCCATTACTGCTAGTACATATCTAAATATACTGAAAACGCCATCTTCTACTTCACAGAGGTTATAATTCATATAATGTCATTTTTATTCTCTATTGTCACATATTCTGTCTGGTCAAGCAATATTTAAAAAAAAATATTGTTCTGTGAGAGCACCTCATGCTTTCTTTCTGTATCTATAAATGTGTGTGGACAGTGGAAACAGGGGTTTTGTATAAATGTATGCAGTCCTTTCAAATAGTGAGTCAACTGAAAGGTGTTTTCACCACTACCTTTGCTCATTTTTATTTGATAGAACCAGGACTGCTTTTTAAGCTTGAGAATGGTCATCAAACATCCTTTCGTCTGTAACAGTGATAACCTGGAGTTGGCTCAACTTCTGTGAGCCTCCCCTAATCACTCCTAGATAAAAGCAATCACTCCGTTTATGAGAGTTTGCAAGCGACTGTGAGGTGGCTCTCTGGGCATTTAGGGCTGACTGGCTTCCACTAACAGGTAAATGTTGAGCCTGTTTAATGAAACCAGCACACTGATGAATTTAACACATTAAACACTTAATATTTCAGCACCTTTATTTCTAATTTCAACAGCATTTATTTAACTTTTCCCGGTTGTTCCTTGACAAGTTGCAAGAGTTTTTCCTGTAACCTGCTACTGTTTTTATTTCCATATGGATTTAAGAAATGGCAGTGAGAGAAAACAAGCCCTTCAGTCAAAGTTTGAAATCTCAGATTCAGAAACTCCCCTTTAGAAATTCATAAACATTCACATAATAGGTTGTCTTACACTACAGGTGATGAAGGGCTGCTTGACTCAGGGAAAATCTTGGCACGGCAAACCAGTTTTTAAGAGTAGAGTTTATTTTTTTTTTCCCAGACAATGTTATTTTCTAAACTCATGGGAGCTCATATCCAAATAACTGCCAAAGTTTGAGTATGATCCAAACTGAATTCTACCTTTGGTGGGTCTAAATGAAGATGTAGACATCGCAAATTTTACCCATTCCTAGAAATATTACATATTTAATATGTCTGCCAGTCTTGGAGAGAGTATCTTACTTCTAAAAATCAGGCCACTGATATTTGGCACATATGTGTGAGAACCTGGGCCAAATTATACCATTACCAGTTATTACCTAATGCACTCAGTGAGGAAAATAAGCAACAGATTAGGAAAACTTAAGCTTTCTAATTCTTTCTCTTTTTATAGTCATTTTCTCATCTCATATCCTAGATTAATATTGAGAACCAGCACAGCCAACATACATTTCTCTGTGAGTATAAGCAACAATAATGGAACAGATGGATTTGTTTAGAAAACTGATCTGTGTTCTAAGGAATAAAATACAAGTAAAAACTCCTAAAACAAGAGGAAGTCTAGGATGGGGAAGAAAGGGACAGAGGAGAAGGAAAGAGTACAAGTATTTCTTGGCTGATGTGGTGATGTTGACACTTTTTTCCATAAAAAGTGCCTAGCTACTGCTCTATCCCCTGTGCATTCAAACTGGCTCAGTATATACAATACACTGGCTTGATAGAAATGTTAATGTACCTGCCTTTTCCAATGTAAACTATGATAGAGGTGACTCTTTTCCCTCAGCATTTTAATTCAACAGTAAGGCATTATTCAGAAGGAAATTCTTTCTGGTTGATATTTGAAAGGTGTTGTTAACTGAGTGGTCTAGCCTTTTAATGACTATTTGTCTTGGTTACACCTGAACTAGGGGGAAAGAAAGAGTTTAGATCTAAGAAACCTGTAAAGTGCACCACGATTGTGAAGTTAAAGAACACAAGAACACTGTAGAAATTTCTTTCTACATGAGGAAGTGTTATAGCATTTCAAAACATATTCTCATATTAAACCAACTTGCAACTCCAAAACACCTTACAGTCTGGCCTTCTGTTATTTTATGTCTCAGTGTGATTTTGTGTGTGTGTGTGCAACTTTCTTCATCTAAGAATGCATGATAATTGGCACAAGCTAATAGGAAAGGAAAAAGAAGGAAAAACAACTTCTAACTTTTCTTCTGACACACTCTTCCAGTTAGAATTTTGGTAATTTATTTTCCAACATGTTGCACACAAATGAAGAAGCAAAGCTTTGCAGACAGTATCACCGCCTGCAATTCAAGTTAAAATCTACTAATTTTGGCTGTAAATGTGCTTTGCAAGACATCTGAGTTACACTGATCAATACATCTCTGCCATGGAGCTAAGATTACAGCAACCACTTATGCAGAATGTAAATTTTTTTCTTCACAGTAACATCAGGGATGCAGTATACAAATCTGAGTTCTAATACAGTCAATGAAAGCATGGAAGAATAGCGTGTGTATATAACAGGAAAAAATTTGATAACTATATGTATAAATAATTGGAAAGGGAATTTAACTAAGGTTTTGATTCACTCTTTCTCTTTAAACACTGAAAATCCTTTTGTCATTCCTGAGATCACTGATAGCACATGCTCAGATTCACACTTGGCTATATAGTTTATGTACAGAATATCAAATCAATTTGCTCTGAAAAAAAAAGATAATTAAGGTCAGCCGTATTATATCACAGGCTGTCCATTGACATCTATAATAAACTAGAAAACTGAAAAACTGATATTTCTTTTTTATTGTTATTCTTTACAGCTCAGCATGAACATATTTGCAGTTTCCCAGACTGAATAAAGTCTGTCAATTCTGAAAACTTTCAATGTCAAAATAATCCACAATCACATAACGAAAAGGATCAACAAAAGGATCAGGCACAAAGGGTTACAGTGAATACAGTGACATCAGACTGGTGACCTGTCACTAGTGGGGTTGCACACGGCTCCTCAACCCTGTGTTCTTCAACATCTTCATAAATTACTTGGAGGCAGGACTGGGAGAGATACTGAGCAAGTTCACAGATGATACAGATCTGGGAGGAGCTGCTGACTGCCTCCAGGGCAGGGAGGCCCTGCAGACACCCTGACAAATGAAAGGCTGGGCAACCACCAACCACGTGAAGTTCAACAAGAGAACGTGCTGGATTCTGGACCTGGGATGGGCCAACCCTGGATGTACAGACAGACTGGGGAATGGGATACTGGAAAACAGTGCAAGGGAAAGGGACTTGGGAGTCCCCGTCCATGGCAAGTTGAACATGAGCCAGGAGTGCCCTGGAGCCAGGAGGGCCAACCCTGTCCTGGGGGCATCAGGCACAGCATCACCAGCTGGGCAAGGGAGGGGATTGTCCTGCTCTGCTCTGCACTGGGGCAGCCTCACCTCCAGTGCTGGGGGCAGTTCTGGGTGCTACAATGTAAGAAAGACATTAAACTATTAGAGAGTGTCCAAGGAGGGCAACAAAGATGGGGAAGGGCCTTGAGGGAAAGCTGTGTGAGGAGCAGCTGAGGGCACTGGGCCTGTTCAGCCTGGAGGAGACTGAGGGGAGACCTCACTGCAGTTACAGCTTCCTTGTGAGGGGACAAGAAAGGGCAGGCCCTGATCTTTGCTCTGTGGTGACAGTGACAGGACCTGAGGGAATGGCCTGAAGCTGTGTCAGGGGAGGTTTACAGCAAAAAGATTCTTCACCTAGGAGTGGTTGGGCCCAGGATCAGGCTCCTCAGGGGAGAGGTCACAGCACCAAGCCTGACAGAGTCCAAGAAGCATTTGGATAATGCTCTCAGGCACCTGGTGTGACCTTTGGGGATGGTGCTGTGCAGGGCCGGGAGCTGGACTTTGACAGTTCTCGTGTGTACCTTCCAACTCAGCATATTCTGTGATTCTCTGAAAAAAGCTACTTTTTCCAGGCAGATCTCAGAAGGCTGCCAGTTGTTGACAGATATTCCAGTGTAATTTACCAAAGCAGGATATTGAGATATTGAGGCCTGCTGCTTGATGCTCCACTTTGTTTGGTTGAAGTTCAGACCTGTACATTAGCCAGTGTGACCATTTTATGTGGCAGAGCAAGTACTTGTTATATACATCGAACAGAAATGCTAGGAAAAAGTGGGTTTACAATCCTAACCTGTTGTCCTTTTGATTTGTTTAAAGGTTGGGTGGGGATTTTTTTGGGGTTTTTTTTTTTTTTTTAATTTTGAGGGATTTTTCTTTCTGTTTGTTTGGTTTGGTTTTTGGTTTGGTTTTTTTTTTTTTCCCCTGGGGGAAGTTTAATCCCCTGCTTCTTCTAACAGCGACATTATAGTGAAATCTGCCTCAAGAAATTATCTGACAGCAACACTGGGTTGGAACTGTTGCAGGTTAGCAGCCCACTTTCTGTAGTTTTATTGTCAAGTTTGTGACCTTATTGGCTCTCTTTGTGGTAAGTGTTGCTTCTATTCATTTAAATGATTCTTTGCAGCATTTCCTTCAGGGGATACAGCCTGTATTGAGAGTATGGAAACTATTTTCCCAGATGGAGCCAATGAATGTTCTGAGGCCTAATAATATATGTATCCTCTTGCAATTCACAGCAGATTCCAGTAAACACTGGCCTTCATCTGAATGCTTGAATACACCACTTTCCAGAGCCCTTGGCAAGAATGACGTGGGTGTGAGGAGAGCACATCCATATCTTGTCATTTATCTGTGGAAGAGGAATCTGTGCTGGTTTTCTGAACCTTACTTGACCACTGACCACACTTGACAGTTTTGTATTTATCTCTGCCAGAGAGCTACAAAGATGAAACATTCATTTTTCATCTGCCTTTTTTTTTTTTGTCCTTTTTTCACAAGCAGGATCCAAAACCTTCTTCAGCTGCTGGCTCATGATCTAACTCCTTGCACTTTCTGTTTGGGCCCTCTGACAGCAGTAGCAGATACCGAGGAATGAGATGGTTTAGATAACATCACACTGCAGTTCCAGCTCTGACTTGCTGACCTTCAGGTGACCCAGCATGTTCTTTGGTTCTGGTATGCTGGGAGCAAACAATTCACAGTGACTACAATTAATAAACATTTTTATAATTAATTAAAAAAATTAAAATAGAAAGCCAGAATATTGCACTATCAAGCTCTTAAAATCTCAGAGAATTCTCTTGTAAACATACTAAATGGCACTTTAAGTACTGATAAAGCATGTGTTTAAAAAGATTTATCCTTAGATCCAAACTTTGGGTTGTTCAGGTGGCCAGTTAGCCTTTTTCTAATTATCCTCTGTTGGTTAAATACAGAGCTATAAGTTGACTTTGTTGAAACATAAGATTTGTTTATCAAGCTACTACATGGGTGCAACTGCTAAAAAAGATTTACTATAACTTGGTAAGCAATGTATGCTATCCTGTGAAAATCCCTCTGTGCTGAGAACATGAGACTGTTTTTCTGCTGGAAAAGTAAATAATTTCTGCATTCACACAAGTGCCCTTGGCTTATGCTTAAATTTTCATTATGATAGGCTCTGTAATGAATCTGGTAGACTCCTTTTTTTTCCTATGTAGTTTGCCTTTGGCAGAGAGCTAGACTTACAAATCTTCTCCCTACCTCTAGCTTTCCACACAGCTTTGTGACAACTCTTAGACCTACTCTCATATGCAGTAACATGAACTGTAAGTGATGTTAAAGTTTGTGCTGCATGTTAGTTAGAAGTTAGTTTGTTAGTTAGTTTGTTTGTTAGTTAGTTTGCAAGAATTAGGAATACTATATATTAGGAAATCAACTGAAAGATAATTAATTGGTTGTATATGAATGTATGTCCATTCCTTTATTGCAGAGAGGAAAGTAAAAAGAGCAGATTAAATTTTAAGTTTAATAAGAAGACTTATTTCATTGTCACTTTTTGTAAGGTGGTGTCATTTCTGTCATGACTCCTTTCATTATCCTAAAATGAAATACTTGAGTGTAATATAAAGTAATACAGTGTTACAAAATAGTTGAACTAAAATAAATGTCTCTTAACATTCAATTTAGATATAACTCAGTTGCTTTCAACTATATTATCATGAGAGCAGTGCTAACTCCTTTATTTGTGTTCCTGCTCTGGGCTTCAGTGGAATGAGTTCCTGAAATTAATGGCTTTACAAAGTTTGTGATATTTATTCAGAGTGTTTGCTAAGCAATGAGCACTTAGCGTTTGTCATCTGGCATCTTTCATTTTCTTTCCCCAGAACACTTTAAAAAGGCCGCATTTTGTTCGGGGAAGGAAAAAAAGGGTACCTTAGCATATTCTGTGTACTTGCAGGGATATTATGCATTAAGTCAAACAAGCTCTGTAAATTTAGCCTCTTGCAGCAAAAGAATTCTGCAATGTCTTCTGCCACCGTAGCAAGTAGATATATTATCAAATAAAATCAGAGTAAAAGATGAACCAATATCACCAGTCCTGCTTTCCAAAATCCTTCAGAGCAATGTATAAAGTTTGCTTTAAGGTAGAACCGGGTACCTGCACACTAACAGATGAAGACTGTTACAGAGGAACATCTGTTTCCGTTTATAAAATAGCCATGCCGATTAGCCATGGCTAATGGTTCAAAGTCTGAGTTCCCATGAGACATTTCATTCAGGCTGCAACACCTGGCTCTTAGCAACACTGCTCATTAATTTCATTGTGCGGAAGCTGATTTACATTTTAGAGGACTATGGACGCAGCTTAATTTTCTGCCTAGGAAGATATTGAAGGAAGGGGGAGAAGTCAAATATTTATTATTGTCTTATGTAGGAAACAGGTAAACATACAAATGTACCTTTAGAGGTCCATAAAACATACTTTTGCTACAGCCATTGCTTTGTAGCTGAACCTTGGTACAAATATATGAAAAATTTTCTTTATGTTTATATTGATTAAAATTCAGAGTCTACATGTATGCATTATCACATTTGGAACAGGATGATAAGATCACTGAGAGTATTTTTGTAATTCTGAGTAGAGTTCTATTGGCTACATAATGGGAGGTACAAATCTCTTTACAAGTCTCTGTTTTCTGGGGTCCAGATGTTCTGTTCTTTAAAAATGAATGAAGCACGGGATCAAAGTCTACATCCTGATCACTGTTAATACTACCATGGATTTTGGCTCCTACATAAGATTCCTGAGTGAAGAAAGTGTACCTCTGATTTTGCTTCATTACTCTTAGTGTCCTGAGACTATCAAAAAAAGTGTTTGATATATTTTTATTAATTAAGACACTAGAATACAGAAGAACACACTATGTTACAGCTTTATGAAATAATATACAACTTGGAAATTCAAATAATTATGTCTTGTTCTGCTGATCATGAGCTAAATATATTGTCTGTTCGTTTTCCTTCAACTTTCTGCCTTCATTACTTACCAAAATTTTTCATGACCAGTACAGCTTCCCAGCTTTTCCAGACATTTTTTCCACTTCTCTCAGTTTCTCATTACATTTGTTATTCTATGAGCATTGTTTTTGTGGTTCAAATACTTGAATCTATTGAAATTAAATACGTATGGTAGCATATAGAATCTCTAGACTGCACCAATATACCAATACAATTTAATAAATTATAATATTATATCCTATAATACAATATAATTAAAATACTATTTATATTATATATGTATTGTTGATACTATATTATTGATATAACAAAATACAATAAAATAATCCTATAAATATCATTAGCCAAATTCATTCAAGATTAAAAATAGATGTAGTTATCTGCAAATCTGTTGAATAGTCATCATACAAACCTGTTGAACTTTACAGTGATCAATTCTAATAAATTATACCGGTACTCCTACTTCCAACTTGCCCTCTTCTTTGGATAAATTGTGATGTGAAGTTTTTCATGATGAATTCATATGGATTATTTTTTTCAAGAGTGTCTTCTCACAGCAGGGTTTCTTACTTCTAGCTGAGGGTAAATATAGACCAGAATTTTACATGCTTCCTTCTAAAATCCCTTCTTTGGTCTTTTTTTCATTCTTCTGTAGGTGCCCAAGGTAAGGTTAGTGTTTTGGCCTATTCTGTAATAGGCCAATAATTCTACTAATAATTCTCAGTATTAATAGAATTCTGTAATTCTCAGTTATTACAATTGTAGGTACCACTTGTAGACACTGAATAGGAATAGCAGACCTGTGTGCTAAATAATGCATATCCTTTTGTAAAGTAGTAATTACAATCTTCATGATGTGTGAATAAACTTTATAACAATGAAGGTGTATTTCAATGTGAAAAAAGTAAATGCTTCCGAAAGCATCCTATTGTACACTTTCTAGTCAAATTATACCTGTCAGCATTGAAATATAGAACATTTAAAGTAAGATACCATTCTGTTAAGCATTAAGAATTTAATTTTTAATATTTATACTTTGCTTTTTCCATTTGCTTCTGCATCTATTGTGATATATGTCTCCTGTAAAGAAACAATATTTGATTAATAAATTGTGCACAAGTGAGAAGGATTTTAATGAGAAGAAATCAAAGGAATTTATTCAAGTCCTTGGTTTAAAAAAAAAGATATCGCTTGAAAAAGTGTCTGATGAGACTTACGATTTCACAAAACAGAGTTGAGCACTTCAAGTGAGTTTTGTCCTGAACTGCTTTTCACCTCTCCCCAAAAGCTGTTCTGCGGTCAAGCAACATTTGTCTCAGTTATTTCATAACTGCTCTGTCAGTACCTTTCGCCACTTTCTTACGCTTTGATCTGATAACTCCAGGAGCAGTCTGGTTCTCTGAGGTTACAGTCTTCCAGCTGCCCTTTGGCAGAGGGGAGTCAGCACTGTTTCCTGGCTTGTCAGCCATTTATTTCAGTTGAGCTCAGTTGAAATGAGTACCAGTGAGAAGGTGTTCAGCTGGTGATGCAAGTTCAGAACAACACTAATTGAAGTTGTCCTTAATCAGATGGCTGCAGGTCATCCTCAGGGATGCTCTCGGATACACGGGGTGTGGAGAGGGCTGGATGGGAACCCCCACCATCCTATCTGAGTCAGCCTCCCACGGCCCAAGGGGTGCATTTCCCTGATCTTCCTGGGAAACTCCTATGACTGGCCTCCAAAATCCCAGAGGAATTTGGGCCGAGCAGGGTAAGACTTTAAAGCAATTATGGTAAAATCCTGAGTGTCCCAAAGTAAGGTAGAACTTTCAGTCTTTCACTCCAGAGAAGCAGGAGTTTTCCTGCACTTTTCAAACTTAAAAATATAAAGGTGGCTGATCTCTGGGTCTTTGCGTACACATTTCTTCTCAAGTATGTGCTTGGAGCAACTTTTACTAACTAATTGTAATATAGGAAAATATACTGTAAATATGACTACATAGGTTGTTACCAGGAATATTTTCATGATAAAAGAAAAAATAATATTTTAAGTATCTTTTTAGGGAACTCAACTAATTCTGGAATTAACAGATATATTTAGTACCTTTTGTAAAGGTGTTTTATAAGGGGCTTGTTACATTGAGTGTAATACTTGATGTAAACACTAACAATGGCAAACACGATGATATCTGCTTGACTTTAGTTTTACAGGTTGAGATAATCTGTATCCCTCAATATCCCATTAACCACAACAAAAACCACCTTTGTTACCTTCAGTTTATACAAAGAGTTGTTAGTTTTCATGGATACACACAAAACTGGCTCTCACTTTAATATCCTACTTTATACTAATGAGTTTTGATTTGATTTACATGGTTAAAATATCCCACATAAAATACAGGTTCTTAATGAACTCAAATAAAAATCTCACTTTCTTCAGTTGTTTGAAGTAATTCACAGAGGTCAGACTGCTGAACAATTGCAGTTTTCTGTGTTGCTAATTATGTTCTACTTTGGCTGAGAAAAATGCAGTCCTTCCAGTTCTCAATTTCTTTTGTTCAGTACTTCCATGAGACTATTTCCTTTGAAATACACAAAGGTAGAATAAATTTTGCCCCCAACAACCTGCTGAAGCATTCAGAATAGTCAGATTTTTTTATGGTTTACAGCATGGAAAATGGATAGAACAATCTGGTTTGAGTATTCCTTTATCCTGGACCATCACAGTACACAGTATCTGTTGAAAGTATTGAATAATGATAAGTTCTGAAGCACAGTTAGCAGTGAAACCCTGCTTTTGCTGATACAAAAACATGCATAGATTTCATATGCTTTTTAGTGGTATTTTGGCCACCTTGGTAACATCTCCTTTTAGCTCACTTGCACAAATTGAGCTCCTTGCAATCATCCATTGTGTGCTCTACAGCACCTACACACTGATGACTTCTGCTTCAAAAACTGGAAACATAATGAAAGAAAGACATCTAGGAATATCAATTAGAACAAAATGAATGTCCAAAAAAAATCAAGATAGGGTCGCTGAAACATAAATTATGTTTCTTTAAAAATTTGGTAATTCTGTTGCCATATACTTTTCCCCCCAAATCCTGGCATTTAACGATACAAATATTAGGAATTAAAGAAGAACATGCAATAACTAAGATTAAATCTACATTTTGGCTTCTTTTTGAATATGGTCATTTTCATTATGTGAACTCATACAATATTTCTTTGATGTGTAAGAACTGTGAAAAAAGTCAGTAGCAGTTTTGTTATCTGCTGTCTTGGGGGTTTCTCCTTTTTATTTGTTTATTCATTAACTTAAATCACATTCTTGCATATCTCTCTCATTTTGGCAAAAGATCAATGTATAGCCCTTTTAAACTTAATAAATTAATTGACTCAAAAGTGCCATCTTCTCCATATTGACAAGGCACACATTCAAATTCCATAGATGAAGTCAAGCCATTTTTTGGCATTTTTTGATACAGAAAAAATCTTACATGTCTGTAGAAGCTGATGTGTTTGCCATCATCACATGATACAAGATTCATGAGTTTAATTTCCTACCAATGATTTCTCAAAGAATAGATCAAGAAAGAGCTGTAGATAGGTTTAATGATAAAGCTTCTCTACATGTTTTTTTGTGTACCATAAATGTTTTCCATGTCAAAAGTCTTCAGCACAGAGTTTGGCAGTATCAATACATCACTGGCCACTGCAATTGCTAACTCGTTTACCAATAAAATAATATGGAATTATTGCATACCCCCCTGATCAAGCATCTTTAATCTGCTGTTTTTCAAAGATAAGCAACGGAACATTTCTTGTAATATATTCCTGAATACATTTAATTGCTGAAATCAGGGAATCACCTTCAGCCCTTTGACTTTGGCTTCAGCATTTATTGCTTGGCTTTGAAATTCTTTCAGGGAGGTTTAAGGACGTAATTTAAAGCACTACTTGATGATATCTCAAACTCATTGCTAATAGTGAGAGTCTGTAAAAAAGTCATATTGTTAACATTTGACTTATTAACATTAATTACCCTTTTTTTTTTCTGCCTTCCATAACAGCTCCGGCAATTTCCTCTGTCTTCTGGTTTTGCTTTTGAATCTCCGAGCTTATTCTTATCTGCATATGTAAATTATATAAACTAAATGACATAAATATAGAAAGAGGGGATTTATTTTTATTACATAATATGATAGAAGAATAACTTGGGGGAAAGAACAAAAGTGCAGCTTTTCAGAAGCTCTAATAGCAGTGAAAGATCCATTTTTTGCATTCCTCTTTTCTTTGTTCAACTCAAAGATATGTTCTTTATCTTACTGTATACCTGGAGTTTAATATCCTTTTTTTAATGAGCTACATGTTAATTTCTCATAGCCACAGGCAAGAGAACAACAACCCTCAGGGCACAGGGGACCTATGGAATTTACCACATTCTCCTTTGTTAGAGGTTCTTTTATGGGAGGCATTGCATGTCAGTATCTGTAGATGATGTATCTCTTGGGTTGCTCAGCAGCAATAAAAATACCCACTGTAGTGTGGACACAAATTCTGCAAAAGGGTATGGAACCCATTGACAAACAAGCAATAAATTATTCCTATGGAAATCATGAACAATAGAATGAGACAAATGTTCTGGGGAATTGGTTTGTCCTGGAAAATTCAGATTCAGTGAAATGAAATCATCTTGTGAGAACACATTAATTTCGCTGAAGTCCCTGACAGACTCCAGTCTACCAGACAGGCAAGCTGGGCCTCCCTGCTGGTTTACAGGGCTTCCCACTCTAAGGAGCAGCTAAATCCATGGTCTAGTGTGATTTCTATCTAAGCTATTTAGCCAGCTGGCTTTGTGGCTCGGATTTTTTTACATATTCCATTTCGTTCTCCCAAAAGAAAATATTTTGAAAATTTACGTTCCATGGAAAAGCTCAAATTTATGAATTTTGTTCCAATTTGGGGTAAGCACCTTTTTATTGGAAGGGAATATTTTTACTGAAAGGGTATATCTGTTTTCTCAGAGCCCCAAAAAGCAAATGGTCTTGGCTGCAAGTGACATCAGCAGGCTGATTTTACAAATCCCTTATACAGCTTTATGAGAAAAGTGGATACTTGTCACCATTGTATAATCTTATGTTGAATTTGCAGTAAAGCTTGAAATGAAATCTGCTCAGAGGAAATGTGGATTTAAACCTGGGAATTAGTTTTTACCTTTTCAAAGAAAAGAATAAGGAGTGTTCTTCTCTTTAAATGTTCATGTCATGAACTGTACTGAGAACATTAATGCTGTATTTAGTTTTCAATATTGACTTTAATTCTCCAGCTCTCTTTTATTAATTCCATGTGAATGGTGACATTCAGGAAGTAGCAAATCTTCTACTGAAAATCCCTCACTGAAAGTCATTAAAAGTAGCAGTAGCAGATTACTACTTTAATTGGTAAATTTGACAGTGGAATCCTTAAATCCACAATGTCCTCACAGTCTATTCTATCTCAGTGGCAATGTAGAAAGCCCTAAGTTTTTTCCACTGCAATCTTTCATACATTGCAAGATATGGCAAGCTTCCTAATACCTGGAATTCACATTTTATCTTTGCTGAAAAAAAAATTAAAACAAAAAAGATTTCCACATATTCCTCAAATCATAGAGGAAACAAAGTTAATGAAGAAACTGAAAGATAAATGTAGGAAAACATTTGCTATATTTTCTAATCCTATACATTTAAACTTTTAAGTTTTTATGGAGTTTTTTTGCATTGGAAGAAATCTATTTATCTGATGTAGATACAGAGATTCTATTTTTGGGGGAGAAACAAAAAGAAATCACAAGAATATTCTATGAACCAAATTATAGTTTGATTAAAACAAAAAAAACCCCATATATAAATTAAATGAAGATGGAAAGAGGGAATTTTTTGTTAGAACAGAATGTGATAGAAAAATATTTTGGGGATAGAAAAATAATGTTAATTGAAAGCAAAAACAAGTTGAAAAAATAATAACATTATTATTTGCCAAATTCTGTTTCCCTCTACCTAGTTTATCAAAAAATTGTCAAGATGCCAAGCCTTTCTGCTTTTGTTTTCCATAGCCACAGCAGAGTTCAATCCCTGACCAATTCCAGCTTTTCCTCTGGCTGGAAGAGTTCTGAAGCTGCTTGATTCCTGGGGCTGTTAAAACTGATACTGCTCAATTCCTACACAGGATCCAGACAGATGCAACCCATCCTATCCTTGCTGCTGGGATCTGAACTCAAATAGCTCTGAAAAATTAAGCTAGTTGCCCATCCCCATTTTTAGGCATCTGTTACAGAGATAAAAGTCTTGCACCACTTCAGTTCTTGTGCAGACGCTATAGAAAGGAAATGTTTAGACTCTGGGCTAAATAACACTGGACTTACAGATTATGAATGAAAATATTATAAGAGAAAACAACAGCTGTGTCTTTTCCATGAAGTCCAGAGGGAATTGATAAGGTATGTAATTAATTAAATCAATCCTCTGGTAGTAATAGAATGAGGACTTAAAACAGGATTTAATGTATGAATGCTATTGACTCTCTGTCTCCACCTCTGTAAGAACATCTCTGGTAAGACCAGCAGTTATTTTAATATAAAGAGAAAAACGAAAAAAACTATTTAGAAGTGGAGAAACATCTGGTCTGATTCCTCTGTCACTGGTACATGCAATCCTGCAATGCAATGCTGCTGACTGAATGATTTTCCTTCTGTGCTAGAATAAAAAACTGAGGAGAATATGACCCAATTAACCCATCATTTCTTTTTGTTGGCTCCTCCCTTTGGACTATTCATAAATAAATTCTTACATACTTGATATACACTTTGTAATCTTTATATAAAAATGGAAATACAGGAAGCAGAAAGGGATTGAAGAAGCATCAAGCCTCAGAAAAGAAAGGAAAGGCAAAGTTAGTTTATTTTTTTAGTAGCCCTGAATGAGTTTTTTCTCTGATCATTGAAAGAATTTCTACATCACTGTTGTAACAGGTTTCAAGGTGTTGATTTTCCAACTGATGTTGAGTTTAATATGCTGGAAAAATGACGTCATGTCAATTTAAGCAGGACTGATAGGTTTAAGATTTTGGGAATATGTCTATTGTTTGGGGCACTTTAGAGCTTATCTTGCTAGTGCTTGTTAAATCTGGAGGTGATGTAAATTCTGGAAATAATTACAAACCTGACAAAAAAATTAGATCTCTGAAATGATTCCAAAATGAAATATCAAGGGAAAGATCCTATTTATAAAGACAGTAGAAAGAAGCTTCTTGTCATTAACAGCAAATGTGTGTGGATAGCCTTTCCTTGCATTTAGTGGTGTCAGTAAATTTGTTGCTCTCTGCCTTTCTCTTTACTTACACATTGGTATCTGAATATCTGTAAGAGGCATGGGGAGGACCTTGAGGTTGCCCACTGTTTCCTCCAAACCTGTCAAACCTACTCATCTGAGGAACTTAGAAGAGGGCTTAAACTTTCATATCTCATTACTTGATTTGTGATTTTTGTGTCACTAATCCAGCATAAATTTTCCTAAGTTTCAGACAATTGGATTGCTAAATTCTTTTGGTGAGTAACTAGTTATGACAAAGGTGCCAATTCTTCTGTTGATGCTGGTTCATAACCAGGACTACCAGGATGTCCCAGATGCTGTTGTGAATGCAAACAAATGTTGCATACTGGTTTTACCTAATCAAAGATTCTTGTTATCTTTGGAAAATTCTCCCTCTACAGACCACTGTCTTTAAAGTCAGATATCTGGGTAGAATATTTTATTTACATGTGCTGGTGACATAAAGTGTTAGTTAATGATACGTCTCATGTTGATTAACACTTTAGCTGCCTGGCAAGGTCAGAGGAAAGTAGAGGGGCATTGTCACAGAGCAGCTGAGATTGCAGGAACACGGCAGGAACATCCAGATGCCCTGTCCACCCCCTGGTCAAGTAGGGCCATCTAGAGCTGGTTACTCAGGTTTGCATCTGAATGACTTTTGAATATCTTGAAGTGCCATAACCTCCCCAAGCCACTTGTGCCACTACTTGGTCACCCTCACAGGGAAAGAGTGTTCCTTGATGTTCAAAATGAAATTTCTGCATTTCAGCTTGCATTCACTGTGTTCCTCAAAATAGTTCAGTCTGGAGCTTTACCACTTCTCTAGATTATTCCTAAGGTTCCTTTTATGCAGATTGTTCTTTATTCCGAAGCTGAGAGTTAGGTCAGTAAAAGATGTCAGGAAGGGGAATTCTGGGGGAAAAACCAACCTTTAATTCTTCTTCTTTAACTCTTCCATAACTTTTTTCAGCCTGACAGTGATGAACCTTACATGTATTTGTGAAGGGTTGTACCACGTGCAGTGTGGTACGACTTCTCATATGAAAAACTATTTCCAGGTAGGTTGCCTGATACCTAAACAATCAAACCAGTGTGCTATAGAGATGATTTGCATAACATTAATATTTTTGTTTAGAATGTACTGGATGCACTAATCTCTTGTTCAATAGCTTTGTATCTCACATGTTCAGGATTTCCCAGAAAGTGATCCAGAAGTCTTAGGGAGGAGCCATGTTTCCCACAGGTGGCAGGTATGAATCCAGAAATAGGACAGCAGCTATGAATCGCAGGCTGCTGTGAAGCCACTCTCTGCATCAGTAAGTGAGGCTGCTGACAGTATACTAAAATATCCCTTGTCCTTAAGACACCTGAAAGTCTACAAGTGACAAGGAGGCCCAGAAACACCAAGGATAAAATATACTTGGCAGCTACTATCTGGCATTCTTTTACAAAATGGAGCAGCAAGCTTCATTGTTACAGCTGGTGTTTCATGGGCTGCCTCTGAGTTTCGGTGCTGCCTATTTTATATAATCATCCTTGATTTCTAGTGATAACCAAAATATTCGTTGTAGTAGACAACAGAACTGGGCGAGTTAATTTTGAGGCTGCACGTACCAGCATCAAAACAGGGTGCCTGTTAATAAAATCAGAATGACAGTTTCTCAAGAAGTGTAGTAAATTTGTACAAATTGCTTACTATGTTTTTGTTAATTGATCCTCTCACTTTACAAATAAAACTAATAAAAGAGATCATGGCAAAAAGTAAAAGCCCAAATTGTCAGTTAGCTCTATCAGTAAATAAAAAGATAACCATTTTACATGTAATGTATAACCTGACATAGTCAAACCAGAAGTAAAATTCCTCTTGTGTCCAGACATTCATATAATACTGATGGATTTGCTAAAATTATTGGGCTTACATTCCTTTCTCACATGCACAATAATTTTCTGCTTTCAGAAAAAAATTCAACTTGGAAAACTATATAGTAATAACCATTTTTATGCAGATATATAGGTACTTTGAGATTCTACCACATGTATGCAGTTTTCAGATAGGACTGTGACCTTTCAGAAAGTCTGGGTAGCTTGTTTTATTTTCAAATCACTTCCATTAACATTCCTCCACACAGCAGATGCTCAAAGGCAGATTTTCAAGATGAGCAAGTAAAGCTTTGCTGTAACTCATGCTACAGCAGTACTCTGGCCCCGGAATGCACTACAGCACAATGTGATGTGTCTGCATCCTGAAGGTAAAACAAAAAAAAAGCTCCAAAAGACAATGGTAAGCCAAGTGTAATAATGAATTATGATGAGAGGAATTTCTCTGATTCATATCTTCAAAACCCCATAAAGCCCCAGGAAAAGTCCTTCAAAGTCCATTTTCTCTCCATAGTTTGTGGATGTATTTTTGTGAACAAAATTTACATTGAGAGGAATAGGAGAAGGATCTGGGAGTCAACTAAAGGAGCCAAGAAGGAACAGCTTACCCTCTGATATGCTATAGATGTTAGGCAAAATCTTTTATAATTTTGGGCAAGAAGTCTCTTGAAGCTACTGGTTTACAGCAGGCCTTCCAAAGCATAGGCACTGAATGTCAGGACAGGCTGCTGGCAGTTGAAGTATGTTTTCTGTCAAAAAAAATGGGTAAATTAAACAATTGATTTACCAGAACATTCATTAAGCATCATAACTGTGGCAATCCTTGTCTGCCTTTGTAGCCAACTCCCAAGGATTTTGAACATAGATGGTGATGAAAGATATAGCTGGAATTAGATTGCTCCATGGTTGGAAAATATTTTGGAGGTTCTGCAGCACAAAACCAGTCTCATTTTTGCTGCTGTTGTAAGAATTTGCCTTCCTACCTTGTTCTGTGCTGCCTTAGAATGAGACATTGAACATGGGCAGTCAGCTTCAATCAAAGTAAATCTCACAACAGCCCTTTGTCCACCTCTGAAATCTCAAAATGACCATTCAACAATCAGTTTACATCCTTTGTTCCCCGTGCTTGTAGAATCAGTCCGATTTGCCTGTTACCATGATTTTTATGTTTTGCACTACCCAAGATAAGGAAGTTATTACTGGAAAATGCTTACCTTAAAAGAATTCTTAAATTTGAGGCACCATGATAGGTGAAAAACACACACTACATTCATCTTCCACGTTGTAAAATTTAAAGAAAAATGTGGCTTTTTGAAGGTGTCACAAATCTTTAAATTGTTCCAGTATTACATGCTGCTCCATGACTAGAGTAATTTACATCTTCTTCTTAGATTCTTTTCCCTTTTAAACAAAATTTATGTTTCCATCAGCAAACTGGCTTTGCTCTGAAATCTCCCTGATTTGTCAAAGTTGGCTTTGTTTCATTTACCCTTCTGTGTCTTCATGCATAGATGAAGAGGCATTGGGGCATTGATTGTGTTTAGCGACTGCTGTCTATGTTTAAACCTCCTGTTAAGAAGAAAACATCTGGAAGAGCTAAAACTTTTGGTAAAAATCAATGTTTGGCTGTTGTTGGCAGACAATCCTGTTTACAGATAAAAGTCATGGGTGTAGCTTTCCATTCAAAATTCTTTTCTTTATTTAAGAAACTGGAGACAAACTATTCCACTACAGGGGTATGATGGTGTAGGGATCTGATCCAGTATTGCCCTGCACTTAGGACACATATATGGCACTTGTTCTGCTGAGCCTGAAGCTAATTCATTGCCACAGCTCCAAGAACACTGATATGTATGACCATGGAACCTGCTGAGTTGCTCCCATGGATTGCACAGATGTTTGCCCATTGCCGTTACATAATGTATCATATTAAAGTGCACAGTGGAAAGAGAAGCAGAAGAGCTAAAAATGAAAAAAAAAAAAAAATCACTACTTCTCATCAGTCCTTGCATGAGTAAAAGTGCAATGGGTGTGTGGGTTGGTTCCTTTTCTTGCCCATTTTAAGAAATGAGTACTAATTTTGTTCTTAATCCTAGTGTGATATAGGATTTGAGAGGATCTTATTTTCTGTGCTTCATCCACTCAGAAGCAGAGTAACATTTGGGGAAAGCTCCAAATGTCTTAACAAGGAGTTTGAGTTTTTCCTCCAAAAATATTATTTCTTTCTCATGAGATATAATTAGAATTGCCTGCAATAAAAATGAAAAAACTTGTAAAACTGAATTTTTTGCTATGGAAAAGTATAAATGGAGCATTTTCAGACTGACCAGCTAGTTACTTTGTCATTTCTCTGTCTGAAGTAAGGAATTGTTTGAGCCTAAATTTGTAATTTTTTTTTTTTTTTTTGTACCTCTTGACTACATTCTGCATTCTGGTGAAACAGCTGCACTGTACTGATTACCTGATGGCCATCTGTTTCATTAACATAAATATAGTTTAAAAATCCCCAACTTTAGATGAGTTTAAGAAAAAAGTTTTTAATAATCTGCATGTGTTTATTCAGAGAGCACATCAACTTGCTGAGAAAAACTAACAAATGTAATAATTAATGTCTCAACTCTTTTATAAGGCTAACATTCAGCTTTGTGAATACTTCATAGTTACTTCTCAGTCTAGAGGAACTTAATGTAGTTATTCTCCCAGCTGATTCTGCTAAATCAGTGTAGGGGTTAAAATAATAGTTCTGCTTTTAAGCTAATTTTTCCATGCTAGTGTGCAATTTAGTTCAAGTGAAGTTTCGTTTTATAAAGCCATGTTATAGATAATCTATTAAAACTTCAAAGCTAATACAAACAGTGGTCCAGGCACCTTCCCAGCCTGGTTTAATTGATTTTTATTTAGACTGTGGGGTCCTCACAGGACTCTGCCTTCACACTGTGTTAGTTCATATTACATTTTGTTGTTTCAGTCTTCCTTTTAGGAGCAAACAACCCCCTTAATCAATCAGAAACATGAGAAACTGCAACCTATTCAGTTTGGTTAGACAATTTGTCACATATATAAATACCTTTCACAGTCTTTATGATAGAAGTGGCAGTATCACCTCAAGCATCAGCTAAACATGTAATTCTAGTGAATTTTTGAAGGACCACTGCATGTTCAGAAAAAATAAAGAATGACTATGAACATTCAGATGTTTTGATTTTGATTTGCAGTGGTTGTTTATGTGCACATCAGGGAGCTAGAAAATGTAAGGTGTAGGAGTTCAGAATGAGAAAAAATTCTATTCTTTAAAAGTAGGCTGTGAACTTGAGGTCTCATTATTAATGTTTTATTCCATTAAAAGCATTAATAACTTATAAATCTAGGTACAATTATGCATTGAATTTCCAGAAAAGAGTCAGCATATGAAAAACTAAAAACTTCTCCAGTATTGTAATATTTCATATGAATATTGCTTTATTTTCCAAGGAGTTACATATTTTGAAAAGTGAAAAATTTATGGTCTTAAGAGACTATCTGGGGGAGGAGGTAGGTAGAAATTATTTTTCACAGAATGCAGATGAGATACAAAGAAGGAGAAAAAACACCCAAATTTTGTGCAATCTGGGAATTTCTTTACTAAACCATGCAATGTTTCTCTTAGTAGTCTTCATTTCTAGTCTCAAAAGGCCTTGACTGTGAAAAGATATATTCCAACACTAAAAAAGACTAAATACTCCACTCAGCTCTATTAGGGAAAAAATAAACTGAAGATTTGGCAATACTCCCACAGTCAATGTCTTATGCGTTCTTTATTGGGTTTTTTGCTTTGTTTTTTGTTGTTGTTGCTTGGTTTTTCCTCTTTTAGGAAAAAAAAAAAAGGTTCAACAATCTCACCTTTCTGTGGCAAAGGAGGAATGCCATATTTCCACAGGTGTCACTGCCTCCTCTGGGGGACTCAGCCATGCCCTGTGAGGGGACAGTTGGGGACAGCTGGAGCTGGCAGTGTCCCCTCCTCACAGGGGCCACCCTGCAGCCTCCACTGCCAGCGCCTTGCCAGGCATGGTGCTGACAGAAACCCAGAATAACTCTCTGGGAAAAAAACACTGGATGGCTACTGGCTTTATTTTCTTTAATTTGCTGTTTTTCTTCCTGTCTGCTACTATCTTCTAATTTTTAAGTGAAATATTGTGGCAGTGAATTCTTAAGAACATATGGCTTTCCTTTTGTTTACTGGGAGAAGTTTGTACTTTTAAAATTTTTTTTAATCTCCCTCTTCGTTTTTACTTTTTTTTGACTCTGCTAACAAAGAGGGCTCCTGAACTCTGAACAGTGTCTTAAAACACTTGTGTTCATGTAGCTCTACAGAAATACCAAATAAACACTCAAAATCAGAATTGAGCTTCTGTACTGAGGGAACTTCAGTGATACTCACAGCTCAGATATGAGCAAGGTCATCTTCTAAAGTGGATTTGTTCATGTATCAGTGAATCAGGCAGAGGTTTACTCATTCCATGTTTCAACCACAGTAAATTATGCATCTTGAAGTTCATCTGCCCTTTAGAACTGCAGCATGATGCAGGACATGTAAATAGTTCTGTTCTCCCCCATGATTTCTTGTGAAACTCACACAGGCAGTGAATAAAACTGCTGGCAGCTTTCATATTTCACCCCAATAAATGAGTATTTTACAGCCAAGGGGCTGTGGATTTCTCTGGGTTTTGGTTTGGTTTGTTAGTTTTGTAAGGGCTGTTTATTTTGGCTTATTTATTAATCAATAGTTGACCCTATTACTTCCAACAGAGCAGTAGGAACACTTGCAAGCTATTCACTGTGGGAAGAGGAGTGCACACACTGAGAAAATGTTTGCTGTTAGTATTAGATTATTGTCAGCCAAGGTTAGCTAAGATGTAAGATTTCATCTACAGTTTGTAGTGCTTGTTCAAAGAGATGAAGATTGATTGTTGCTATATTTACGCGGATCATTATTTTCCCCATTTTTTGTGTTGTCAAAGCCAGGAATACTTCTAGTCTGAGTTCAGCTAAAAATTTTTAACCTCTCAAATGATCCTTGGCAGTACTTTCCCTACTTCAATTGAATTGTATTTGATGCTGGCTTCCAATTTTTTTTTTTTGAGCATCCAGTTAGGCTGCTGGTGTATCTGACATTTTCCATTTTCCAGAATGTGTGCATAAGCACGGACACATGAATGTGTATGGTGTTGGTGTGGGCCCAGGCTGCAAGAATTCTCACAGCTGGAAGAAATAACCTCAGCTCACACTGACCTGGGTTTCTGCATATGTCTCTGGGGGCCAGATGCAGCACAATCTAGGAACTGGTAAGTTTTCAAGACACTCTTGCATTTGGAAGAATAAAGCTTGTTAAAACTAGGGAGGGTGGTAAAGAGACCATGTTACACATAGTTCACTCTTCCTGTATTCTTATCAAATGGAAATTTTATGGAGCTTTCAGCTTAGTAATTCAGTTTGGACCCAAGTAAGGCCCAAAAAATACCTGAGTCTGATGGACAATTACCTATTGTCCTTCCAGGATCCTGGTATCAAATTCTAAGCTGAATGTAACTTGGCAAAGAAGAATCTTTCTCCCCTTTTCTATATGCAGTCCACATCCCTTCAAAAATTACTTTTTGGACGTGATCAAAAATTTTAATTTGTCTTCTAGGGAAATGATGTTGGTGAAAATGTACTGTTAGTGTCCCTGCTATTGGTCTCTTTGCTGGTCCATCAGCCAATTTCAGTAAAATCTGATAACTGGGAAAACTCTCAGAGATATTCAGACGCTTTTATTTTAAAGAGAAACATCGATATGAATAGTGAAAGCAGGCATTGCTCTTGTTTAGCTGAACAGCTGAAAGTCAGGAGTGGAAACTGGGATGTTACGGTCAAAGATACAAGAGGGAAGCAACAAAATGTGCAGGAATTTTTTAAGGAATCTGGTAGAGAAACCAGAAATGGATGAGACAGCGCAGACCAACAACTTACAGACACGGGAGTTTTATCTGTTCTTTTGTTCTTGGAATAATTTTGTCTTTGATATTATCAATGGAAACACATTTTCATTTAATTCCTTTTTTCTATGCTAAGGGGATGATGTTTATGGATGTGATTTTTATGTATGTTGGTTATTTATATGCAACTCATTTATAAATTCATTTTTCAGTACAGATATGCATAAAAAATAAGCTGAATCTATCTACTAAGTCAGATGATCTTTTCCAGAGGGGTCTGAATTTAATATGATGGACTTTAATGTCTTTTTTCTCTGCTAAATCAGTAAAATGATGGACTGACATCATTGAATCGAAAGAGAGGTCTTTGTTTTGAACTGCAGCCTATAAGGGCAAAATCTTTCAGGTCAATATATTTTCTGTAGTGTAAGTCCATGGCAAGAGACAATACTTATGATAATAATTATGGAAAAAAACCCTCATATTGAAATATCTTGTAATGTCTCTCTAAATGCACCCAACATTAATTAGTCATTTAAAATTAGTCAATTAAAAATGTCTTAAAAAAAAGCAAAATAAATTGATTAGGCATTTAACAACAAATCTCCTAATGATAAACATTTAACATTTAAGTTGCTGTTTGTAAGCTAGTTGTAAGTTGTTCTAAATTCAAGAATTGAATCCTCTACCCAGGCAGGAGCATGAAGGCAAATTTATTAACTTTGTGCTCCACATCAAAAATGTCAGGAAATCACTCCTTCACTGCATTTTCTTACATCTCTGTAGGCTAGGGCTCATCTGCAATGGGGAACCACCACAGATCCCAAACCGTCGTGAGTACCTTGCACTCCAAATTCTTCAGCACGATTGCGAAAGCCAACAGTATAGTGAAAGTGCATGGTCACCAGATGGCCAGAGCTGTTTGCCATGTAAACTGGCGCTACAACACAAAGAATTTCCTCTTGTCTTTTGGTGTGCAAACACTGCATGGGCCCCATATGAACACAAGGTCCTATGGCCAGTCTATCGTGCAGAGCAACTGCTTTGTTTCTTCAGTCTAATTCCTTGCATTTATTTCCCATTAAGTCCAAAGTTAGTCCCTTTTGACAGAGATGTCCTATGTTTTATTATTTGTTCACAGACATCTCAGATAAGTAGATAAAAAGGTTTTTTTCCTTTTTGAATGAGTTATATGGTTTGTAGAAATGAATGGTTAGAGAAACACATTGATTTTCTCTATAAACTTTCAGAGTTCTGTAACTTCTATTACAATTTCAGTTTCAGGCAGCACTTCTAATGCTTCCTCCACAAAGTTTCTCCTGAGCTCCCCTACAGTGAACTTATATTAAAATACATGTATCTAATTTAGACTTTTCCTACCATTAACTTATACTCTGTGAATGCTTCTTTTAGCTTTACAGTTTCTTTTGCACTCCTCCTATTCCTGCTATGCTTGAAAAAGTTATATTAACAATTCTTCTGGTTTTTGCAACTCTTTTTATCAGACATTTCTTTGACATGCCATATTCTGGTTTTATATTTAGACTGCTTGGGTTTATGGTTCTTTCTATTTATTTCTCTCATTTTGATACAACTTTGATTTCTATAACCATAGCTCTCTATTTCTGTGCCTACACCCCTTGCCTAGTCTTTTTTGTCCTTCTTCCTCCAACCCTCTATCTCCATTTCAGTTTCTACTCTTTCTGTGCTGGTTTAGATGAACTAGTAAGAGAAAACGCTCATAATAGAAGACATTAGAATGAACAAGAGATGTCAGATTCTGAAAAGAAATTATGTGTGAGAGAGGGGTAGACTGGACGGGGATTGATTTCACATAACCTGACTATCAAAAAGTAAACAGTCTCTCTTGCTTGATCATCTAATCTTCCTCTATTGTCATGGAAGAGTGAGGGTCTTCTGCAGGAGGTGATCTTTCTCACCCAAAGAGACAGATTTTGGGAGTGCATACTTATCTTTGAAAAATAGGGACAGAGCCTAGAAGAGTGGGTTGAAATTGAGGCTTAGTAAATGGCTTGCTAAAGTTTGGTGAGATGTGGGGTCATGACCCAGGAGTGTCAGTCACTTGCTTTTTTGTTTTGTTGGATTAATTTAATCTGAGGAATTAACTGAATATGATTTTCATTGGCATACATAAAATTATGGTTAGAAAGTACAATCTCTTCTCAGTTTTTTAATTTTTAGCAGATATATCTCTTTAATACTTCAGTTTTACCAAATAATTTACTTATTCTGTCTACAAGTCTAGTTTCACTGCATATCTCCCGGTGAAAAATTCCTTGGCAGTTGCCATAACTGGGAACAAAGCAATTCAGATATTCTGCAAAGAAAAATGGGTACCATTTTTTTTGTCAGCTGTCAAGACCTTATATCATGAATAAATCCTGAGGAGGAAAGGTTCCTTTCTGCAGCTGCTGCTCGGTGTCTCAGATTCTCAGCCCAAGGAGAGCTCCTGTTCTCTGGCTGCGTTGTGCAGTCACGTCAGCTTCGTACCTACCGGTGAACAGAGATCCTGGGTACAATGAATCATTCAGCCTTCTGCGCAAGGAAGGAAATTCTTGGATGGCTAAAGGCAGGGTAGAGTTTCACTCAGAGCTGCATGAATTTCCCCGAAACTTTCTTAAAAAAAAAACAGTGTAGTGCTGATTTTAGTATGTTCTATTTGTCATTCAGAAACAACAATGCATTAGCAGCTTTGAACTCGCAGGTACTAAAAATATATGTTACATAAGGAGATTGAGAGCAAGACTCAATAATGCTTTCAAACTGAAAATATTCTTAAGCATCTTTCCATTGCTCCAGCTAAATAGTGCAGTTTTGCAAACAGCAGAGCTATAGACACTGAGAGAGCCAATCTGTTCTAGAGAGTATAAAGAGACAATTGAAGCAAGACACACATTTAGACAGATCTTCAAATTCAAGAAATGGTTTTTTTTCTGAAATAAAATGTGCCCTTGAACCTACGAGCTTTTATTTTCTCTTATTTGAATTTGATTTTGCAGGTACTTGCCTTGGCTGTTTTATTCATTTTTTGTTTTCTCCATTAGCACCTTTTCTTTCAATGACAACATTTTTAGCTGAATTCTACCACAGAACATCAGGGAAGTGCTCCCATAACATATTAAGGATTTTATTTTACAAAATGCCAATCATAACAAATAGTTTGAAAGAGACCTGTTTCTTAAACAAAATTCTGTGCACAGTGTTAGTGAAATACATTCTCCAAAAGGGAAACTATAATTGAAATAAATCTTTGAGCAGAATTTTCGGCCAACCAAATAAAGTGAATGCCTGTTACCTTGCTCTAAATTTAAACCAACCTTCGTTCATAACTGCAGTAAGAAAAACCCCAAACCTCTGCTAGAAAGGAAAAAGAAACATAGCCAAATTAACCCGAATAGCTATGAAACCAATAACTGTACAACAGAGGGGTCTTAGACAAAAGAAATATGTGAAATTTAAATGTAAAATCTCCAAATGAAAAAGAAAAAAACAAGTGAAAAGATGGTCCTAATTAGCAACAGACATAGACATTAAATATAATGCAGAGGGGTACAGGATATAGGAAAGTATTTCAAATATGTTAGCACTTTAAAATGTCAGACAGTTTGAGACAGTTATGAAGAATTTATTCCTTGGTTTTGGAAGGCCTAACAGACATGCAATAAAATTCACAAGAACACTGCTAGAAGAGAGCAGAATAGCAGGAAGAGTCAAGTGTAACAGTAATAGAATCCAGTATTTAGCAATTTTATATTTCTATGAAGAGGATGAATATTGGTGTACTTATTTTTTTGTATTTGCATAGTTTTTATATACACGCAGGCATACAGAATCTGTACAGAGATCAGAAGTACCGTGTTATGATGGTCTATTTCAAATTAAATAAAATATCCAAATTTTCTCTAAGTCTCTGAGGGGAAAATGAGAGAGAAAATGTCAAAGGAATAGCAATTTTTAATTTTCAGGAGAAGTAGCAATAAATCTCAAAAGAAAACAAAACTATGCAAAATTAAAATTAAAAAACCTAATGAACACTTCACTCTGAAAATCATGAAGAGCTGTCAGAGCACTGAGTTGTAGTTTATATCAAAAAGCAACACATTGATATTTACACAAAGTCATTATCTCTAATGTAATATTTGAAGATGTCTGCAATTAGATTTTATTGTAAGTGTTCATTGAGTTGTCAGAGCAGAATGCATTTACCTATGTTCCACCAGTGCATTAGATGCTGCTACAGCTCTTTCATCATTTTGTATTTGCGTTGGTCTCAAGGCTGTTAGAGATATCATTCAAGGAAGAGTGAGGGCTTTTTTATTTCTTTGAGAAGATGGAACTTTCTAATTATAATGTGGCACATTTAGTGACCTGCTATCTCTAAGAAACAATTTTTGCTGCTAGTATTTTCCTGGGGTTTTTCCTCCTAATGTAAATTGAAAATACTACTTTGAATTCTGGTATCTGGAAGAAGCAAACTGTTCAACTTAATGGCCCAAGATATTTCAGAAATATGCAAAAAACATCATTCCCTGCATTTATTCTTTTTTTTTTATAAGCAAAACCTATATATCTGTGAGCCAACAGAGTGAAGAAGAGATGGAATTTTACTTGGAAAACTCAGTCAGCTATATAATACTGTAAGAACAGCTTGCTCTGTTAAGAAAGAGGGTCCCTGGAATTATTCCACTTATATTCTTTTAATTCAGAAATATGATGAAACATTTCATCCAGACTGTGGATCCACTTAGAAGCATTCCTGTTCCCTAACTATCGTGGGAGCAGCCAGGTCATCACTACTGCCTGTTCTTCTATCAGGACATGCTTGATTTTCCCCATACTCTATTTGTACAGGTCTACAGGTTGGCTGGGAAGAAGATGGCAGATCCTTCCTCCACATGGCTCAAGCTGGGGAGCTGACTAAGGTTGGGATTTTTCTAAAACATCTCAGTGATTTAGGACCATGGGTTTCTGTTGACTTTTGATGGTTCATGTGAAACAGACATCATGTGTGTACCTACAAAATTCCATTCCAGAATTTTCCTGCCAATAGCAAGATATAACATATTCTAGGCAGCTCTTCATTGGCAAGATCATTTAGGGTAACTAGAGTTCACCACATTGTCACTCCACATTGTCACAGATGAAGTGGACATTTAGTCCATCTGTGCCAAGTTGTATAAAGCTCTTGACTTATGTTAGTCTTGATAAATTATGCTGGTGTACATCCAGAAATTTGCAAAAATTGGTCTGAGAACTTTGGAGACTATGTGGAACATCTGCATGGCATGAAAAATAAGTATCACACATTGATAAAAACCAAAGCAAAACAAAACCAAACCACCCCAGAAACTGCATTGCTGAAATTGCTGTCTTAGCAGTTCTCTACTTTTGTAGCAAAACCATTTTCCAGGAGAAAGATTCATAAAAAAAATTTCACCATGATAGCTGACGAGGCAAGGAAAGTCAAGTGTCCATGCTTCATCCTCTGAGCAGAAATATTGAAGACTGGGTAAAACCCTCATTCTTTATGACAAAATTCTCAGACTTCACCATACCCAGGTTTTCACCCCAAATTCCCACTGAGAAAAGACTTATAAGTCTCTATTCTCTTTGTATTTATTGCATCTGAAATGTGCTCAGTTTCCATTGCCTTTCATCTGAGTTTGCTTTTGCTTAGGTTACATGGTTTTGAATAATATAGGGACATGGAAACAAAATCATTTTTGAGGTAGAGCCATAAAAAAGTCAGGGATTTGTCTGCTGTGGTAGAAGATTTGCACAAGCCTTGTACACTTGAGCACGTTTTTGGGAAAAAGTTGGAGCTCACTGTTCACTGCTTGTAATACAAGGCTGCGATTACCAAAATGAATAAAATAACATTGAGTGATAATTGTTTAAGGTTAAAATCCACAAGTAAATTTTCTTTACATATATTTTTTCAAGTATATAAAAAAAACAACTTTTTCATGTTTTGAATGCACTGATTGCTATTGGGCTTTTCTTTTTAAAAAGAATTTCAGTATGCTTCTAGTAAACCATTTTAATAATAAAAACTCTCTAGCATCCAATCAACTAACAAGAACCTGAGCCTAGCTGAATCTTTATTCTGAATGAGTTGAAGCACAGGACTGTCTTTACTCTTTCCGAGAGAATAAATATTCACAATGTATGATATGCATTGTACACAAACCCTTGTCCCTTTTATAGTTGTATTTGGCCTATGGCATATGAGTTTAATGTGGTTCATGTGCAGGGCAGATACATCTCCCAAGGCATGAAACCCTTCTGTCCTCATGCCTCCTCCAGGACCTTGTTTCTTAGAGGATTGTGCCTCTGCACAAGGATATCTCCTGCATGAACTGAACTAATCCCCACCAAATAAAGGAACATTTTGCCTTAAGGACAATCCTTTTGATAACCACAAAATTAGGGACAGGCAATTCTAGAACCATTTTGATAGATGACATGACTCTGCTACTGCATTCATAATGACATAGGAAATAACACTCTTATGGGAAAAGAAAGACAAAGGAAAAATAAATGCAATTCAGGGAAAGACATGAAAGAAAGTGGACCTTAATTTTGATTAACTGCAGATTTCTCCTATCCTCCTCCTAGAAGTGCCTTCTAATCCCAGAGTCAGACCCTGTTGACAGTCCGGGTGAAGCTTAGAACAGATATCCAGATTTCATGAATGAGATCTTGCATTGGGTTCTCAGAAGCTTGTGCCCCTCTGGTGGTGTTATTATCACAGCATGCCAAAAGAAAAGCTGGTCCAGCACCTACAGGTGCCTGAAGAAACCTGGCCATAACACTGGGGCTCAAGTTGAAAGGATCCATTGTCCCTGACCTCACCAAATTTCCTCTCAGCAGCTTCTGCAATTGTCAGCATGAGCTTTAAGGAGCCCTCGGATTGCAAAGCATTTTTTTGCATTATGGAGGTGCAAAGAACTTTTCTATTTTCTTTCCCAGAGATGCATGGAGAGCCAGATTCACATAAACCTAGGATTTTACAGGTCTGATCTGAGCCCAAGACTGCAAACATTATCCAGGCAGATCTCCATGGAAGTCAAGTAATAGGCTACTGACTGAACCAGTTTCCACTTGGAGCCTGATGTAACCACAGAGCAGGTGTGAATGGAGACATTGTACCCACCAGAATGAGCATTATGCAAGACTTTCTTTAAAAAAATTAATATAAGGCACGTAGTGCCTCAAGATATTTTCTTTACATACACTGTAATGAATTTACCCAGTTAAAAAAATAGTAAAATAAAAAATAAACAAGTAATGAGAAAAAGAAAAATCTACTGTAAATTTCAGCAACTTGCAGGATTAAAGAGGTGGTCTCCCCTTTCATCACACTGCCCACTTCAACCTGCTTGCTCAGTATCTGCCAGGAAACTGTTTAAAGTTCCTGTGGCTTGAAAAATGGCCAATCTTTACAAAGAAAGAGATTTTTATCTGACCAGCCAAGATCTTAGAATGTCAATACCTGGCTCTGACTAACACAAAAATAAACAAATATGCGCACACACGCACACATAATCTAGGATGGAGGTCTATTGATGGGTAGTTAGAAAGATTGGATTGTTCTATTTAATTCAATAAGAAATTTAAAGGTAAAATTGAATTAGAAATATAAAGATAAGGAAGGAAATTTACTTAAAGGATCACAAGGAGCCTGCAGTCTTTCATCCTTATGTTGCCCAGCATATGATAATCAAAATTATATGTCCCCATTGACTTCTTAAATGACTTGTGTGCTAGCCATGACTCTCATCCTGGTAGGCATCTGTGATAGAACTCTCCTCATCCACCTTGAGGCATCTCTGGTCTAGCCAACCTGGCTTCTACAGACAATAAAGAGAATTAGGACGTGACTGATCAGATCCGTTTCCATGGCATCCTTAAAACAAGGTAGTGGTACTAAAGGAGATACTATCCCCTCTCCAGGAAGTATAAACAATGAAGCTTCACTCTGCATGAATAACCAATCTTCCCATGCACTCAAAAATCAACAGGGGCAAGGAATAGAAGTTTTAGCCTAAAACTCTGCCACTGTGCTGTGGGAAATGTTAAGTTCTGGGCTCACCATGCAAGGATATTTAATGTTCACTCATCCACTTCTTTCAGTGATACACTTTTCAGTGAGAGGTCCTCAGTCCAGTTTACCTCACACATCTAAAGTAACACGTGTGACAGGACAAGTGGTGCTGAAAAGCTAAGTTTTCTCTTTCAGTTTCATGTGAAAGCAGGTACCTGAAGAATTTGAGAAACTCAGAATTCAAACTTGAGGGAAACTGAGGTGATTTTCAGGTGAATTTTGGAGCTTTATGAAGTGAAAGAGCTTTAAAGAGAAGTTTCTTAAAAGATACAGTCCAGCACTCAAGAATCAGTTGTCAGTGAAACAAGACTAGCATAGAAACTCACCTGACATCTTAAGCACAAATATAAGACTTATATTACACAAGGAAACTACATTCCTTCAGAACATCCAGCAAGGGGCAAATCAGTCCCAGAATAGACAATAATGTTCCTTGTATTTTTGATGTCCCTGATACTCAAAGGTACTGCATGTTAGAGAGACATCATGGGAAGAATAATACAGAGGGCTGACATATGCTTTTTCTCTAGCTAAAATAAGAACTTTGAGTAATATTTCTCTCATTTTATTAATGAAAGATAAAAATATACATTTTGGAACCTAATGTAAATATTTTCCTTCTGACCCCCTCCCCTCGAAAATATTTAATATAAAAAAGGGAATATTTCAAAATATAGAAATAAAAGAAAACCAACCTGTGAAAGCAATTATATATTTTCATACTACTCAGTGCTGATGGCAGAAAAGAACAATTTTTCACTTGCTCCTGCCTCACAGTTAAGTCTTTTAGGGCAGCAAGTCCTTCTTAAATTAAGAGATGAAGCACACTGTAGAGGACTGCTAGTTGGCGTGCCTGCTCTGTCTTTGCAGCACACTTAATCTATACCAGGAGAGAAAATCTGGAGTTCAGCAAATGCTTTTGTGTCCAACCCTCTTCCCCAGCATACATCTACAGCCATGCTATTTGAAAAGCAGGGCTGTCTTAAGTGACCAAAAGGAAAATTTTGCAGGTTCCTGTAGGAGCCAATAACATTGGCCATTCTTTTGTGTTTGCTTCTGCAAGATGAGAATGCACATGACTGCACCTATCCTTCAGAAGCTTAAATTTTGATTCAATGTGTTTTCTTGATCTAGCTTAAATTTGCACCTTTACATTCAGTCCTTTTATTTTGAATTCTTTTGGGTTCATTTTTTTTCTGCATTATTTTAATAGGCAGCTGTTCTGCATTAATCTAAAGGAAGAATTTTTTCCTCTCTGCTTTAATTATGTTCAACTGATGTTCTTGATTAATTTTCTTCAAAACTGTATCAGTGTTGTTCTAAATGCCCACTTTTACCACAAATACTGATTCTTTTTAATATGCATTTATCCAATTCCCCTGTAGCTGTTTTTCATGCACATTAATGTAGAAACGCCACTTGCATTTCTAAGGCATTTATAATGGGATCTGAAAACTCAGCAGCTAATAAAACAGTCAGTTTTGGATAATGATCAATCCAGAGAGGCCATATGGGGACACTAAGGACACTAGGGAATTTTTACTTCTTATGGAATTGAAAGAAATGGAAAATTGGATAACCACATATTTGAAATTACTTGTCATAAATTACACAGCATTCTGGGAGGAGTTGACAACATTGTGTCATTTCCATTGTGACAATCAATTCTGAAGTGAAGCACAAATAAAGGAAGAAGCCCAGGAGATGAGGTTCATATGTTCTTGATATGTTCCTGACACAGAGATAAATCAGCCTGCTTAGAGGGGGGTGAATTTGCACCAAAGAAAGCCCATCTGTTTTTATAATCTCCAAAAATACTGAATCAGTTGCTGTTGCCAAGTTTTCAGATCCTTTTGTTTTCTTCAAGTTCCCTCACCTTCATGTGTTTTTTCCATGTCACTCCCAATGGAATTATTTCCATAGCCCAGAACTTGAAGATCCATTTTTCTTCATTTAGGGTCTGATGCAAACCCATTTAAGTCAATGGAAAGAGTTCCACTGGCTTTAGTGGGCTTTGGACCAATCCTCACATTCCTCCAGAATATGCTTTTCCTTCCATGGCGCTTACAGAAAATAGTGTCAGCTTTACATAGTCCAGAAAAAGGAAAAAGACGGGGGGCCCAACCTACATGGAGCTGTCTTGGCATAGATATAGAGCTGCTACTACTCCTCAGGAGCTATGTGTAGATCTATTCTATTTTTAAGAAAAAAAATAGAACTCGCTGTATTGTTTTTTTTTCTTCTAAAGTGTTAGTCAGCTATATTTATGCTGATGAACTGATGTAGTCAGAGAGTCCCAAGGTGACTCCTAACGTATCCTTGCCAGTCTCTTAACATATTTTTACCAATCCTTTGTGATTTTTTATCTTATGCTTCATGGGATTTCTGCCTTTTGGGCACCATGAACACAGCAAAAGCCTGGATTCCAGAAGACATTAGTTAGCTGCTATCAGTCTGCTTTCTTCTGATGTCCATTGTTGCTTGAGAGAATTTTGGTCACTTATCACAGCTGCTCCACTGAAATTCCTATATGTGGAACAGTCCATTCTCTCTCCATAAGAGGAGGCTTTCTCACAGATCCATTCACAGTACTTGTGCTCCCACTGCAATCACAAAGGATCTGGGAATTTCAAGAAGAGTGGGGTATTATGTCCAGGCAAATGCAATTGCAGATCTAGTCAAAGTGGGAATGAAGACTTCAAAGGGACAGCGGAGAGACTCTTACTCTGCAGGGGCAAGGGCAGGCAGGTGTCAGCCATGTCCCACCAGGAGTCATCATGCACAAGCAGGTAGGCGGAATCTGAGCACCTCCCTAGGAATAAAAAGAAACAAACTTCTGTTGGATGTTGGCCTTTATTTCTGGAGAAGCAATTTAGTAGGCTTCAGGGTCAGCCTTAAAGTTTTTGCAATACTGATGATTTGGCTAATTTTTCTGTGGAAGTGGAAACTCAAGGTACTGTCCAACACACTTCCAGCAGTGCTACTTTTCTAGAGGAAAGAGAGAGCTGAACTCTGCATTTACTGACTTTCAAAGTAACCTCCTTAGAATAAAACTACTTTGAGACAGAAAATATATTAATTTATGGGAAACAATCAGTTCACAATTAACCAAATTCATGTCCTGCTAAAATTCTTGATCAAGATTTTAGTAATTCAGACTTAATCACTTGAAATTTTGCATTGATTCATAACTATGGAAAAAAATTCTGATCCATTTTTCTTATTCTTGGAAGAGAAATATGAATCTAAATTCTTGTAGATAGCTCAGATTGCAAATTTTCCCCCTTATTTATGCTCAAAAAATAAAAAACAAAGCGTGAGATTTTTTTAGAGAGTTTGGAAGAAACATAATTTTTCATCACAAAGCTGCTAAGAGTGATGGCTCTGAGACAGTACCACAGGAGGTATAATTATCTATATCTGGTCATAAAGGAATTACAGCAATCTTCTTAGAGATCTATAAAATGTAGATATAGATGGCTGTCACATAAATCATCTCTGGTGACGGCCAGGTATTATACGGCAATGAACACCCTTTAAAAACAAATACTTAGTCATCAGCTTTGATGCTGAAGAAGTGAAGGTTATGATAAACTTATGTAAGAGCCAATTTAATTTTATCTCATGTCAGTGACTCATCTTTCTCCCACACAAAATAGTGGTTCTGGCTCTCCTACTGTTTTGTCCTTCTAAAGAGTCTAGCAAAAAATTTACTACCTAAATGCTTGTGCTTTACATTTTTAGAAAACAACGCAAAGAGAAAGTTGTTCCTGAACACATTTCAAAGGGCTGGGGGCCAAGAGAAAATGAACCAATTTAAAATATATTTTGAAGACAAAATATATTTTGGTATTTTAATGTAAAATAATTTGTTTTATATTTAAAAACAGTATACCCACTTCATATATATATATATATATATATATATATATATATATATATATATATATGATATATATATATCTGACTATATCCACTTCAGTTTCACATTTCATAAAGCCCCTTTCTAACTTTCTACCATAACCACCTACACAGTTTTACTATAAAGCTTGTAGAATATGCTGAACAGTCAGAGTAAAAAATTCAAGGAATAAATAGGAAGGCATATTGCTAGAACAACAGGACACATGCTGTAGATGTTCATCTGACTTGTTTGTCACCTGCTGACATCAGAAATGTCAAATGCTGGAGGGAGGATGATAGTGCTTCCTCCAAACACAGCATTTGTTACCCATCCAAGACCTCAATACTCAGTTCAAGTGGGTCTGTCTTCAGTGATGCTTTCATTTTATTCTATTTCTTTAAATAGTGTCTATAACCCCATACTTATTTTTTAATCCTTTTTTTTAACACTTGGACATAATTTATCTTAATATCTTTTTTGTGTTCCTGCCTTTATGGGATAAAATTCACCACAGTCTTCTCAGTGTCATCATCAATAAACAAGCTCCTCATGATTACTCCATAAAATATTTGAAATAGCAATGCAGAAGTTCCCCCTTTCATCACCCACTTACATAGTTGTCAAATCTGGTTCTTACTTTGCATTTATTTGCTCTTATTCAGGAAGCATTGAACCTCACAGTTCTGCTGCCAAGTTAGTTTCATCATTTGTTCCTATCTTACACTGAAAATAGTTTTAATTGCTATTTCATTCTAGATTTTCTACATTATCTAACCAATCTAGAAATCTTTGGCTTCTCCCTCCATAGTTTAAGATTCTTTTTCTTCACTTGTTCATAATAGAAGATTTTGCTTAGAACACACACCTGGAGATTCATAAAACTCTGTCTAGCTTTTTCCCCAACTACTCATCTTGTCACCAGCATATTTTCCACCTTTTACTACTAATAAACTACTTTGCACCCTGATAATAATGTTTCATGTACCAGTGATGATAATTCTTGCCTTGACTCCCATATCCACCCCCCAGCATTAAAAAAATGATGAAGCATCAGCTTGTTGCATGTGGTGGTCAGCCTGAGCCACTGTCCAATGTTTGGCTGTTGTGTTGGCTCTCTGGGCTCTCCATGCCACAGCCCTGTGCTGCAGCTGGAAACAAGCATGGCCAGTGCGGCAAAGGTGGAGCTAGAGGTGCTTCCTGCAAAATTTGGTGAGGTCCCTCACCCATGCTTTGTCATGAAACAGAATCAGGAAAATTTAATTGTTTCAGGAAATTTGAATTGTCTCAGGAAATTTGAACCTCAAACATGCAGATGCGTCCATCTCAGCTAGCTACTTGAGACTTCCTTTACAATCACTGGTAAGAAACAGGCACTTATTGGGCACAATTGCTATGACATATTTAGATATCTGCGGTAGGATGAGGTGACTCATATCCTAAAAATGCTTATTTCTCTGTAGTGACTGTACAGAAAATTTAAGACTACTAACTTTGAGATGTAAACATCAACATTATAAATACCCACATTACTTCACGTGATTTTTATGTGTGGAATCTCAGGCTAAGACTGGAGAAAATGATTCCCTGGTTTAGATAGGTGACTTCACCAAAACCTGAGTACTTAGCCTCTCTGAAGGACAAGACCATTGTGCCCTTAAGTAGAGGCATCTACTATTTTTGAGTTGTTTTGTGATATTTTTGTCTTTGTCTGACCATTAAATTTCAGCAGAATATCTTCTACAAAAAAAAAAAAAAAAATTATATGTCTTCCTGAGATTCAGATTGCAAAGAACAGTGAGAAACATCAGAAAATCAGATTTTAAAAATTTCTTTTTTCCCCCGAATTTCCACATATGGACAAAGATGCGATAGGATTGTGCTGAGAATCACAGCTCTGGAGTCTAGACTTGTCTATGAGGCACTACAAAGACTGTATATATAATTTTGTATATATAATGGAGAAGATCTGTATATATAATTTGTATATATAATGGAGGGGAATAGTAAGAGCTAAAGACTTGAAGAGCAGTTTTGTATATTGCTTGTTTGATTGTTTTAAAAGGCACAGAATGCTTACACAGAAAACTAAGTATTTCCTCGTGGTGTCTGGGAGGAAGCCATCATAGTCCACCTGGAATTTGCTTTGAACCTTCATTGTCCAGATGTGGATGGTTTGTTTAGAGGAAAAAAACTTATCTATATGTTTATGTTATGCACTTCATGATATGACTTGCAATAAACACATACATATCACTGTTATATAAAACAGTGGGATGGTTTAGAAGTCCAAGAATAGCAAAGAGAGTCTAGTAGTGATTTACACAATAATTAATTTAAATTCTGTCCTTATCAACCTCAGTGACAAAATTCCATTGACTTAAGCAATACTAGAAGTTGAGTCCATGTTACTTTGTCTTTTGCTGTTAGCAAAAGCTTTGCACCATATTCAAAAATGAATACTATTTAAACGTTCTTCTGTCTGATGCATTGAAAATGCACTTTGATTTTAAGTGTGCTGTATCAGAATGCAGCCTATTTGATGCCTTATTGGGATATC
The DNA here is from genome assembly GCF_028769735.1 of Zonotrichia leucophrys gambelii. NCBI lineage: Eukaryota > Metazoa > Chordata > Aves > Passeriformes > Passerellidae > Zonotrichia > Zonotrichia leucophrys. Next base: position 14,945,568 of record NC_088172.1, on the reverse strand, counting down.
TAAAGCCTGACAAAATTCAGGGAATAAAAAGCTGTTATATGTAATGAAGGGCCTTTAGGTACATTTAGGGCAGACAAAGCCTACCCAGGGGCTACACCCAAAATGGATGCTGGGTCATGAGTTTTCACACTTTTATAAGTTATTTCCATTTGCATATTGGAGGTTAATCTTTTAATTAGAGTTTCAGGTAATGAAGTCATTTACCCCAAGTTTGCTTCTTCCCAACTCACTTTTGTTTACATTTCTCCAGGCCTGAGACAGTAAGGTTGATTTCCAGGCCTAAAGTGCCCTTGTTTTATCTGACTAAAATGTGAAGACCATAGCTAACACTCTATATGGGGTTTAGAGTTAGACACTAAAGAACTGCAGGATTATAAATTAATGAAAAATATAAAAGCTAAAATCCTAAGGCATCAATTTACATAGCTCAGACTCAGGAAGATCTCATTAAATCTCAAACCTCATAATTGGAAAAAAAATATTGGTAGGCAAGATGAAACAGATCCTTGTGACAGCATAAGCATGTGAAATATGTACTTTATTACAGGTCAAAACATTTGTCTTTACCTACCTATATCATAGCCCTACTCAGTGAATGCATATGAAGCACATTATTGTAAATATATGGGCCTATCCTGGCCTGGTTTATGAAAATCTCATTTTCACATGATCCACTAATCCTTCTACATTGTTACTCTCAACACGATGTTGCAGATGAGATATGCTAGAGAACAGCTGAGGGGTAGTATTTTTAAAATATTCCTTAGCTGTAACTGATCCAAGTGAGCACTATGATTTCTTCTTCCTGAACAAAGTCAAGCATCTTACCTTAAGCTGAGCTTGAAGGTAACTTTATCTCACCTGTTTGACTTTGTTCTGAAAGGGATTAGGAGCATGCACACTATCATTTGAGAGGTATTTTATCACCTTTTTATTTTTTTCTCAAATAATAGTTATAGCTGAGATAGATAGCTAACTCTTTCATTGTCCACTTCTGCTGCAGAGACCTGGTTTGTGCTCTTGCCACTGGTTTGTGCTCTTGCCACTGGTTAAGACACATTCTTAGAACCTGAGGGGCCAGTCTTTATCTATTCTGTAATAACTCTTTTGTGGATTCTGAGTATGTTGATTAAGGAGTAAATCCTGTACCATGAAAAACTGTCTGTTTAGGAATTCAACTTAAAAAAAGAAGTTCAGGATAAAAAATGTGTTTCTTAGCTAGTGGGGAAATTAATAAAATTGTGCACATTGTCTATTTGTAGAGATGTTTAGACAAGTTACTGGAGGTGACTGAAAGAGAATATTAGAATTTGTATTTAAAACTAATTTTGTTTTCGTCAGACTTCAAAGTCACAGATATTGAAAATAAGAAAAAAGAAGCAGTCTTAAATATTTCATTATTGTAAGGCAGCTTATTTGCAAATTTTTCTATTAAGAAATGTTCAGAACATCATTATATATTCAGAAATTTGTGAGTCAGTATTCTGACAGGTTATAATAAAAGAGTAATTTGAGAGGGAAATTTGGCATTTTTAATCAGTTGTTCTTCCATCTGTGACAACAAATGAGTTTGCAGTGTTATCTGTAAAATTAGTGTGCCATGTTGGAATACTTTTATAACAAAATTGTAATTTTCTTTTTCCTAGAACCTTGTCATCTATTTTTCTCATATGTTTATACTCTATTCGTCAGACTTTGAACTGTTCATTCAGGTTACAAATGAAACAAACCCCAAAATTAAAGCCAACTCTTCAAAGCAGGTACAGGTCCAGTGTGATCTGTAAGGCCAGGATGGAGAAGCATTCCTGTATCCACTGAGTTTTGAACACAGGAACAAGTGCTTTACTGAAGTCATGAAGAGATGGAGATTAAAGGTTGTGGTGATGAATGGACATTTGTAGCCTGGGTGAAAATCATGATGCTTGTGTGAAGTACATGTGTGACAAAAATTTCAAAGAACCTTGCCAAAATCTTAAGAGTTTCACAGTGCTGAACGCATTCCAAAATATTTGTCATACTTGGTCTTAAAAAATAACTTGTCTCGCTCTGCAGCTTCTCTAAAATAGCAGTTTTACGTTGGTCTTTTCCAAACAGAGCGAATGAGGTCAGAGGAGAGGAATGAGGTGCTCTGCAGGGCCGCAGGGCTGAGCCGAGTGCAAGGTACGGAATGGCTGAATGTGCACTTGCTGCCATGGTGACGCGGGGAGCAGACTCGGCGGTCGGGCCGCAGCCGGACAGACGGCCTCGCTGAGGTGAGCAGGGCTGCTCGGCTCCCTGGCCCCCGACCAGCTGCTAATTATTCACGCACAGCAGGATATTTGCTCGGGGAAAGGGGATACAGTTAGCAATGGATTAGATCAGCTGAAAGTTCAGCAACTTTTTTTGCAAAAGAGTACAATGCAGAAAGTGTTGTTTGATCAGAGCTGACTTTCACAGCATTATCTCTTAAATTATAAAACTAGCATATGTGCTACCTTATACATCTACGTTTTGGTACTGTCATGGACATTATTTCTGTGCAAAAGCTATCCCTTTTTACTCTGACTTCTAAAGCGGTAGTAATGACTTTGATTTGAAAATTCGATTTCACAGGTTCAGCTGCCTTTGAGACAAAAGGTCTGCAGTGTGCCTTACTCCAGCAAGAGAGCAGACATTCTGGACAAACAGCTCTGAGAGATTTAGGTATGTCTCATAATGCCTTGGGGCCAATGGGTAAAGCAAGAGACTTCTTGATGCTGTGCAACCTGCTCTCATTTTGGAAATGAATGTATTGCCACATGTCCTGTGGCCAGGTTCTCAGGTGGTTTGAGGCCAGTTTTATGCAGCTGGGTTAGTGGCCTTCTCCTGAATTCTGTTCAGAACATAAGGCTTGGATCTAGCAAAGCAAGCCACAGGGTATTGCACTTCCCCATTAGAGAGGTCCAAGACTGAATCAGAATGATATTATTTTAACTCACTTAATTGAGGACTATTAATTACAATGTTTAGGTCAAATCAACAGGTAGTTACAAGATTTACATGTACCATCATGCTTTCTGCAAAAATAAATATTGGTCTTTTGCTCCTAAAACTGGCACCCAGCCTTTACCAGGGCTGAAGGAACTTCTTATGTAAAATTAAATAATTTTATTTAGTTGCAACACTATTTGCTTCTTCTGGGGAAAAGTAGAACAAAGCAGTCTGGCTGAGATCTGAATGCAAGATCCAGACAGACTGAGTTTACATGTTCAATATGTTTATTTTCATGCCAGACTCTTGGCTAGAGAATCAGAGGTAAGGGTTATATTGAAGTATTTCCTGGAAGGAACTTGTGCTTTTGAAAGGAAGAGGCTAATAAACAAACATGCTTTGCTCCATCTTCTGAGAAAAGTCTATTCATGCCCATCTATATGTTGCTAGATGCCCAACTAGGCATCAACAGGTCTGTTGGGTACCAGACTGACAGTATTAGGTGCAAGCTCTGCCTGACTAGTGCAAGAGACGTATCCCAAACAAGTCCTACCCAAATTGCTTCTAGAAGCACTGATGCCTTCCTGCTGTTCCAGTTTACTCCTGCCTTCCCTTCCTTCGGGGCTCAGCTAACACTTCTTCCCGGCTGATGGTACCAAACCATTCAGAATGAAGTTGCTCCTTCAGAGAGGTTGTGGGTGCATGTTGTGTTCAAGGCCAGTTTGATGGAGCTCTGGACAGCCTAGTCTAGTGAAAGGTGTCCCTGCCCATGGCATTGTGGTTGGAACTAGAGGATCTTTAAGGTCCTTTCCAACCCAGGCCATTCTATGATTCTAAGTTAGTCAACCAGTGTCTCTTGCACCAAAAAGGAAGGTACAAGGCACACACCTCAGCATAACTTACTAATTTGAATAGTTTGGGTTGGTTTTTTGCAATGACTTCTGTGAATCCTCTTCCTCTGTCTAAAACTCCTCACTTGTGCTTAGAGACAGCCATGTCCTCCTTGAAACTCGATCCCTTTGGTAAATGGAGTGTTTAGTCGCAGTGAAAGAGGGCTTCACACTTCTCCTTGTTCCCTAATAATTCTTCTGCTGTCTCTTTCCTAGAGCAAAAAGGAGACTGAAGAAAATCCTACTTATGAAGCACTCCCATTCTTAGCTCTCCTGTGCAAATCCTGCCACTTCCTTAATTCCACAGCTTCTGCCTCAGGGAATTTATTTTGGACTCTCCTTCCATTTTTGCCAAAGAGCTCACTCTTTCCAAACAAAACAACCTCCCTTCATGACCTCTTCAGTCAGGACATTAGCTTTCTCCTGAGGAATAATGTTACTTGCTTGATAACTGATCTCCTGCTCTGGTTTGTGCTGAGTCTGCCTGCTATGCCCAGCATGCTGCCAGCACCCTTTGAAGAGAAATTAAAAAGTCAGAAAGAGTTAGCAGAGTTTCTGTGCAATGAAGACCTTAATGGATGAGGACAACTCCTTTAGCCGTGCTACCCGTGCAGTTTAAGCCAGGGAAAACTTTAAAATGTATGTGTTTTACTAATACAGTTCTGTGTCAGACATAGGTACATGCTTGAGTATTTGCATGTCTTATTAATAGCCTTAAATAACCTAACACCCAATCCATGACTTGTTAACAACTTCCTTGGAATAATAAGGGATGAATAAATCACTGTGTTTGGGTAATCATGCCATTAACCATGAAAAGAAAAAAGAAAACAGATGGGAGAGAAAGAGAGACGGGAAGTCCCAAAAGACTTTGCTGCTTGAGAACATATCAATATAAATTTAGGTGTAAATGTATATTGTGAAATTAAAGCAATGTAGAAAAAATAATATTTTTTCACATCTTATTTCACAGGAACAGCAACATTTATTTGGATTTACTTTAAATTATTTAGTCACAGATTAAACTGAATCAAAGTTAAGCCAGTCATTCTCAGATAAGAGAATGAACCCAGACAATTTTACAAATATAAAGGCTGATTTGAGTTATACTGGTTCAAGTTTTTCTCATCTATGACTATTTAGTGATGGGAAATGAGCAAAGGCATGTGTGATCACAAAGATGAAGCTGCAGCAAATTACTGATTTATGAATCTCTTCATTGTTTTTTTCTTGGTCTACTCACAATAGAGTTAGCAAGGGAGAAAATATCAAAATCTGAATAGTAGCATCTAGCTAAGTTACAGCTAATGGGAAATATGCAAAGACAGCAGAGTAGGAAGAAAGTGTCTCACTGCCTGGAATTGAGAGCAGACTGGTTCAGTTTGGCCTGCAGCTGGTGACAATGCGTTGGCAGAAAGTCTGTCAACTCGTTTGGCTTTCTGTCTGTGCGTTCCTTCTGCCATCCCCAGTACTACACCAAAATTAGTTCTGCTAGCAAGTGAAGTAATCTCATTTTTTTCTTTCAGTTCTTCAAGGAGTATATAGGAACCTGTGGAGTTTGAGGATTTTTCTCATTCTCTGGGTTAGTGTACGATATAAATGAAGAGACATAATTGTTATTCCACAAACCTCAACAAGAGATGTAAGGTCAGGTATGTACAATCCTTTCCTGCACTTCTTGAACTTAAGTATGGCAGGTTAATGTGACAAACCATTTCCTGGCCTAGGAGAGAGACTGATTAGAAGCAAAGAATGGCTCGTTCTTCACCTCATCATCAGGTGCCAACATCACAAAGAACTGCAACAAATGTGTTGCCGTTATTGTTTATCACTTCTCTCTGCCATTAAGTGGTTCTTGGCCTAATGATTACAAATTGTTGTCAGTGGAAAGTCTGAATTCTCAAGGTAGGCAATATATTTCTTCCATTCTAATTGTCTGCAAGGTATTGTGGATTTCGGTATCAGAACTCAGCTATGTTGCTGTTAGGTATGTAAACATTTGCATTCAAATCTTTGTTTCCCACCTCTGGTATTGTTAATTTTTCTGGTAATAAGCAATTTCCCATCTTAGTACAATTCCATTAAGCTTTTTGCACGCTCTTCCAGTCCTATACTCAATGGAAACAGAATAGATCAAATTAATATTCATATAAATTGAGTTGATTTTGTTTGAATGGGGTTTTTTGGTTAGTTTGTTCTTAATTAGAATTGAGAAACAATCTTTGTGCCTATCATTTGTGGAAATCTTGTTGTATTTTATTTAATAAGAAACCCCAACAGCTATGAAAAAAATGAAACCTATGTTCTGTAGGGTAAGATAATGTGATTTACCATAAGGAAATGATTAATAAACCAAGTTGTATTTAACCATTCTTAAAGTCTGGCCTTGTTGAATGAATTACTGCAATTAGACTTTTTCTGGGAGGGTGCTGTGTCTAACAAAGCTTATGCAGCAGGAATGAGCAGGATTATGAAGTTTGGGGAGCCAGAAGATCCCTTGGTGAATGTGCATGTACAGGTCTAACAATCTATATCATTACTCTTTCAACGTTGCTCCTGAGAATTAATACGCATGGTCCAGCACAACCAACTTGGAGACAACTTCTCTTTTGGATGCCTTTCTGTGAGACTGAATCTAGTGACACGTGTTTCATCTGCCATCAGTAAGGACCCTAGTAAGGGGAAGATGCCCAGTGACCAGTGGGAGTCAATTTCAAAGGAAATGAAGAAGTCTAAAGTACTCATTAGAACATGGGTCTAAGAAGCTGCTGGTCTCTGATATTGGAATATATAAGATGAAGGACTGCAGCCTGGGGCTTGAAGGAGAAAATGCTTGCAAGTTTTAGTGCTTGAGCAGCTTAGCACAGATATGTGGAAATGAATGTTTGGGAGTCTCTGGTAGTTGCAACAGGCCACGGCATGAACATCTGACTGTATGTTAGTTAGTTAGTTCTGACCTATGACCTTTTCCTTTCCTATTAGGTATTTTCTATGCAAAAGTGATTAAAATGGGGAGACTGTACAGACACCTGAAAGGCTAGAGGCTGTTCAGATGAAATCCAAATCCCCTACACTTTGTTACCACATTCCACTAATGCTATGAATTCTGTTTAGCTGATGCCAGCATGGTTTTATTTATATTAAATTTCTCAAAGTTTTATTTGCCTGCTTTAAGTAAAAATAAGAATTGGTCTAAGCCTTCCAAGAAAGAACCTTAAAAGTCTCAGATTTGAAGTCCAAAAAGATGAGGTAATTTAAAAGGGAAAAGAAAAAAAAAAGAAAAAGAGACGAGTAAAAGGAAAAAAATAGTAGTAAAAGGAAAAAAATTAAATAGCCAATCCAGGTTATACCATTAAAAAAATAGTCTGCAAATAGGATACCCTCTAAAATTCCAGTGTCATTTTTTAAGCCTCAAATTTGAGGGCTTGATATGTACTTAAACTGAACATTTATTATCCAATCAGTCAATATTTTGAGAAGAGACAGGCATAAGCTGTCATCAAGTCATCCTATCCAGCTTTTTGTATTCCAGCAAAATTTGCAGATTTGGCTCAGCTGAAACATTTAGTATGTGGAACTCAATTTCCAATAAATATTTTATATTAAAAATGAGAAAAAGTCAAAAGGTAGCAATTAGATGTTTTTACAATAAATGCTTTTCTATTTAATTCAGAAATAAGTTTTTGCTCTGAAATTTGCTATTTTGTGATATCTAAATATCTTGATTATTTTCCAGTAAAATGAAGTCATTTTTTTCAGTCTGGTATTACTCTTTTACTGCTGTAATCACCTAAATAGTCTTGATGCATATATTCTTCAGAAGCAAGTGCAACCAAGTGACTTTAGTCAAATATTACTTCTTATGTTTTCCAGCATCATAACCTATGAAACTCTGTCCCAGCTTGGAACCATGGTGCTGGACAACAGAATACTGATTTCGGTATGGGTGACTGAAATTCTGGCTCCATTCCAAGGTGAGGCTGACTTGGTTTACAGGTTTTGACACGCTATATGATATTTTTTTCCTTTGCATTACTGTCTATTTCACTGTGTCTGAGGCAGCTGGGAGAACGGGCTGCCTGGGCCTTGGGGTGGATGAGAACTGGCATCACCACACAGCCACTGCAAGGGAGTGAGAAGCATCCTGCCCTTTGCTCAGAAGACCTGTGTGTTCTGGAGATGTGAGAATAACCACTTTTTGGCTTTGCAAGGCCTTCAGCAGGAGTGTAACTAAGCAGAATTGCAAATCCCGGCTACGTTGCCCTCCTGTGTATTCCACGTTCAGCACCCATGCTAATTGTCCAGCTACTATTAGCTTTAATTACCATGGTGAAACATTTTATAAGGAGCCACACATTTCCTGAGTGTTAGTCATGATGTTCATTCAATTGCAAGGAATGCAACTATCAAAGGCAAGAGCACTTACAGAGTCTCCCAATGCACTATAAAAGAATAAACCAGGTAAGTAATCAGAACTTAATTTATACCTTAATTTTTCTTTGATTTTCTTCAATAAGACACCAAAAGAACAAACTCCATTGCTTTTTCTTATCTTTCTTCCCATAAGATGCTTCAGAGTAACCCTGACTCACCAGCAGGGAGGGTGGGCCCTGTGATAGAGCAGAAGACCAGCATTTAGCCTGAAGTCAGAAGAGCAGTCAGAATGTTCCCCAGAGCAGTTCCCATTGTCATTTTATCCTGTCAGGAGATTTAAACTTGTGGAAAAAACCTGAGTTTTTCAGTCTCACTGTAGATCTTGGAACACAGAAACCAAGAATGACATTTTGTCTGAAATGAAGGGGCTGTGTCCCCTGGCTATTTGGCATGACAGCACACGTGGCTCTGGCTGACCTGGGGAGTGGGAAGGGGAGGAAGAGATCCTTTTGCCAGTCCTCCTGCCCCAAGGAATAAGGCTGTGGTCCTGTCCCTAAAAAGTGATGTCCAGAGCATGCAGAAACACAGGCATGTGAACAGAGTTGCACCAGCCTACATTGCTTAGGCTAGTGCTGGAAAGGACAAAAATAGGGCCAAAAACAACAGGTGAAAGAAAGCTACTGAAGTCCTCACTGAGGGAGAGGAACCACTGAGCAATTACAGAAACCAGGAGAAGCCTGGAGCCCCTTTTGGGCCTTATAATGTCTTGATTGTTCATTGGCTTAGCTTCCTCGTATTTAAAGCAAAACATCCATATTACTTTTCACTTGTCCCTTTTTATTCTCTTCCAGCTTCCTTGCAACTGACACCAGACTGAGCTATACACTTGAGTGCATTACTGATTTTTTTTCCATTCCAAAACGCTTTTTATGGAGTGACAAAATAACAATTTTCTAACTTAATTTTCTTGAGCCTCCTCAGATGTTTGAAAAGACTTTTGGAACCACAAGCTCACAGAAATATTATATAGACAACTGTAGTTTTTTATTTTTCTCCTTCACCAGGTCTTTATCATTTATTTTTCCAAATTCATTGTGTAGGGATGGTTGTCAGAATGTGCTGACTAACAGGAATACCTAATGGATGCACTGTGCATGCCAGTAGTTCTAAATTTGAAATGATTTCCAGCTGTCTTTTCTGGAATATGAACAGTACCTGCTTTTCCTCTCTATATACTCTATTTCAGATCCTTCCCTGAACAGCCAAAATATATTCTTCCCTAAGAAACTGCAGAAGCACTAGCCCTTCAATTTCACTTCTTCCTTGCTCAGCTGAGTCAAAAATTTACATAATTAGTCAGAACTTATTTTCTTAGAATGAATAGGAATCTTGAAGGAAATAACTCAATCCAAAGTCCACTTGTTTTTAGTTCAAAGGTCTTATTGAGTCCATTTTCATGTTGTGTGTCCAAGAACACCTTAATATTCTGACTGTTGACTAAACAGTAAAAAAAAACAACTTTAAAATATTCCATTAATGTAGTCAAATCAGCAGAGTATTGCTCTGAATCTGTACAAGTTTTTTCCAAGAAGAAATTCCAGACCAATAGAAACCATATTTTCTGGGCAAGCCATGCCAAGTGAATAATGCATCAAAAGATTGTATTTTCTTTATTTACTTTCTGAAATGTGAATGAACAAAAATGACAACAGAATTCTAGAAATCAACCATTTCTTCCAACCATTTCTCTGCTTTAATGAATCATCCAGAATGTTCTTCATCTGGAAAAGGAGTGCCTTAGGGCAATTTGTAGCCAAATTAACTGTGGAGATTCCTGAACACCCTACAAATCCTTGCTTTTTGTAGGCCAGAGCCAAAATTGGGGTCTTAGTGGGGATTACAGTAACTAGACAGGAATTTAGCAAGACATCTCAAGAGGTACCTGCATTACAGGTAACATTTGAGGTAATCTGTAGTGCACATTGAAGATCATGAACTCCAGAACAACTTTCCTTGATGTCCAGTAGGGATATTGGTGTAACTAAAGGAAGGAATGCTATATATCAGGGGACTCACAGTAGCAGGTCTTGAACCTCTTATCCTCCTTAAGCCATTAGAACACAGAGAAATTGCCAGGGATTGGGCATCATCCACAGCAAATTTGTCTGGGTTATATATTTTTTTTCCCCCCCCTCTGTATTTCTACTATAATCTTGAGGAGTAAGGCTCTGCTATTTGGCTAAAAGAGGTCACTCAGTTTCAGTGTGAAACTTGCTATTGAGTTTCATACTGTTGCTTCATTAAGGCATTCACATGCTGGATTAGATGAGGCCACAAAATTTAGCACTCTGCGTCTTGCAGAGCTGCTGAGAGGAGAAGATTAAAATGGAGAAGGTGCAGCTTAGATAGATGAATAAAAATCTAATTCTTACTCCCTTTGAAAAAACTCATTCTCCTTCCTGGAATCAGGACTTTGTTTGTGTCATCGAAAAGTACAGTTTTATCATCCTTTTTATCATCCACTCTTTCTTGTTGGATTCCCAGCCAATACAAGTTTTTCAACCAAGACATCTCCAGTACCTAGTTCAATCACATTACTCATATATGTTTCATAGGAATGAGTGAAATGTCTGCTTATCCTGTATGTCATTATTTCATTTCAAGAGTTCAATTTCAGTTCCTTCTTCCTCATCTGAGGATAGATATGTCTTTATTTTCAAGACAAGGCATGCAGAGACACCAGTGATACAAGCAAAAGGACAGTCTTTTTTGAAAACATTTTATATTAATACTCTGTAAGTACAAACTGAATAAAAGAAACACAACACATTTTATCCTCAGCATTTTCATATTTATACTGTTATATAAGTTATACCAATTTTTATTTTACTGTCTGCTCTCCCAAATATACATACAATGAAAAGCAATAACTCAAACAGTAGGCAGAAGTATACATGGATCTCTTTGTTCATTACTATTGTAAGAGATCCATCTACTTATTTCATCAAAGGAAAACTGCATTTGACTAGAAAGCAAATATTGTGTTGAATTCAGCACCTCTGCAACCAAAAACATTTTTCTACCACAGCTCATCCATCTGTCACACACATCATTCGGTATTTCAAACTGTATTCTGAAAGTGGGAAGACAGATCTATTTCAGACTATAGTCTCTTTTTCCTTTATCCTACCTCTTTCAGATGCCTCCTTTGGATTTCAACTTCTCTGTTTACATGCTAATGCTATAAGGAATTAATTGCTGCTAAATCTCACTGGAACCATGGCTGCCTTGGCTCAGCTTCACCTTGGCTCCAATGATTGCTCCACCTTAGCTAAGTGCTCTTAGTTAGAGCAGTCCACACAGAGTGATGCTCCTGCTCCACTTTTATCCTTTGCTTTCCAGGGCTGGAAATGTATGATTTCCTCCCTGAGGGGATAACACTTGTGAAATACTTGGACAGTATGGTTTTATGATCCCAGAGTTTAACTCAACAGTTGAATAAGTGTTTAAACTCAGTGTGCAGAGTATTTATTTAAAGCAAAAATGCATTAACAGCTCAAAGTGTAAGGATTTTGCTGTATCAATTGCATGCATTCCAACTCCACACATAGTAGAAGGTTCTGGGAGTATGGAAAACTACAGTTCCTAATAAAATCTCCATCTTGTGATGCATACATGGCCAGAAGTGTCATTAAGAGCAGGGAGTTTATAGCCTCTAGCCCTGGGACACAACACATCCCTGCCTTTCCCTCTAGCTAGGCCAAGACCCCTTCATTAGGAGCTACAAATTATTTTCACATTTACACCTGAGAAGACGTCTCTCAGCTAAAAAAATGCTTAAGTAAAAAATTCTTAGTGGACAAAAGTGGCGTGAAGTGAGGGAAAAATGAATGAAAGTTGGCCTATAGAAAGTATGCACTTCCTGCCTTGGAACATCTGTGATAAATACTGTGCTTACTCAGAAAATAAAAAGGTATAAAGAAATTAACTGGAATTATTTTAAAATATAAACTACTTTGTACTGCGGTTAAACATATTTAGCACTTTCTAGTGTTTTAGGACTTGGAATTCACAAGGGGAAGAGAGAGGCTTCCTCTGCTTTCTTCCGGCCAAGAGCTGCTCCCCTCTGCTACTCTATTTGTGATGGTTTCAGAAAAGAAAGAAAAAGAAGCAGTAAGCGTTTTTCAGGAATTAGCAATACCCATCAGAAAGGGAATGCTTAAAATTGTAAGAGCATGCACATTTATGCATCTGTCTTTTGCAGACAGACCTCCAGTGAGGGCTGTCTGAGCACTGCTAGAAAGGCTCAGCAATAGAAGGAGCCTGCTCTGCAGGGGTGCAGGGTAAGCAAGGTGTTGGACGAGACTCCATGAAAAGGAGCTCTTTATTTTCTATATCACATTATTAATCAGAAGCTCTCAGAAAAGATGAAATATAGAAAAGCTCATATTGATATCTGCCAAACAGATTTTATATTTTATCTCCTCCCTAAAGCAGCTCACGCTAATGCTTGCCAAGAAAAAAAGTAGCTGTGGAGAATGTCAGCTTGTGTTACCTGTGTGAGCCAGGCTTCTGTGGAGATGTCTGTGGCAGATTGCCAGCAACACTCTAGGGAACCCTAGAACCCAGGGCTGTATGCTCTTAACAACTGTGTTTTTCAGACTTTGCCTCAAATGCATGCCCCTAAATATTTTCAATCCCTACTGTAGACTCCTGCAGTGTAAATTTAAGTATGCTGGCTGTAAACTTGCTTTCTTAGTTGTTGTTTGTGGTCTCTTAATAAAATCACATTGATTCTCAGATAACTGTCATAGAATGAAATCCATTAGTCTGGAATTTTATAGGTCTGCTCTGGAATAAGTTACCTTCCAAGGAGTATTTGAGTATGTTTTATTTTTAAACACGGGTAAGGAGGAAAAAATGCATTTGCTTATCAGTGTGGTTTCACAGTAATAGAGCAGTACCTCAATTCTGATGCCTCATTAGTATTATAAGTAGCATCACCAGTTTTTCCCAGATTCTCTACTGCCCTCGTGTCTCATTAGGTTTATCTGTTAGAATTCACTCACCTCCAAAGTTTCTTAGAGCTTTGTCTGTCCTGCTGCAACTGCTGAAATCTGAGCAGCACCACTCAGCATATCCACCCTGGATTTCTTTTCCATCCCATAGTATTGCCACTGTTCTTTTGCTCTGTGTCCTGTGAATGAGTTCTGCAAAATTTCAGGCATGTTTTTTTTCTCCATATTCTCTCTCAGGTTCTCTTTGTAGAGACATAGCTGTTTGCCTTCATTAAAATATACTTCCAGGGTTTCTCCTGCTTTCTCCAGATAACAGACAAAACAAACTACTGACTTAGCCATAAAAAGTAAATGCCAAGAAAAATATTAATGGTAGGAGCTTTTTTAGGACATACACAGGTTTTTCTTCCTCTAAATTTGCACAGATTTTGCAGACTTCATGCTACAATAGAAACAGAAATAAAGACAAGTTTAAAAAGGCAGTTGCCATGGCACGGTGTCCTTCTCTCCCAAAAATGCTTATCTACCACTCATGAGGTTCAAGAGACCCTCAATGCAGCCTCAATAAAAAGTGTCTGTTTTCTTTAATGTTAACTCTAGTAACTGTCCCCTTTCAGGATTTGTTTTAGGAGGTTCATGGCTCAGACTGATGTCAGTGCTTTAACACTACATTTGATCTGTTTGTCAGCAGTTATCTTACCCAGTGCTTTCTAGGAAGTTGCATTGGGAAAGCATTTCCTAAGACTTAGGACTGTTGTAGGGGTTTCCTGAGTGAGTCAACTTGTTTCAGAGGCAGTCAGCTGCCTATTCAATGGTGGTACCAATGCAGATTTTCACTTGGAGCAAACATCTCACTTTCAGAAGTATTCGTGAGAATATGACTCCTTTAATTTTCAACAACTACTAAAAGCCAATCTTTAGTAATGTATTTATTCCCTTAAAAGTGTAAATAAAGTCACCATCAGATGTGATGGTGACAGAGAAAAATCATGACTCTTAGACGGTAATCCTAATGGACACTTGCTTACAACCCTGTGCACCTCAAAGTGCTTGAAACAATTTTGGTTCTGGGAACAGTGACATTTTTGAAAATAGCATATTTAGATCCATGCCCAATTTCATTGAGTATCATGGTGCAATATGCAAATTTAGGGGCCTGATTTCACTACATCTAGATGAAACCTACATTTTCCCAGTCACTTTTATACAGCAACTGCCAGTACATCAAAAGGATGACCACAGCTTCTTCTTGCTGATAATCTCCCACACTTGGCATTCACATTTGTAAGGCAATGTGGAGAGCTAACCAGGGAGTGGATTCTGCAGAACATTCACTGGAAAAAATGGTTCATTGAAGATGAGTATGAGCCTTTGCTGAGACATAGTGGGGCTTCAGGGACTCTAGGAGATGCAGAATGAACTTTGGCTGTAAGTGGTTGGGACAAATTTATCTGGTGTCAGTGACAATGGAGTTCTAGTGGACAGTTCTAGTGGAGTGAGGCATTGGTTCAGAATCAGGGTCCCAACATCGAGTACCTGCCACCACCAGTCTGCAGTAGTCTGAGAAACATCCCAACAGGGAAATTTGCTGGCATATACTTCAGACTCCTCCTAGTTCATGCATTTAGTCTTTCTTCCTATTACAGCCAAAATGTGGGGAATAATAAGGTGCATTCCCAGGTCTCACTCTTGAGATAGAATCTAGATATATCCAGTGGTGGATGCTGAGATCTAGAAGCTCCTGGTTGATCTATTTTATGGAGGTTTTTTGCATGGTTTGGCTATTTTAAGTATGCTAGACATTAGCCATACAAACCTGGTCTACTTACTACGGAAACCAAAAAAGGTTAAAGAAAATAATGGTTTTTAATAAATTCTCTAACTAACATTCCAACTATAGTGTTCAAAAGACAGAAAAAGATACAATTAGGCACACTTGCTTATCATACTCAGACTCAAAGCATTTAACTTTTGTGAAATGTATTTCACTTCCCAGGCACCTGCCAGCAAAATAACATCTCCTGGCTCGTACACAAAACTTTCATTATCATATCTACATCCTATAGTTAAAGAAATCCCTAATGTTGCTGTGGCTCCAAGAAAACTTGTGTAGTTAATAAGCTCTAGGGAAGGCTGATGAGTAATTTGCACCTTTCTCTGCATCAAGATTCTCTGTGTTGGATTTACTGGCAGAGGGGTGAAGAGGTATGACCTGGTGCAGTATGCAGGGTCCTGGGCCCTGTGGTCAATTTGTGGCTTCCTGGCTGCACAGCCCTTTCATTCAGACTGGACTTATAGCTGCCTTTGGAGCAAGCCAGAGTCCATAATTTACAGGCTGCCTTAATTAGCACTTGGCTGTCAGAAGGGCCCATCAGTACATGTACATCCTCAGGGTGCTGCACAGATCCAAGTTTTGCAAGGGACAGTCTTTCCCACAAAACTTGTGGGAGGGCAGAGCAATTGCATCCCCACTGGCAGCTTTCTTCTGCCCCTGCTGAGTGAAAGGGGCAGCAATGGTGCACAAGATCTCCTCACTTGGAGCGAAATCCATTGTGCTTCTTCACTTATGCTGGCCAAGAGGGTGAAGTGGGAAGCATGGCTCTAATTCAAGTGGCTATTTTGACAGGAGAACATTTTAGACAACCGTGATGATTTAGAATGCAATGAGTGTCTGCACCATCATTTCTAAAAAATCATCCAGACCATGTTCAAGCTGCAGTGCAGAGTAAATACAAACTCATGAAAAACCTTAACAGTAGCTCGCCTGTGGGTGTGCTGGGAACGAGCAGAAGGATAAATGACTGATGTCTCCAGGTCAGGCTGGCTTAGCATGCTGCCCCATGACTGAATTGTGTCTTTCCTAGAAATGTTCTCATTAAATCCAAATGATCACAGAACCCAAACAAACATATTACTGCAATGATTGGAAGCTTGGGATCACTGCAGTTCCTTTTGACCCTTTAATTTTCACAGCTTTTAATGTAAAGAGTAAATAACTAACTAATCCTTAGGGTGTGAACTTGGATTTTTATAATTTCTATCCTGTCTGGCTTGTCACACGAGGGTGCCTAGATCACCTGTCTGCCAGGTACCACTCCTCCAAAATACCTGGACCATCACCATCACAGATCACTGCCTGGAGTCTGGGGATGTGGCATTAATTTCTCCCACTACCTAAACCATCAAATAGAGCTGGTGTTGTTTTTTCTTCTGTTGCTTACCTTAATTTGCAATGCTGGACTGCTGTTTTAGGAGGTGAAAGCACTAAAGAGTTAAAAAGCACTATAGAGTTCTTGCCTAACCTTCCTGAAATACTAAAGGATTTGGAAACTCTGCCTTGTGCTGTTTGCTGTGGCACCAAAACTGTGTGCTGTGTGATTACAGAACAGAAAACTGTCCCTGCTTTTAAACACTATTCATTATGTTATCAGTGACTGGTTTCTTAAATGTCTGTACAAGATGCCTTCATGCTCATTGAGCTTTTATTTTGAAGACCTTTAGTGGGGGTGAAGAAATAAAATAAGAAATATATTTCTAGCACAGTCCACAGACACAAACTTAAGGTTTAAACCTTGGCCATCCAGCGGAGGAAGCATATTTCTCCTTGCCCTTTAGGAAAAAACTCTATATTTAAGAATAATATACTAGATTTATTTAGTTACAATTGGAGTTCAGATTCACAGCCCCACTCTCCTCTCTCCTTCCCTCAAAACCAAATTCTAATAAATAGTCTCAGAAAGCACTCTGTCTCAGTGCCAGGCATTTATTTACTCAGCAGGAGTTAATTGAGCTCAAGGTGATGGAGCCTCACATTTCAGGATGCCTGTTTGCTCTGAGAACAGCAGTGCAGCTTCTCACTTTGTCAGTGCTTTTCTTCCCCCCTGAATGTTACATCCTCACAAAGCCTCAGGCAGACATGCTTGGGCTCATTTGGAGCTAGCAACACTGGTTGAGTTCTGCAAGTAGAAAAATCAATATGAAACAGACTGAGATCAATCTGAAAGTGTCCCTGCAAGAGAAGACACCCTAATTTAATTGACTTTAAGAACTGCACTTTTAGTTAAGGTCCTTGTGTAAATCAAAAATCTAGTGAGAAAGATCACAGAGAATTAGGTAACAAGCTGTCAATACCTTACTCATAAATTCCCAATAAAGGTAAAGAAAGCCAAGTGGATATTAAAGCTGCACCATTATTAGGACCTGCTATAAATGTGCAGTGGACACATTCCAAAGCCTTGGAGAGCAGGGGGAAGATGTGCCAGTGTGACAGGAGACATGCCTGTTTGGCACGCGATGTGCCTGCACAGCTGCAGCTCTTTGGGTGGCACAGGTGCACAGGTTTGGGCAGTGCCCCTTGCAGGATCTGCCATCAGTCCAAATACCAGGGACTTTCCAGCAGCAAACATGGGGTTGCTGCAGTGGAAGGGAGAGAAAGTAGAGAGACATAAGGGTGTGCACTGACCCCAGGGAGGAAGGGAGGCTGTGGAGAGGCCATTAAGAGAGTCTGGGTGAAGAAGGGTTGGATGGATGCTGGTGAAGTTCAGGGAGGTTGAGTGCAGGAAAGTAATGTTGTGTGTGACTTTGGGAAGATCATAGGGATCTCTGCCATTTTCTCTTGCTTCCACTACAAATTAAAACACTAAGAAATTAATAGAATTAACATGGATTTGAACCTTTTCATTCCCCTCTGAATAACATAGATCATAGCTTTAAGGTAAAGATTCTTTGAACCTGGGGGGGACTAAAATAATCAGTCTGAGAACAAAATATTTAGGAAACCATTAAGAATTAGGTTTTGCAGAAGGCATTTACAGTGCAATGTTTTTCTATGTTGATATCACATATAAAATAATATCTCTCTGGCACTGGATAAATGCTGGAGAGTTTAGATATTTTGAAGCCAAACATACTTGGCAATTTCAAGTTCTTATTTTTTATTTTATTCACGTTCTAAGACCAGGACAAGAATGATTCACTTTTATTATATCTTATTTCCTGACCTGGCATCTGATAATACTTTGTTCTAAGAAAAGTCTTTCTAAGATCAAACACTGAATATGCATTTGAAAATAAATGTTTGTGTTTGTATGTTCAGTGAGATGAACAGGATGGAGAAACAAAAAGAGAATGGACATGGTAATCTTCCAAATGCTATTTCATGCATAGAGAACTTGAGTTTCTTCTAGTTTTGTTTTCTCTTGGGGTAAAGGTGGAGATAAAGCTCAAAATACTCCAAATAGCCCTCTCATTTCAGAAATCAGTCTTTTTTTTTAAACTAATTTCTAATGATAAGAAGTATTTTCCTGAAAACATATTAATTGATTTCGACATACAAGACCTTCTTGTTTTTTTCCCAAAGGCATTGTCAATGCATTAAGCACTTTGTTTGGTAACCTTAGACACACATCCATAAATCAAATATTTATGCTGCTCAAGATCTGTGTAAAACAGGGTCATGAGTAAATGTGGAATTCATTAGATAGGAACATATGTTCTGTCTGTCGCAATGTTCTGTTCTTCCCCATGTTCAGGTTTCTACTTATGATTTTTTCCTCAGAACTTACTGTTAAGAATAAAACATGATAAGGCATATACCTTGAGATGGTTAGGTCTGCCAAGAAACTAGAATTCCTATTCCCTAGGAATTTTCAAAGTGAAAAATTAAAAAGAGCTCTATTTAAAAAGATGGTATGTTCTTGTGACCTCTCTGAGCCCCATTAAAAAACCAACCAAGCAAATAAAACAAAGGCATACAGAAGCCTTCACCTACAAAAAGTCAGACACTATTTTACCTCTGCCTTTTCAAGGAGTTCTTAAAACCAGCACAAACACAAACTAAGGCATTTCAGTGATCCCAAAGCCAGGCAGGTCCGAGGTCTGGAAATCAACGTCCGAGAATGGAGAGCCCAGCCAGCAGATTCCAAGGCTGGCAGTTCCCTCTCAGCCTTCTGGAGGGATTGATGCAGAGCCAGATACCATGGCATCACTGGCAACCCATCCTTCAGCTTTCCAGATTCTGCTGGTGTTTTTTGACCTGTTCAGTTTCTGAAGCAGGGAGAGGGGGAAAGAATGTTGTGCTCTTGCAAGTCCCAGTACCATGAGCATTCCATTCCAAAGTTCCCTGGAGAGTGGAGCCAGATATAGGCATGGCCGCCTACTCAGAGAGAAATAACAGTCTGAATATTGAAACCATTCTACTAATGCATTTTAAAGAAACTACTTTGTAAAGGACAACAAAGTGTAAACCATGTGAGTCACCAAAGCCAAAACAAACAAAACCACTAACATATGAGAGTCCAACAATGGAAGGGAGAAGCACAGAGGAAAACTAACTTTTCACCAGTGAATGAGACCATTCACTGTGATATTGTTGTGTCTCTGCACATGATGCCACCACCTGTCTTCCTGCAGGTTAGTGCTCAAAGCCCAAGGCAGAGGAGGATGAGAACCATTGCTGTGGGCCAGACTGTCTATCCCTGGCTCAGCTTTCACTGAGTTGTGAGAAACTCAATGTTCTTTGCCCATATCTCCCACCCAAAAAGAGTCAGTTGTTTTCTGTCAGTTCCAATCTTCTTACTACACTTTTTACTTTGTGAATGTGATTTGACCCAGAAAAACATAAAAAATGTGCAATTGCTTCTTTTATCAGACTTGTTAGCTGTCTCACATTGCTCCATCCTACTTGAATCACAGTGAAACAGCATTTTCCTAAAAGGTGATGAATAGTATGATGGGAGACACAATAAAAATACTTTGTTGGCAAGAAATTTGCTTTATTATCAGTTTTTCTCTCTGGGACATTGAAAATGAGTGAAAGTTGTTATTTTGTCATAGAAGGAAGAGCCGAGCACCTTTCAGTTTGCTAGCAGGCAGGGAAGATGTCTAGATGTTTTGAAAAATCCAGTGGTGATTGATTAGAGAAACCACTAACTTGTGCAACATCTGCTCATTTCTTGACATGGAATTTCATACAAAAAAACAAAGTCAGACACCCATTTGTTGAGGAAAAATAACCCCTTTCCAGCACAAGAGGCAGTTATGTTTATAAAAGATGAAGCTTGCATACCATATAATTGTGTTTTCCTTCTTCTTTAGACCTCATTTATGACTAAATCAGTTTCAGTTACCAGTTCCTTCCTGTTTAGACATGTAATCTGCAAGGCAAAAAGAGAAATTGAAACTGTCTGTATTACCAGAATTCCCTCTTCAACACATCCTGCTATTTCTGAGCTTCATCACTGATCAGTGAAGAGTTTTGTATTTCAGTGCTGTGTGGGAATAAGAAAGTAAAAAGCTAATTCAAGCAAAATGCAAAAACCAAAGCTCTAATCAAAAAATGGAGACTGACAATAAAAGTTGTCAGAAACCTGTGTATCTTTTTCCCGCGATTGTTCACAAAGAGAAGAAAGCATCTTTGCAAAAACATTCTCACAAAATGAAAATAATTTTTCAGAGGCCATTGTCTAAACGTTGCTCAACATTAGCAAAGTGTGAGCACCAAGCCCGTTTTGATGTGATTGTGCTGCCCATGCCAGCTTTCCCACGCACTGGCTCTGCTGCGGAGCATCCTGCTCCCGAGGCCCACGGTAGGAAATGCTGTCAGCATGTTACTGTAGCTCTCTGCAGAGACTGTTGACTGTGGCAATTGTTTGCTAATCTCTTGGCTGGGCTGCCATTTGTTGAGCACAGCATTTTTAGGAGTGGTCCAAGATGATCACACTTTTTTGTTATCTTTAGCTAGTCCCTCAGGCTTTGAACTTCTTTGTCTTCTGGTGTCACACTGTCAGAGCCCATGTATTTTAGCTTATCTGATCAGTTCATTTGAATGTTAGGATTTTTTGCTGAAAATTTCATGTTGTTTCCTGCACACAGGTGTGTTGTAATCCTGTGGAAAAAGCCATAACTGAAACTATACATGAAGCTATAACTGGATCAATGTGTTTTCAGGGGTAAGGAACGTGGTAAAGAACATCCTAGTCCCTCAGGATAGCATACCTCTGGTTAATAAGAAAATGTTGGTAAAAGTACCATATAACTGCTGCAAAGGGAGGATGCAAACGTGGGATGGAGCCAGTGCAAGAATGAGTTAATACTGGGACTGATGTGTGATTGATGTGCAACCAGCTGTACGTCTCAAGTCTTGCCAAAAGTCTGCCAGTGGAAGCGATGCCTGCACTGAAAGTACAGCAGTAACAAAAGGAGGAAAGGATGGTGTGTGGGTGACTAGCCACGCAGCACAAAAATGCCTGCTGTTGCCTGAATGGACAGGAGCCTGCAGTTAGTGCCAGCAGGATAACACTAAAGGTCACACACGCACTTTTGAAAGGGAGACCACTCTGTGCTCTCATTTTTCTTATTGAGTGAGTGAGAAGACTAACAAGTTCACTTTTTGTCTCTCCAAGCCAAAAAAACAGCATCCCATGAGCTCATGCTACAGATTTTATTTTTTTTTCTTTGTGATTGGAGTGGTCTATGATTTTTCTGACCAGTGGGAAAGGCAATGGCTCATGGACTCCAGGCAAAAAGCAAAGCATCAGAAATGGAGTGGATCTAGTAGAAATGGAATGGATTTAGTAGGCATATGGAACTCTCCCAAGATTCTTCTGCTTTACATATTTTTCCTAGTTTGTTCATCTGGGTGCTTCCTTCAAGATCATTATGGATTGTCTAAGATTGATAACCAAAAAGTTTTTAAGAAGAACTATCCAAACAGTTTCTTTTGCTCATTAGCTGTCATGTCAAGAATATCTCTGGGGGACAAAAAGAAAAAAGAAATTATTCCAGCATAAAATTAATATGAGTGAGAGAGGAATTGAGTTGTGTGTTTTGACAATTTTCTCTTGCTGTGATAGTCAAGTTTATTTTGACTGGCACAAGTTTTAGAATATTAGTAGCAAATGTGAAGTGCTTTGTGAAATGGAAATGCAATCAAGTTCACTCATTATTGTAGTCTAACATTCTAATGCAATACATTCCTTGGATTTTGTTTATATAGTACTTTTGGCTAAAATAAGGAAATTTATTTTGTATTCCTTTACTTTTACAAGTATCATGGGGAGGCTGGCAAGTTAAATTATCAAGTTAAAAATACACTACTAAGACTCTTAAAAGTGGCTATAAAATCTATCTTATGTAGCTTTATTTTTTTTTCACACACTGCGCAGCTATTGTATTTTTAAACTCTGGCAAATGAAAGCCTGAAAGTGAAGCTGCCACATTTTCAGTATTTTTTTTCAGCACTCTGTGTAGTTCTTCTCCACCTCTGATTTCTGGCTACAGTGTTAGCCACAGAAAACAATGCTTCTTCCCCTCATCCCTTGAACATCTCTTCACAACCACATAATTTTTGGTAGAGAACATTTGAACAGTAGACAAATCATCTGGGATACTTTTATGGAGTTTGTGAAGATGCAAACTGTGAATTGGTTTCTTCTGCTGCTGCTTTGCTTCTGACTCACTGGCAGTGATTCATCTGGTCAAATTAGTCTTCCTCCTGAATTGGTGTGAGCATCTACTTAGCCATTTTTGACTTTCTTGACCTTTGCAAATTTCTACTATCAATTCAGATATCTAAAATCAGACGCTAAAAGTCTCTAGGTACACAGATCACCTCTTCTGCACATCCATAGTGGAAATATCAGTGTTTTTATGATCTTTGTAAACTGTACATGTAGTGGTTTAAAACCCCAGCATCCAGTTCTTCTGAAGCAGTCTTCTTTATCAGTGAGAAGCAAACCTGTGTTTTTCCTGGCACAAATGGAGGGCCCAGGAAGAGCATCATTTGTCACAACACGCATTATTTAGTATAAAATGAGGCAGGTAGGGATTGTTGAGAGGCAGCAGAAAGGCTTAGCTGATATTGATAACCAAAATAAAGTGTATAAAGAGGCTAGAGAGTTTGAGTGCTTTAAGTTTGGATTTGGGCAGAATCTGGACTAGGGAGGGGAGATGAATGGAGGAGTTCTGTAGAGGCCTGAGACAGGACCTGAAAGAAAATTGAATATTTATACTGAGGCATGTGATGACAAGAGGTGGTATACAGAAGAAAGGTTTAGGTGGAGATGATATTCTGAGGCCCTCCTCCATTTCTGCTTCTTAGGCTTCACAGGTAGGGCTGTTGAGACTGAACATTGACACTGTAACTCTGGTCCTCAGCAGACCATGGATTTATTGAACATTTGGACTGTGGCAACAAATGAGAGGGCAATATCAGGACATGGAGAGGAAATGTAATGAAGATGACAATTGGGATACACTAATGAGAAGGTGAAAAAAAATTATTCTCCTGCTGAACTCAGTTTTTAACATGTTTCTGAGGATACCAACATGCCTAACTGCTGACACGTGTTTCTTGGGCCTTTCTCCCTGGACTATTCCAGGAATTTAGACACCATTTGGAAAGCTATGGAGTGTTGTCACAGGGTCTCAGTGTTTTATCCTGCTCCCTCCTGTACTACTTCATCAAGAAATGTCTACCTCCATGTCTTAGGTATGCCATTCTTTGCAAGGACAGATGCAGCACACAGACTATGTTATGTCCAAAAATGATCCTACTGTGCACAGCAGACTTGTCACATGAAGTGCAGGTGGACTGCTGGGCTCCAGTGCCAGACTGTTTCAGGTACAGCCCAACCTTTGACAGATGAGTCCTAATCTTTGAGTCCTGTTTGAAGATACAATCTGAACGCCTGTTTTTAGTTTACCACTTAGATTAATTTAGGTGGTTTCACTGTCTAATGATGTTCAGTCTGAAAACAAGGCTAACTGATGCATGACTAACAGTTTTTTCCAGTTGTGGTCTCTATACTACATTAGCTATGTTTGGCTGAATAGACTGCATTGTTCAAAACCCAAAAATCTTTCCTACTGTTTCTTAAACAATTTATGGTCTCAAAATGTTTCCATTTAAAAAAAGAAATCACCAAACAAAGGGACCTGCTAATAGAGTTGCTGACGCTTCTCAATTTTTGCTAACAGCAAGGATCCACTTTTTGGAACTTCACTCAAAGGAAGACAAATATTTTATTTACACAGCTCATTATTTATATCTGGTGTCATGGGTGTCCTTTCATTTCTCTATTGACTTCTAAATCTCTCCAAAGAGAACTGCAGCTGTAAGCAGATGAGATTCTGTGATCCTGGCAGAGAACCATTCTTCAAGAGTAGAGTCCTACAGGGCAGTTTGATAAAGCAGACTGTTAGCATCAATTCTGCATTGAAAGATCTATCCTGCTGTCTTATCCTCTTATTTTTACTCTTTTATAAAATCTCATCTCCAAGTCGCAGGAATGTCTTTGACATCATGCCGAGTTTCAGCTGACTTTCTGAAGCAGTCAGTTCTGCTCATTTACTGTGGAAGACAGAGGCCTCTTAGAATTGCAGTTCAGTCTTTCCAAGATCTCAACTGCCCTCTAAAATATCTTCACTCCACTAACTAGAGAAAGATGGTGCAACCCTAGACATCTCAGCTGCCTGAGGGGAGGCCTACATTAATGTCCCTCCTCTAATCAGAAGTGCATTTTAAGCCAAGTGTCTCTAACATGCCTATTTTCTATGCTTTGGTTTGTGAGCTGTGTCAGAGCACATGAACTAGATTTCATGCTTTTTATACCAAGCTGGAAGAAGTTCTCACGAAGTGCACGTAACATGCATCATTTGCTGATAGTTTCTTGGTCCATGGGACTGGAGTAGAGCCAAACAGAAATACCCTCCCATGTGCAGTAAGCACAGCAGGCACTCTTGCCCTGAATTTTTTGTTTTACAGATCTGCTTGTGTTGCACTGCACTATCTATAGCCTAAAAGAGTGAAAAAGATACTCAGGAGGGTGTCAGGACTATCATCAGGCACCTAAACTGAATTTACATTGATTATAAATGTGATTTGCAGTGTGCTTAGCCACAAGGTAGAGATTCATGTCTCCATTTCACTCTGGAGACACCAGGCTGTGCAGTGCTATGATGCTTTTCCTTTGGACACTCAAATAAAAGGGATAAAAGGGATGTGAATGTTATCAATGTGTCTCCACAACTGAGTGCTTCAGGTGAACACTGGAAGACCTTTTGGGGATTTTATAACTCTAGAGAGAAATGACAAGAAATATTTTGTACTTTTTAAGTAAAAAGAAGCAATAAAACTTAAAACAGATTCAATATAGGTGGATTTTAAAGTTATGAATGGAATTCCTTATATGGCTATGAGGAAAAATAAAAAAAAAATAAGTATGTAGATATGCTAATTGATGTGTATGCAAATTCCAAACATCTTACAGGAAGACAGAATCCTTTCAGCAAGGTTTAAACGGAAACTGGGAATATTTTTCACAGCTGCAAATTCAGAGAACTAGCTCAGCATTTTGCTCTTTGAGTATGGGTTTCCTTGGAAAGGAATCTGAACACTGGGAATCCCCTCACACTGCTGTCTCCCTTGCAGAAGGGCAGCATACATACTGGGAGAGAGAAGTAGTAGGGGAAAAAATGCAGGTAACTGAAGACACTGCCCAAACATTTGTTTTGAAACACCTTAAAGATTAGTCTATTTCATTCAAATCTCAGAAGCTACAACTCCCTCACAACAAAATAAACAAAAATACATTGACTTTGGCTAAAGATCACCATGGATCTGGCTGTTTTTCTAAATGGTTTTCACCGAAAATGTGTGAGATCAATCTTTGGCTTGTGAACAAGGTTTGATTTTCTTAAAGACTGGCTTGTTCAGCTTCTTCATGACTTGCCATGCTCATTATTTTAATACCTTCAGGACAGACACCGGGACAAATGATGAGCCTGCTAGTTGAGTAACAGGTAAGCTCATATTGTCAGAATGGTCTATTTTATTGCTTCCATTTTTCATCTACCAGGCCATGTAGTACTGACCTCTGATGTGTTTGAAATTTCTGCTGAATGTGTGTGAAACATACTTTCCCTGTCTATCAAAATTTCACCTTCCAGCAAAATGATTACTCTCTCTCCTTTCCATAAATAAAAGTGGAGGTGCCGAAAACATTCTGTAAAACATTGTGGGAAACCAGGCAGGATTTCAAAGATTCCTGAAACATTTCAGTCAGCAATCTGGTGACATGCTGAGGACAGACAGCAGAAGAAGCTGCTGTCTAGTAGATAGGGGAGGGGGGAAACATCTGTCATGGTCTATTGCTGGTACTCCCTTTTGGAGAGGGAGTGTACTGCCTGCTCCTCTGCACAATGATCAAACAGAAGAGCTGGATCTGTAATTTCAGATTAAAAATGGAGATCATGCATTACCCTAGTTAAATCCAGACAAGCCTAAATTTCAATCCTCCTCTTGAATAACATGGACTCTGAAGAGGCCTCTCCAGACCAGGAGTGAAAACCATCAATGTTTAGTAAAAGCCAATGCAAGGCTATAAAGATATCAGATTCAGAGTCCTTCCAGAACACTTTTGGGTAGAGAAATTTGTTTCTTGTCTGCTAGTGATAGCTCTTGAATCCCAAAGGATATTCAATATACAGAAGCATTTAGTGTAATTTTCAAATGCTGCTGCTTTTTCATGAATGAGCTCTGGTCCCTGAGAACAGGAGAAAATTGTGAGAAATGTGTCATCAGCTGACAGATAGCCTGAGATCTCTAGTGCTAGTATAATAGTACTGATGTTTTGGTCATCACTAGTTCAGAACTTTCACCTAGCAATGTAGTTTTGCAATTTGGATTTAAAGCTGGAAAGACTGAACTGGGTGTTATAAACTGAGTAATAATGTGTTTGGGAGATTTGAACAGACATTCCCACTCTATTCCACACTTGAAAGACAATAGTTTACACCTCAAAAACAGTGGAAAGAAGGAAGAAAACTACACCTGGCTGACTTCTGGTAATTTAGCCCGAAAAGCTGTCTCACTATATGAGGTCATGTCGGATACAAATGAACATCAGGTACAGGTGGTAGGATTCACACAGATGAAATAAATGCCATTGCACATTCTAAAAGTATTCCATCTCTCCATTCAAACTGGGGCATGAAGGGTACATCAAAGAGAAATTTCCTTGTTCAGACCTCTTGAAAAGTCAGCATCATTCACTTAGAAAATGAAGAGTAGAACTCCATCAGTCAGTTCATTGGTATCAGAAGGACTATATGACCTCCATCAGACTCACTTGCATGGAGAAGTGCAAAGTAGAGTTATAATGCAATTATACCTATTGGATCCAGGAAGATGCAATCCATGAAGGGCCATTAAGAACAAAGCTGCTCTGACTCAAGAAATCTCTAAAGAGCACTCTGTGAAAAGATGGGATAGGGAAAAGGAAGCACCATGATATGCCTTGATTTTACTTTTCACTGTGAATCGTATATTGACAAAATCAAAGACTGAACCGATCTAGGTGGCCCCTTCTGTCTGACCAAATACTGACAAATATTTTAGGATCCTCAGAAAAATGTCCCTAGGGGGCTGATTACCACTTCGTTCACCTGATCAGTTTCCTCTAAACGGGATATAGCAGTCTGCACCAAGGAGAGGCATTCTGGTTGGGGTTAAAATATGGATTTTATTGTCACTGAAAGAACAAGTTTAATAGCATTTCACCTCAGGTTAAAAGTTGTTTACCTGTTTCTACATTTGTATTCATTTGGTGTTGGTTTTAGTATTCTGAAAATGTTCTGAAGCAACTGTTTTTTCTTGGCAAGGTGACTTGGTTGATCTGAACAAATTACTGGATCAGTGAGGTGTTACAGCACTAAACATTTTGCCCAAAAGAATGTGTAGAGATATTTACAGATTCAGCCTTGCTCTGATAGTCTGAGACTCCCATTACAGTGCACTTAGGAAAGGGAAGGAGGTACATAAAAATCTCCATGATAGATCACATTTTGCCAGTAGTTTATTTATTACACTTCACTGTCTGGAATTCTCCATTATTTAAATAACCTTTCCTGCTGAAGCTAGTTTTGTACCATTCGGTGCTACGGAAATTATGTATTCTTTTCCAAAAAATCGAAAACCTTCTCCCAGTTTCCAGGCTTGCTGTAGGCACTTGGGTCAGAGCTGCCAGAATAGAGTACATATGTCTGCATATTGCTAGAAGTGTTTCTCAGTGGTGCGTGAATGTACTCTTGTGCTCTGTGTAGTTTTGGATAACAGCTCCTTTCCCATGCAGCTGGCCATGGAACAGTATGCTGCGGCTGTGCTCCCGCAGGGAGACATAAAAGGATGGAGTGTCTGCAGCTCCTCAGCAGCCATATTAATTGAATATACATTCAGCATAATTTATTTTTTATTGCAATTATGTATTTAGTACAATTTAGTTCAAATTGCCCTCTTTTCTCTCCTTTTTACCCACTCCTTAGAACCTAGGTGACATGTTAATGTTGTACAAAGCAATCCTTGTGCTTCTTGTGCTGATTTTATCTGGGGAGACACAACAGGGATCACTGCATCACACATTAGCTGCAGCAGTCTTTAAATGATGGATTTTCTTTAAGGAAAAATAATTACACTCAAGGCTTGCTAAACTGCTAGTCAAGATTTTCCTTCGTAAGAAATCTTTCCATCATTAGACCAAATAAACGAGATGGGTGAAAACCCAAACCACTGTTGTTGGTTCTGGGCTGAAAAACAGAAACAAACCTCTCCACAAAGAAATCCCGTCACAAGTATGCCTTTGAGTCCTTTGACTAAATTGAAAGCACTTCAAGCTATTTACAAAGCAGGAGATTCCTCTGGTTGTTTATCTGTGGTGTGCCTCCCTGGTGCGTTCTGCCTAAGCATGAATGCATCTGTTCATTTCGTTCCTAGCTTACATCCACAGCACTTCCAGCAGAGTGACTGGAAGAGCTACTATGAGCAGCCAAATCTGGAACTGTTTGGATTTATTGTCTTTTCTGGGCATATGAATGTTGGTGTCCAATAGATGGATTAATGGATGGCTGATTAATTTGCTCCAGGCTGTGCCTGGAGGCTGTGTTTAGGAGGATTCAGATGGAGCCATTGCTTGCGTGCCTGCTCCCTCCAGTAATCTCTGATTTCTCATTGCCTCTGTCCCTGGGTCCTGCTCAGCTCAGCTCAGTGCAGGACCTGGTGTGGGTAGCTGAGAGGGGGGAGAAAATGGCATGGCTCTGGAGGAGTGCCCTGTGTACATCGGGGCTGGAGATTTCTGTGGGCCCAGCAGTGCAGCGCAGAGATTTGGGGCCTGCCCACGGGCACAGTGAATCAGGACACCCAACTCCTTCTCTGTGCCATTTTCCACATTGTGATTCTGGCATACGAACAAAACTTAATGAAAATTCATCCTGAAGGACCCTTGAACAATAGGATTGCACAAATGAAAACCTCACTGACTGATTCCAGTGTAATATTAGTATACAAATGTAAGTCAAATATTGCACACTTGTACAATAAATTGCATCCACTCTGTGAGCCCCAGTTCCCCTTACAAAATGTTAATCATATGTCAGGGACTGCTAAAATTAAAACCTGACTCCTCTTTAATTACTTGGGTTTGACTTGCAAATCTCTTGTGCCTCATATATTTTCCATTATTATTGTAGACAATAAAAATTTACATGACGGAACATTTATAAACTGAAGGAACTAGGTATGAAAAACACACATATTAAATAAAAAATATTAAATTGTGCCAAACACATTGCAATTCATGCTTTGTAACTGAGCAATGCATTCGACAGAACTGTAAACAGAAATTAAACCTTGTGAGTTTGTATAATTGTCACCTAGTTCTGAATTATTTAAGTGACATGCGAAGGTATTGAAAAGACTAATTCAAGAGCAGTTTGTAAAACAAAAGAAAAAAGTGAACATTTGTATATTATAAGCTATTGATTCTGTTTCTCTTGTCAAAATGTAAAATTAACTTTAAAAATATTAAGTCCTACGAAAGACTGCAAAGCAAATAATACAAAGCCATTCTAACACAACTTTTGTTACTGATGTACAGATTCTTTCAATTGTATGTCCCTTTTAGATTTTAAAAACATTCAGGATTTGCCTTTTGGGACTGAGTTTGATTTCCCAGGGTGAGTTTGATTTCCCAGGGTGACAAGGTTTTTGCAAATACATAGGCTGTTGATTCAAAGAGAATTGAATCATATGTAACATAATAACCACAGGGATTTGACCTGAATTTTTTCTTTACAAAGCTCGAATTATTATTTCAAACAGGGAAAAGAAACACTTCAAACTTAACTTCTGCATTGTGAAAGTGGAGTTATTTTTCAGGGCTGTTCCTGTGGAAGGAAAAAAAATATTATCCCAGTCTCCATCCAGCTGGACATCCCCTTCCTTGGTCAGCACAGTGCAGGCCACTTTTGAGATCTTTCATTGACAGTGCTATATTTCAGGTAACCGGAGGAAGAGGCAGACTGCTCATCTTGTGTGATGGATGGTGGCACCCAGTGGGTCCTGGTTTCTTCAGTGGTGCACAGATTGTGCTGCAGTGCTGTCATGGTGGGTTCATTGCCCACAGAAAAGAGTTTACACTGTAAAAGGATCTGGGGTCTATCCAGGTTTCTGGACATTTGAAATCTCATATGGATATCCAGGCTTGGCTCAGGGGTAAGAAAAAATAAATTGTTCTAAGGGAAAAGGTACCTACTGAAGGAAGCTTGGGCCTGATGAGAGCCCGTTTCACCTCACTGAATATTTAAGACTGTGCACAAAAGGATGTGTTCACTGGCACATGCAGTGGCTTTTAGCTTGTAAAAGCTACTATGCAAGTGCATTCCCTTTTGTGATAAGTTGTGGTGCTGGATTTTGCACTGGTGTGGGCACTGTCTCTGCTTGTTTCAGGAGGGAATCAAGTCTGAGTTTATTGAAGGTTAAAAAACTAGAGAGCATCTTAGGTTGGAAATGGGGGTGTGTATTGTATCCCCATCTGTTAGAGGTGGGGCAGTTATCTTCTGTTAATTGGGCAGTTTTCTTTGTCTCTTCCACAACCAATCCTCCCTTCAGGGAGATATCTTCTGTTAATGGGCCTTTGAGTCTCACTGCATGACTGATAAAATTACATCATCCCACTGTGAGAAGCTCCACCCAGAGGAAGGAGCCAAGCATTCCTACCTTGATATAATCTGAGATTTGTAACACCACAGCCAGGGTTTTTCACTGGATTCCCAGAGGACCAGGCCCATCTACACCACCACAGGACCTTCAGAGGAAGACTACAGTGATCCTGCTACAGGATCACTGCTCCAACAGAACCACAATCCAGGAGCACTGCAGCCACCATTTAATCAGATCTGCTACCAACACCCTGACCACTCTGATCAGGTCATATTCTGACTCTATCAATGTTGTTTTGTATTACTGCATTGTTTATTTTATTTTTTAATTTCCTTCCCTAATAAAGAACTGTTATTCCTTCTCCCATATCTTTGCCTGAGCGCCCCTTAATTTCAAAATTATAACAAGTCAGAGGGAGGGGGTTTACATTTTCCATTTCAGGGGAGTCTCCTGCCTTCCTTAGCAGACACCTGTCTTTTCAAACCAAGACACAGTGGAGGCAGACCATCCTAACCCCAAGGTAAAAATCACAGGCAAATGTGAGACTTTGTCCAGAGCACGGATCTCTTTTAGAAATTACAAGCGCGCGTAGCATTTGTGCAGTGATGCGGGATCGTTCATTGTTCCTCACATGAATTGCATAGGATTGTTTAGTGTTCCTGACACTGACTTGGTACAAATGATTATACTCAAAAACCAGTCTGAACTGGCCAGCTCTTCATGATCAGTTCTGTTCCATGACCTCACCATAGCTGTGGGGTTTGAATAGCTCTATATGTTATTGAATCCCAAAATAACAAGGAAGGAATGCAAGTTTTTTGAAAAAAATATGCAACTATGATTGCATTTAATGCAAACATGTAGGAATATATTCACAGATGTCTCTTCTAGTCATAAGAGAAGATGCTCCTGCAGATAGATCTCTTCTATTTTCTTCATCATCTGTAGGGGCACTCCAAGGATATTATTTAGTCTGAAACAATATTTTGTGACTATTCCCTCTGCAGCCCATACAAATTTGTTAACACCAAGGCTAATTTGGGATGATTTTTGACTATTAATTACTGGTATCAAATTTTTTCCCATTTTTTGCTATTTTTTGTTCCGAGTTCCAACAAAAAGAAATTCATGGGATCAATCAATTTCAGTTAATTTAAGGTTGTGGTGACTTCTAGAAAAAGAAGTAGAAACTACATGCTGTCCAGTTTGGGACATGGGCTAATTAAAAAACCACGTGTGAGTTAATAGTGGGAAATAGTCAAATCCAAATTCTCCCCTTGAAATTCAAAATTTCCATCTGGAAAGTATAACTTTTAACTCCTAGGAATGTCCTTTCATAGTCTGACCTTAAAGTGCTGCGCACTGTCTTCTGTGCACTGCACAGAGATAGCAATATAATAAAACCCAGCAGGGTGACTTCAAACATACATATGTTGCCCCTGGAAGCTGTAATTCATCTTATTCTTAAGTGCTTTTTTAAAGATAACTGAAAAGGTGCTTACCAAACTGCACAGGGCAATCATCCTGTTCAGGGGTGCGTGTACACAGTGTGTGGAGGTGGCAGGAGATCACGGTAGAAGAAGCAGCCACAGCAGAAATAGGCTGGCACTCAGCAGCTAACAGGAAAGTAAACCAAGTCAGGAATTAGGTCCAGAATGCAAACACAGAAAGAATTTTACATACTGTGCCATCAGCATGCAACTTTCCAGAAGCTCTTCCAACCCCATACTATCTTTCCTCTCTGTTCTTTCTCAACTCCAATCCTTCTCTCTATGCTGATGTTCAGAGACAACTTTTCTGTTTCATTTGACCATATCGTTCATTAAAAATGAACAATATTAATAGAAAATATATATTAGAAACCAGCAGGGATAAATCCCATATGCCTTATTGCATAATATTGTACAAAATGTACTCCTGTATGTACAGTAACACGCTGCATTAAGCCAGAAGGAAAACTCTTTACTAACTTTGGCGTAACAAAACTATCTGTATATTAAATACAAGCCCTTATTTATTAAGACCCCCAAATCCCAATATCCATTTAAAAACTGGGCCTCTTTCAAAGTCTCTGAGTCATCGTGAAGAGCATGATTCATTCAGTAACTCCCGCTCACCACGACTCTCTTAGGAGTAAGAACAGATTCAGTTTTAAGCTTCCTCTGGCAATTTGAAAACCAGTATCTGGCTACTAATCTCTGTTTCTAATCTTAAAGAGAATTGCATTCCATTGCTGGTTTTGCATTCCTATCCTAAAAATGAACCTTGCTCTTCTGATTAATTTGGAGTATAATCTCTTTAAATGCCTTTTAAGGAGCCATGAAATTCTATTTTCCAAGTCAGACACAGCTATTTTGGGGAATTGCCTTTCCAGGAGAGGGAATTTCACAAATGTTAGTCCTTTCACAGAGCTAGGAACTGGTGCTGTCCAGCTGTGATCTCCTGGCCCCAGACTGAAAACACGCTGTTATATAAAATGTTCTGTTAACCAGAGACTCAAAAGATGCCTGCGTCATGGAACACATTTGTTCCAGGAATCCTCACCAAATTAATTAAATAATTAAAAGGGGTCTAATTAATTTCTTTTTGTGAACATTAGGAAAACTTTATTGATTAACCTCTAGTGTCTTTTCTTAAGGAGCAAACAAAGCAGAAGTTCTGGGACCCACATTTTGCTCTGTGCTTGGAGGCACATATGGAAGTAGTTTCAAGCCAATAGTTCAGTGAATATTTGTGCCTTTCCAGTTTAACCAGTGCTTTCTGATGACTGCTTGCTCTGAAAACTTGGCCACCCTTCATCTGTATACATTTCCTTATTCCTGTACTTAATGGTTGCACTCCATACCTTTTGAATTTATACCAAATACTGGGATTTTTTATGTTTTCTTATTGCTTTCCATTTCATGATGTGCTGTATGGTGCTCTTAAAAACTCCACTTGATATGCACCCAGAGGAAGTGTGTGACTTGTTCTCCAAAACATCATGAGAGCTATTGCACTTGAAGTATCAGAAAAATGACTAGAAATTCCTGCTTCTTTTCTTTTGGGAACTTTCCAGATAATTTGCCA
Source organism: Zonotrichia leucophrys gambelii (assembly GCF_028769735.1). Classification (NCBI taxonomy): domain Eukaryota; kingdom Metazoa; phylum Chordata; class Aves; order Passeriformes; family Passerellidae; genus Zonotrichia; species Zonotrichia leucophrys. The sequence goes on along the minus strand of NC_088172.1, from coordinate 14,911,276 downwards.
TTTAAGAAATGAACTCTAATTATCAATCATTCACTTCTCTGGGATCACTCATTTCATATAGATTACGAATTAATGACTTGCAGGCTCTGCAGATAAAAGCTGAATTTGGTGAGTTTTATATTCAAGGCTGACAGTTTGACTCAGAAAAATTCATTTGCTTTTCCCTACACCTAATTTAATGGCAGCGTTGTTTTTTGGGTTTTTTTGACTTTTCTTTGTCTGTGCAAGAGAACTTGGACATTCTTCTTTTTGCTCAGTTTATTTGATTACAGTGGTTCTCCCAAATGATACTGAATTATTTAGGAACTGACCTTAATTTTTCTATTAAAATAAATTCTAAATATATTTATATAATTATATTATTATATATATATTTATATTATTATATTATATTATATATAATTACATATTATAGCACACATCTGATCTTAATTCCTTTTAGATAATCACTTCAGTGGTAATTTACAGTCTGTGGTCTGAAACCTTGGGAAAGCCTGCACTGTTTTTAGGTGGTCTGCAAAAGCATAAATAAGGCTGTGTTTGTGAGGCCTAAATTTTCTGATGAGGAGCTTTCCCCTTGATTAAAACTTGTTAAAACCCAAAATCATGGGGAAAAAAATGGATTGCAATAAGTCATCTACAATAAATTATAATAATTAATTACTCTGCTTTCATTGTAGAATGAAGCAACTGGTGAATTAGGCATGTTTGTTCATGTGTTGATGGGGTTATTTATGGGAGTGATGGTCCCATCTGTAGTCACATCTTAGGAGAAAACTGGAACACAGAAAAATGAACAGCAGCACACCAAAAAGGATGAAAGTCAAGAAGTCAGGTTAATTCTCAAAGCATTAGTAAACTTTCTCTCTATTGTGGGAGAACACAAACAGAGAATTGATTTCAGAAGCATACAGAAATGAGAGTTCTCTGAATAATTACATTGAAATTAAATCCATTTTTTACAAATCAGAACTAAAAAGGGAAAACAAAAGACTTTCAATATTCCTTCTTCATGTCTCAGACACATCTGCTTTCTGATTTACCACTATTTTAACTATTTCACTATTCCTTCAATGAATACTAAATTCTGCACTAAGTCGGTGAATGGATTTGGAGTACTCGTGAAATGAAAGAATCACAAAATTGAAAGTAACAGAAATAGTTTTTTAAGCTGTTTTGAATACTTTAAGTCACTGACTTTAAGTCATTTCACATCAATGAGCAAAGTTAGAACAAGGATATTTTTACTGAAGGTAAATCACCTTTGACTTCTTTTGGAGATGTGAAAAACACTGTCCAGGAGAGATAAAGTTATGATTATGTACATATGAAGATACATACTCACATATCAAATTTTTAAAGAAATATTAAAATAAGGCATTTTTTAAAGTATAAAAATATCATGTAAGTTCATTTCAAAACAAAAGAAAGTAAAAATTGACATTGTGACCCTGTGAAAGTCTGACATTCATTTCTGTGGAATGAGGAGATTTTCCTGCATTTTTTGATGGTTGTTTAAGTCTACATGTAATACAGCTGATGTATCTTTTCACAGGGCTGTCTGCTGCTTTATATGATTTATAACACCACTTAGCATGACTGCAAAGCTAAAATGCATAACTTACAGATGCAACTACAAGAAAATGTCTGTGGTAGTGAAACATTTCATTATCAAATGACTACTGCAAAACACACCGAGATGAATTGTCTTGTTAGATATATATCTACGGGAAGTAAATATTGCTGCTTTGTCACCATCTAAAGGACAAGATATTTGATCTTGAGAAATGAGTTAAATGTGCAGCTTGCTCATATTTGAAAAATGTACTTTCACTGTGCTGTAAGACCCTGTTATGCACCAGTAGTAATGTCTCTGGCTCCATCTAGGAGGCATACATCTACTCAGTGACAGCACAAGCACTGCACTTCATGAAATCGATAGGATTGCTTGTACATGGCTGTTTCAACTCATTAATGAACTGGTAATCTGGATGTATCAAAATAACAGATCTAACAGACTTTACTGTCTAAAACCAAAACAATTTGGGGTTTTATTTAAGCAAATCAGTAAGTTCCAATCCCACTGCTGCTAAGGCTGAACACTGAAGTATCCTCCAAAGGTACTAGAAAAGTGAGGAGGACACCTGATTTGAAGCTAAGGTTTGACTGGAAATAAGGTTTGACTGAAATAAGAATCTATTACTCATGGATTTCATCGTCTAGGTTCTGTGAAATAGCCTCATGCTAGGCTGAAAGCCAAAACAGCTGCTTGCTTAAATTCCTTGCCGGCTGGAGCACCCCAGGACTGCCTCTTTGGCTGTCCTTAGGCTGGAATCCAAGAGTAAGGCAAATGAGTCCTTAAGCACACAGTCTGAGATGTACCCTGAAGGGTTTGACTCTTCTTCCTCCAGCTGCATCACTCACCTTTGCAGGGATGACAGCAGCCAGCGTCCATGACCCTGGTTTTCTCCTAGGGGCTTGGAGGGGCTGGTGAAGTCAGTGGCTGAGTGCCAGGTGACTCTGCAGGCAGTGCAGTAAGATTATTGTTCATGGGGGAAGTTTCAAGAAGTTCAGAGAATGTCTGGGTATGCTTGTTGAGGTGATTAGGATGCAGAAAGGATCTCTTGAGTTGGGTCCATTTTGCCAGGGATAGTGCACTGACCTAATCATGGGCAACAGTAAAATCCTCACTGATCTTCCTGAAACTAGGCTTTCACTTAGAAATCCCTAGCAAAGAATTTGCTGGAGTCCCATTTCCAGCCAGTTCAGAGACATAAGTACTTCAACAAACAGATTTTTTTCATGTTAGCACGCTGTTCACTGAACCATAATTTGAGGCCCCTCTTTATTTCTGTGTGAGCCACTGGTATGGGGTTTGTCATGTTGTTTCAGATGGGAGACCTGCAAGTTTCAATATGGGCTTGTTCACCTACATAGAAATCAGTGGTCATTTTTGAAGGTGGTTTTCTCCAGCCTTGTTTACAGTGAAACAAATTATATCAGATTAATAGAGTCCATGTAAAGCGGTACACGGCATGTATTTGAGATTTTGGCTATCAGAAAAATTAGAAATAAACAAAGCTGGATTTCTTAATACTGGGTCTGTAGGATCCTTCCGTACTAAATAGTAAACAATACCAACAGACTCTGAGCACTCACTACAGACTTGAATAAATAATTGAAAACCACATGTCTAAGTTTCACTACTTCGAAGAAACATTTGGGTGCTCTGTTCTCTTTATCTTTGCATATTTTTAAAGATGACATAATTTCTTCTTTATTGTCATTATGTAGCTGTAAAAATAAAACAAAACAAGCTTACAACATGCTGTCTACTTTCCTGTCTGACAGCTGCTTTAGGATACAAACAGGCATTCATTCTTCCTTGCCAGGGGTGCCAACTTCTCTTACTGTTTTTTTAGCAGCAGCTCTGATGCTGTTTTTGTGGTGCTAGCTGTCCTCACTGTGAGCTGGTTCAATGGCCCTGCATGCTGCTCTCTCTCTCTCTCTCTAATACAGTGCTGAGAAAAGTATTTACTTAAAGCACTGAGGAAAAGGTGCAGATGGATGCTCTTTGCTAGCTCTTTTCAAAAGCTGTTAATGAATACATCCGGATATCTCTCTTCACATCATCTCCACATTCATGTGCCATCCCCCTCCTTGGTCAGGGAGTGTAAGATGGGAGCTGCACGTACTGTCTTGCAGGTCCACTCGTGCAATAAGACCTCGTGCTTGAGGCTGCCGAGCAGCATCTGTAACAGAAACATTAAATCAGCCCATGCACCCAACTCTCCCAAATGAGAATAGCTTGTTCTTTCAAGCTCATGTGCATTGACTTCCATGACATCAAAGTGCTCATTACCCTGAAAGTTGTGCCTGTGAGTCGTAACAAAGCAATATTTCTTGCTTTTTAAAAGCACACAAGGTTACAGATCATCCACGTAGCATCAATAAAAGTGTATGAAATGAGACAACACCATAACAATAGTTTTCCTCTTAGTTTGTGAAGGAGCACTAATTAGAGAGGATTTTCAGACATCAGACTGGGAAGTGCTTGCTATGTGAAATAAAGATCCTAAGGATATGAACTGAGTCATAACAGCTCTGTGGCCCTGAAATTTGTTTTTCTTAATGGAAACAGTGTAATACAACTCAGAGAAGGAATCTTGTTGAACTCCCTACTCTTGAGGCTGGCAAAGAGCAAATATGAGAAGTTACGCAAGCCACAGTTAAAGCTCAGAATGATGCCATGGCTGTGGAATTTGAGAACCTTATAATTTCCAGTTCAAAATCTTCCTTTGGAAGGAAAGACTTCGCAGTAATGAATGAAGACACATTTAACCATAAATATACAAGGGAGCCTTTGCAAGGATCCAGAAGAAGCTGTGAGGGAAATCAGCTTAAGGAGGCTACAGAGCACCCTGTGAGCATGGCGCCGTCCCTGTGAGAGGACCACATCCTGGAGCCGTCATGACGAGCTGCTCCCTGTGCCACTCGTACCTCCCTGATGAGGTGAATGGAACTATTCAGTGAGCAAAAAGCTAATTGGCACAAGCAAGCTGTTGGAAGGACTGAAATTTCATAGCAACAGGACTGAGAGCTCTATTTTTGGGGATGTACGTGGTATGTGTGACCCTTGTGTTGTCCATTAGGAGTACATTTCACTCCTTCAGGGTTGAAGAGCAATCCAGACATACTCATGACTCACTGAAGGCAAAAGTAAAAGAAAAAAAAATTGCAGATGAAGCTGATAATTATGAATCATCCGGTTACTTTAACATTTAGATATTTTAAATATTCTGCAATACTATTCATTTTTGTTTAAATGCAAAACTTCATGGCTACTGTAGTTGACACGCTTCAGCAATGAAAGGCAGTCTTACAAAATAAGATTTGCAAACAGAATCATATTTTTCATAGCTGAGGTCAAGATTGTTTTCCATTATCAAAAATAATCAGATTAGTGGAGAGGCCTTGATACTGTCATAGTTTGTAGAGCAGGTCATGCCATGCAGTAAGTGCTTGTAAATGAACTTGCTATGGAGGGATATTGCTCCAGACAGAATTTTATGCAAAAACATTGGCTTCCTTCTCAAAATAACTAAGTTTGTTGTCTCAGAGTTGGACTCTTCATAGGGTCATATGCTGCTCCTTATGTTTCAGACAATAACTTCACCCAAGTTGATGGGATCTAATTTCTCACTGTGTAATAAAGGAAACAGATTTATCCAAAATTTTCAGGTTTCTTCCTTAATCCTTGATACTCTGAAGTTTCCCAAACAGTCGCAAGTCCAAATATACCTAAGCAAAAACAGAAAATGAAGGAGAGATACTTTTCACAGTTTTGTCTATGCTCTGGTATTTATGAATCATCAGAATAATTAGAACAAAATAGAAACTAGTGCAAAAGAGCAGTGAAACCACAGGAAAGTGCACAGCCAGCATTTGTGCACAGACAGCATTTGTGAAGGCTCAGTGTGATGTCAGACCTTCCCACGTTTAATCAGTCCTGTGGACTGCATCTGGAGTGACTGGCACTCCAGACCTTCCTTCTCAGATACATTACCTAACAAAATCAACCATTTAATGGGAAAATAAATTAAATCAAGTTAAGGCTTTCATCAAAAATGTAACATACATTTTCATACCAAAGGTAAGGTTATTATTCAGATGAATTCTTTATACTAATTTTCAAGAAAAAATGGAAATTTCAACACAAAATTAAATATAAGAGAAAGTACTCAGCAGTACTAGACCCATCTCAGAAAAGGCCCACATATTATTACAGTCTGAGGTTTCACTAAATATATTCCTCCAAAAACTTACAAACATCCCGTCTCTCTGTTTTTATGTCACTTACGGATCTCTTTAAACTCAGAAATGTTTACAAACAAATAAGCTATTGCTGTATTAAATTTAAAAGTACTGTTTCAATGAAATTAAGTACAAATATCAGTGAACTTAAAGAAAGAACAACTTAAAAAACCAAAATCAAACTAGCCATGGTTTAACTCCAAGAAGTTAATTAATTGTCAACAAACAATAAATAAATTTCTGCCTGAAATTTTAATGAAAAAAAAACCTCCAATATTGCTATTTAAAAGCACTTACAAACCCAAAACAGGTGAAAATATTCCCATCAGGACAAAAGAAATGGATCTAACCCAAAATGAAGTTGATTCTTATCTTGCTATCTGACACCAAAATAGTGACATGGTTTTGAGGGCATTCACTGTCCTCATGAGCACATGGAGATGAGCTCAAGGATCAGCCTTGGTACCTGACCTGAGACCTGAAGGTAGAAATATGAGTGGCCAAAGAGGGTTATGAGAAACATCAGATAGTTTTATATGTCAGCAATTTCATGTCAGAGAATGGTGCATTCACTTTTGGTTTTATTTTTTTCAGGAATGCCAGTTTTTTCTTCCTCAGCTTCCATTACCTTTCCTCTCCTTATGCACCCACCAAAGCAGCTGGGGAATCTCAGTTTCCATTTCTTCACTGGATCTACCCACAGGTTCAGAAAAGCAGTAATCCAGGTGTTTTCTACTCCAGTTTCCAGCTCCACTGACTTGCAGCACACCATGTCCCTCAGCTGTTCTGATCCTGACTTAACCCCTATGGCAGATCACGGGAACTGCATTGCCAAGTTCCCTCTTTGGAGGCAAAGCCCAGCCAGGGCCTGTGCCCAAGGAGAGAAATGCACCCCCTTGCAGCCCTGTTCCACATCCACAGAGCAGTGGGATGCATCAGGGCTGCCTTTGCCTGGAGGCACAGTGTGAGAGGAGCATTAAAATGGATTGAATCACGCTCAACGCCAATCGTATTCACACAACAGGGCACACGAAGAAGAAGCTCAAAGTGGTTGATCATCATGAAACAATGAAGTGAAATATTTTGGATCAGAGCTCTTTTTCTGTGAAAAGTTTAAATGTTTAGACTTTTGGTCTCTGTTTCAAAAATGAAATATTAAAGTCATGCCTACAACTATTATTTAACCAGCTGAACAGAATAAAATGGAAACACTCAACTTTTTTTCCACTTTTTCTCTCCCCTTTTTCTCTTGTTAATCCATTAAAAAAGTTAGAATAGCAAAGGAAAAAATGAAGGAAATGAAAAATTATTGTTTTGGAGTGGGCAATACAGGAAACTAATACCTGACATTATTCATTCTATTCTATTTTATAGCAAATAAAAGGTCATAAAATGATAAAATGATAGGGAAAAAGCAGAAAAACTGGAAAAATCCAAAGGAAGTTTGCAAACCAAGTCCTCTTATGTCAGAGGACTCATTTTTTGATTAGCCTGTAAAACAAAAATTCAGCTATCTCAAATGGCATTCTGAAACACATGACATGAAATATTCCCCTAAATTTAGGTACCTCAATAACTTAACTCCTGTCCTCTGGGATAAGTGTTACAAGAAGTTACACTTTCAGGTTTTAACACATTTGTGAAAATTAGAAAAGATTATACACCTAGGGCATAGTGGTAAGCAACTTTTAAAAATAATGGTGGACACTGGGTAGCTGCACTTTGAAGCAAGTTGAAGTCAAAGTTTTAAACAATCATAGCATGTATACAAAATTGAGAGTAATTCTCCTATAAAACAAAGGAAATCTTCAGTTTGAGGATGAGTACAGTATTGCTCCACTTTATTTGTTCATAAAAAAAGTTGTTTCTTTGACATGTGCCCACACTGACCATATACTTTACTTATGTGTATAAAACCCATACGTGACTCTTTTAGAGCAGCCCTACAAGCAGGACCCATGAAGCACTCTGCTTCACAGCTGAGGTTTCTCACCACCATATGATCTCATTTCTTTTATAATAGCCTGCCTCCATATCCTCCAAAAACAAGGTGCTGAGTTTGTGTCAGTGACTTTTTGAGGGACTGCCTTTCACTTTTGCAGGTGTTTAAACTTAACACTTAAACCATGACCATACTTGGGAACATATGCATATCTACGTTAAGATCATGAAAAAGGACTACCTAGACTCCAATATGTGGTCTGGGAAAATCTGTCAGTTCACCATCCTCCCCTCGCAAAAATCAATAGCTGAAACCTGGGAAAAATTACCAGGAAAGCATATTTCTTTCATCTACAGTCTGTGAGATCCCTGAGCCAAGAGTATGAAGTTTTACTTTTATCAGCCCTAATGGATTTTCCTTCCGTCAGTTTGCCAAAAATTCTGCCTGAAGTGTTTCCCTGTTAACATTTATCAGTAACAATGTCCTATGATCCTATGAAACAAAAAAAAAAAGAGGGATCTTCTTCTTTTTACCATCTTTTTTCTCTTGTCCATTGTATCCCTCAGTGAAAAATATGCCAATTGCTGGTATGAGCTGCATCAGAGGCATCTATTGGGGAAAGGCAACCTATGTAACAACATTCTGCAGGGACAATAAAGAAGATATAAGTAGAGATATGAAGTAGTTGGTAAGGTCACAGCATTCCCAGAAAATACATGCAATTCATAGGCACTTTTGATCAGGAGTATAGTATTTTACATCCTGGAGTTTGCTTCCTGTCTCATCCTTCACTTTTATTTCCAATCCTACAGGCTAGATTTTTAGTTAGCTTCCTTATTTTGGTTTAATTAAACAACAGAACTGCAAAATAGGCTAATTTTTCATCCAGACATTTCTGGGTTTCAAATATTTGATGTAGGTGATTTTATTTGCCAGTGAAAAGGCGTAAATTTTGTTCTGTTTCTCTCTTTTTTTTTTTTTTCAAATGATGCAATTTATCTTGATCATTTCAAAGCCAAGATGCACCTGCCACCAGAAGGGTCCAGTGTCAGGACAGTGGTGGAGACAGGCCAATTTCTGCCTCTGAGTAGGTCTTGTTGGCTCCTGAGAGTCCAGTTGAGCCCACTCGTCTCTCCCTCCTGCCCCCATCCACAGTACCTGGCTCTAGAGGTGAGTGTGTCCCTGTCCATGCTGCCTGCTCCAGGCTCCCAGCCATTCTGGTGTGTGGAGCCAGCTATTTGTGGCCGGCTCTGGCAGGCAAGAGAAATTATTTGGCTTTTAGTATCTTGTTTACTGTTCAAGCATCATTTTCCAAGAAGGATGCTGTGCTGTGTACCAACATGCTGCAAGATGCCTGGGGTAAAAGGTTCTTAGAACCAAGGGACAGCTTCAGTGCTTCAGCTTTTCAAATATCAGCATCTCTTTAAGGACAGGGGAACATCTTCTTCTTCCCTCTTAACCTTATGATAAACCAAACTGAGGTACATGATTTATGTGAAACTTTGGTTTATCAGGCTACATTTCAAAATAGAGCAACAGCAGTAGCATTTCAAATAGATTGTGAAAGACATTCAGGAGATCAGTGCACGGCAGTCACTAACGTATAGGGGTTAGGTGTGTGTTGAATAAATCCTCTTGTCAAGGAAATCTTCCTGCCTGTAAACCTGTGGTGTTCCACAAAATGCTTGCAAATGACACTGCGTAAGAGCTTGTGTCAAACAGAGCTGTTCTGCCTCTGAGATGATATAAAATACTTCAGCTCAACTATTACTTGACTAATGTTTCCTGGATAGTAAATCATTCAGCAACCAGAGAACACTGCTGTCAAAACATCTTTCCTCTTCCTATCTCTGTAGAGCTGGTAGAACTTCTATTAGGTGTAGCTTTACAATGCTGTAACAAAGCTTTCTGTTTGTTGCAGAATATTTCACAGCCATAGCATTCTTCTTTTAATCTATCTTTGACTGATCTCTCTCAGTTTCCCATCCATCTTCTTGCTCTGTGAACTACATGACCTGAATATTGTCAAAAGCAAGGATTTTCATCATGTTTCATGTATTCATTCCTATTGATCTTAGTAGTGTTGAGTCTCTACAGCACTTTCTACAGGGCTGAACTCATTTTGCATGTCACATCTCTCATGTTTTTTATTCCAAGAGAAAGGTGAAGAGTGTAGCTAAAAATTTTATCGTCAGAGCTGCCAGCTCTGAAATGGAGCATGTTAAAATCTCTCACTTGGAAAAACTAATCTGAAAAATGAGCATTCCTGTAAGCATTGAGCAAGACTGGAAGAGCATGAGAAAATGGAGACTTTTCAAAGCTAATTAAATTGCATAATGACATTCCATCAAGCTTGGGTATTATATTTTTTTTCCTTCTTATTTGGCTTTTTAATATGGTTTAAAAGATAGTTTGATCACATGATGAGAATATTTCCCTTAGTACAATGCAGCTTTAAAAAAAGCTCTTTATTGACTCAAGTCAATACTAATACAGTAAAAAAATTTAAGGCTTATACATATTTTTTAAGGGAAGCGTGGTATAATAGGTACTCATTGCAGACAAGTAAATAAAGGAGGAATTTTTAATTTAAAAATTTTCATTGTGGCACTTGTGTGCATCCTGTTGTCTGTGCCATAAAATAAAGCAATATCAGAATAAATAGTTTCATTGGCTCAACATGGTCCCTGAATAAAGAAATCAGCTAGAAATTGCAGCTTAGTGATTGCAAACTGTGGTTTCATTTCTGCAACATCTGGCTTCCAACTTATTTTGAAATAAATGCAAGGACTTTTCATATTCTCATAGTTATTTTCATAGACTGCTCTTTTGGATCTATCTGTGTTTCACAAAAGTGGCAGCAGTGTTACCTGTGGACAGGAAATTACCTATGTTTATTGCTCTGATCATTCTGGTATATCTTCCCTTAAAAAGAAAAAGTGTTCTGGATTTCAAGATACAGGTGCATAGTTCACTTCCTATCCAGCTTAATAAATTGCTTTTCACACTTACTACTTGTAGCCAAATTTTTTAAGATTGGTCTTGTCAATTTGCTAGAGATTGCTGAGCAGAATGATCAATTACACAATTAAGTTTCTACATCACATGTTGTTGCCTAATCTAAGTTTCTGATTATTCTGAGTCTGCAAGAAGTGCTCACACACTTTGCTATTGTTCTGACTACTAAAAGAATAAAATCAGTCACCTATAAAAAAATAAGAAAAGAAAAATAAAAAGAAGCTGGTAAAAAGAAAACAAAAATAAGTGCAAGAATTGTTCAAAGTCCATATGGATTTGAGAAAAAAAAAGAGGATGATTTTGGTATAGGGGACTTCACACAGTGCCAAGAGGATTTTTTCCCATGGATGAGTTGAATATCATGAAAATAAGCATGTATTTATGAGCCGTATGAATACTTTGAATCTCTTTATCTTGTCTTATCTGGGTAGCATCACAGGCTATGCAAGGAATGTTTCTTAACACCAGTACTGTCAACAGTAATAAACATGAAAATGGAATCTATTTTAAAGTTTTCCTGTTACTTCTCACCAATTCTGACTGTTTCCTGACTATGACCATGACTAAACTATGACTGTGGCTGACTAGTCCACTTTGAGAACTCAGACACAGAGAAATGACTGATCTGGCCTTATTTTAGCAAGCTGGCATGACGGAGAGGTAGCATGAGGGATCAGCATTGCCCCCAGTCTCATGCTTTACCCACAAACATAGAGTGTGTGAAGAGGTCAGATACTGCAGATGTAAAAAAAGAGCCATGGCTGTTTATATTGTAGAGAGCAAAACTCCTCCTAAACTCCTGGGCTTACTTATAGCTGACAGAAATCCCCAGGAAAGCAAATTGGTATCTCCTACTCCAAATGGCAAATTAGTGCTACTGGCAGAAGGAACTGGGTCTGTCCTGGTAACCTAAGTCCAACACAAGTGTTGATGTATTGGAGGAGATTCTGCAAGAAGACACGAGCATAACACATGATTAATTAATGTCTTCTGTAGTTTAATCAGCTAATTCTTTAAAAGTTAGCAGGTCAAGAAAGAGAAATCTGATAAGAAATGGAAATATTAAACATAAGGTGGCTGGAAGCTGCAGTGAGAGTAGACATCATATCCCCATTGCTTATATTGAAGATACTTGCTGGATGGTTTTCTACCAGGTACGGCGCTGTTCAGATGCAATGGAAGAATTCAAAATTATTCCTTCTTCAGATAAAACAGCCGGTGTTAGGAAGGAGCAGAGCAGCAGCATTTCACTGGATTTCACTGGAAAGTACAATTTTTTCAGGAGCAGCATTTAAACCCCAGAAGTTCCAGGTCTGACTGAACTGAGTGATTTTGGTACATCAAGCAGCATTTTGGTTAAAACAAATGGTTGGGAAACTAAGTAGAGTAGTAGTCCCACCAAGTAGCTGCTGCATCTGCTAGACACAATTTAATTTAGAAATTATATCTGACTCATTTTAAAAATACAATTGTTTAAAAGTTCCATTTTTTTTATCTCGACTAATTTGGTTATGTTTAGTTAAAGGCGAGGTGTCTAATGCTTTCCAGATCAGTCTGCTTGTGACATCTGTTATACTCACTGTGTTCTACTGCAGATTCTGTATCTTCTTCTTTTTAGTCTGTGTCTACTGTGTAGTAGTTCTTGATGTTTAAGACTGTGACTATGACAGAATGGGATGAAGGAACAAATGTCCATGAGGGAAACCATGTTCTCAGGAATACAAACAATGAAATAGAAAATGTCTGCATTGAATTGGGATGTAAAAAGAAACTCAGGGAGGGAGAAGTGGAAGGGAGAGATCTTCCCCCAAATAATCTCTCCTATAGTCTCCAACAAAATTTCTTACCTGTCATCAGACTGTGTCTTAAACACTAGGAAAATTGTTCATCTGCTTTTCATGATGTCATTTGAATGGAAGCCATATTTCAAACCCAACTTTCAAAAGATTACCATAATTTTCAAATAATACAGTTCAAATAACCTAAGAGTTTTCCCTGACTTTCCACTATAAGGAATTAAATGTACAATACCTTATGGTTTTGGTTTGGCAAGTTTCCCAGTGCCTTGCTAGCATTCATGTGGAATGCATTTTATTTGAGCCATGGATTAAGAGGGGTGTAGCTGACAATGCTGTTCACATTTTATTACAATGTATCTGTTGGAAACTGATCTGAAAATGTTTCACTTGTCATCAAGCAAATAAAACTTCTGTACCCAGATGAATTGGTCTTCAGATCATCTCTAAAACTGTAAATTATGTAGATAGAATTTCATTTTATAAAACAGATTTAGGTATCTGGCAGGTTGTTTCTCTCATGTATTTTCACTTCATTAAAATTATGCAATTACATCATACATTATAAGTATTCAGTTTGCTTCATTAAAAGTTATGTAAATATTAAAAGCATCAATTGCTGTTATAAGAAATAGTGTATCCAGCAGGACTAGAGCAGTGATCACCCCGGTACTCAGCATTGGTGGGGCCACGCCTTGAATCCCGTGTTTGATGTTGGGCCTCTCACTACAGCAAGGACATTGAGGGGATGGAGCATGTCCAAAGAAGGGCAGCAGAGCTGGGGAAGGGGCTGGAGTCTCATGAGGAGAAGCTGAGGGAGGTGGGGATGTTTAGCCTGGAGAAAAGGAGGTGTATCTCTCTCTACAACTACCTGAAAGGATGCTGTAACAAAGCGGGGGTAATTTTTTTTTTCTCCCAAGTAACAAGTGATAGGAAAAGAGGAAATTTACTCCAGTTGTGCCAGTGGAGGTTTAGATTGGATATTAGGAAAAATTTATTCATGAAAAGGGTTGCCAGGCACTGCAGCAGGTTGCCCAGGGAATTGGTGGAGTCACCATCCCTGGATGTGGCATTACAGTCATGGTTTGGTGTTGGAAAGGTCAGTGTTGGGTCAATGGTTTGACTTGGTGATCTTACAGGTCTTTTCCAAACTAAATGATTCTAAAGAGTTTGACACAACTAGAAGCAAGGAAAAGCAAGAAGGGAGAAGTATAAAAAGAAGTAAAGTAGAACAATGGAAATCTTCATTTCATCTTCCGACTGCTTCTTTTCTATTTCCTTCTTCACTTTTTAACCTTTGGCTAGTGGGAAGCAGAACAAAAACCAGTATCATTATCCTGGATGTCAGAAAAGAAGGCTTTCACATCTTCAGGGATCTGCTTGGAGGAATCTCATCAGATATGGTCCTGTAAAGAAGAATAGTGTGAGAGAACTTGTTTATTTTTAAAGATCATCTCCTGTTCTCCTGATCAGGACTCCCATCTCAACCATCTGAAAAATAAAATAAAAACCAGGTGGGAGCAACAATTCTGGGCTTCCCAATGCAAGAGAGATAGAGCTATTGCAGCAAGTCCAGTAAAGCACTGTGAAGATGATGAACAATGAGACGTCCTTCATACAAGGGGACACTGAGAGAGCTGGAACTGTTCAAACCAGGGAAGAGGAGATGTCTAAACACCTCATGGAGAAAGAAGGGAGACCAGAATCTCCTCAGTAGTGTCCAATGGCAGGACAAGAGGCAATCATCACAAATGGAAACACAAGAAATTGTATCCAAATACAGGAAAATGTTTTTTTTCTGGTTTTTTTTATACAATGAAGATGGTTGAGGAGAGAAACTGCCCAGACATTGCACAGAGAGGTTGTAGAGTCTCAAATCACAGAAATATTCAAAACCTGCCTGGCCATGGTCATGAGCAACTGGCTCTAGCCTGCATGAAGAGGGACTGGACTAAATGTTCTTTTTGGTGTCGTCTGTGATTCTACAATTCTGTGATTCTTATTTTTTTCTTTCTTGCTTTCTTCATACTGTTTTTTACATATCACACACAAATGTTCTTGGTTTTTTCCCCTAGGTTGTTACTTACTCCTTATGCTCCTTTTTTAAAACCATTTTTTTTTTAGGAATTCTGCCCTTTTTCATGTTCTTGGAAAATAAATTTTACCCTTACCCTTACCTGTTTCCTCCCTCTCTATTCCAATCCATGGGTATATCCAAAGCCTTTTCTTGTCTGTTAATTGCCTTTTCAAACCTGTCAAGTGAACTTACAGAGTAATGCATCAAATTTGCAGTCTAAATACATGCTTAACTGCATTTTTCTTCAGTTCTTGAATTCAGTAATACCAGTAATATTCAGCCCATTCCAGGGATCTTCTAGATTTATAGTCAACTTAGAAAAAGTTTCCAGTAAAGGCATTGATGTTATTCAGGTTGTTTGAAAAATCTTTTTAGATTTAAAATCTGAAGGCAGTAAAGAGAAGAAAATTAAATCAATGTTTTAGAGCTCAAGAATAAAAAAGAGGTTATAGGGTGTTAAGCTTTTAGTGATTGTTTTTTCACTGACTACAAGCTTGAGCTGTCTCAGCCTCTGGGCTCTTTTAAAGTCTTCACAATAAAGCACATTCAGCTCTCACTAGACCTGTGACCTTCCTCAAATTTGTTTAGCAGTTTGATTGCTAAATTTGTATTTTAGGAGCATATCCATTGTCTGTAACTATCATCCTATGGTGTGCTCACCAGAACATTTACTTAGTGCATCACGCTATTTATGGACTGCACAGCACACCAAATGATCCACATCCAGTTTTTGGTTATTGCAGTGTGCACTACAATCTGCCACAATATCCTCAGAGATATAATCTCCAACTTATTTAGTGTAATGTGGATGGGGAAGAATCTCTTAGAGTACATTTATTTATGTGCATGAAGAAAATGGGATTATATAGTCATAGATATAGATTTTATGAGACGTGGAATCTGAAAGTTTATCAAATCTCATCTCTAATAAAATGCTCATTGTTTTGATATGTCTGGAAAGTTAGACTCTAAAAGCTGTTTATATTAGGAGAATTAAAACACTTTTGGCTTGACAAAATGCCAAAGGATCTTTTAACTAGTATGTTTTCATGTGTAGTTTTTATTGCTGACAGACCTAGACTTTAGTCTGAAATTACTCCATTCTACCAGTAGAATTTATATTTTGGCACATTCTGAACAGGTAACACTACCTCTGTGAAGTCTTCAGGTTGGCATGTTTCGCAAGGAGTGTTGCAAACCAGGAGGTCCTCCAAAGAATGATACAGAACTGCACCAGACTTAAAACCATAACAAATATCTTGGTATCTTTAGCATGGTTTAAGTGGGAACATAAAGAAAAGAATTTTGAGAAACTTCTGGATGTCGTAAGCATGGGATTTATGAGTTATAACATTTTATAATGGATCAAGGCTATCCTAGAGCCCAAACTATCAAAAAAAGTGGATGACTGATAAGGCTTATATGAGCCTGGTCTACACTTACATTTTACTGAAATTTTTAAGCTGATTAGAAGTTTAGATTTATAATAAATATGACTATGTTAGCACAATGCATGGAGGACACATTTATCAGACACAATGTTGCCAAGAAAATATATTTTCAGTAAAGGAAATGAAGCTGATAAATTAAACCAGCAAAACAGTAATTTTTCTAGTTTGATTTGGATTTAAAATTGAATTCTAGCTTTAGATAATATCCTTATTCTTTGCCTGTGTTAATGCAGCTCCTAATTGCACTAATTGAACCCTATTACACGTCCTCATTGACATACTGGAGACCTCACATTTATCAAATTTAGCTTTTATTGTACCCTGTTTATAGGTATATCAAAGTATAGCCTAAACAAACTATATTGAGCCTTCTCTCACTCCTCACCACCTGATGTCAATGAGAGTTTACCAGCAATCAGGCAGCCTCTGCAGACCCAGTGCAGGCAATATCCCTCTGTCCTGCTCCACTTCAGAGGCAGGATCTGCCATGACTTTTCATCCAGTCAGCAGTGGCCCATTCCTTTTGGACCCAGTGCTTCCCAGATGGCTGAGAATGAGCTGACTGTCCTATGGACCTGGTGTTGTTTTCAGAGTAGCTGTTTTCTGCGTTGAAAAGTCCATTTGCATTGTGATTTTCTGCATGTATCTTTTTATCTGCATTTTTTAGAAAGCAATCAGAATTTATATTCTGTTTAGCAAGCAATCCCCCTTGCTCAGTACTGAATGTTTCATATTTTAATTGATTACCATTCTGCTAATTGCTATATCCTTACAAAAACCTCATCATTTCAAAATCTGTCTTCTGGGAGTTCTCACTGGAAACAAACACTCAATTATCATGGCTGACTTGAACACTTTTTGATATGGTTCAAGAAGCTAATCACTATTTTATTTTATGTCTTCAATACATAAATGTTGTGATTAGAAAATACATAACAATCTAATGATATAACTACTCTAAGCTAATCATGTGAGCGAATTAAAGGAATTACAACTTTAACTATCATTCTCCCTGTAGTCTTATATTGATTGACAGAAGCTCTTTTTCCCTAATTTAAATTCTTTATAAATAATACCTTCCTCTTGCAGGTTTTTATTTGACTGATGACTGGACATGTTCTGGAATTTACCCAGCTAGGTTATTGAAAATCAGCATTCCTAGTACTTAGTCATCAGGTATTTCTTAGAAATTTAGGATGCAAAGGTCCAACATCTACTAACTTAAGAGCGTGGATTTAGAAACTTGTCTTAACCTTTTTTTCTTTTTCCCCATCCCTACCTTAACAAAGATCTGAAGGCTTCTACCATTTTTTTCTGTAGTAATGGATAGATACCACTCTTTGAGTTAGTCCCCTAATACAATATTAAAAAGGGTGGTAGGTAATACAAAGAGTTACCATGCACAGGAATTTCTGATACCTCAAACCCTAGTGCATTAATTGTTTAGGGTGCTTTGCCCTATCCCACAACAGGTGATCCCTTACACCATAGTGTCCAAGTTCTGTGCAGGAAAATGCAGTATACTTGTCTCAATACTGCCTACAAATAGCAGACTCATTTAATTACATGCATCAAGTGCTGCACCAAAATTGGAATCCTCCAACCATAAGACCCTAGGGCAAAATACCAGCATCTGACTCATAACTCTCAGGTACTAAGATGTAGGCATGGTGTCTTGAAAGTGCCTAAAAATTATGTCCCACATTAACAGCCTTTTTTTTCATTAATTAACTGAGTCACATTAAACCTAATGTATTAAAAATCTTCTCTTGTGTTCTACTATCAGCTGACACCAAGACGAGAATAATTTTTAAACATGAGTGTTAACAATAACTTTCTTTAACAAGCCATAAATCTTGTCTTTGCTAATATATCTTCTGGCTTTGTTACACCTTACGGTTCACCATGAATTCAGATATAAAAGGCAGACCTTATTTGTTTGCTATGGTTTCAGAATCATTGCCATGAGAGGCCATATCAGCTTCTTCTCCTTTCATACAGCAGCATCAATCCTCCAACGCTTTGGCTTTGCTGCATAACAAAAGCTGACAGTAACTTTTGCCCTATTTAGCTGGCCTTCAGTCTTTTTCTTGATAATTAAGTCCATCAACTGGCTTTTAAAGTCTGGTCAGAACATAATTGATATGGCCCTAGAGTATCTGATGAAATTAGCAGCTGTTATCCTTGCTCATTCCAATTATTTACAACTCTGACTACAACACTCCTTTCTGTGCTATTTTCTTCAAATTTCTCAATGACTTTAATTGGGTAAGGCTCAATAAATTTAGGAGCAAATATTTAAATGTTTGTATTCCAGCCTTCTTTGGGAAAAAAGTTATGACTGAGGCCTTATCTCTGCATCTTTAATGCTCCACTTGACTCAATATCTACACTAATATATCTTAGCAGAATGATGAAAGAAAAACAAAAATAGAATCCCTTACAATCTTCATATACTGTCTACGTCCATATGTTGAGGTGTTGGTGATGACTGGGATAAGACAAAAAGAAAGAATGTTACCTTCATTTAAGGACTAATTAAAAGTAATCCCAAGTTATGGTAGACTGCACAAGCTGATTTCCAGAAGCTTCTTGTTTCTTAAGTCTTACAAGCCAAGCCAAACCAAACCAAAGATGAAAATAAAGAGCAAAGAAAAGAATGATGAGCAGCAAGCACCTTATCTGAGGGCTTTCTTGGTAGTAGAAAGCGAGACACGAGAAGCGAGAAGGGAGGAAAATGGACAGTGATGAGGGAGGGAGAAAAGGGCATGGACATGGTGCCAATGGAGTTATGGTTTGGTTTCCTTATCGGAGGATGCTGTAGAGGGCTGAGAAAACTGAGGCCGCCTCTGTGCATTGTCCCTGGAAGAACCACAATAGCACTGACCCACACCTGCTGACGGAGGGAGGTGGAATGAGGAATTCTGGAGCAGCTGCTATAACCAAAACACACCAGATGGGCTAAACAGAACCTACTCCTGCTGGACTAACACTGAGTGCTGCTTTCCCTCTGCTCCCTGTGCACTGGGCAGGGCTGTACACCCTGCAAACAAGGAAGCGGATCCAGCATTTTGTGTTTGGAAATGTCAGGGTTGCATAACAGCTTAACCAGCATTGAACACCCAGGTTAGAAGATAGTATTGGATTTCATCACATGGTGTTTTGGTCTCCCTGGCTTGACAAACCAGTACAGGTTGAAATAGTGTGCCTGAGTGACAGGAGGATATCCATGTGCAGGGAACAGAGTGTTGATTTTGCTTTTGAATATGATTTGCATTTAATTCATTTGCAATTGCTTTTTCATCATCCTATAAATGAATCAGAATAACTGTGACTCAACAGGGGCAGCGCAAGCCTGGCTGCTCTAATATCTAATGTTTCTCACAGAACCAGTACTCTTATCAGTTTTACAGCATGGGGAGATGAGACCCTGCCTGAATCAATGGTCTTCTTTATATGCATCATATCCATCTGACAGGTGGCACCAATCCATCATGATAGGTGTGCTGTGAACTTTGTTTGAGGAGTAAAATCTGTTCAAGGTAAGAGAGATAATAGGGAGCCATGCAGCTTTTTCCTACTTTTTCGAGCAATAGCGAGATATCTAATGAAACAAGTTCTGAGATTCTTGTTCCTAATTTCTATGCAGCTTTACTCTGGGCTTTTTTCACTATTTTTCTCTGTACAGAAAGGAGTACCTTTAGCATTCAAGTTTTACTTGGAGCATGTAGATTACATCACAAGGAAACATAGACTGGGTACAAGGCTGATTCAAACCTTCAAATTAACACAATGCAAGAAATTGGTCTTCTTTAAGCCCCTAGCCTCCATTCACAGAAATGTGCAGTTGGGTCTTTCAATTTTGAGGAACTCAGTGGAAAATTTTATATTGTTTTTTGTGTGCCTGGAATTTTTTCGATTAATAAAGAAACTTTAAGATGTTTTCTAGCAAAAATGTTGAGAACTGGAAGGCAAGAGCTAGTTTTTGTTTCCAACAAAATAAAAGCACAAAATCCAGTTGCAAGTATTGCTGAGCCAATGGCAAATGTAGATCTGTCAGAAACAAGAAACTCTGTGGATGTAATTGCAGCTCTCTGCCCACTTTGAAACTGGTATGGTATGAGTTGTTTACCAAAGATCATGGGTTTGAAGGACCCAGTTCATGCAGGCTGTAACAACCACATTCTCATCACTGAAAAACAAATTCTAGAAATGGAAAAATATTTTCTTGAAGTTATACAAGACCTAGTTTGTTTATAGTATGTCTTAAGTCTGATTGTGGCTTGTCTTGAGCAGCAAAGCTATAAGAGTAGTTAAAGTAATGGAATGAACAAGCTAACACTTGCTAATAAATAAACATTAATAGCTCATTAATAGGCTATGTTATGATCTGCCTTGGAACATGGTGAAAGATATGAATGGAACTTGATGCCTTATCCACTGAGCAGTCTAGACACAAATACTTTTCAGAAGTAAAGAGTGAGGGCAAAAATATTCTCTCAAGTATCTGTGAGATTTTAGCTGCATTTTGTTTTGTTCAAAGATTACAATGATTCCAGTCAATTACCTCTACTTTATGTTCTTTGACAAGAAAAGAGGGTGGGAATGTCAGCCTGTGTTTCTTTCAGATATCATTCAGGTCCAGCCACTGTTGTTGAGATGGAGGAGTGCTTATTTACACCTGTGCCATCAGTGTGAGCACTGATAAAACTGTGGCTCCTGACTGTTTTAAAAAGTGATCACTACTGGTCAAGCAGAAATTGGACCAAGAATGACAGCTTTCAGTGACACATCATTTTCCCCAGCATTTTACATTTGACAGATGTCTTAAGTCTTTTGTTGGTCTTGAGTCATGCAGTGACAAGTCAGACCCATTCAGCTCATATGTTCTGGACAAGATTGCTTTATGAGAAAATGTGCTTGCTTTCTGTGGTCATTAATATTTAATGGTGGAAATATTCTCTGCCCATATCCATAACTTACACAAGTATGGTGGTCCCATATATAACAGGATAAGCACCAGTGAGGGCAGTTGCTTTCATATATCGCTTAGCATTAAAGCACACAGATTACCTCATCTCTGTATTTTTGTCCCTAGGACAAAGAATATGTGTGTTGTAGATTAATTTATGCAAGTGATCCCACAGGTTTTTAATATTTTCCCTTTCCTCATAACATCCTGGCAACATTCTAAGAAACATATTGCTTTGTCTCAAAAACCTATGGAGTCCTTCTTTAATTACTTCTGTTGATATCCTCACAATGAGATCTAAAGGGAAAGAATTTTTCAATCATATATTTTTTCCTTAATTGTGCAAAATCTTTCTAAAAAGATTCAAGTCACTGTATCATGATAAATTTTTTTTCAGGTATGTATGCTTTCACAATTCTTTGTAAGACAATTGGTGATACAGCGAAACTTTTGGTTTTCCACAGTATTTCCATAAAACATATAATTTTTACAAAAACTGAACAGGCATGCAAGTAAAGTTTATATTTTGGTTCATATGTGAATTCAGAAGATTCTTTTACTATAATTTTCCAATTTACTATTTTTCCATACCTGTCATTAATAGCAGCATGTATCCTCAGACAGGAGTATGTGATTTTCATCATCAGGAACAATGCATAACAAAACATTGTTTTCAGGCATACTGCTCCCTGGGATTTTTGGGTTTTGTTTCTTTTTTTATTTTGGGTTTGGGGCTTTTTAATTATTAGGTTGAATTGAAGCATTTGTTATCAGTGAAAATCTCTGAAGCAAAAATATTCTACCTGGCTAAAATCTTTGCCTACTTTGTATTAGATTAAGCTTTTTTTTCCCCCTTACATGTCCCTAGGCTGCCTCGTGGTTTATGCTAAAAAAAGGACCTTTTATTTAGCTGTATTTAATCCATACAAGGAGGAAGTGCTAGGTTGTAGATTTTCCATTGGGACATCCCCTTTTTCTGTGTGAAAGAATAAGATGGTGTACTGAAGAGAGATAAGACCTTAGGGGCTGGAACACTTGGATTGTTTTCCTAGCCATTTCTGCAAGATTTCACTCCTTCATGCCTCAACTTCACCATCTGGAAAAAGGGACTAATGGTACAAACCTCTTTTGTAAAACAAACAAGCAAACAAAGAACCTCTTTGAG
This sequence comes from Zonotrichia leucophrys gambelii, assembly GCF_028769735.1. Taxonomy (NCBI): domain Eukaryota; kingdom Metazoa; phylum Chordata; class Aves; order Passeriformes; family Passerellidae; genus Zonotrichia; species Zonotrichia leucophrys. The sequence goes on along the minus strand of NC_088172.1, from coordinate 14,889,041 downwards.
TTCTCCTGGTGAGAACAGAGCTACACAGAGGGAGTTTTATTATTATCAGCATTATCAGCTGGGCTCCACAGTTGTACAAATCCTGCAGTAATCACTTCCTTCCTTGTTTTTTTTTTTTTTCAGAATAGAGGGGCTGAGGCTGTTTAAAATGCCAATGTTATGCAGAGGATACGCCTGCATTCTTGTTTGTCTAGAACGCCATGTTTCTCACATTAAAATTTATGAAACAAAATTCCAATTAATTACAGAGACAGAGTGGATTTTGTGGGGCACCAACATGGAATGCATAGTGCTCAGTTATCTGGACCTTGGATTTGCATTCCTCTGTTATACTCAGCTTCAAAAAAGACGCTTCCTTTAATTTTACTCTTTTCAGAAATTATAATTGATAAATTCACAGAAAACAACTGCCACATTGGGCCCCTAAGGGATGATATGGTATTTTTTTAAAAAATTATTTAAAAATATATCATTATTTTTTGGGTGGTATTATTGTCTACTCTATTTTTCTTCTTAGTAAAATCCTCTCCCTTCTCTGGATCAAATATATGAAATTGATAGAGAACAGCTGCTGTTCAGTCTGCTGGAGTTTTATAACGTGTTATCAAACCCTTTGAACACAGCTGGTAAACAGACGCTCCTCAGAGCATGCATGCCAGCAGCTCTTTGTGCTGAAAAGGTAAGAGACAGTCATTTGGGGGGAATTCTGCTAAAGCAGTGCAGATACTGCATCAGAAACCTTACATGCAGGAACTGGTGCTCTGCACATATGGGGTTCAGCCAGAGGCTGACATTCACATGTTAGATGGGAGATCTGAACTAGAAGCAAAGAGAACTTCCACAAAGGGATTCACCTGGAACTACAGAACTTTGGCAATGAATCTTTGAACGGGTTTTCTCTCTAACCTCTCTTTATAAGAATCATTGGGAAAAGGCCAGTGTCCTGCCAGGATATTACTGTGTAAACACGGAGCTATTGTGTGATTGCCCTGAAATCCTGTGTACCCAGTGGAGGGGGTCTGTTGGCAGGGGTGTAAATTTTGGTTTATATGGTTGTCTATCCCCTATGGCTTTTCACTACAGGCAAGCATTCCTGCAAAGTAGATAATACTGAGGTCTCAAGTGGATTTCTGGAAATATGACAGCAGTTTTCTAGGCAGAGCAGAAATGCATTGACTACACTACTGAGATGGGGTGGCAACTTTGCTCTGCCTAAGGGATCCTCTGATAACAGACTGCAAAAGCTGCAGTTTCTCTGGCAGCCACAACAGCTGTTTCCAACAGAAACAGTGTGGCTGTCCTTTGTGGCCAAAAAGTAGAAATAGCAGGGCTCTCTGACAAGCTCTGGAGTCAACTGGGCTTTCTTGTGGGCACCACCCAAAAGCATGAGTCTCACAGGGTTGTGAGTGGTGTCAGCTCCCTCATCCTGAAACTGAGCAGGCTCTTTAGCTGGGAAGTAAATATACCCAAGAGGTCTATTGCACTGTCAGATGCATTTAGCACCTGTGGAAAGCCCCTGCTGCTGCTGCTGCTGTGTTGCAAACATTATGTGACAAGGCTGCTGACTGACTTAAGCAATGACGTGACTGCTCTACCACATTTTCCAAGGTGGTAAACCAGAGAGGAAAGTGTGCATCATTTAAGAGGTGTTGCTGGGACATCTGGTTTTCATATAGATAAAAATAGATGCTATCAAATGACTGCTCAGTAAGCTACATGATATTATTTTGTTCCCAGTTGATTATCTGCCATATTAAAACATCCACAGTCATGCAGGCCTTAGAGTCTTGTCTTCAAAGGCAAGTGCAAGAGTGGAAATCTTGATATATTAAAAAAACATGCAAAGGACTAGTAGGATGTATCCTTTGTGTATCAGCCTGTTCAGGCTGCTGTTTTAGGTACATGGGTGTGTAATTCAGGTTGATCACCCAAGTCCATATTGTAAGACAGCAGATTTGGTCCATTGCTCTCAGCCCTTTGGAGACAATGAACTGCAACTGCTGGGAAGCAGAACTTAAGGAAGGCGGAGTATTCTTCTCCAGAATGAATACATATCCAAATATTTTGGAGTACCCCATATGTGTGTTGATTTGAACCAAAATAAAATATCTTAGTTATTTTTCCAGTAGGAGTGTGACCTTCTCTGCATTGTTAGATTTCCTGATTTTACCTTTTCTTTTTGTTCATTTTTCAGAAACTGAAATAACTTTTCCCGTTACTGCTGGAAAAACTTACTTCTAATAAGCTTGTGACAGGCAGGGAAAATATGGGGAAAGATGCAATATTGTGCAAAAATGTCAGTCTTTTAGGTCATATTTGTGTCATATTGGCTAGAGCCAGACTAACTCATGATGTAAATCGAAAATTTAGTGAGTTTTCCAGTTGCTGGAATCTACTTTGCTTTCAAAGGAAAGGTTATATATCTTAATAGTCATAACGCCCCTGCATGTTAAGCTTCTGGAGAAGCATTAATGACACTAAACAGAAATTTTTCAGCTTGTCCCACCCCATCAGTCCAATTTCCACACACAGAAGCAGAGAAATTTGTTTTGCATATGTTCAGAGAAAAAAATTCCTTGTTGCTTCAAACTATGGAAAAAGAAATCAAAAATCATCAGAGAAAATGGTAAACAGTAGTCAGCTGTAAACCCAATAATGGGGACAGAAGGAGGAAAATTGTGAAGCACTTAGCAAATTAAAGAAGGAAACCAAATGCGGTTTAGATAATATATCACGCTGACTGTAAAACAGCATTAACATCTTCCTTTGTCCAGCTGACAGCATAAGGCAAACAAAGCCTTTCTTCCATCTATTATTTGTTCATTGTTCTTGTAAATGAACAATAGCTATAAGCAGATTGAGGAGGGCTATCAATGCAGCATCAGGTCATGGTCACATTTACTGAAGGATGAATAAGAATTGCCTTCAGCCCCTCAGAAGTGTTATATGCATTCAGCAACGACGGCAGTACAGCGCCAGAACACATTATTTATGGAAATCTATGAAGCCCATAAGGTTATATTTTTGCCAGTTTGTGTGTCAGAACAATCAATTAGAGTCTTCAGCCAGATGAGGATTTTTTCCATTAGCTTAAAATGTAACTAAGAGCCAGCAATTCATTGCATTTGCATAGGGAAAAGACTTCGATGTGTTTTTGGGTTCTGTATGGTTAAAATGCATGCCTTGTCAAACTAATTCAGCTATAAGCATACTGCAAATAGTGTGCAAATCTCTTCTTCCTTATTTGCTGAGTTACTTAATCTGTTGTTTTTTTTTTTTTAAACTTACACTTGATCTGGCTTTCTACACTTCTTTTACCAACGGATAAAAGACAATAATTTCTGTTTACCATCTAAAGCCATTCAGCTAGCAAAACAATTACTTAAACTCTACCTTCATCTGACATAGCTGTTGACGCAATATGTGGAAATTTACTGCTGCTGCCAGGAGTCACAGGGTTCACAGAAAGTACAAATACTGAGAATACACTTATCAAGGTAAGAGGGAGAGAAAAACAGTAGAATACATGGATATGGAAATACGTCTTGTCTCCAAAAGGGAAGAAGCCCCCATGTTTCATGGAGGTGTGAGAATAAGAAGTTCTGCGTCCCACAAAGGCTTGAAAAGAATTTATAAAATGCTTAGCTGGGGGCAATCACAATTTTCAGAGAAGCCAGTGATAAGCCTGTCTGGATCATCTACCTAATAACATAGAGGTAAGGCAAAGAGAACATTATCTAAATTTAGCAATAGTGAGGCAGTCCACCTGTGTTGGTAAGGAAATGTGCTGATATGTGATTTCAGATCAATGGCTGGAGTCTGGAGTAATTTCACTGAGGTTCCATGGAAAAAGGACTTCCTTCATGGCCTTGGATTTGACCACATACTTTATCTTCTCATTTCAAACTCATACAAGCACTTTTACAACCCCTCTTTTGCACTGGCTTGTTCAGTCATCTTTAAGCTGTCCTGGAGAAAAGACTCTGACAGTTGTCATAGATCATACAATCATACACAGACTGACAGTATAGAGCAATTACTTATTGACGAATGCACAACATTTAAAAAAGCACAGCTGAGATTTACTGAGCTATTAGGGTAAGTGTTAGTGTGCTCACCATCCTGGGTAGAGCAGCTTCAATAAAGAAAATGTTAACTACAGCCCTACATGTTACATTATCATCACTGAAATGGAGCACATTATTCCTGATGATCTGTTTGGTCACAAATGCAGAAATCACTGCTAGAAAGAGAGGAGATCAGACCTAAAACACTTATGAAAATGCCCAAAAAAAGCAGCATAACTTTGAACTGAGACAGTCCATTGTTTGATGAGTGCATTTTCTTTTTCAAGCACCACATCACAGATCAAAGGAAAGAGAAAGCTTCAGGATGGTGTTCATCTGGGTGTTGTGACTATTTTAATGCTTTGCTTGTCATTTCTGCCCTTCCTTAACACATTTGAATCTGGGGGGAAAACAATAACTACTGTGACTTTGCTTGTTTGGTATGCTTTCCTGCTTATGTATCTTCTTAATTTCTTAGAATCATAGAACCATGCAATCATTTAGGTTGAAAAAGACCCTTAAGCTCATTGAGCCCAACTGACAAGTCCACCAGTAAACCATGCCCCTTAAAGTGCCACATCTACACATCTTTTAAATTCCTCCAAGGATGGTGGCACCACTACTTCCTGGGCAGTCTGTTTCAATGCTTGACAATCCTTACAGTGGAGATTTTTTTTCCCTAATATTCAATCTAAACCTCCCCAGGTACAACTGGATGCCATCTCCTCTTATCCTGTCCCTTGTTACATAGAAGAGACCATCCAACCCCCACCTTGATCCACCCTCTTTTCAGGTAATTGTAGGGAGTGATGAAGACCCCCGGAGCGTCCTCAGCTCCCTGAGCTTTTCGTCATAGACTTGTGCTCCAGACCCTTCTCCAGCTCTATTGCCTTTTGTGGACTTGTTCCAGCCCTTCAATGTCTTTCTTGTAGAGAGAGGCCCAGAACTGGACACAGCACATGAGCTGTGGCCTCACCAGTGCCCAGTGCAAGGGGACAATCCCTGCCCTGGCCCTGCTGGCCACACCATTGCTGATCCAGGCCAGGATGCCATTGGCCTTCTTGGCCACCTCGGCACACACTGCTCATGTTCAGTTGGCAGTGACCAAACTCCCAGGTCCTTTTTTTCCAACCATCCTTCCTCAAGCCTGTAACTCTGCATGGGATTGCTGTGACCCAAGTGCAGGATCCAGCACTTTGCCTTGCTTAATTTCATACAACTCTCCTTAGCCCTCTTCTGTTGTTGATGTAACTATAGAAACATTTTAATGTGTTTTATGGCAGTAGCCAGATTAAGTACTTGCTGGGGTTTGGTTATTCTAATTTTCTTCCTGCCTAACCCCGCAACATCCTTGTAGTCCTCCTGATTTTCCCATCTCTTCTTCAAAAGATCATATTCTTTCATTTTTTCCTGAGTTCCAGAAAAAGCTCTCTGTCTATCCAGGCCAGTCTTCCTCACTCCAGCTCATGGGGACTGTCTGGTCCTGTGCTTTTAAGATTTTCTGCTTGGAGAACATCCAGTACTCTTGGACTCCTTTGCCCTTCAGGATGTCTACCAAGGGACTTTGTCAGCCAAGCCCCTAAATAGGCCAAAGTCTGCCCTCTGGAAAGCCAAGGTAGCCATTCTGCTAGCACTCCTCTTTATCTCTCTGGGATTTGTATGGCTGCTGTGCCCAAGGTGGCCTCCAGACATCACTTTACCCACCAGCCCACAGACAGGAGGCCCAGCAGGCACCTTCCCTGGTTGTCTCCCTCACCAGCCATGTCAGGAAGTTACTTCTCACACAACCCAGGAACCTTCTGGACCGTTTCATCTCTGCTGTGTAGTGATTTGAGCAGACATCTGCTAAGCTGAAATCTTCCACAAGAACAATAGTTAGTGCTTAGTTAAACTTCTCCCAGCTGCTTATAGAATTTATCATACCTAGGCTAGTTTTATTCAGGACTTAGAAATCTCTGAAAAAGGCCGTTCTTCAATGACATCCATGAAGAAAAAGACCTTAAATGATTTGTCCTGCACATGGCTAGAACAGATGGTGTGTACTGTCAGAGTTAGAAAACTCCACGTTGCTGACTGTGGAGTTCAAACTCAAGTAACACTCTGGTTTGGAAAACTCTTTGTAGGCTGCATCAGGAAACCTGTGGGTTTATATGTTGCAATGGGTTTTTTTAATGTGAGAAATGCCCAGGAGAAAGTCATAACTTGCATTTCTTGCATCTCTCTGGTGGCACAGATATAACAGGAGTAAAAGAGCAAGACTCAGAAGAAATCTATGAAATCTGCAAATTTCAGAGCTGGGTGACAGCTCTGTAATCCTTGTCAATATCTTTGACAAACCTTATGGTATTACAATTTTCTTGATGACATTTGAAGGTGGGAAAGTCTGGATTTATCAGTTTGATATGTCATTCAGTGTATCAAAATAGTCAAGTAATCTGCCTGTGGATTTTTTACTGTGTCACCATGCTCTGCAAACAGAACTGGCATAATAAAGAATAGTGGATATCTAATGGGAAAAGCAGATTTTAAACAAACTGTTTAATGCTAGGGCATCTGGAGAGTTTTTGCTTGCCTGGTTTTTAGTTTCAAGGGGAATAGATACAACAAAGTATTCTCCAGAGTATTGTTTGGTTTCATTAACATATCTTGACTGTAAGACTTTCAGGAGCTTATGCAGTGGGGAGTAATGAAGAAAATGGGTTTTCAAGTCAGTTGTCCATCATGGAAATGAGTTTTGTAATTTGAAAATAAAGATATTTGCCAAAGACTTTTGAAATATATCTGGGGGATGTCTCAACACCACCGACTGCCTCTAATAGAGGGAAAAGCATAGACCTGGCACAGTACTGTAATTTGAAACACCCTACTTGTTGATGGAAAAAGGAAGGGGTTCTCAATGTTTTTTGCATCAAAATCCATGGCACTTATGCCCAATGTGGAGATGCAGAAATTTTTAACCGAGTACTTGAAATTTCTTCTCTCAAATTACTCAGGCAAAAAAAGATTTTTTTGCTTTGCCTGGATCAGACTGCAGTGCAGCCCATCAAAGAGAGAACATCTCCTCAGATTAATGAGCCACTTAAATTGTGCATGTGTGTCTGTGTGTGTCTGTGTGTCTGTGTGTTTGTATCTTTTCCCCTGAGACATTTAATAAGCAAATAACAGCTGCACTCCAGTTCTTTAGTCCTGCCCAATTATCAGATCCGTAATCAGCATGCTAGAGAGAACATGTTATGGGACTGTTTTTGTGGTTGATAAAGCCATTGCAGGACCTTACCTTAAATGACAGCTATTTGTCTGAGAAAGAACAAAATACAGGATGAGGCTGGGCATATTTTAATTGCTAATCATGTTATTATTGGCCTGAAGGTTCCCTGTTTGTGATATGTACAGTACTTATGTGAGCCGTGTTGTATTTCACACCAGTGAAACCTTGGCCAAACCCTCTTACCAAGACACGTACACATTTGGTGCAGAGTAGGGCATTAGTTCTTAAAACCACATTGTTTAGAGGGTAAATCAATGTGCCCAGTGTTAGCAGGGCAGCCTGGCACACAAATGATGACACCCATCCGCTGCCTGAAGCTGAGGATAAATAACACAATGAAGGTAAGATTAAGCAAGCAGTCAGAGTGATTCACCAACTGGATTAGCAAAACACAAAAATCCATGAGGCGTTCCATGAGCTCCCACAGGCCTTTGTTTTCCATGGAGCTGAGAGTGCATAATTTCCAGTGGACAATGCAAAACAATGCAATGTAGCTACATGGAGTGAGGGGCAGTCTGAGGCATAACCCCAATGCTGCCCCTGGTCAGTAGGCCCCATCCCTCAGTCACACCCCACTTCTGCTTTCAGACAGAAAGGAGGACTGGAGGCTGCAGAAAGGAAGATTTTTTTATTGCATGCTGGCTGCTAGTGAAGCTCCTCTGCCAGGGATTTCAGGTTCTAGATTGACTTAATTGTGCATGTGTGTTTTTCCTCCCTCTGAATTTTAGTGCTCTGGTTTGAGCTCAGCCAAATCTAGCAAAATAGAGCAGCCTTGGCAGTAACTGTGTTTCATGAAGAAGGTTCTCTGCAGAGAGAGGGAACACCATTAATGCCTTCATCAACTGAACTCTAGGCTCTACCATGAGTAATGGACATCCAGAAGGAGAGAATCCAACTAAGGAATCTTAATCCATAAGAAAGTGCATGGGAGTGCCTCTTCACCCTTTGAACTTGCCTCTCACGTTCCAAGCTGAAATGGTGGTTGGATGATCAAGATCCACAGCAGAGAAAGGAGCATGAAGAAGTGGAAGAAAAGGGAAAAGACACCTAGCCAGTGGGAATGATGAATTTCTAGCCCTTGTAAAATCAGGAAAACAGTCAGAGCCAGAACTGTATCTGTATTCAGATCTTACAGGCTTTAGCATAGCTGGAGATTAAAGAAGAAAAAGCAGACAAATATTGCTTTCCCTATTTCATGAGGTAGATGAGAGGTGAGAAGTGAATAAAGCATGATTGCCAGTAATAGCAAAGTCATTGGAAAACTGATAAGGTAATTTCATGTAAACTGTGACCCAACACAAACTAAGCCTTAAAATGAGACTGGTTTACTTTACCCATGGCCAAGAACTAGAGGGGCAACCAAAGCACATTTCAGAGCAGAGATATCTGATATTTTCATGTAACTTTGGAAGGACTTTTAAATTCCTTAGGTGAAAGACAGGATCATTTGTTGTACTTGTGACTTCAGCATGCAGGAATTATTCTTGAGAAAAACAGATACACTCTCCAGAAATGTTTTTGAAAAGTGGGGACAAAATCTGGGGAAAGGATTAAATTCATGGCAGATATTTGAGCAGAGAAGGCAATGAGAACTACAAGAAATCTAGTAATGGGGCCAGAGGGAGTCTTACTCTTCTGTTGCAGAACCACTGCTCAGAGCAAAAAAGGAGAATTCTTAGGGTACAAGAAGGCAGGAAATGAAAGGCATCATATGTACTTTCTTCTGATGAGAAGTAAAAAAGTAAAAAGGAAAAAGACAATACACACAGGGTGTAGAGAAATACTGCAGGAGTATTTAGTATTTAGTGTATGTAGTATTGCTGGAGACACTCTTTGTTCCTGCACTGGAGCAGGTGGTTTTTTGTCAGCTTAGAAGCTGGCAGGTAGACATTCTGTTTCCTTTTCCTTTTCCTTTTCCTTTTCCTTTTCCTTTTCCTTTTCCTTTTCCTTTTCCTTTTCCTTTTCCTTTTCCTTTTCCTTCTTCTTTTTATTTCTTTTTTTTTACTTCATTTCTTTTACTGTGGCTCTCCTGGAGCAACAAAGAAGGGAAGATATGCTTTTTTTACCCAAAACTCTCAATACACAAAAGGATTTTTTGTTTTAAGTCACTTACCCAAAACTGTAATATTCCATGCAGATTTCACTCTGAGGTGCTGATGCAAAGCTTACTCAAATGAATAGACAGATCTTGTCCACAGTATGTTTTGGCTTAGTATGGTATGTCTGCAGTGTCAGCCATGAATAGGTGTAATCTTGTTCTCAAGTTCATAGTCATATCTAGTACGCAAAGTAGGCACAAAAATATTACATCAAGCATAAGTCCCTCTGTGGACAGAGATTGGATCTCTTCTAGTGAGTGTAACAGCACCAGAGTTCTGGCCTCTGTATGGTAACACAAATGCCTTTAAATCTACTTTTTGAATTGTCTTCAGCATAGCTGTACTCTGGGTAACATTCTCAAAATTTACAGTTTTCCAAGACTGTTCCCAAATTGCAGTTCGGATGTTGATAAGAAGAGTTATGTGGTTCACATGGTTTAATGAGTACATTGCTGGACTGTGCTAGCTGGCAACAGGAGCAGAGAATTACACTTGGCTCTGCTTGGTTTCCTGGTTAAGATACAGGCTGAAAGAGAAAGGTCAATCATGGTGACCTTGCATGTCAGCGTTTGACCGTGCAGGTCAGCCTCAGAGGAGCTGTCTCGCTGAACCCCTGGCAGATGGAGCTGCTCCTAGATCAGGCACTCCTGTACATTGGAGAATCTCTAAACCAAACAGCAGCCAGCACACAAGCTCCTCAAGGCTTGCATGGGCAGGCATAGAGACATGATGGTCAGCTCTTCACACCTCACCATGTGAAAAGACATGGAGGAAAAAGGAAAATACTAACCATGATATATTATCAGCAGCCCTCATAAAGTATGCTGAGCCTGATGGTACAGAGAAAACAAATATATTTTTGTCTCTCTACTTTTTCTCAGAGTTATTTCTCTCACTGAACTTAGTGCAGTGGTGACACCCGGTCTGAGAGCCCCCAGGCTATGCCTCAGCCAAAGTGTGCTATTTCAATAACAGAAACCAAACCCTGTGTTTGAAAAGAGATATTTCTTCCAAGTTTTGGAGAGGACAGTTGATATTTGTGAGCTTAAAAAACACATCAACTTGCCATGAGGCCTATGAAAAGCAATATTTTTTTCTTGAAAACAGTCTTTTGATTCCTGTTGGTTGGATGAAATGCATTTGCCAATATTTTGAAGTTACCTTCTGGTTTGTTTTCAAAGAAAAAATGTTTTTTTTTTTTAAGAAACTGTAAACAGAGTGCTAGAGTTATTTTTTAGAAATTAAATTATCTTGGAATTGTTTATAAACCTCCTTCAAACCATCATAGAATTGAAATAAGGCTAGTAATGAGCTCAGTGGATATTGGATTACTTAGCCTAGTGCATCTAAGTCTGCCATGATCTGTGAGCTGATTTTTCTTTACTTTTCTCCCTTAGAAGCTTTCCAAAAATGGCTCCAACATTTTCCAGATATGAATGGCATGCTCTTAGATTTATTTCTTTTCTTCATACTGTTGGCTCCATTTATTTCAATGTTTTATTAAGTGTTTAGAATCAAATAATTAAGATTTGTTAAAAATAGCTACCCCCACAACAAAACCTTTCAAATGTGTGTGGCACTGCTCACTTGGCTGCTATTACCGTGAGTTTTAGAAACTGCTTTTTGCAAACAGCATGCTTTTCGTGTTGGGAAAGATCAATGAAATTGGTCACACATGAAAAGGCCTTTTAAATTCATTGTCTCCAATTATAATAGCAATTGTGGACAAAGGTGTCTTTTTGCATGGAAATTTATCCAGTAGACATTTGCAAAGAATCTATTCATGCACTTTTGTACCTCTGCTGAAAACATTCATTGAGTCAAAGGAGTCCTTGAAAAACTGGGCTGGTAGCTTAGAAGCAAATTTTCAAGTTATAAAAGCACAAAGGTGAATGATGGTGTTTGACTGACCTTTCTGTATGTAAAGTCTATGCTTCAGATAAAGATAAAAATGTAATTAGTTTCTCCAAATGCAAGCTTCAAAGCATGAGCAGAGTTCCTGAGAAAACTTATAACATCATTCCCTTGGTATTTTGGCAGGTGTCTTCCATTTCTTATACTGGACGTAATTTTATGTATGAGAAGAAGCAACACTAGTGCTTCCAGAAAAGGAAACAAGACACCTCAATTTAGAGTTCGTTTGCCTCCTCTATGAGAAATTAAATAGCATCCTTCCACCTCTGCTGTGCTTCCAGTAAACATGACCTGAAGACTCCAGCCCAGAACCACGATGCAAAATGTCAAAATTGTCAACATTATTGTGGTGCTATATCCATGGACGATGTGATTCTTCCCCATCTTTCCTTTGAAAGATCTTGGTTTACCCTGCAGCCTGGAATATTTGGGCTCATGTGTAGGCAATGGAATTGAAGCTAGGACTTCCCTGGCTGTTTAGATAGGTGTTATTTTGGAGGTTTCAAAGCTTAAAACATTTTTGGACTTTCAGACTACTGCATACTGCAGCAATATCATAACAAAATCAATTTGAATAAGTTGATGTACATTTGGGTAACATTCCAAAATTTATAGCAGCGTTTTCCATTTCTGGGGAAACTTTGAAACATGAGAATAAAAGCAGTTATAATTAGAGGGAAAAAAGTTAAAAAAGTAATATTATTTTATTATTTATAATAGTGTAAATAGTATAAAATGGAAAGTGTTGGACAATTGAAATTACCATTGTTGTAAATAGCACAGTCTATAATTATGCTATTAGATAATCCTTGTGTGGAACAGCAGTACTTTTTATGGAGATATGCTAGTGACTTTTAAGTTATATTCAGTTCAAGAAATAAGGGATAGTTTGTTTCACTGAAAAGGTGCCTTTAATAGAAAAATCTATCTCTTATATCTGTTTTATCAGGTAAATACACATGTTGTTTCAGCTGACAGCTGAAAAACCTCATTGCACAGTAATGAAGCCAAGTGCACTCAATAAAGGTCCTAAATTCCTGGCAGAGAGACAAACTGTTCAGGATTTTCAGTAAGACACTAATGGAGATCTGGTAGTGCTTTTTAAAGATTTTGTTCTCCCTAAATGTCATTATAAAACCATTTCATATACTGAATAAATGTTCCTTATTGTTTTATTTTATTGCCAGTGTCTAAGTAATAGTCCCACTTTCAGTAAACACTACGTAGTTCAGTAGCTGTGTGCCAGTGTTGCTTCATTGTTCTGATGAACAAATATATTTTATATTATATAGATCAAAGAAATATTCAGTTGTTAATGTTTAGTGGGTACCAGTGGAAGATAAAAAAAAGGAAATCCCATACTGTCATTTAGGTTTTAATTTTCACTCAGATTTACAAAAAGCTGACAAAGAATTATAGAAGGGGAATACCACTTAAATATCCACAAAAGTATGAAAGGTTATCCTTTCCCCCTCCACCGCCCACATGAAAAGGAATACACAACAGTAAGTTTAGGAGGAGGTAAAAATCAAGTTTAGGATCATGTGATTTTCTTCTGGAGACTTCCTTGACTAGTCTGTGTGTCTCTCAGGCTTTGGTTGCTCACCACTGCTTCCTGGTAGCTGTCATCTAGGTCAGGGAGATGAATTCATCTGAACTGTCATCTCACAGTGATATGTGGCAATATTAAACACTGTCCTACTTTTTCACTTGCCTTTGAATGTGAATGAAGCTACAGTCAGCTACTGGTATGGAACTGAATTATTTTGAATCAGCAATATTTAAAGCTGCGCTAGGTAAGGCTGTGAAATAAAGTCAACTATGACTTTTATTATGCAGATAAACTTCTGAATAACTCAACTCTTCACAAAAGAAGTCTAGCATAATTGAGTGTATAATTGAAACCTTGTCAGAGGTTTAAGAACAACAAGGTAAATTAACCTGAAATAAAAAAACAGCTGAAGCTTGTAAGAAAAATAGAGATGTACATTAAGGTTCTTGTTTCTTTAATTCAAAACATGGAATTGACAATCTGAAGCTTCAGGATTGGATTTATCCATAGCACTTAATAACTATATCCCCATTGAAATGGAAGGTAAACACTGCAGAGAGCAGAGACAGGTGAACACTGAGTGGTTTTTCCATTGGCTTAGCAGTTTTTTTTATCAGCTTTCCTACAGACTTGTTTTGATTTCTCTGTGAAAAGAGAACAAAATAGGTAAATATTCCTACCTAGGAACCATGAAAAACACCTTCCTTACTTGCTGTCTTCAGAGATTGTTTTTCCAGGAGTTTAGATTTAACTTTAGCATCTATGTAATTGGATTAGATTGAGATGAGACTGCCTTAACACTGGTACAGAACTACATTACTTTACTATTTCATCCTGAAGGTTTTTACATAAATTTTTATTATTTTCAGGTTTTCTTCCAATAACATTTTCATTCTTTGATGATTGTTTTTCTCATTAAGGTTCTTCAGTATTTAATTGTGTATGCAGTTATTTGAAGAAATCATTTGGATGCAACACAAAGACCAGTGAGACAATCACTAGGAGAATACTGGTGAAGACATGATATTCTTTTTCTTTCATGTCACTGAAGCCAGGTTCCTTGATTCAGTTTCTTGCCACAGAGGGAGATATTCAAATGTACAGATAACAGATTTTCTTATGGCAAGGTCTTTTAGATACGCATTTAGTACAACTCTCCTTAAACAACTTAAAGAGTAAAGGCAGATAGGAAAAAGAATAGCAAAGGGTATGATTGATGACATTTAAAACCACATTCACTGCTCACAGTGGAGAAATATTTTATGGCCATGAAGACAAGATTCATCTTAAACAGTAGACTTTGTCACTGCAATTTAAAACTTTTTGTCCTGCTCAGGCACTGCACAAGAAATAGTTTTGCCATCTCTGACCTACAGTTGTTCTTCTGTCCTTCTGCTCCCTCATATTGGAAAACTGGCTGCCAGCCTCTTCTCTCCAGAGTGTCAATTAGTTTGGAATTGATTTTTACAGTTCTGTGACAGGTGTTAAAACTTGGCCAAAGATGACGATGGCATTCTAATTTTCTTTAATGAATAAGGATTCAGCAGAATTCACATAGGCACAGTGCCTGTTATTTCACATCACTCAATTGTCTGACTTTTTCAATACTCTATTCTCCTCACCCTGTAGCATTTTGTTTTCTAAATTGACAGTTCATTCAACTTGCAAATACAGATTGAATTTGGGTACAATCTAACTTGCTGCTTCTAATTAGTTTTTAATTTCACCAGTCTAATGAGAAGCCCGCTGTGGAAAGAGGATATCTTGAAAGATTTAATTCCATTTGCAACTGACTAGGACTAAGTCAATACTTGACAATTTATTATTATTTATCCTCAAATCTTACTCTTCATGTGTGTGTGGTTGGCACTACCTTCTCAAGCCATGCTCAGTAGCAGTAGTAATTCTGGACCCTTAAAAGTGGAACATGTGAGCACTGTGAGCAGCAAAACATTATAAAAATATTTCTCCTTTGCATATTTCCCATTGGTGGGATAGACTTTCCTAGACAGGAACAGTCAACAAAGAAACAAGCATACTGCTTGAGAAGAGGTTTAGATCTTGCCACTGAAGGAGAAAGATCAATTCAATTTATGCTGCTTGAGGCCTGAGAGAGCTATTTGACAAAGCTGAGTTGGTATTAACAGCACATTCTGATTCTTACAATGTATGAGTTCTCTCTGCTGATTTTAGGTGATGTCCTCATGCTCAGTGCCATGAGAATGGAACTGCCATTGCAATGGAACTCCAGTGGAACTCCACTGGAATGCCATGGAGTGGAATATGGGCCATGCCAGTGGAATGTGGGCTGCCAGTGCCATGCACAAGCTTCCAGCACATCTCTGTCCCTTGGGAGCTGAATGGTTTTATGGGGACCCTCATAAAACCCCCACCGTGGGCTGCTCCCTCGACTGGTGAGACAATCAACATCTATAATCCTATGGTTTCATTTTAAGATGGCCAAGGAAAACGTCTGAAAGGATCCTAAATTAAGCTGCAGCAGCTTTAGCAATGAAAAGAGCAAAAGTAAACCAATTTGAGCAATTAGCAAATCATGTCTGCATAGATAAATTGGGGTTTGGCTTATGCAAGATTTAAACACAATGACAATATGAGAGCACTCAATGCACGCAGAGTAAATATGATAGACATTTAGGAAGCTTTCATCTCATAATTTCACACAAAAATAGTCATACTGAATGCAAAAGCTTGCACAAACAGAGCAGTATTTGTTTTTCTGATTTATATAAAAATCTCTCTCTTCATCAATGTAATGTATAATATTTTTGGGGTGGATTTCCAAACCTAATTATTTCTTAAACTTTCAGGATCAACAGCTTGATAAATATTAACACCAATATGGAACATTGCACCTACTGTTAAATCACTGAATGTAAAACCCAGACGCTTCCACACAAGCTGGGTATATTTTTATGTTCTGTAATGCTTTTTTTCTTCCCACATTACAAACCCTCTGAGGAATGTTGCATGTTACAAACTGCTGATGTTTCCCTTTTCATTTACTGGCTGTTTATAGCTTTTAACTCTATTCATGATTTTGTTTTGATGTAGTAGTTCTTCTGCAATATTTTTTTTCATTTTTCATGCAGTCATGAGAGGAATCCAAAGGGAATCATGGTCAGGGTGTTTTATTTCTAAGTGTACTTTTTAATTGCAGGCTATTTCTGTGCCTTTTCCTGAATATATTCAGTGCAGGCACACCCTGTTGGGTAGCTACCAATTCCATCATCTCTTCAAAAGAAAGCAGCATTTGTTTGCCTGTTGGACCAGACTAAGCTGAGCATGACCATAACTAAAAAGAAAGATGTTTCAAAGGGTGGTTCCCATTTGAAGAAACCCCAAAAAGATACTGGAGAGGACAACATCCCTCCTGTCTGTAACTACGGCAAAAAATAATATCCAGAATGATAAAAAAATCCCTTGTCAACTACACTATAGAAGAATGAAAACTGTTGCAGGTTTAAAGAGTGCAGGGAATATTATTTCCTGAATAATGCGATTTTTCTCAAAAATGGAAAAATTTCCCAATTGAAACCTAAATGGAATTTTTACCTACCAAATGTATAAGAAGTTCACACCATTGCCAGCCTGTGTATTGGTGGTGTCTGTAGTGTAAGGCTGACCAGGCTGAGTTGCTGGCTTGCTGTTTTCCGTATTGTGGAACGGCTGGGCGGAGTGTCAGCCCTTAACGATGACTGCACTTTTAAACAATACCTTGGCTTGATATGGGGGATAAAACAGGCCAGTGGGGCCTCCTGTAGGAAGTTTGGAAGACACTGGAAGGAGAGATATTTTTATCTGTTTGGGCAGGAAGCAGACTCTGTTGCTCTCAGGGCTAGAGAATGAGATTCACACGTATTTACTAAAGTAGACTTAATTCAGGTTCGGACCATGCTGTGTAAATAAGAAACACATCAGTCTCTACTGCAATGTGGAAAAGTTGGACAGATTCACAGATAAAAATGTGAAAGAAGAGATCCTGTAGCCCCAGTTTGTCTTTCTTCAATAAGTTTTGTGTCTAGGCTACTCTGCTTTTTCAAGTGGCAGTGGCACCCAAAGGAAAATTCATCCTAAAATGCTAACCAAATGCTCGGCAAAGTGAAGTCTGAGTGCATGAGGCATACACTTCATCTGCTACATCAGACTGTAGATATATTTAAATTTTTATGAATTTGAGAGGGAAGATATAACCAGCGTCAGAGAAAACCACTGACTGGAAGCTTTCAAAATCTGGAACTGGAGTGAAAAAGTTTGACAAATTAAAAAAAAAAGTACATAATGAGCTTATCCTTTGAAGTGCATATATAAAAATGAAAATTCTCAGAGTTCTCAGGGGTTTAAAAAACTCACCATTATTTTCTTGTTTGACACTTGATACTGAAAGCTGAAGGCTGACTTTACTACTGTCTAGATAAGAACTAAATATTTTGAAAATTTGGCAATATGAAGGTACAATCCAATGATTAATGACATGGAACCAAAAAGTGGTACAGATGAGAAAAATGAAACAGCAGGTCAGAATAATTGAAAAGAAAAGTAGTTGCTTAGTCTGTGTAGGAGAGAGGGTTCTGCACATGCTTCATTTTTTTCATATAATGTGTAACTTGTGATGTTTTGTTTGTTTTGTTTAGTTTTGTTTAGTTTTTTCTGGTAGGCATGTTAAGGAGATCTGGTTTCATCCATCAGTTTTTACTGTGCTGTACAAATGGAAGTATCAGGAGATAAAGCTGATACTGGGAATTCATAGACTCCTAACCTTAAAGTCACATCTGGCTGCTGGCTTAAAATGTCAGTGTTATCTGTTAAAGGTGTCTTTTGTTTCCTGGATTTTTTGATTTACAAAGAAACGTAAAAACGCTTGGCACTGATTGCTGAGACTAGAGTCAGTGGTTGGCCATTATTCCTGGAAAATAGGTTATTTCCCCATTTTCAACAAGCCAATTTGCCAAAAATGTTTTCAAGAGGAAATGTATTCAGAGTAGATGTTACAGGATTTTGTCAAGATTTCAAATGTTTAGGAATACCTTTCCAGGGGAGTACCTCAGAAGTGATGTCATTAAAAGTCTGGTAATGGATTTTTCACTTCTGAAAGCAGGATTATTTTTGGACATATCCTTTATTTGCCAAGCAGAAGATACATTGTGCTCAGCTTCTACTCCTCTAATCACATTGAGTTATAGTCTCAATATGTTATCCCTATAGTTAAATGTCTTCCTTATGAATCACTTTCATGCATCTCCGAGATATCACTTGGAAGGACTGCAAGCTACTGTTTTCACTCCCTTGGATTAGACAGTGAGAAATGGGATGATTTTTTTCCCTATAAATATAGTTATGTATTATGGATATGGTTATGGGTAATTATTTCAATTTGTAAAGGAAAATAATATTAAAATTACTACCCCTCTGATCTTCTCTGGTTTTCAGCTAGGATAATTTTTACACTTGTGAAGTGAATGTAATAAAAAACCACTTTTATGACCTCTTAAAACCATATATGCTTTGTAAAGATAGAAAATCTTCCCCAGATATGAACCAATAAAGAATGAGGCAGCAGAACTTTATCTGCTGAACTTTGAATCTTCTCCTGCTCTACAATTCTCTGCAGTGAAAATCTTGAAAAAACTTTCACATGTTATCAGTGTCATGTGTTACTTCAAACAACAAGGTAGAGGGGGCAGCAAATTATTCTTCATAAAGAAAACAACAACTTGAATGGCTGTGTAACAAGCAAAGAGAAGGAAGCAGTGCTATGGATGACAATGAGCACCTGTTTCTCTCAGTACTGTCATCCACCAACAGCTTTTTGTAAAAACTCCAGCTTTATGTTGCTGGCACTTACATGCATGGTTCAAATCAGCATTTGATACTTCTGCATGAAAACATGTCAACAAATTAGAATAAAATGGACTGCAAAGAGCTCTTCTTTTAGATACAGAATCTATAAACCTGCTCCTAAGAAAAGTATTTGCCATCTCTCTCCCCGTCTCACACATTCCTTATGTTTAGCTGGCACTCTGTGCAGCTACTTGTTTAGGAATGTCAGAATGTAGGTAGCTTTTCCTAATTTGTGGTTAGAATGTAAACACAACTGAAATGGTGTTCTAATTACTTTCTCTTATGAGTGATATGAAAAAAAGGCTTTTGTCTGCTGTTCTGATTGTAAAGTCTGAAATCAAGCTCTTTGTAACATATTTATTGTTATTTTCATGTTGGTAAAGAAGATCATCAGAAGACTTAAACATGAATCCTTAGCTTTGTTTTGTGCTATTCTTAACAGATTGAATGCCAATAAATTAATTACAATAAATGATGAATTAATGATCTGAGAAATTTGTAGTGTAGAAGATCTGGTAAGAGGCTTTGGATGTATCTAGCAGAGAATATATAGTGTGGTTTTGATCTCAGAAATACCTTCTCTAAAGGGAAAAGTACATGTTTAGAAAATAAAATAGGAAGCAGAAGGATTTAGTTTGTTTTTTAATAATAAATTCTACCATATCATGGCTGGGGTTTATGGATCTGGGAAAAATGTAGAGTTTTGGGTATCACAGAAAGAATATTGGGTTTAATATACTGCATTTGGAATGCTATTTAGGAGGGATTTTTTTTCCTGCTGGAATTGGTGGTCTTTCATTACCACCAGGGAAGATCCAAACCAGACCTGCAGCAGCTTCTTCTGAAGGTGCTGCTTTTTATATCTCCCGTGCTTGCGGTCTATATTCAGCACACCAGTTTTGCTTTTAAACCATACTGTGCTTTGTGAAGAGTAAGAATATAACTCTTGGTATGACTGACTATGTAGAACTCCACCATGGGAAAATCTTATCTGGAGAATGAGGGTATAGAGCCAATAACAGAATTAGAGCAGAGAATTAGGAATTTGCCAGCAAGGACTGCCAGCTGTTTCAAATTGCAGGATACATTAGATCATATTCTTTCACATACACTCATTTTTCTTTCTCTGTTAAATAATGTTAACCAGGGATGTCATCAACCATTTGTATAAGAACCACACTAAGAGAGAGAACAGATACTGATGGTCTTACTGGAGCAAAATAAGGAATGCTAAGGAAATAGTTCAGCAGAAAACTTTCATGCTAATAAAGGAGACTTCTTGGGTGGATGGAAGCACAGTGAGAATTTGGAACACATCACCTTTCAAAAAGCCCCACATGGACATGTTGTTTATCATGCACAAAATAGAATTGTAAACTCCAAAAGGGATGGGTAGAATAGCAATACATTATGCAGAGGTACTATAACGAGGTCATGAAACAGGCTACATAAACTGGAGATGTGCTAAGCAGCAAGGGAAGAAACGCCAGCCTTTGAAACGTTGTCAGGTCAGTAAATTAGTGGAAAGGATTTTATTCAGTGGTTTTGCTATGCTGCAGACTTCCAGCATTGAGTGCTTTGTTCCTTCTCACGATCAAGATGCCACCTTTTCTCTTGCAGCATTACCTGCTGCCATCAGCAAGGCAATACTTCTGACTGCACAGTACTTCATTCCTTAACCAGAAAATCGTCAATCCCTTTAACAAAAATATTTTGTCCTCCTGAGCATTGCTGCTTTTGTTTCTGCTGCCATGGATGAGGTGAGCTGGTTTTGCCCCCACCAGAGCCTTTTTCAAAGAGCACCATGGCACTGGGAACTTGAACTGATTGGCTGCACCAGGGGAGGGGGAACAATGAGATGCAGCTTCTGAGGCAACAGTGAACTGAAACTTTTGCATAATGGAATGCTTGTGGATCATGACCTCACCTCAAGCCCACAGGCATGAATTGAAGCAGACAGTGTCCCTGACAAGCAAATACAAATGATTGATTACGTTTACTGAAAGTCTGCTTTTCTTGTCTCCTTTCAAGGATGATACTTTCACCTCTTTTGCTATCATGTGCTACTATTAGCATCTTGCTCTGAGTATGTCCTTCAGATCATCAGCTGTTCCCTTCCACCTCCAGCCATCCCCTAATCTATTCTGCCACCTTCTGTATTTTATTCTCGAAGCTCACCCACATCTTTGTGCTTTGTGCCAAATGAACACTTTGGAAAAATCAAAAGCACTGAAAAAAGACTCAGCTTGATCTCAGTTCTGACACTGGAATGAGTTTTCAGCATCCAGTGTAAGAAAAAGCCATTGTTTTTAGACTGAAACACATTCAGATGCTGTAATTATTTAAAACTGTTTAATACAGATAGAGCCTATGGAGAGCTGAGTTGCTTAGCATTGTTTTACCTAGAAGGCAAATTGCATAATTTTTCAATTTTTCCAAATATAGGTGTTGGTTTGAAGTTCTTGGTTGGTTGGTGGGTTTGTTTAGGATTGGAGTTTTTTTGGTTTTTTGTGGGTAGATGTATCTCAGAAAAAAAAAAAAGGTCTTTCACAGTAGAAAACACATTTTTTTCTCCCCTTTGTGGCATAATATATTTAGAATATTGTTTATCATTTTTACTTGATATTTTCAACAGATTCCTGCTCTTCAAAGACTCAAGCTAATAATCAGGCTTTGGTATATTAATTTCAGCCATTACTCTTAATGTAGATATTAGTTAGAAGCAAATGGAAATTGGCTTTCCCAGCTTCTTATCAGCTTCTTTTAGCAGTAAGACTTATGCCATAAGCACCAGTAAGGATCTAGGGGCCACTAATAAATCTGGCCCCATTTTTAATATTTTTAACTTTTCAATTCTTTTTCTTACTAATTTTAATTTCACCAACACTGATATTTGTCACTTCATGACACTGTTTAACATTTGCATATTTCTTCTGTTAAGATTCTTAGGGTTTAACTTTCTCTTAGGTTATAATTTCTAAGTACTGTATCAATAATTAATGCAATGTTCCAAGAAAGCAACTCTTGGGATGCTGAGTTATTCATATGTGACTCATATTGTGTTTATGCATTGTTGATTTAAAAATGTCGCTCATTTAAACATATAATCAGAATATGATGTTATGATCCCTTTGTTTATCTGGTTTCTTTATCCAAAATAATTACAAATTTTCTATTTCTTCATTATGTTTATATGCCATTTTCATGATTCCTTGCCAGAGTCTAGAATTAATTGAAGTGTTTTGCAGAATCAGAAATCTAGAGGCAATAATATAAGTGGAAGATTAAGGGACTTTGAACATTCTCAAGTGCAACAGCAACATAAAAACCTATTTTTGCAGGTTTACAGACTCATGGAGACATGGTTCCTCACTGAAGTTTTTGCAGTATTCAATATAAAATTCTGCATATACCCTTACCATCAAATGTACTATTGGAGCTTATTTCTTCAGCCTGATAAAACTGTGGCCAAGAATTCAAGGGAAGAGAGAGTTTCTATTTACACGCAGTTATTCTATATCCAGATAAATACCAAAAGCAGAAATTCTTTTTCTGTTATCAAAAAAATACTGCGTTTTTTGCCATCAAATTTTCACTTCAATTTTTGCTGGTAAACTGTCTATCAGGAAGGATATCTGGCCAATAAGATTTCTCTTTGTGTTAAGATTTTTAGCATTAGGCTAGAAAAATCTCTGGTTTTTGCTAGAAGTTCTCAGGAACTGAGACAATCATTCTCCAGCTTGTCTAGAGTTGAGGAAAAGAAAAGGAAGGAGACCAGAAGAAGGGAATTAATATTCTCTGATTCTATATAATATTTTTCATGAAGAAAGCAAAGGAAATGTATTTGGTAACTTTTGCTCTGGCTTACCGTATTCTGTGAACGGTACAGCCTTAGTTATAATATGCAATGTATAGTAATAAATAGTGGAATATAGTAATAAATAGTAATAAAGAACGGAAATATTCACCAAGTGATTTCTATAAAAGTGGTCTATTCCAATGGGTTGACCCAGACTGGACACCAGGTGCCCAGCAAAACCAATCTATCACTCCCATGTCCATTTTCAGCATGGATTTCAGTAGCTCACTTTCCCACACAATGCTTTATTTCATTCCCAGTGTAATTTGGGATAATTGTATTCCAAAGGAATTCTCTGTGTTGAGAAAATGTACACCTGCATCACAAGTGAAGGTATTTGTGGCACATGTCTGCATGACCTGCATAATCTTGTAACTGATGACATATTCCAGTTCTCCATATTTCTAATACAGACCTTAGGCAATCAATTCAAATTCTTGTGTCTTGTCCAGTTTTAGTTGCTTCTAAGATCTAGTTTTCTTTTCACTTCCCTGGATGCTGTTTAATAATTTTGCTGTTAAAGGCTTTGCCTAAGATTTACTGGAAGTTTAATTTTTAATGTCTTTTCATATCTAATAATGAATTTTTATACCAGTTTTTATGACTTCATGTGTTCTTCCTTTCCCACATTTGGTGCATATGAATATCAAGTAATTTGCATTAAATAACTGAATTCAGCAACTAGATATGTTCACACTCTGGATTTGATATTTTTGTTGTCATGTTCATGAATTGCAGAATTGTTATGGAGTCATTGTGAACATTTCTCTGAAAGCATCCAGCACTTAATTTGAGATACAAAACCCAAGAATCAGAAATTCAAGGTATTTTCTTTATTAGGATGACATGCATCACATGCCATTAATTTGCACACAATCTTTGAATAATTAAAGCAAGAGTAATTCTGATGCAGTTTTACCTACTCAGGTGGACAAAATTAGAGTGCACTGCATGTGCATACTTTGAAAATCATGCCAAATCAACACCAAATGACTAAACCTGATAAAAAATAAATATGAAAGGCATCAAAGCACCACTGAGACAGAAATTATCTTTTTTGTTGGAAACTTAGGCTGTGTATTTCCTTTGACTATTTCTAATCTTTTTTGTACTTCAGGCATTTCTTAACAGTTATAACCATATTCAGACATTTTTTAATCCATAAGGTAATGCAGTATCTAAATATCTTTCATTGGTCTTTTCAGCCTCAGATGTAATCTTTATTCTGAATTGTCTGAAGGGGAATTAGAGCTGTGATAGTTAAGTATATCTACTTTCTTGCCTCTTGTTCAAGACTTTCTTAAAGGAGCTCTCTAGAGCATCAACAAGCCTGCTTAACTAAATGTATGATTTAAAGGGCTAGATAAAATGGGTAAAACTTTTGTGTGTGTGCTTCCCCAATTATCTCAATTTTGTTTATTCCAGGTTGGAAAGTAATTGATGGAAACTGAATTGTCATGAGAGATTTTAACTCTGAAAAGTATTTTACGCAAGGAATTAAGAGAATTTTACTAATTAATTTTAAATTTCCTTTCTAATTTTCTGCTACTTTTCTGAGAATTTCCAGACTAGAATTACTAGTCTCTGTTTTTCCTCATTAAAAACCTGTCATGTAGAACTTCTCCTTTTACTCTCCCTTTTAAAAAAAAAAAAAAAACAACCAAAGAACAGCCTCCCCAAAAACTGAACAGAGCAAACAATATTCATTACTCTCTACAAAATATTACACACCATCCTTCTCCCAGTGACCTTCTCTTTACTCATTTTTGAAGCAATCTCCCAACCTTGACTGTACCACCCAGGTCCTGTATGAGTGGGAATCCCAGAAATGAAGCTATGATCCCAAGCACAGGGAAGCCCTGAGTGGATGTGCAGTGCCTTTAACTCTCTAGGACAGCCAGGAAGCTGGGAACATCTGAAAAATTTGATTCCACATTATTTGATCAGCTAGCTCTCACTCTCTGGTGCTCTGCCCCTTCAAACAGGGCCAGCTGGTGATGATGAATCATTTCAGTGGCATAAGAGCTGCAACAAATATGGGAGCAGTGCCCACAAAGCAAATTCAGAAAAGGAAAATGATGTGAAAAATGGCACAGATTGGGAGACTTGACCACTGAATGACTTTAGGAAAAAAGAACACAGCAGGAAGAGCATGACTTCACCAGTAAGCAGAAAATTAACACAAGATGAATGACTCATAGTATCATAGAACTGAATCATAGAACGGTTTGGATTGGAAGGGACTTTAAAGATCATCTGTTTCCAACCCCTCTGCCATGGGCAGGGACACCTTTCATTAGATTAGGCTGCTCAGAGCTCCATCCAACCTGACCTCTGGGGGATGAATAGATCCCTCACAAATCCCCCAATACTGCCAGTTGTCCTGACCCAGGTGCAGCACCTTGCACTGGGTCTGTTAAATCTCTGATATTCCCAGGAATCCACTTCTCTTGAGTTTGTCCAGGTCCCTCTGGATGCCATACCATCCTTCAGGTGTGTAAACTGCAGAATTCTGATTATACCATAGGAAAAAGAAGGGGACTATTTAAAGATTTGAATTGGTCTTCTGAAGCTGGCAATACTTTTTCCCCTGTGTGTTGACAGCACTCATTGGCTTTCATTGAATTAGAGGGACTTAGGGCTGTTCTGATCCTGCAGGACACTGAAAGATATCTCAGACATTTCAATCCTACAAAACAAGACTGTGGAGTCCTGATCACCTAATGTTTGATGCCATTCCAGGCTAAGGTGCTTTTAGCAGAATACCTGTCTTGCATTTCTTGCCCTAACAGCAAAATGAGTTACTCATAAAACCAGTGAAAGTGGAAAAACAATGCATGCTTAAAATTGTTGTTACTAAAGATATTGCTAACACTGGCACACTTTTGGTTTCTCAAGCTTGAATAAACTTTTAGACAGCTGAGGTAGAAAATATCGTTGAATCCCATCCATACCTGCTAATTTCAGAATAATTTTGCTGCTCCACTAATGTTAGGGATGGCAATCTAGTGACTCCCATCTGACAGCAGATCTGTCATTTCCTAGTTGCAAAAGTTAGCTGTAGCTGGAACAAGAGATAGGGAAACCATAAAATAAACTTTATAGTGACACAGGAGTTTAAAGGAGACTCTATTAATATACTACTCATTAACAGTGCTTTCAATTTTCATAATGCTGTACTGAGCTCTTTGACAACTGAGATATGAAAGGGGTGCACTCACTCACACCTATACTCACATCTGCACAAGAGGAAATAATTTGTGAGAGTAACTACAGTGACTGCAGATAAATACTGAGGGATGAGAAAAAACACAAATTAATCCTTCAAAGCAGAAGTCTGAGAGGTTTAGATAGCAACCTGCAGCATTTAACAGTGCCACATCATACACAAAAAGGAGTTTCCAAAACCTTTTGCACAGATATTGCACTGATGCATTCACTTACATGAAAAGTGCAAAGGCATGTGGTTGCCCACTTCAAATGATTTAAGGGCTCACATGTTTGTAACACTTGGTTTTTGCTGGTATTCCATCTTTGGAATGTAAGACAATACTGCTGGTGGTATCAAGCCTTTCTCTCAATATACAGAGCTAGAAAGACCAACATAACTGATACAGAGATGGAAACTCTTCTGGTCAATATGTTTATTTCTGCCTTACAGGGTACTGCTTTACCTCATGCAAGGGTTTGACTAATCACCAGAGGTGGGTGAATGTTTGGCCAAAATATTCTTGAGAGAGTTGGTGGCTGTGCCAATCGTGTAGATCATCTCTGGATGAGGGCAGAGCAAGAGATAGGAGATGTAAAAACTGCTCATGAACTCAGACTGGAGGATTTCCACAAAGAGCAAAGCCTCTTCAGGAAAAAAAACAGTGTGTGCAGTGCTTGCAACCTGGGAAAGAACAGAATAAGTGTGGAAGACAATAAGTGTAGAAGAAGAGGTCTTTCATTCAAGGAGACAGCAGAAAGGAGTGAGAAGGATTGGCTTTTAAACCTCATATTGTCGTCTATCTTAGCCATCAGAGTACAGGTATTTTCTATTCAGAGTTTGAGTTAGATCTTTTGTTCTAGTTCAGAATTTTACATTTCAATAAAACCTAGATTTAGAGATTAAGTGACTTTTGATAAGCTCCCTAGGCAAAAATGTGATATATTCACCTCAGGATGCAGACTTTCATAGAACCCTGTGCAAGCATCCTCTACATGTTGATTAAATATGTCACCAGAGTTTACCATTTCTCCCTGTTGACATAGTTATGTCTTTCATTTCTGCTCATGACCTAATGCCCATCATTGTTCTCAGACAAAGCCTCAACTTAAATGGCACACATTTTTTTCTGTTGGTTTTTCACAGCTTCTGATGTCAGTTTTGCTTTGCAAGAAAGTGCACTGTAGTGTCTTTCAGGAATACACCTGCCTTTCTCCCCAGCAGCACTCCCATCTTCAGGTTATTGTGTAACTTACAACCTCATAGTCCACATCTTCCATTCCAGACAGAGAACCAGCTCAGCACAGTTTTTGTGCTATTATCTTGCCATCTGTCCCTGCATGGCAGTCCCAACTCAGTATTTTATCGCTGCAGATTTTTATCCTGACGTTTGATGTGCACTCTGTTATGTAGACATCACAGACAGCTTTTGCCTGGAATCTCAATAGTAATCCATGATTCACAGGAGAATTTGCATAACATGACTGTTTGGAAAAAAAATTACTTGCTTGGAATTTGATTTGTTTGCAGTTCTCTATGATAATTGATCAAAAGGTGATCTGGTAGTTTTAATGCAGTTTGTCCCTTCCCTTTCTGAGGCAGAAATTGATGTGTGCATTAGGGTAGTAGCCCTACATAGTGAATTCTAGTTATTCAACCTATGCATCTGTTCTATGCTGCAGTCTAGGTCTAAATTTCACTTTCTTAGTTCATCCACTTTCTTTCTTAATCCAATATATTCCATCTATTCTTTTAAGCCATCTCATGATCATTGGTATGTCTTCCTGTGTTTGAATGGGCACGCCACTGTGTACAGTTGTCTCACAGCTTGTAGTGGTGCCCTAAAATTGGATGGCTGTGAAAGTTCAGAAATGCATCCATGTCAGTACTACTGTGTGAGGGTCAATCCTTTCTCCCAAGCAACAGGTGAAAGGACAAGACAAAATGATCTCAAGTGGCATCAGGGGAGGCTTAGATTGACTATTAAGAAAAAACTTTCACTGAAAGGGTTGTCAATCATTGGAACAGGCTGCCCAGGGAAGTGGTGGTACCACCATACCTGTAGGTATCTAAAAAACGTGAATGTGGCACTTAAAGACATGGTTTACAGGTGGACCTGGCAGTTATAGATTAATAGTTGAACTTGGTGCCCATTTGCATATACAAATAAATATTTAATTGCAACACTGTGGGTAAATTATTCTTTGGCTTTATATCAGTAAAGGATTGTTTATTTTGTACTTGATCCATTCTTGAGACTATAGCCACTGCTCTCTTTGAACAGTTGCTATTTAGATGGGCAAAAAGTGTTTCGGTGATTTTTGCTTAAAATTATCATTAAGGATTTGATTTCTGACAGTAGATAAAAGGATTTTTTGCCAAAGCCCAAAGACAGCAGCTAATTTCAAGGTGCCTTTGCCCTATCTTTCATATCTCTGGAGAAAGCCCAGTGCTTCAGAGAAGGGTTTTTCAGATAGTTGAATTGCTGCCAAAATCATGTTGCTCCCACCAGAGCTGTTCGGTGGGTGTGCTCTCACACAGGGAGGCAGCGGGTGTCCATGTGCTTCACACTCATACCTGTTGTGCTGCAGTCATGTTTTTGAGAAATGTTCTTGCTCTGGGCTTTTGTGAGTGGGTGCAATTACCATGCACATGCTGCCATGCCCATGGGCTAATTACAGCATCTGAAGCAGTAGACATGGAGATTTGGGACATGCACAGCTTCTCTAAAATTCCTTATCTCTTCTTGCCTAGGACCTAGGAAAGCACCTGGTCTTTTACAGGCAGATTTACTTTTTTCCTACAAAGCTTTACCACAAGATGAATGACTCATAGAACTGAATCATAGAATGGTTTGGATTGGAAGGGACTTTAAAAATCATCTGTTTCCAACCCCTCTGCCATGGGCAGGGACGCCTTTCAATTAGATCAGGATTTACCATGTAATCCATTCCCCTGTTCTTCACATGATGCTTTAGGATGTGTCTTTGCTGCGTGGTGTATCTGACAGTATGACCTGGAACTTGGTGATAAGTTTAGCAAGGATGAATAAAGCAGCCTGTGTTGATGAGAATTTGAAAAGTGTACATCAACTCTCTTGTGGCTTAATGAAGCATCTGGAGACACAGGATTTGCCGGGCAGTGGGAGAAGATACAGGCACCCAGATGCTTCAAAGCCATATTCTCAGGGATGGAGAAACGAATGGATAGAATCAAATTCTTGTCTAAAAGTTGATGATTGAAATCTTGTGTGGTCAGCAGATTCTTTTTTGCAGACAGTATAAAAAATGGAAATCTTCTATTTTATCTGATCCCAAGGTGATGCCCTAGACAGATGACTGAGATAGGGGTCAGAAATCCCTCTTTGCACAGGTCTGTGTCTCCTCACATTACTTGAAGAAATCAAGTAAGGATTATTCTTCTAGGAGTAATCCTAGATGATTTAAGGAATTAAAAATACTGAGATGAAATGCTCCTATAACCTCTATGTTTCTTTTGCAATAAAGAACTTTTTTTTAATGTGCTGTTAGTCTGAAGCTGACAGATACCCAGATACCTTTGCCAACAGATTCTGCTTCCTTATTTTAAATATTATCACCTTAGATATGGGCACACTCCCCTTCAGGAGCGTGTTTGTATTAGAGAATAGCACATCATTCATGCACACATGATTAAGTCCTTCCACTTCTTGGGGCCTTTGTCTGCACAGGAAAAGAGAAGCTTTCTGTGATGCTCCTTAGTGAGAGTCTCCTGACAGATCTGTCTGCTCCCTTTGCAAGTATGCTGGAGCATAAGCATGCACATTCCATCCGTAGGAATGGGAGAGGAGAAAAGTGCATTCAACATCTGTTGCAGGCAGTTATGAATATTACAGCAGTCTGCTTTTCCTAGGAATTATGCCTAAAGCAGGACCTATGGCTCAGACATTGAAAAGGGAAAAACTAGCCTAGTACAATTTCTCTGAGTCTCTTATTTCCTATGATTTTCCTTCAAGTTTTTACCACATGTTCCTTGAGAAAAATCAAGGTCAAATTTCCTTATCCTGATTTGTAGTTTTATCTTGTCATAGCTGGACATCTGGATGATCCCTCACAACATTTCTGAAATAAATTTGTGTGATTAATTGGCCTGGGTAACAGAGACAATAAAATTTGATATGAGGAGGTAATTAAAATCTTGAATTTTCAGTAAAATTAATAAAAAAATGTTTTGTAGTACAAATTTGGATTTAAAATATATCTTTCTCTATGATTTTAGTTTTTGTTATTAATATTCAGGTTATATTTCTGTTTAAAACACCTGTGGGTAAAATTGTTGAAGTTGATTGCCTGAGCCAAATTTCACATGACAGAGCAAATTGCATATATGGTGGAGTAATTAGCATGTTCTTTAGCAGATCATTCAACATGTACTTCTATTTGCCTCCCTAAAAGTAAAATGGTGTGAAGTACTTTCTAAAATTCCTAACAGCATGATGGATGAACTATCTTCAAACTGAAATGGATGAAATAAATCAGAATGGATAAATAATTTCCTTTCTTTCACAGATCTTCAAAACAGAAAATATGCTTAAAGTACTGAAAAAAATATTTTTGAAAGTTCACAAGATTTTTTTTTTAATCAAGGGCACTTACTTATCTCTGACATCAGAAAATCTCTAATTTGCATTAGTTTATATCAAAAGTGTCAAGATTATTATACAGAGTCCTTTCCTTTATAGTCTCTAAAATAAAAATTAAGCATCAGAATCTAATTGCAGTGTAAGACAGAATGATACATGTTCTGAAAATCACTAATGAGGCAAAAATAAACTTAAAATGGTCTTCATAAGACATTATACAAGTCATCTTCTTTCAGGATTCAAGTTCCATAAAGAAACATGATAAAATAATATGCAGTAAGTTATTACCCATTTGAAACATATGCTTATGTTAATAATAGAGCTACATTTTAAACTGTTGCTTTCATCACTAATTATGTGGCTTCCATAGCACCAAATATTTATGAGAAAAAACAAAATGAAGAGAAATTAAAAGATGAAAGAGAAAAATGTTGACAAATATCAGACAGTTTCACTTTGACATAATTGTGAGCTATTGAGAATGCCAGCAGTGATGTTCCAATGATTGTACATAATTATCCAGGGAGAAAGGGTTTTAAGAATTCATAACAACTCCTTAGCATATCTTATTGGATTTATGCCAACGTGAAGGATTTGGTAATGAACTGTTAATCCGACTGCTCCCTACCTGCCTGAGGTTTAAAATGTGGCTCTCTCTAAATGTCAGCTGCAATTAAGTGTTAGGACTAAAAGCACCTTAGAAAATGAGAAAGTAGTAGGATAGATTTTACTGTCTATTATTGGTATTTATGGCTCCCCTCATGCTTAATCACTTGCACACTGAACACTTTTTTGCACGTGTCTGGAAATAATGTTTAATAGAAGAAATGGGGCGAAACAAAGACAGGGAGTTTAGAACAGGTAAAACATCCTGATAATGAAATCTGTTAGACAATAGAAGAATCCTGTGCAGGCAGAAGGGGAAACTTCAGTGCCTGGGACATATCCAATTAAACTTGAAAAACATTAGAAAATATTCTTGTTGGGACAGGAAACAGGTGCAATTAATATTTTTCATTACTAGTTCTGTTATTCTCAAAGCTTTTTCCCAGGCAAGAAATTTGGGAGTTTTCCTATCATGTCTGCAATGGGCAGTTTCATTGTCTTAAGGAAAATAAAGTTGCAACATATATATTAACTTTGAAACCATAAATGGAAAATTTAATCATAATTTAATCCAGACATCCCTCATGCTTACCTATTAACTGATGTTATTTAAGCAGTTATCTAAGGCTGGTAAGTCAGAAATCTCTTTTACTACATTCTTATATAAGAACAATTGTAAAAAAATTTCTACTGCAAAATGTTCCTGTATGTATTCATGCTAGCAGTCGTGATGATCTTTTGTAATTGCTGAGAGAAGAGGATTTTTCTTGGAGTCACTCATAATTTTTCACTTTCTGGGCAGGACTAGGCACACTTCGAAGTGGACACCTGATAATGTAGCCCCAATATTTTAAAAGTACAAAAGGAATGGCTTAGTAACTGGGAACAAGCATCTTGTTAGTCCCAAAATAAAAGGTTAAAGGATAAAACTGTTAATTTGCAATCCTTCAGGTTACACCAAAGCTGACCTTACTAGTTCTTAAATGTCAACGATTAATTAATGTTAAGTAATTAATTTTGTTCCCAGATTGAGTTACAACTGCAAGCATCTAATAATTTAGGCTGGACTGATTTTTCATTACCCTTCTTCTGGCTTTTTGTGCAAATACAAAATTGAATACCATACAAACTATTATTATATATACATGTACCCATCTACACATACACATATGCATAAAAATACACACACATATATATAATATAAATATATTTAGATAGCAAGAAAAAATAATTATTACAACTTGTATAAATACTGTTTATATTTCTCTGATCCAACTAATTTTCTTTAAAGTATTTAATTTTGAATAAAAATTTTAAACTTTCCAAAACTTTTGCAAAAATTTTGCACTATTTTCAATTTATTATTTTTTATAATGGAATTGGGTATTTTACCTTAAAGATTTGTTCTTCTTCACTTCTTTCATCTCAGAAAATGTAGTATATATAAGGAAGGACAAAGCCAAAATCTGGAAACAAAAGTAATATGCAAAATTTTCAAACTAGTTAGTTTATAAGCAGTTTTTAATAAACAAAAATAATCTTACTAGATTATGAAATAAAAATTCAGCCTCTTTATTCCATTCTTTAACTCATCAGAAAATTACATTTTGAATATTAGACTTTCACTATTCTGATGATATTCCGAAATAAAATTTGAATAGCCAAACCATCTAACGGGCACTCGGTTTTCTGATTATTCACATGATCTGCCATAGTAAACATCCAGCTAAATAAAATTTTCAGGAGGAATAAATCTCTGTAATGAATAACAGCAGTGGTTCCCACTTATTCCTGCCAGTGCTGACTCTGTGCTCATAGAGTTTATCTGTGACCCTGATTCCAAATTTATCTCAATTTGAAAAAGCAGCAAGTGATGCACTGTCAGTGTTCAAAGCATCTTTGGTTTTTCATGAGCATTTTACCAGACCCTGAGAGCAGCTTTTCCAGCTGACAGATCTTTTTGTGAGCTTTGACTGGGTCGGCACTCACATTGTGATGCACGTCTGGATCTGAACTCTGTGCCCCTGCCCTGTCTCTGCTTGCTGTAAAGATTCCCATTTCCAGAAATGCCTCTTTTCTCAGAGATCTGCCCAGAGTGAACTGCAATCTGAAGTCACAATACTGCCTGATCAGCGCCATCCTTTCAGCATACTGAAAACTTAACAACACACTACAACACATGAGCTGATTAAAAAAGACAGGATGATGAGCTTAGGTGAGAACAACTATCAAAAAACTATTCTTCTCTCCTCTCCTCTCCTCTCCTCTCCTCTCCTCTCCTCTCCTCTCCTCTCCTCTCCTCTCCTCTCCTCTCCTCTCCTCTCCTCTCCTCTCCTCTCCTCTCCTCTCCTCTCCTCTCTCCTCTCCTCTCCTCTCCTCTCCTCTCCTCTCCTCTCCCTCTCCTCTCCTCTCCTCTCCTCTCCTCTCCTCTCCTCTCCTCTCCTCTCCTCTCCTCTCCTCTCCTTTTATTTCATTTTTTTTTCTTTTTCAGTAATGAAAGAGAAGTGGAGGGAGGAAAAAGATTATTTTAAGAACAGGTTATTTTACTCTTAAAAGATAATTCATTTATTTTTATTCATTTCAGTTTCACATTCCCAATTATATACCCAAGCCAAAGGACTAGGCCTGCACCCTGGTGTAGAGATCAGAACAGTCCTTTTGCCAAAAATTGTGAAGAATCAGTGGTAACTAGATTTTTTCATTTGTTAAAAGACAACTTGGCCATAAGCCAGATAAGATAAGGTGTGAGAAGGGGAAGGGGAAGGGGAAGGGGAGGGAAGGGGAAGGGGAAGGGGAAGGGGGAGGGGAAGGGGAAGGGGAAGGGGAAGGGGAAGGGGAAGGGGAAGAGAAGGATGAATGAATTTGCTTATATCATTTAGCCAGCTGGAGACAAACACTGTATAGAAGAAGGAGAGACCTTTAATTACTGTTGATAGCTTTTATGCAGACTATCTCTCCACAAAAGCTTTGACAGATTTGCTCTCTGCTAAGACAGGCCATCAGAGAATTAATTTGTACGTGTTTAACATTTACATACTTCATGAAAACTACAGACCGAGGAAATTGGAAAATATGTTTCAAAGCTTCAAATAATTTCTTTCCCTAGCAACTGCTTAGAAAAAATGAGACCTTTGACTTTGTTTCAGAAATTGTTTATGCTTCTAATGGTAATTACATCAGCATTTGATGAAGATTCCCTATTATGTAAAGGACAAATGTAAAACATAAGAAGCATCAGAACAAGCGTGGAAAAATCACAAGCAGTTCAATCCGCAAATGAGATTTACAAGGTTTGTGGCACATTCTGTGATTATGCCTAGATTAAAAATAATCCAGAACTGTATTTTCATATCATGGTGGTATATCATCTGCAAAATAGCCTAAATGGCATGCAGGGAATGATGGACTGAATTCAGCCCATAGGAACATTCACCTGGCCCACACCCTCTCCTGCTTACCATTTGGACAAAGCATCCTCATATGTGCACAGATCCAGTCCCTGATAATGCTCATCATTGTATCCCTCTTTCTCATGTATGGTACAAAATTCTGTGTATTCACTGAGGACATATTATGTACATTTCTTCTTAACCCCATCTTTCTTTCCTGTCTTGTAAGATTTTCCAGCTAGTAAAATTTTTATATGTAATGTAATCTGTTTTTTTCATATATAGTCATAATGAATAACAAGATAACATACAATCAAAGAATAATGCACATTGAAAGGGATATCTGAAGGTTTTCTTGCCCAAACCCTTATTCAAAGCTAGGACAAGTGTGAAATTTCAGGAAATTGCTCAGAGCAGCATCCAGTTGAGTTCTGAATGCCTGCAGGGGTGAAGATGACCCACATATCTTCAGGCTTCCTCTTACAGTGTTTGATAACCTTCACAGCACATAAACTTTCCTTATGCAAAGTCTAAATTTTGTTTGCTTCTACTCAGGTCCGGTGTCCCTTGTCCTTTTGCTTTGTAACTTCAAGAGCAGCCTGGCTCTGGCTTCTCTGTACCTTCCATTCAGCTAGTGGAAGGTTGCAATGGAGTCTTCCCTGAACCCCTTTTCTCCAGGCTGAACAACTTTTCTCAGTGTTTCCTCATGCATCATGTGCTCCAGTGTTCCACCTTCTGGATGGATCTTCCCTGAAGTACCTCCCTGTGTGTGTCCTTGTCTCTCCTGCACTGGGGAACGCCGACATGGACCCAGAACTCCAGATGAACCCCAGCAGTGCTGACCAGAAGGGAAGGATGCCCTCCCTCAGCTGTCAGGCACTGGTTACTCTTACACTACTCTTCATGAGGTTCCTGTCAGCCCATTTCTCCAGCTTGATGAGGTTCCTCTGAGTTGCAGCCCTGCCCTGCACTTTACTGACAGTTAAATTCACATGGATTTTATTTGTAAAGTAAATTACCAAGGGTTCATTTAAACACTCATTGGCCCCAGATCACTCCCTGAGAAATACCATCAGCACCCACCTTCCACTTGGATTTTGTGCCACTGACATCTGCCCTTCAAGCCCAGTGTTTCATCTTGTCTATTCTCAAGTATCACCACTATAACTTTTCCTGCCCCTTACTGTTAATTCTTTTTATTAATAAAAAAGGCAAAAATTAAGAAGAAACACAATTGTGCCATTCACTTCCTAGGAGTGAAAATCCCAACTCCCCTCATTCAACTTTCCTAGTCATACCTCTCTGTTTTTCAGAAAATATTAAAAATAATGATTTCACATTCTAACATCTAGGAAAACCAAAGAGGCAACAGATAATTTTTATCTTAAAGTTAGTTCTTTAAAAATCCTTAAAAGGGTTATCTGAGTTCATGACACCTGGATGGAAGTTGCAGAAATTTTCTGAGCACTTCTGCTCCCTTTTTTCTCTTTTTAAGGAAATTGGCAAAGCAAAAATGTCCAGACCTGTACTTCCTTTTTTCAGAGGCTAGTTCTCAAAAAGCCCTCTTGAACTAATATGTAAATGTGTATTGCTGCATAAATTAAGGATTAGAAAAATGAGGCCAAACTCATTCAGTTTACTTTTTCCAGCCAGCCTTGTATAAATGAGGTGGCAATCTAGAAGAAGTTGGTCTTTTCATTTAAACTGGGACTGTTCCAGAAGACCATGTACGAATAGAAATATTTATTGAAGATGAAATGTTCCAGACTTAAATAGGGGTAGGAACAGTAAATTCCTGAATAGAAAACTGTATTTAATTTTATAATATTTGCTTTTTAAGATACTTTTTTTCTTAAATCATAAATATTTTAATCTATTTCAAAAACCAGAAATTATGTTGCTTTGGTATTTTTAAAAATTTACTTCAGGCATTTATTAATCATCTATTAGATAATTAAGAAGTATTTTTTCTAATTCTGCATTAAAAAGTTGCATATCTTTTTCTCAGAGAGTAGTCTGGCATATGGGCACTTGTTCATTTTTGTGAGTCAATTGACATTCAGAACTGACTTAACATAAAATATATGTCTTTATTTTGGCTCTCAGCTACTTTCCTAGTTCATCTTAGTCCCAGTCCAAAAGCTAACAGCAGACTTCCTTTCATATAGGTATGCCTCATAGCAAAATTCAGTAAAAAATTTGCTTTCCTATGGAAAGAAAGTTTGAGGTAAGGAGAAGATGTGGAAAGAGTCTTAGAGACATATTCAAAAAGACATTTTTGCTTCGAGTTGAAATCTTTGTCACAAGGAAACCTCGCTGTCAAAAAAAACCCCAAAACAGTTTGCCAAAGAATTTCTGACTAGGTAGTATTTCAGTATCATCAATAAGCATCACAAACCTGAAGCAGCAGTGGCAATAGTACATCATTAATTGCATTTCATTTTCCTTCATTCCTGCAGTCCCTTAACTCATGCCAATGAACAGGAAAAGCAACCCAGCCACCACCTCTCTCCAAACCAGGGTAGGCAAGGTCTGAGATTTATCTTCCTAGCTGGTTTTTGCACGAGGGAACACCTCAAGGTACGCACTCTGCAGAGGGGGTTTGCAAACTGAGTCTCAATAAGTGAGCAAACACCCCACTCTAGCACTGGTGGTCCGCCAGGTCTGATCCCAGACCTCCTGAACTCTGGCATTCTCTCTAAAGATGCTGTGACTGCTGGGGAGGTGCCAGTGGGATTGACAGCAGAGTGGGGCTCACATGATCTCCTGCATGGCTGTCTCCATGGCCACTGCCAACACTGATGGACATTTCCACTGACCCAATGGGGCATTTTTATTTCCTTATTCTGGCAGGATGACCCCCAACTTTACACGCACAAGTGATTATGGACTTGGCTCAAAAACCTTTTATATTCCATATCAGACCTGCTCCATTTGCTTTCTCTTCCACGCCAAGGTCCCATGCAAGATGTTCTCTCTCTCTGTTGCAGCTTTATCTCTGAAGAGAGTGCCCTCTCAGGTGTCTGAGAATTCTGTGTGGATTGAAACACAGAACAAAGACGGAGAAGTGAGTCTTGAGAGCTCCAAATATTATTTCTGACTTTGTTCACCCACTCAGGGAGTCAGATCTTGACCTTTTACATGGGTTATGCCCTGCCTACCCCAGCACACACACAGTCCACAAACCCCTCAGCAGTCCTTGTCCAGGGCTGTTGAAGCAACAGCAGGTTCTTTAGCACAGCTTGGGGGGTACAGAGTTATAGATGGAACCTAGGTTTCCCCTGGGCCCTTCTCAGCCAAAAGCACAAAAAGGATGAACCATAGCAAATGGTGAGAAGTCTTGACTCCATGCTACCCCTAATGGGCCAGTCCCAGGACAGTTTCCATGACAACTGATAAGCTGGATCTATGTAACCTGAGCTATGATACTTACATTGCCATAATAAGCAGCCCTAGCTTTGTCTTTGTGTAGGACACCGTGAGGATCTGCTTTCCCATGAGGGTCAGCCTCCAGCTCCCTTTTCTGGCCTGAAATTCATGGTGCAAAATCTTCACACAGCATCCTGAGCTACTGCCTTCACACAGGGCATCCTGAGTTGCTGCTGATCAGGGATCACCACAGGAGTTTGCAGATCCACTCCCTGGTGGTGGCAATCCCTTGCTGTGTGCTGGGCCCTTCTCACATGCAGGGAATGGAGTGAATTTATCCTTTTCTCCCTCATATACCACCTCCTCAGGAGAAGATCCCCAAAGCTAGCTTCCATCACTTTTCCCCTGCTCTTCTATGCTGAGCAATAGAAAAGTGTCCTTACTGTCCATACTGCAATCAAAACCAGCTTTCTTCCTCTTTGGGAAGTAAAGATCTCAGGTGAAATCCCCAAGATTATGCCTGGCGATCTACTATATAATCTGATTTTATTGATTTAGAACATTACTTTGTAGTGCTTGTCAGC
This sequence comes from Zonotrichia leucophrys gambelii, assembly GCF_028769735.1. Lineage (NCBI taxonomy): Eukaryota > Metazoa > Chordata > Aves > Passeriformes > Passerellidae > Zonotrichia > Zonotrichia leucophrys. The sequence continues at coordinate 14,850,646 of NC_088172.1, read as the reverse complement.
AGTACAAAGTAATGCTGTAAATCAATACATGCTTCCCCCAAGTTATAGTCAGACTCTGACAGATTTTTTTTTTTCCTGAGATAGTTGTTAATTCTGGAATATCTTTACAAGGTTTGAAAGCCCACCTGTCATTTCATAAAGCAACACAGTGCAAAATGTGTCCCAAATATCTCCCCTGGCAGCAGATGGGAAGAATAGTCCTTGGAATTTGTATGAATTGCAGTTTAAGGAGATAATGAATTTAAACAGTACAGACCCACAGACATTAACAAGATTTACTAGATACAGAGCACTTACAGTGGTGTGTATAAGCTGTATGTTATGTTTTTATAAACCAAAAGTTGGCAGACTCTGCTAGCTAGCCCTCAGTAATAATGATCCTGACTTCTGTATAGAGCTTCTCATTATTTTTAGCAAACCACACTCCTGCCTTTTAATCAGTCCTGTGGAAGTTGCAGGGGTTGTGGGTCACCATGAGATGGGTACTGAGGGAGTGATAACAAATTAGGAAAAAAAAGAAAGAAAATTGTCTGAAATTCGTGGCTATGAAATTAACAGTAACACAGAAAGCAATGGGAAATGGCCTTCTGCACATTTATTGATATCTTGAAGCTGCAGCAAAAAAAAAGTCATTAACTTATATATTGCACTAATTAGCAATTTCCAGTCTCTATAGAGTGATTATCTTCCAACATAGGCTTAGAACTCCCCTGCTCCTGCACTGGAAAGCACAGTGCCCTGCCAAGTTTGCACACAGTTCCCTCACTGTAAAAGTGAAGGAACTCCAGATTCTCTGTAGTGCAACTGGCATCTCCTTCTGAATCATTTTGTAAGTTCCACAGCTGAGCATATCAGGTTAACCCTGCACTTCTGAAAGCCACTATGTGTGCTCCCTTTCTCCTGCAGCATGCCAGACAGTGGTGTATCTGTGCTCACCCGCGGTGTGGGTAGCAGGGGGGCTGTCTCCAAGTTGTGGCTGCCTGGCTGTGTGCTCTGATTCTCTCTCTTCACACGAAAAGAGATGGTTCATTGAGGCTCTGCACCTTCAGTGCCAGGTAATGCACAGAAGAAAGAAAACAAATTTAATGTGTATGGGGGGGTGTCCTCATCATCCTGAAAATCATCTTAACCTTGCATTCATTCTAATCTAAAAAAAATTCTTTCTTATGCAGCAGCTTACTATTGTTGCTAGTTGCTTTACTGATATACAAAAAATTGCTGCAGGTAAAGCCCCAGTTCCACTGCACTTATATTTGAAACTAGAATATCTTTTACCTCTGTCACATGCAAAAAAAACTGTTCAGTAGTTTAAAGTTAAGAGAACTCCTTTTTATTTTACCTTTTGCTTAATATGTTTTTAAAAGCAAAAATAGAGTTAGGCCAATCTCATGTAGTAGAAAATTTAATCTTTTTCCGTCTGAGATTAACAGGGCTAGCCAGTAGCTGATATTATCTGGCATTATCTCATAGAATTAAAAATTTCTTTTGCAAATTGAACTCCCTTCTAACAGCCAAGTGTTTTTTCATCTCTGTTGAGGATCTTTGTTGTTATTTTTGTATTTACTGTTAGCTTTGGTAGATAAGCTACTAATATACATCTGTGCAATTTTCTTGCAAAGCCTCTGAATGGCTTTCATGGCAATTTCTGCCATCAGGGACCACTGTTTATCAAAACCTTGTTAGATAGTTATCTGACAGGTTTAAAACTCCAGACTTTGACACAGCAGAGGCAGCTCTTGTACTGATTTCTCAGCACGATTTCTCAGCACATCCTTCACAAGAAGCTGTGTCTCACCAAGCAAAGTGAGTCCTAAACTTAGAAGAAGGTATGGTGCAGACGGAGCAAAGAAAATAATGAAAAAATGGTTTTATTTTGTTTTACTTTTATTTTATCTGAAGCCCACTATAGTTATAATGATAAGACTTCAGTCTTATCTTAAAGGAAGTAAAACTTTTTCAGAGAAGAGCAGGAACTAAAGGAGTAAGCCAAAAAATACAAGTTTACATGAGTTCTTAAAGAACAGTAATGCTCCAGCCTAGGTAAAGGAAGACAGTGGAGCAGAGACAGGGAAATAGATGGGAGAATCTGCTCTGAGAAGTCATTGAAGGCCTAGGAGCACATGCATCAAAGTAAACTCTTTGGCTGCCTCTTCCCCCTCCCCTCAGCCTCCCTCCTAGTCTGGTGCCTTAAGGCAAATGACAGTCATGGGTGCCAGCAGCAAGAAGCGAGAGCAGCAGATTCCATGTTGTTCCAGCACTGAGAAAGTCAGTGCAACTGAATGCTCAGGTTGCTGACATATGTTGTGGAGACACATTTCCGCAGTGTGCAGACTGAGATGCATAATCTGAACCAGGTTATGAGCCAAACATCTTCAGTGTTTATTGAAAACATCCCTGGTGTTTAAAATCTTGTGGTCTTCTGAAATCCAGCCCTGCAGTTATTTCTCCTTTTCGGAGAGAACCAGACACTCAGATACTTCAGGAACACGTGGGTCCCTTTTTTCCCCTCCCTCCTAGCAGGAGAGACACTTTAGCCTGCTTTTCCTGGTTCCCGTCCTGGGATGAATCACAGCAGACAAACAGCAGAGAGGGAGCTCAGAGGCCCTTACAGGAGCAGAAGAGGAGCAGTCTGTCGCTCTGGGCAGCGTTCACTGTGCAGAGACAGGGAGAGGGGAGGAGAGTGATTTATGTGGGTCCCTTTATAAGGGAGTCTGGCGTTCAGATACAGTGTGGGATTTTTCTCTGAAAAACAAACAAATGCGAGTTATACTTCCCTGTCTGGAAAAACTCAGTCCTTTAGCCAGTCCCTCTCCTCTTTACTCATTCTTTTAACTCTCACTCATGCTAAGCTACTTTGGAAGTATTTTTGGAGATATTCGGACTTGGAACGCTGTGTTCCTCCTAGCTGTTTTCAAACCTTCTTGCCTGATGTTCCTTTCCACAGCACTGGTCTTTAGGCCAGCCAGAAATAAGGATATTGCTGAGCACAAAAAAGGCCTTGTGTATCCTTCCCAATAACTGCTTTAAAGACTGTAACATATCTGCTAAGGGATTTCAGAGTAATTTAAAAATGTCAAAGGACATTTGAAGGCAGTGTCTGGTGACATTATGCACGACAACACTTCCCTGCAAAGGTGGGAAGTGAGAAGAAATAAAAGCTAGATGGGATTATTTGTTGGAATGTATCAAGACTTGGCTCTGTGTGAAGGGGTGCTGTAACATCTCACCTCCTGTAAAACTGCCCCTTGTGCCAGTCTGCATGTGTGCATACGAGTAAAAGGGGGAGCAAGTGAGAATATGCTTGTGGAGGTATATAGAGCTGTTCCCATCTATGAGATGCTGGTTTTCTGGAGATGATCCCTTGAAAATTCAGAAGTCTTGCAAATAGAAGAGAGAAATGCTTTTGTGTAGAAGGAGAGGACTGCTCAAATTCTACAATTCCAGCTATCCATGTTCAGTTCTGTCATATTTTAATGTCAGATATTTCATTTGTTCATTGTTTTCTGTCAACCATCATCCAGGCACTCTATTGCTCTGCCTGTGACCATGTAATGTATTGAAGACTAGATAAGAAATAGGAAATATCTTTGTGTGAATAACTTACAAGCTATTGTGTAAGGTAGTTTTTCACAGCATTGTTTCACATGTAAGCTGGATTCCTGCCACGTGCGCCAAGAGGACATGTCAGCCCTCTTCCAAAGTTTTCTTGAAGTTTATGTTCTGGCAAGCATTTTTCCTAGCTGCTATCCTGGGTGTTGCTACAACTGTTGCGTTTCCCCCCTGCTGATGGGATCATACAGAGGGACAAAGGGGACAAAGGGACCCCCTGAAATAAAGCATAAAGTTATTTTCTCAAGTAAAACTTTATTACTATTTCTCTTTTCTCTGTTGCTATGTACCATCATATTAGTCATACTGGTTAAATGTACATCATCACACTTCTGATTTCTGTAAAACACATTAGACTTTTCATGGAAGGGACTGGAACCCTTAGAATTTTCGTCACTCACTTGCCCATAACAATTTTTGATGTAGATAAAATACATAAAATGTGTATACACACACACAGAGACACACACAAATGTAAAAAATATGTCATGGTTATTTATTTTATCAAGACCTGTTGGAGTATATTGAGAACAAAGATATGCATTAGACTCCATTTATTTTAAGTTTAAAACTGTGTGCTATAAGCAATCAGTTAAAAGAAATTCAAGCCATACTGTTTCCAGGAGCCTTCTCTGCCTTAAAAGTCTGAACAGATCTCACATTAAGCAAGCAGTGAGTAGAGCACAGGTTCCCTAATTAAACACAGAACACCCATTATTATGGATATGCCAAACTGATAATTATTCTCTCTTCCTTTCAGGCAGCCAGGTATTAATCTTGGTTTCAATAATTTGGAAGGGAGACTGGGTTTACCCTGAATGTCTCCTATGATAATTCCACGATAATTTCATGGAATGCAAGTGAATGTGCAGTCACTCATAGCGTGACATTGTCTGTGGTGTGCATTACAAAGAATGATTTATTTTCTCTAGCAAATCTTGTGGAAAATATTCTTTACTGCTTTTTGGGAGGGGTTTTAATCATAATGGAAAAAAAGCTCAGAGAAAAATATTCTATGAAAGGTGATTTAGGCTGATAGGGGAAAACATTAAGGCTTTAGCACATTTTTCTCTGGTTTGTCCCCAAGTAGAGTAAAGGTGGACCTAACAGGAATTTACTTAGCATTTTCCCTTAAAATAACCCAGTGACAGATGCCTGTATCACTGTGCAGAGCACTTAAAGTCTGACTTCCAGAAAGATTTATGTCATTCAGCATGCTAATAGGTTCCCTCAAAGCTGCTTTTCCACTACTTCTCTAACAGACTGGTTCAAAGAAAGATACTCATGTCTCTAGAACACAGAGAAAACACATATTGCTGCCAGAAGAGTTATTTTATTTTCTACGATCAGCACAAGGATGGTGCATGTATTTTTGGAAATGGCAAGGCTGAGGGGCAGTACTAAGTTTGAGTTTCTACCTATACCCTTATAGAAAACAGCAAAAACTAAAAGAATAAAATAAAATTTAAAAAATAAAATAAAATAAAATAAAATCTATAAAATGTAAAATAAAATAAAATAAAGTCACAATGGCAACTACACTTAGTTCACTTAGTTTTCATCAAACAATTTCTTGGTAGTTTTTAAATTTTAGCTACATTAATGCTGTTTTTATCACCCTGTGCTTTTCCACTTCTTACCTTTCTTCTTTTCCACAGGCTGGTTTCCTGAGTCAGACAAGACTGCACGTGAACAGTGGCAGCCGCTTGGGAATGCCTTTGTCATTCATCAGAGACTGTTTGAACTTCTGCCAGTGTCTTTGATGGGGCCTCATTCAGAAGCCATCAGGATCAATGGAAAAGCTCCAGTTAACAAGGCCTTGATGCCAGTCCAAATCTGATACCAAAGGTTCCTCAAGAAGGATCTGCTTATGGTAACACTGAGTATGGTACTTGATAGTTCTTGTGCACGGGCACAGTTTTCATGGAGAAGAAAATGTATTTGCTACCATTCCACTACAGAGAGTCTTGCATGTGTCCTTGGGTTTTTGGCAGATGTTGAAAGCTGATCAGAAGCAGATGATGCGAGAGCAACAATATGTCCCTGAGCAACAGCAAAGCAGCAGGTGCAGGAGGAGTGGATGCCAGATTCCCATCAGCAGAAGGAGCTGCGTGGAGGACTCTCTGGGACTGCATGTAAGGTGCACGCTCCACTTTTCCTCTGGCACTGGGGAATATTAATGTCTTCATCAGGCCAAGCAGATGATTTGCAAATTTAGCTTTCAGTTATGTAATTATTCGTATCATAAATACTTAGGGAATATAGTGCAAGAAAATTTCTCATGCAAAACAACCTGGGTCTTTAAAAACCATTTTAAAATAGAAAATCCATAAAAAAATTATGAAGGAAATTAGAAACCTTAAGTGCCCCAAAATCTTCCATACTCATCCAAGAACATGAAAACTTTCCACTTAATTATTTTTTTAATAAAAAACATTAGTTTCAAAAAGTACTGTATAAATTTAATTTGAAATGCTTTGACGAGACCAGTTCTGAGACACTCTTAAAAAAAATTAAGAAAAGCAATACTTCAGTGACTGGAAGCTTTTTTCTGCTGTTCAGTCCTGGCATTCTGCTTTGCTTTGAATGGACTAAATAAAAGTATGTATGTTATGATCAAAATTGAGCAATTCTGGATAGAAGTTGTCCATTTTCTCCATTGTCATATTATGGTCTCACTGGAACTGGACAAAAAGTCTGGTTGATGAAATACATATGCATACATATGCATTTTACCTCAACACAAAACCAAGATTTTTCCAAAACAAAAAACATCACACTCTCAACATTAGAGCCATTAAAACACAGCAAGTACGCAGGAGTATAAACTTTCTTGCACTGTGCCAAGTCTGTTTCTAAACTTCTGCTGTGCCATACGTTTTCATGCTAGTGACCTGAAACTCATCTTCAGGAATAGAGATGTTTCCTCTTTCTTCCTACCTTTAGTGGAAATGTTCTTATTAAAATCTACAAGAAGATTAGGGCTTCATATTTTTTTCTCTTAAGGAAACTTTTTTCAGAGATCTACAATTCTCATCCTGAGTCATATAATGGCATTTAATGAACCAGTTAGAAATCTAAACAACTAGATTTTTTTTAAAAAATACTATTTTCTGCTTTTTCAAGTAGGATTGAAATCTCACAGGACAATACAAACAAAGCACCTCCAATGGACTAAGTCTTTTACCATTTAGTCATGTTTAAAGTACTCACAGCATGACCAGGATTTTGTGAATTTTGTGTTTTGGAACAACTTGCTTTGTTAGTAATGTAATCTAATGCAGAAGATGTAGAGCAAGTCTTAACAAGATAAGGAATTCACTTTGAGACGACCAGCAAAAAACTTAGTTTCTAAGTATTTCACAGCACTGCACTGACAGATTTCTCAGTTATAGCTGATGTCAGAAAACACTCTATAGATAACCTTGAATTTTAATCAGAAGTACTTGAAGAGATTGGAGTGGGAATTCATGGACTGACATCCTTAGCTACCCCAAATTGTTTGATAAATAACATGTGGATATAGCAAATGTTTGAAATGGGGATTTAAATTAACCCACTGAACTCATAAACCACTTGTATGACTTCCTCCATACCACCTCTGCCTATGCCCTGTGCTCCTAAACAACACAGAGACTATAAAACTAAAACTCATCCTCTAATCCTCATACACATATCACATATCACTTCTATGACTGGAAGTGCCACACTCACATTACATTTAGTCTTGGTAGAAAGAACTCCAAGAACTTTGCAGCTCTCTAAGGGAATTGCCCTTGCAGTAGAAAATTAACAACCAGTCATTCCAGACAAACTACAGGGATTTCTTGGAGCAAAGGAGAATTAGACTTTTCAGGAGCTGAAATATCTCAGTATTTGTTAGGAAATCCTAGAATACCTATCTAGAAAAGTGTTCCAGTTACACACCTGTACAAAACAGGCTGGGGAGAAAAAACAATCCACAAGGCAGCCCTCCACCCAACAGGTAAAGGGGAAAAATTTAGTTTGGATATCCAAATTTCTTCATGGGGTTTTTGAAACTCTTCTGTTTTAGACTGGCAAAAAGTCCATGCTAGAACTTAAGCATGAAGGGTGGTATAGGACACTAAGAAAATCAAGATGAAAAATCTAATGAATCATAAAATGCTGTAGTTTTGAAGGAACAGATTATAAACTCATATCCTAAAAAACATGTTCTTCTTTTCCCCCATTTGAATCAGGTTAACATAATTTTTCAATAGTATCTTTAATTCAGAAATTGCTAACAATCACAATACTTAATTTTATGTGTAAGTTCATTGAGTTGTCCTAAATAAATTATGCTTTTTCAACATAATTACAGATTTATTTATCCAAATTAAAATGAAATATGTTTCAAATTAACTTTGTGACAGCTGGCAATGGGTCCATTGGAACCAGATGCCATCTGGGGATAAACAGAGAACATCATTTTCCAGCCATTCCTCTGTCCCCCTTGGATCTACTAGAGCATGAGAGACTGCACAAACAGGAATAGGAATTGGTTGTGCTAATTCTGGTCTCCCACCATGCCTCCACAGGAAATCCTCAGAGACGATGTGCAACACATAATTACTTCCTTTTATAGAGAGTAGAGCAAAGCAGAGAATTTGTCTTGAAATCCTTTGGGAAATTGGAGCTGAGGATAAAAAGTTGGACATGACGGAAGTAAAATAAAATATCTGGGGCTTTTTGCAATATCAAATGTTTACAGCTGCTGTTTAAGCTGATCCAGCTAGTTTTCTTGTGAGACTTCTTTCTACCTTCAGAGACTCCAGCTAGACAAATTGAATCTCTCACAGTCCTGGGAAAGGATTTCATAGCTTCCTATGGCTTGTGGTGTAGCTGCTCAGTTCAGCTGGTGTCATGGATGAGTGGAATGCCCATCACTCTAAAGAGAGAAGCAGTAACAGGTTTTATTCAAGTGAAATAGTAATTTAAGAGAGTTCAATAAATTTGATGGAATGTAACACATTTTAGAATGATCCACAGAGAGCCTGAAGGCACAAGGGGTAGGAAGACCCTCTCCTTGATTCATGAGGTCCAGAGAGGACACGCTTCATCCCAAAACTCTAGATGGAGCCTAGGTGTGGCTAGATCCAATCTTAATCTCTAATTTAGACAACGGTTTATGCCTAATGAATTTGCTATACAATGTTGGTAATAACATTGTGTAGTTACATGGGTTAATAATGGTTTTTCAGTATTAATTCAGTGTGTTATCAATCACTGAGGATCTGTCACAAGTAAGGGGTATCTCCACCTTGAGCAAGGAAGGATCTCAGTCTCAGGTAAGGAATATTCCAGCCTGCAGGTTCATAACAGGGTATGAGTTCTCTGTTGCTTCTTAGTGATCCTGAACCAAAGTACAGCCTGGAGTCGAGTGTATCCATCACAGATAGCTTCTGGGTAACTGAAATAATTTTGTAGATTCTCAGATACTATGAGAGGTTTTCCATGATATAGATGGAGGCTAGGAACCTTGCTGTCAGATGTTTTTGTTTGTGTTTTTTTTAAATAACCCTGCAGATGTACAAAAGGATATTTTTACCATCCTGCTGTGGTCCCCTGCCCTTCAGCTTCAGAAATGACAAAGCCAAGTATAATTTCTTTTTCTTTCCAGTTTGGTTTTCTGGAGGTCTTTTTCCCTTCTTTTGTTGGTCTAATTACAGTATGCAGTTGTCTTCTGTCAGCAGGAAACTTATGAGAAAAGGTTTGTGAATTTATATGCTGAAGCTCTGTACTCTCTTGCAATCCCAGCAAGAGCTGGTTTCTAATCCTTTAAATATCAGGATTTCATTAAAGTTTTCTTTCCCTCTGCTAATTCTCAGTATGATTCACAACTGAATTGAGCATTAGGCTGTTTAAACAGTAAGACATTTACACAGAGGAACTCCAGCTGTAGTGTAAATACTATTTAACAAGATTTTTTTTTTAAAGACATAGTCCTGGAAAAGTCATTATAGCTATTTGTTTGCCAGAAACTATAGGAATAAGAGAAAAATCCTTTGTGTGTCATTTATTATTGTCACTTTATAGGTCAGGGAATTATAAACAGCTCTAAGTATTTTGCAATAGCAACTTTTTACTCAAAGCTCCTTTTTTTTTAAATGCAGTGTCTGGTTTTCAGTTGTTACCAGTGCATTCTTTTAGTCACTTCAGCTGAGTTGCCCAAGATTTTTTACAATTATGGATGCCAAGAAGATTTTATAGCCACATGTAATGCTACCAGTTTTGCTTACTGTGTATATAAAACTTGTACTGGCATTGTGACTGTCAGTCAGAAAATAACTTTAAAAGTATGACTGCTAGATAGTTTACTTAATCTAATAGCTTCCAATCCACATAAAGTTAGTTAAGAGTTCCTGTATAACCTTTTGTGACAAACTTGCACAAAACTCACATAAATCCCATAAATATATACACTACTTATCATCAACTTGAATTCCTTCTGCTGACATATAATCCATAGTAAATTTGGTATAATCTATTGATAGACTCCATATGAGTCTATGAGATTTTTTTACATAGGGTTGGATATTCTGAAACTTCCTAAAACACAAATGGGAAGCTGTTTTGACTGTCCAGTGGTTTTAAGGTTAATATTGTCCTGTAATCTTTCCCATTTCATAACAAGGGATTCCAAAGGCCAACTAAACTCTGACAAAACTAAAATGCAACATGAGCTGCTTAATGTATTTCTGAGATAATGCATCCAATGCATTTTAACAGACTTAAAAAAACATTTAATGCTCTCACTTCCACATAAATTCCCAGTGAAAGACCAGACTTTAAAAGTGTATTAAAATTTCAGTGGGAGTACTTAGATGGTGAGATACATTCTTTCTGGTTTTGCAGGGTTGTGCTCAGTCCTTGTGTTTTTCAAAAGAAAATAAAATCTTCTCATTTACATAACATGAAAATAGAGCCAAGAGACAAATATCCTGTGTTCAAAATATGGTGGTAAAAAAAGAAAAAATAATGCAGCTGTACTGGTGCGACAGAAAATGATGTGCAAAAATATTTTCATCAAAGCAGTACAAACTTTTCATCAAATAAAAATTAATAAGCCAAGAAAATATATAAAATCACTATTCATTTTCTTTTCCTCACAATTTTTCTCTCAGAAGACAGGAATAACAATTAACAAGGAAGGCCAAAACAGATAAAGAAGTAACTAAGGACAAAAGCCTAAGAAAAGCAGCTGCTGTGAAGTAATCATGATCATCAAAAATGATTTTACCATAATTTTCTAATATTTCCCAGCTTAGGACAAAACTAAGATAAGGTACATGAGTTAAAACCTGCAGTGGAAAATTATACAATTTAGGAAATCAGAGGGTTCTTAGGAAAAGAGGAAGGCTATTGACAGACATTTTTAAAAAACTCAAAATCCTCCTGAATATATGCAGTTTTCCAAGCATGATATCTTTACAGATCTGTGTAATGATAGCATTATAATCTGAGGTTAAATCAGAACAAAGTCTTCTTTGTTTGTGTCATGTGTGCTTCCCCTTCAGAATATTAAATTACCTGGGCCAGTAGCTCAGTATGTGAGCCAGACAGACCCAGGGAGATTAGATATAAATTCCACCCCAGATATTAAAGTTTGGCTCCAGCTCAGCAAAAGAAGATTCATTCCTTGTGTATCTACAGTGAACAGATAGTTGCAAGTTCTTTTACAAAATAAGAATACTTTTGACCTAAGCATCTGTCCTATTTCAAAGAATTCCATGTAGTGAACCTCACATTGTCATTAAAATATAAGTTTAAAAACCAGGTTTTACAAGAATATATTTTGTTGGGGGTTATTTTCTACTGTAATTTCCTTCTTGCTTCTCCCATTATGTATTTTTAGCCCTTTTTTTACTCTTTTTTTGCTCCTTCAATTCCTTGTTCCCACCTCAGAAGAGCAGCCAGCTCCTGAGCAGCCAGTAAGTTTACTCACACAGATATTAACAAGGTTAGTGCATCATCCCTCTTGGTGATACTATGTGGGGGAACTAAAAACATGAAGTTGCCAAAAGAAATTCATTAAAGAGTCCATTGTTTAAGGTTGACTGTAGAATTACAATGCAAACCCAACCCACATCCATTGCTCTCCAGCCAAATGCTGAGAAATAATAAACTACCAATGACAGCTATTTCCCACAAGGCTGCCTGCCCTAGCAACAAGGTGTCCTTGGGCAAACCTTCCTTTGGCTGATCCTGCTTTATCTGTGACAGATCAGAGAGGTGGAAACCACTCCCCACAGCAACCAACCTTGCACCCCACTCTGTATGAAGGGGCTGCTCAGCAGCAGTGAACCACAAGAAGGGCATGGAATACATACAGGGGATGCTCAGCCTCTGCTCCACACGTGCCTTTGGTGTGTTTTCTGATACCAACACCTTGTTTCTGTATGTAATCTGCAATGGTAAATGCAATTAATTCTCAAAAAAAACCCCTGAGTATATGATATGTTGCAAATCTGGACAAAATCTGATATATATATATATAGCTGTTGCATGTAAGAAATAGATGTATTTACCTATTATTAATGTAATTCATTAATCATAAGGAGCATAAAAAGCAGGATGACTACAGTTCTTAAAAGCATTATTATTAAAAAAATTCAGTTTCATACACATTTTTCACTTTCTTATATATGTTATTGCTTTGCTTTAAAAAAGTTTGGATGTTTTACATTCATTCAGCTTCCTTACCTCTCTCCTTAGCATTATTTTACTTTTTTCAATAGTTTATGTATCAAATGTGTTTATGTCAAAAGCCTACTTCTGCCTCTTTCCATACTTTCAGTTACTGGCAGTATTCGACCTACTCTCTTTCTTGTACATCATTGCTAATATTAAGACTTCTCCCCGTTAAGTTGTGATTGCATTAACATGATGCCAGTGTTTCACAGCTCGCAGTGATGCCTGCTCCTTTATGGAAGTCTAGTCTCTAAAACCAGTTATCCACTTGTCAGGATATGAAAGCACAAATATCACCTCTGGCAATGCATAAACTGGAAGGAAACCTATCCCAAGTCTTATTTACACGGCAGCTGTTTACTGTGCACTTACAAGGTAAGGATACAACTAGTTAAAAATTTTACAGAGCCCCTGTGGAATGTGGGTCACATTCCTTTGCAAGTAAATTTGCTAAACTGTTGACATTTTTTTTTTTGTCCATTACTACAAGTTTGTTTTAGCTGTAAAGCTGCTTTCAGTTCCACATAGGGAAGGTCAAAAGTACCAAACTTTCTGACTGTAAACAAGAAATTTGAAATGTTATGGGCCTAAACAGTGAATCACAAACCCAAAACAGAAGACACTAAAATCAGTCTGGGCTTACCTGTGCAGGGACCAGGCTTCAATAACCCCAGGCCATGAAACATATTCTGTGCTTGAGGAAGGTAAAAGGACCACAGCTTCCCTGACAACCTGACCTTGCCTCCTAATCCCAGCTTTAAAGGTCCATATGATTCTCACCACTTCATCAAAACAGTTATTAGGACATAAATACAAGGCACAAGGTTCTTTGCAGCACCTCTGAACACCTTCCAGGTTATCTACTTGTTGTTTTCAATTCTTGCCAATAACAGCTGAGGAAAACTGTAAAACTAATCTCCAAAATATGGATTTGGTCAATTGTTTTTAGGAGAGATAGGATAGAAAGTGGACTGAAGAAGAACAAAATAATTGAAAAATATAATGGGAGAATTCCAATTTAGGCACCTAATTCTGTTTTTTTCCTAATGTTCAGAAATCTGTAGAAACCAAAATCTATATCAGGTCAGTTTTGATCATGCAGCATGATTATTGTTATGTGTCTCTGACATTATCTGCATCTTAGAAGAATGTGTTTTGAGTACAGCAGCACATTTTTAATCCTATTATCTATGTGAGAATAATGAGTGAAACCAAAAATAATCTGGCTATAGAATTTCTGGTTTGTTTGCTGGGTGACACAGCAGCACAAGTTTTGTATCACAAAATACCATGCTGAGCACAGACACCACTAAATGAAGACTTGCCCTGGCTGTCAGACTGAAAGAACTGTGATGTGCCAAGGAGTGAGGGGCCCAGTTTAACAGTAAGATAAGAGTAACTTCCTATCCATGCCATTTCTCCAGACACAGGGTAAACTGGAGCACAGCATTAAAAAGCAGTGCTTTAGATTGCTAATCTGATTTTCAGTTTAAATGGACACAATTGGAGGGAACCAAGTGAGCTCTGGGGAGAGAGCTGTAACATCACTTTCTGCTTTGGTGTTTTGTGTCTTGATGGTCCTTAGTCCAGAAGTTCACTTAAGCTTCAGGTATCTCTGAAGAGCTAGAAAAAAATTGCAGCTCTCACTTAATGTTGAGAATCAGGTATTTTGAGAAGGAAAAGATTTTGAATAAGGTTTGATGATAAAAAAAGAGCTTTTAATGCTTATGACTTCATCTGACTATATATAACAAGTGAAACTCAGGAGAGTGAAAACACATCTGTAAGATGGCAAGGATATTTTCTAGAACCATTATGCCTATTTTTTTTTCACAAGAATAAGAAACTTTTCCTATGGTTTCAATTGATTTATTTCTCAGATATTGATCCATGAGATACAAAAACATTCTGGCTGGTGTTAACAGAAGGATACATCCACCCAAGCATAAATAAAAGTTGGCTCTAAATCCCAGATAAATGCTAAATGTGCTTTGAGTCCCTTTATAGTACTATAATGAAATAGGTACCTCTGGATATCAAATCAGATCAATTTATTCTAAAAATAAGTACTTAATAGATGCCTGAATAAACGTCCATTGAAAGTTCCTGCTGATCACTATAAAGGGAGCAACTGCTTTAGATTTTAGGGTCAAATTTTAAAACAACTAAAATTAGCTGGCATAAATCTTACCTTACGTGCTTCCCTTTGTCATTGTATCTTTACAGTTAGCAGAGTATTAAAAAATGATCAGGGGTCCTTTTTCAGTGCCAAAATACAGGACTTTTTGCTGACAGTTGCCAAATTGAATCTAGCTTGATTCTAAGAAATACTGCAGGGCTGCAACGTAGGATCACATGCAAATCATTCTTCCAGGCATAAAGACTAACAAACAGAGAACAGCAGAGGTACTGCTTTTTGCTAATATTTAGGATGACTTGATGCCTTGAGAGGCTGACCTGGAACAGAGACTAAGCAGAGCTAAAGGAATAAAGCAGGTATTTATTAAAGGCCTTAAAGGACACCCCTTGCGCAGTACAAGAGCCTGGCCAGGGCTACACCCAAGCTGAATCCTGAATGGTCACAAAATGGGTGACCTGCCACGAGTCTCACACTTTTATAAGTTTTGGTCCATTTGCATATTGGAGTTAATTGTCCAATTATAACTTCAGGTTATGAAGTACCATCCTCTTTGTTTGCTCTTCTTCAGTCTCCTGTTGTTTATACCTCTAGGCCTTTAGCTTGTAATGGTTGTCCTTGGGCTCAAGCTGGAAAAGGAATTGTTTTGTCTACCTACCCTGTGAAGAGAACCTTAAAACCTTATTTTCCAACAAACATGCCGTCAAGAAGAGTAGCATGATAATTATCTTATTGAAGAAAGACTTAAGAAATCAAAATGAATTTCACAGTTCTTAACTACCTTCATTCTTCTTGCACTTTGAAGGAAGGTTAGTTTTAGTAGTGGTTCTCTCTGTCACCAGAAACAAAGGAGGTCAATACTTAAAAAATGAAGAGAACTACAGTCTGAACAATATTACCACAGAATTTTTTTGGCCGAATTACTTCTATCAACTGTCTGTTCAGCCTAAAGTTTGAATTGGCAGCACTCAGGGGTTCTCAGTGAATTTAGCACAGCTGATTACTTTCACGTCCAGCCATCCACAAATACCTCAACATGTTGAAAGTCACGGAAATTTGCTAAGAACATGAACACCATGGAATTCATAGCTCCCCAGACAGCTGTAACAAAATGCAAGCAGGGGTCCTGACCCTGTGGATGCTCAGTTCATTAGGTTTATACAGGAAAATAAGTAGTTGAAGTATCAGCCCTTTGGCTAAACACTCAAAATTCTAGCAGCTGGTGTGCTGTGACTGACATTCATTAAAGCTGTTTATCACAATTTTCTTCTTTCTACTGCCATTTTCTTTATCTCTGACTATTATTTCTTCCCACAGCTTTAGAAAAGAACTCTTTGAGACCTGAAATTTCAGGTATGCTACCTAAACACAACTACAATGTGCTCAATAACATGATTCTTTAAAAAGCATGGCAGCACAAAACATAAATAATTGTAGGTCATGATGAGTGTGACAAATATCATATTCAAGATTGTGATGAGGATGATAATGGGGACATAAAACATGACATTCCAGCAGAAGCTTCTTTCTCCTAGCATCAACATTTGAGTAAGAGCAGTCTTTTAAAAGTAGATTAAAGAAAAAGGTTAAAATCAGCTACACTCTGTGCTGTTTTATAACATATTCATTCAGCATGTTATTTAATCATGAGTAGGAGTATTGGTCTACTCTTTAAAATGGAAATTTTATGAGGTGCAATAGTTAAAGCAGGGTGGCATTTCTCTGTAAATCTGCCAAGAGAATTGGTTAAATCTTGTCTAAAACATGGAGTAAGGGAGAGAAGTTGTCTGATTTTTCAACTTCATTGGCACATCTGTAACTAATAACAATGGTCCCTAGAATGGTTATGCTGGGCAATCAAGGATCTCCCAAACTACTCCTAGGCATGTCTCAGAAGCCAGCATGTGCCAAGGATCATATCTGAGCGTGACCACCCGCTCTGGATGGAGAGACAATTTAATAGTATAAATTACATCAAGCTGCATTGCTGGCCTCAGGATGCTTGAACTGAAATGTTTAGCTTACCATTATGGCCTGTGTGTCCAGTAATGCTAAGGACTTCAAAGGTATTACATAGCCATATTTTTGTACATATATACACACACACACACAAAAACACACATATATATATGCATCATGTTGCATGATAAAACATTATGTTCTAATATTATTCTATATTTATTGTATTATACAATTATATATAATTCTATTTTTCAGATTTTTTTTATTAATACAGTACACTATAAAATATTGTGTCATATTTGTTAGGGTATAATCACATGAGACCAAAGTGGTGTATTGGGTTTGCATGGCCAAGTTTTGGTAGGGGCAGCTTCTGTGAGAAGCTGCTGGAAGTTTCCTGCATGTCCAGCAGAGCCAGTCCCTGGCAATTCCTAAGGTGGATGTGCCGCTGGTTAAGGCTGGGCCAATTAGAAATGGTGGTAATGCCTCTGTGATAACAGGTTTCAGAAGAAAAATAAAAGTTATTGCACAGTTGTAATTGCAAAAAAAAAAAAGTTGTATTGCACAGTTGTATTGCACCAGGGAAGAGTGGGGTAAAAACATGAAAGAGGAACAAGGTAGAGGAGAAGGAGGGGCAGGAGGTGCCCCAGGCACTGGAACTGGGATTCCCCTGCAGGCCCTGGTGCAGCCCAGGGTGAGGCAGAGGCAGCTGTGCCCCTGCAGCCCAGGGAGGGCCCTGGGGATGGAGAGATCCCTGTGCAGCCCAGGGAGGGCCATGGGGATGCAGAGATCCCCCTGCAGCCCAGGGAGGGCCCCACACCAGAGCAGATGGATGCCTGAGAGGAGGCTGTGACCCCATGGGATGCACATGGAGAGAGAAGCACCCATGGGAGCAGCCTGTCCTGGAAGGACTGCAGCCTGTGGAAGAGTGACCACATTGCAGCAGTTTGGGGAGGACTGCTGCTCATGGGATGGACTCATGTTGCTCCAATGAATTGATGTTGTGAGCACATCAATAAGTCTCCTTTGACACTTATGAGATTTTTGACCTTGTATAAAAAACGTAAAATGTGGTAGAATGTGCAGCATGAATTTGTGAGCACCTAATTTGAAAGATGAACATATTTTTGTCCCAGCACTAGCTAAGTTGTTCCTTTCTAAGAACAAAGACAATTTAAAATTTCATAGTTCAGAGAGATTAAAAAAAAAAAAAAAGAAAAAAAAAAGAGAGAGAGAAAGATGGTAAAAACAAAGCAGAAGAAAAAGACATTAATAAAAGAAAGGATTAAAAAGCACCACTCAAAATCTCTCTAGTCACTTTGGAAATTTTAGGCCATTTCCTGCAAATTATACTTTCTGAAAAAGAAATGCAGCACTGCCCATCCAACCTGTCAACTACTACAGACTTTCCAGAAGCACCACTCTCTAAAGTTGTCATCAGTTTATTTTACAAAGATATACAGTCAGCAAAAAAGCAGGCAGCACAGAGATAGCCTTTATTCAGAACAAGTGGCACGCACAACCCTTCTCCAAATTGTCAGACGCTTACAGCTGTTCATCAGTAAACCACATTGTTAGCAATGAAACCATGGAAGAACAGGGTGTTGCAAATTTCCACACCAAGCCTGCAAAAGACATTGTGAGACTGGATCATAGAAAGTAAGGCCTTTGGAGACTTCTACTCATGCAAACAATCACTACATGAACTTTAGAAAAGCAAATTATTGGAGTTGGAAGAATAAAAAAGACACTCCAGTTTCAGGGTTTCCCTACCACAACTCTGGGATTGGAGGTCCGGGCTTTAACATCATCACCATATGTCAGGCTGTCTCACATATTGCTTGTTAAAATATAACCTATTATTTTTATATTTGTTGTATAAACAGTAGCCAGGAAATTCTTTTAAACTTCTATTACTCATGCAGTATTTCCTTCTTCTCAGATATTTAAGAGACTTATTATTAAACAGGCAGAGAATGATTCTCCTGTTCATGATTTGTCTGTTTCAAGTAGCACAAGTTTTATTGATTTCTCTTTTTGACATCTGGGTCAGAGGAGTTGAATTCTGTGTTGAGTAACAGATGAGTGCACTTTGGCCTGGAAGTGTTCAGGCTACTGATTCAACAAATATATTCAGTCTAGGGAGATTATTAGGTCTCTAGTTTCAAATACTTACTTTTAAAAATAAATGAAAAAAGCAATATTTTTACAAAACCTGTTTACTGCAGAATGGTTTTTATTGGATTTGAAGACTTCTCTTATTTTTGGAAAATAGAAAAACATCTAAAACAAAAGTCTCCTTTAGCATTAGGTGTGTATTCAGACACAAGCAAAAACTCTACCTTCCCTGTTTACCAGATACTACGGTAAGCTAGTTTTTCAATATTTTCCCTCAAATAAATTAAGAGTTATATATAAATCATAAAAATTTTCAGCCTGGTCTCATCCTAGCCCCAATGCATTAATAAAAATGTGTTTTCCCCATGGCACAGCAACCTCTTATCTTTAGCTGTCAGCTCAGTTTTGTAATATTGATTGAAAAATTGTTATTCCTTAGAATATAATTTTCATTCCAAGGGCAGATGTTAATTAGCATAATTAGGTAGTAGCATTTGTAGAATTCAGACAGTGTTCCCTCAAACATGTCTGTTTTAAACTTGCACCTTCTGTTTCTCTGAATTTTTCAATGCTGATATAAGCAATGCAAAGCTTTTATTCTGCTTGGTTTTACCTAGATGATTTTTAGACAATTGCAGTATTTTTCACCAAGGACATGCAGTGGTAGGACAAAGGGCAGTAGGTCCAGGCTGAAAGAGGTTAGTTTTATGTCAGCTATAAGAAAGAAATTCTATACTCTAAGGATGGTGAGGGACTGGAACAGGATGCCCGAAAGATGTAGATGCTCCATGCCTGGAAGTGTTCAAGGCTGGATTGGATGGAGTTTTGAACAACCTGGTTTAGTGAAAAGTGTCCCTGCCCATGGCACAGGAGTTGGAGCAAGGTGATCTTCAATGCCCCTTCCAACATAAACCATTCTGTGATTCTATTATGTGAGGAGTTGGGCAGTGGTCACACAGAATATTCAGCTCTGCAACAGCAACACCAATTAGCAGGAAGTTATTCAGCTCTGAAGTAGGAGGTGTGTGTATGAGAAAGGTACTCAGAGCTGGAAGGGCCAGCGTCGAGGAGGCAGCTGAGCTTCTAGCCTTGTCTGCAGAAATGGTAGTGAGGATGGATTGGAGAATCTCCAAAAAAGTGATCTGAATTTGTGTCTGAGCAGGCTGGTTCACCATCGACCTGTGCCTAACTTGGAAGCTGGCCCTGCTTTGAATGGGCTTTGGATCAGATGATTTCCAGACATCTCTTCTAACGCAAATTATTATGTTACCATGACTTTAATAGGCAGTGATATCTAGTTGGCTTATGTATCCCAGAGTCAAATTCTAGGAGAAAACAAGATAGAAATGGAGCAGCAGTCTCAGGTTACCTGACTTTTTCACAGGTGTCTAGGGACCCTCTGCTGCTCCTCATTCCTTCCACATCTGACTACACGTAATTCCCCACCTCTTCCTCATTCCATGTCCTAGAGGTGTCTTTTCTATCCCTGACTATCTCCACTTATATGAGCTTCAGGAAGCCTCCAAATGGAAAGCCTCAATTTTGTTTATATTGTGGAGTTCAACCACTTGGGCTCATGTGCACACTGGGTGCAGCCTTTGACCTATATGAATTATGAATATAATGAAGGCTTCCAAGTTCCCAGATTCAGATGTCGTTCCTGGACATGCCCCAGCCTTTCACAAGTTTTCATTCAGTGGTTCTGTGGCTACAGCTTGTGCGGGAAAGAAAATTTGAAAAACAGCATCTATATTTGTAAAGAAGTATGCAATTAATTTTTATAGTTCCTAATTCTTCAGTACAGAAATGCTGTTTCCTTATCCTCTGGTGTGATTTTTTTATCTAATTATCTTAATGATACAGAACAAGTAATACAAAACATGATCTTTTTTTCTTCTGGATTCCATTAAGAGCTAATCCAAGGAGCTTTTTCTGGGCTTCTTCTCCAGGCAACTAAAAGGTCAGCAGGATGGGAACAGTGGGAAATTAGTGCAGATTTTCGCTATGTTATTCTGCATAAAAATGGTTTTCTATCTGCTAAATATAATCAGATTTTATTATGACTTTAAAAATTTGATGAAGAGCAGGCACAGTTTGGACCTCAAAAAGACAATAGCAGTTGGATGGAGGAAAGCAAGCAAACAGGAAACACAATTGATGGTTTATTGGTTTGTCTCAAGATTTTGGAATTCTCTCCAATCCCAACAATGGTAGCTCAGATGTAGTTAAGGCTAGTAAAAGTCCTTGGGGATCAATCTGCTCTGTGTTACAGTGTCTAATTCTTGTAGCTTGCTGACTGGGCACTTTTACCTGGTTTAAGTTCCATAAGGGTGTATGGGCATAGGAGGAGAGGGAGGCAGTGTATTTCAGAACAGCAACTATCAGGGGTCTTGGATTTCACATCAATGCAGGTATGCCTCCAAGAACTGATCTCATGCTCTGGTAAAGCCATTTAGGCCAGGACCTTGACACATCTACAAAATCTGAGTCAGCTTACTTCTGTCTTGCACTTAATCTAACCTTTTGATGACAATCCAGGACCCTTTTTTCCCTGAAGAGCCATAGGATTCTACAGACATATTTTTCCACAAAATCTGGATATTCCCACATAACCATGCATAAACCTGACAAATTAGATCAGACTTGTAGACAGTTCTTTTCCTGTGTTGGAACAAAGTTGGCTGAAATGAGAGAAGATTATTGTAAGCAATCTAAAATGTATTGCTTGCTAATGACTAGAGGATATATGCAACTGTGGCACACTACAAGTAGGTGCTGCAATAATGTTGTTTTCCTCCATGGGAGGAAATGGAATTCATGAAAGAGTTGCAGTACATTCTTGTAGACTAAGACTTCTACTGTAGTCAGTGAATCACAAGATAGCACATTTGTGTGCGTGTGTTGTAATTTGCCATGACCTGTGCATTCATAATATTTTTTCTGTAGTGTCAATATTTCCATGGTCAAACATGACCCAATGTCTGTAAGAGAACTGAGTTAGCGGTACCTAAACTTTAGATTCTTTTTTATT
This sequence comes from Zonotrichia leucophrys gambelii, assembly GCF_028769735.1. Lineage (NCBI taxonomy): Eukaryota > Metazoa > Chordata > Aves > Passeriformes > Passerellidae > Zonotrichia > Zonotrichia leucophrys. The sequence goes on along the minus strand of NC_088172.1, from coordinate 14,829,077 downwards.
CCACTCAGCAGATTTTGTAGCTATAGGCATTTTAGAATTTAAACTCGTTTGCCCAAGTTTTGTGTTATAATTGTTTTGAAGGTTGAGGACCAAATATCATGAGCACCATATTCTTGAAAACAATATCCTGTGTCAGGTGATAAAATACTACTGAAAACCTTTGTACAAATTTCTTCTCTGAAAGCTCTGTGTGTGACTGGAATATATTTTTAATTATTTTACATACCTTCCTTTCCCACCACTGAAAAATCACCACGTCCCTATGAAATGAAAATTCAAGTGTTTGATCAACATAATGTTAAACTCATGGTTTTGGACTTGGATGTTAGATGAAACAGCTTCTCACATTCTTTAATTTGCACTTACTGCAGTGCCTAGCCCTCAGTTGTTTTTAGTTTGAACAGAATATCTCACAATCCCACTTCAGAGTGGTGGGATTGTCAGCAGATTCATTGCTCAGGATATTTGGTTTAACCTTTCCTTTTCATTCATGTTAGTGACTTCTAAACTTGGCCTGGTCCTTTATGTCTGAATTATGGGTTTTTTTCATAATATTTGTCTGATGAAATTTTCAAAGGGCTGCTGAAGATGATGGCATAGTTCAAAAGTGTGGTGGAATGTAAGCGTGAAAGTTTTAGTCAACTAAATCTGACCTAGTCACTCTTATTTCTCTTTACAATTTAGAAAAGGCTTGTATAATTTTTAAGACTTAATTAATGGAATCTTAGAGTAGAGATCAAAAATAAATAAAAAGTACCTGAATCGCACCTATTTTTCTGACCATTTAGATGTAGGTGACTGCAGTGACATGCAGATCTATTTCACCTCATGTTTCAAAACAAGTGACAAGTGATTAGAATAACAGTGAACAGAGGTAAAACTTGCATTTTCAAAATATTCTAAGGGCTCTAAAGACCAAGTTTGTCTCTCAGCAGTGACTTCTGCCTACAATGTTCTTATGGCTCCTTGAGCACTTTTATGCCTTAAATGCCTAAATATCTCAAATATATTTTAGAATATAAGTTAGTCACACTGCAGAAAAGGAGGAAGTCATGTAAAAAAGATTGTGACCTTACACAAAAACCTGTGAGACTTTCTTATGCATTGGCTTACATTGAGATAAATTATACAAGCTATACAAAACATGCAAGAGGGACTTTCACATGTGGCACTTCCATCTATGAGATATCTCACCAGAAATTGCAATCTCCCTCTTCCCCACCGATGACAAAAGCAGCAATTGGTAAATCCATACATTCACTCCACAAAAACAATGGTATCAGTTACAAATATACTATAAAAATCTGGGGTTTGAAAACATCTCTAGCCTTTCTTCATTACATCTCCAGCCTTTCTTCATTACATTACTTCTTCACTGCTGTTAAGATTCAACACAAAAACTTCTGAAAAAGAGCATGTAATCATAAAAATGTGCAGAAGATTATACTCACAATTCAGAATGAATAGGGTTCTTGCCATGAAAATCATGTTGGTGATGAAAGAACATATTCTTTTACAGTAAGTTGTTGATGATTCATTATTTTACCAGAGCAACTGGAGTAGGGATTACAATAATGAAATCAATGACAAAAGCTATTCAGTTTACATATTTGTTTTGGCTTTTCATAATCAGCAGTGGAATAACATAACCCTGGGGTTAAGCCAGAAGAGCTCTTGAAGTCTCCAACTGATCACAATATATGAAATTACAACAAAGATTGTGAGTGATGTTTTCAAGAATTATGGATATGTTTTTGAAAAATGGACATTTCATTAGCCTTGCTAGAAGGCTACAAAAATAAAGAAATTACCAGCTCTTCCTCAGGGCTCTGGCAGAGAGATCATGTATAGCTCACACAGAGACCTTGGAGGAGCTCCCCCCAGAAGCAGCTGCTGTTATCCCTAGAACATGCTGTACTTTAGAAGCATTCATTGGATGATGGCAGCAAGAGCAAATGGTGTGTGTAAGACTTCGAGGTACACCACGGAAGCTTTGCTCCCAAGTGGAATGAGCTGAACAGTATTAACTTCCTGAGCTTTCAAGTCATCAAAACTATTTTTAAAAAACTGCTACTTAGTCTGTCTCAAGTTAAGCAACTTGAAGCACTCACATGTGACTCAGAATTCTTCCAAATAACATTTGCCTCCTATCTCTATACTACAAATGAATATGTTCTGATATATTGTAAAATACAAATACATACTGATTTCATAGAATTTTGTTGTGGACTAATGGGGCTACTGAACTGTTAAAAGTGTGAGGAAAAGGGGTCTGTGGATAAAGACAATGCTGTTTTGTTTAGGGAATAAGGTAAGCATGATCATATATATAAACAGTCTGAAGGCTGACTTAAACAGAGGCCAGTAGTTTTTGCTGGGAACACCAAAACACCTTTTGACCATTTCACTGGCACAAGTACTAAAATCCAGATATTGAATCTGGTTCAGAACCTTATGAGCCAAAACTTTATCTGGAGCATCATGTTTACTATCTGTCCAGATTATATCATTTTTGAAAACATTGACCATTTTGACAGTCACAGAACCTTTTGGAAACAAGATCCATAATTTAAAAAATATTTCATTCTCTTAGTATACACACCTCAAAGATTTAAGACATTTATAAGGTGTATAAATCGGTTTGTTGCTTTAGGTGCAACAAAGCTTGGGAACAACTGATTTTAGGTAAAGCAAATGTAACTTGCAGTAGAGCCACAAAGGTTATGTTCTTGCAATGTGAACAAGGTGCCTGAACTTTTCTTCTTGTGGGATTGTGATGAGCTTGAGGAAAGTCAGCTTGACAAATAGTCTCAGTACATAGCTCAACAGTTACTGCAACTTTGGTATGACAAGGGTTATTTCAAGTAAAGAAAGCAGTATTTTAAATTGTGTATTAGATGATTTTGATTTAAACAAGAATTCCCACTTTCTAAAATTATTTTAGGTTTTGGAATATATTTATGGCCAAATTGATTCACAATGCCTTGTTGGCTTTCCACCTCTATAGTTTTAAAATCTTTGGGGGGCTGACAATGGGGACGGGAAATCAAAGGTCTCAAACTTGGCTACCACAAATTTTCCTTCTGCCACTGACCAGAAGGACATGATGTGGCAAGCCTTTTCTATAGCCTGGTTTGATCACAGAGGACAGAAAACATCTGTGTTACCCTAGGAGGCCTTTGGTCAGAGTCCAGTAACAGATTCATGGCCAGACCATTTGCAGACCATGACTAATGAACAGCCATAGAGGCATTAACCTTCAGCCTCAGTGGGTTCAACTGTTCCCAGTCAGCTGGAGATGCAACCAAAAACTTTGTTTGCACTGCATACTTGATGACATTCAAAGGCTGACTTATTTTCTGCTCACTAGGAAACACAGACCAGAGAAGACCACTGAATATACAGAATGGATAGAAGCTGTGATAACAGTATTGCAGAGTGGTCATTGGCTCCTAAAACAGACAGGAAGATGGCTCAGATTGGAAATTAGTGCTTTCCTGAATGCTCACACTTAGTAGTCCTGCTCATGCTAGGAAATTAAAAAGCACCAGGGAGTGTTCACCATCACTGGATCTTAAGTCTGTACTTAGTTGTCCTTTTACAGTTTTGGCCCAATCTAATTAGCAGTTTCACAAGTAATTCCTGGGCATAGTTTGTCAGCTATCAGACACCAGAAACCACTCACAGAATCAGTCTAGATGTATCCATTGTATTTGGCAGTGTAGGACTGTTCAATACATGACAAACAAGGTTATTTCATACCTCAGTATCAGAGAAAAATAAAAGATAAATGCAGCTTTCTAATACAGATGGAGCTTTCCCATGTCAGCTTGTGACCTGTACATAACAGACTCTTAAAGCCTTACAAAAAAAAAGAAAATCATGGAGGAATCGGGTAATTTTTTGGTTTTTTCTTATGTGCCTCAAAGTGATTCAATTCACTCTGAAGCTGGCACCTGGTGACTTCCTGCCTGGCTAGCACCAGCCTGTACAGAGCAGAGCTTCACTGACTAATGAGAACATAAAGATCTTCATACAGACACCCACAGTTCAATATCATGATCAGGATGTGAAACCTGTCCTGTCTTCTACAACCTGATGACATCCTCATGGTCATTTTCCTCTGACCTTCGTTAACCTTTGCCTTAAGTGCTGTCTGTTGCTGTAAATGCTGACAGGAGTCCAAACCTCCAAACTTCTACGCTTGAAATTACATACTGCCATCTTTTGAAAAAAATTCCTAAACAGTTTTAGTTTTCTTAACAACCATGCACGTTAATTCTCTTATCCACATATTTAGCACAGCAGGATTCAAGAATGTGCAGTGGCTGTTCAAAATGTCTGGTTTTCTAAATAAACAGAAGATTAAAATGGTTGAAAATACACTTTTGCAAAAGGGATTACTTGAGAGATCAACTTTATTAAAGGCTAATGTACTTAATAGATTTTTGTGTCACAACAAATTGAATTTTTTAAAAAAGGTGGGGGCGGGGGATTATTCTGTAAGGAACAGAAGCAGCAAAATGTCTAATTTGTGGTGCAGGTGGAAAGAACTCCTATTTAATACTTTCCACATACAGCACAGACTGTAATGCAAATAGAGCAATATTATCCTGGAACAGTGAAAGGAATTCCATGGGAAATATAAATTCACAAGTCATTTTACCTGAGGACATAGTCGTAATCTTCTCCACTGTTACAAATTGTATCATTTGTACTGTTTCATGTGAGGCATTTAATCTGTATTTTCAGAACTTTTCTCAAGGAAGTAATGAACTATGATACTTCAAAATATAAAACAAAACAGCCCTAAAATGTATAATCTGTCTGTAGAGCTAATGAAAGTATTTTCCTTAACATGACTGCCATAAAACATTAAAGCATCTTCATTTGTCTAACCTTCTATGCAAGACGCTTCCCAGATGTTCTTCTCCACAGGGAGTTCAAAGCCTCTGAAGTGCAAATAAAATGTAAATTCAGTGAAGAGAGTAGTTACACATTTCTTTTATTAGGTGAAAATTGGTCCATTTAGATATAACATATCCTTTGTTTCTTTCAGGTTTTAAACCAGCAGTATTTTCAGTCTAAATTCTCCAATGTCAGCAACAATAACTTAAACCTGCAGTTAATCCATATATAGTTTGAAGCATGATTTTCTAGAACAATTTTCTCTAATACCATAATGTCACTGTGTTTCAGACCTGAGGAAATGTATCATCATTTCAGATGAAAAGCTTGTTTATTATTACTGGCCAATTTTCACCCAAGTCTCAGCTCCTGAAATATCATATTTCTTCTGCTTGCTTTCATACTATGATTAGGAAAAAATAAGTAAGTATGTACAAGACCTCTGAGCTGCACACCTACAGAGTGGAAGTAGACTCTTTTTACCTGATTGTTGACAATTTATCTTATAATAGTGGTTAAATCTAAATCTGAGCCGAGTGTACATGTTAAATATTAAGGCAGAAAACTGTGCACGTTTGTGGCGGGTTGATCCTGGCTGAATGCCAGGTTCCCACCAAAGCTTCTCTATCCCTCTCTCTTCAGCTGGGCAAAGGAGATTAAATATAACAAAAGGGTCATGGGTCGATGAGATAAGGGCAGGAAGAGATCACTCATCAATTTCTGTCATGGGTGAAACAGACTCAGCTCGGGGAAATTAGTTTGAATTTACAACCAATCTAATCAGAGTGGGGTATATGAGAAAAAAACAAAACCTTTAAATCACCTTTGGCCTCACCCATCCCTTCTTCCTAGGCTCAAAAGTACTCCCAATTTCCCTACCTCTTAACTGCTCATGACTCCTAACAAGGAGGGCTGCTCCCACTCTTCACCTGCTCCAGAGTGGGGTTGTTTCCTTGGGAGACAGTCCTTCTGAACTTGTACAACTGGGTCCTTCCCACAGGCTCTCCAGGGTCACATGTCCTGCCAGAAAACCTGCTTCAGGGTGGGATTTCTCTCCACAGGTCCACAAGGAGTCTCCTCCAGCATGGTTTTCCCATGGGATCGCAGCCTCCTCCATCTGCACCCGCTCTGGTGTGGGTTCCTCCGGGAGCTGCAGGCGGATCTCTACCCCAGAATGGCCCTCCATGGGCTGCAGGGAATCTCTGCTCTAGTCCCTGGAACACCTCCTCCCTCTCCTTCTCCACTGACTTGGGTGTCATCAGGGCTGTTCCTCACATATTCTCACTTCTCTCTTTGACTGAAGTTGCACAGAGTTTTTTCTCTTCTTTCTTAGATCTGTTATTCCAGAGGTGCTACCACTGTTCCTGATGGGCTCAGGCTTGGCCAGGTGTGGGTCCATCCTGGAGCCATGGGGCATTGGCTCTGTTGGACACAGGGAAATATTTTGGCAGCTTCTCACAGAAGCCATCCTTGTATCCCCCCTGCTATCAAAACCCGGCAATGCAAACCCAAGATACAATTTGAACTTTACATAAGCTCATCTGTCTGTGTGAATAAAAATTTACATGATCTTTAGTTTTTATATTCAATCTTTTCTTTTTTCATTTTTTGCTTTTCAGTCTTCTGGAAATATTTATAGGGTTTCAATCATGACAGCAGGCCTGTTGGCTGCAACTCTCACATCTATGAAGGAGATGCATTGCATTAGGGATTGCTGCAGCATTCTGGCAAGTTCTTCTTCCCACAGTATCTTTCCAAGTCTTATGGTCTGAATAGCTGCTTATGTAGGACATGATTTTGACTAATCACACAACTATAAGCTTAGAGTAACTCCACTAAAGTAAGTGAGCTGAAAGATATCTTTTAAAGTCTTACTTAAAACAGTTAGATACTAAAAAAATTTGGATATACACCCAGACAAGAGAATTGGTCCTGTTCAGTCTTTGAAGTGTTTAGAACGTTGGGACAAGGTGGCTGCTGGAGGTTTGTGTTCTGACACAATTGCATGATGTGCCTCTGTACTTTTGTATTAGAAATGTGCTAAAGAATGGATGCTCTACCTGCTCTGCCTGGGTCAAAGACTACATTTGCCAGTGCTGCTGTGCAAGCCCTCTCAAAAGATGCAGGGTCAGGTACTTGACCCCAAGTTTGGACATACTCTTCTGCCACAGAGTTGAATCAATCAAATTAAACTCAGCAACTGCAACTTAGTAAAGTACCTGAGGATATTCCTGTGTACAGTGCTGTGCCAAAGGATCAGTGCATCCTCAGCATAATCTAGTTATCATATGTGTCACTTCTGGATCACAAAAGAGACTCTCCATGTAAAAAAACCATACCCTTATGTTACAGTTTTGACAGATTAATCCATAGTTCATATGGAGAATTAACTATTTACAGGCAGAAAAATGCCCTCTGCACATGAGTGCTTGAAACAGAGCCATCATAACACAGCTCAGCTTTAATATTCATTATACACATATGCAATTATAGGCTAAATAAACCCTATCCTCAATATATGCTGAAAAGATTTGTTGCTGCTCATTTTTGGCTTTTGTTCACCTTTGATCATGAATTAAAACAGAGCAATTTGTGGACAATAGTTCAGCAGCCCAAATATCAATCTCCCACTTTGAAGGAGCTTTTTACTTTCCTGTTTCTGACCAAAAGACAGGATGATGTTGTGCCCTGTGAACAACATTTTTAACATCCATACTATAATCAAAATTCATGTGAAAAATCTGAACAGTCGGGTCTTTTTTTTTAATTTTTCTCTATCACCAGATTGCAAGAACTCTGAGAGTTGTTACTTTTACTGTGCACTCTGGAGGGACCAGCCTCCTCAGGCAGAGTTTTTTAGCCTCTCGCTCTCATTAACTAACTGTGTGGTCCATGGAAGAGCAAGAGCGTAGGAAGCCGTGAGGGTGGCCCAAAGAAATGGAAGCTAACAGCAGGGAGACTCTCAGTGACTCTCCAATGTTTTCTTCAAAAAAACAAAAGAGGTATCTGGAAAAAATAATAATTTTGGTCAAAATCCTGGGTTTTTTTTTTCCCTGGGTTTTGATGATACATTTTCAAACAGTAGGAGCTGAAAGTGATATCAGCAGGTTCAGCAGCAAGGACAAAAAAAAAATACTGATGTGTCATTGTATTGCTGGCTGCAGTCTAAGCTCCCTCATGCTAGCAAGCCCTTCCTTTCTCCTACTGCTTCTCCCTTCTCCCTTCACAGACACTTCATAGCAACCAGTGCTTTTGCCCTTCTCACCTTCTCCTGCTTCTGCGCCTGCCAGCGTTGTCACTGTCTTTCTAACTGTGCTCCCAGTTAGCTCACTGCTGCTTAAATATAAGGCAAATAGATTAGGAAAAAAGTAGGTGGTACACTGTTTTTCTGGCCCAAGTCATACGGCAACCAAACAATAGTAAAATATTATATGCATCCTGGGTTTGCCTTGTGATTTCCCTCAGCCACCATGCCTGGAAAAAACCCAGGTGGGGCCAGCCCTGCCTTCTTTGCTGACCAGAAAGTGCACCAGGTAACAGGCTAAACCTTCCTAGTCATTAGATCAAGAACACACCTTTCAAATATAAATTCTCCTTCCCTTGTTATTTTATGTTCTGCATAAGCAGTGTAAGCTACATAAAGGATTGTGCTTCCATTACAGGTATATAAAGGATTTAACTAAATGTTGTCCCAACTCACAAGTAGGACAGCATTTAGGAATAGAAATAGGAAGGATAGTTGCCTCTAGGCTGTAACGGTGGATTGTCAGAGACATAAGTATATTTAATGTGCAAAAGAAGAAATTTCAGTCCTTTCTGTGATGGGGATCACTCAGCACAGCTACCTCCTAAATAGCAACAAAGAAAAAATATGTGGAAAAGAGCATGCTTAGGATGCTGTTCAGGCATACACAAAAATGGTAAGACATTTAAAGTTCAAGGAATTATTGATAGTGGTAAAAGATATCCAGGACAAAAAGCTGAAGTCCTTAAGTGCTGGTTACGATAAAAACCAGAGTGAACACTCTGATCCTTTCTAAGCCTATGCTCTCTGACCATCTGAGTTGAAGACTTGATCAGGGAGGTATGTTAACTCCAAGACAAGCAAATTTGATGTCCCAGCCAATATTATTTTTTTTTTTTGTAGAAAGACAGAAGCTAGACAGACAAAACTCTTTTAAACTTCACATTTGAGAGACTCCCTTGCCTAAGAACTGCAACTTCAGCCCTATATGAATTAAAGAGAAATCATTCCACAAATAAGCTTTTAGAAAAAAACTCCATATGACATAATATTTACAATTTTCATTATTAATCTGGCCTTGAAGCCTCTGCAAAACCCTTACTTGGTGGAGGGCTTCATTAAAGCACTGAAGAGACCTTTGTGATTTTCATACAGCCCCTAGTGCTAGGCACACAAAATGTGTGTGCGCGTCCTTAGGGGTCCAACCCTTGTAACAAGGAGTGGCATTTAAATCTTTCATAAGCTCTGAAAATATAGCCCTTTGATAAGATGGACAGTAGATATTTATTAAACTAACTGTTCTAGTTGCTTTTTACTCTGTTTCATGCACCTCTCCTTATACCCATACCATATTGTCCTCCCTATCTTACCCAAGAACTACACTTCTTTCTGCCCTACAATTAGTTGTTTCATTTATTCCAACCATGTTCCCTGCATCTCTTGCTGGTGGCTCCACAAATCTACGGACTGCCACATGTCTCGAGTTCTCTTAGCTCCACGATCAGATTTTTCATTGAGGTAATGGAAAATGTCTGTACCCATAAGCCTTTCAATGACAGTCATAAATCATGACTCTAGCTCTCCAGAGCACCTGCCTGTACATCTGGGTTAATCCCTCTCTGATTGCAGATCTAGCTTGTTAAACCAAAATGTTTCACAGTGCCAGCAGAACCAACCTGCAGCTGGAGCTGTACAGAGGAGAGACAATCAGAATTACTTTTGACCAAGTGCATCTTTTGCTCTCAACATTGTTACTTCAGTCACTCACTTCAAGTAACCAACCCAATTTTCCCCCCAAATTTATGATCTTCTTATATGACATTAACAGATTCACAAGAGAAGATAGGATAGGAAATGCTGCAATGTATATCTGTCTGTCTGTCTAACCATTTAGAATGCATCAGGGATCAGTATAAGTAGCAGCTTGAAAAGATCTCCAGGATTTAGAGGAAAAGTTTCACTTCTCGGCTGAGGACAGCTTAGACATTAGAAAAGCATTTTTTGATTTTGGATAAAACTTGCAGTCCATGATGTGGTGTTTGACCATTTCATGAATTGCAAATGCTTTCCAATTGTTCTAGAATTATTGAAATAACTTTCTAAAAACCCAAATGACCAAGAAAGATAAAACCAGAAATCAAAATTAAAATATCTTAGAAGAGAAACAGCTGGAAAAAAAGCTGTTACCTGTGAAGATGCAACAGAAAAAGTAAAAGCCAAGTGAATTAACCTAAAATCTACTCAGAGACATTTATGAAAGGATTAACTTTTAATGAGAAGTAGTGTTGTGTGAACAGGTGACATACAAATTTCAAGAGAGAAACTCTCTGAAAATTATACACAGGGCCTCTGACCTTGCACATTCATTGATTTGTTCAGTCAAGGTTTCTTGGTGCTCCACTGGCATCTAGGTACAGTTTTTGCAGGCATCTAGGTCTCGTCCTTGCACAGGAAAAATGAAGTGAGCAAAGTCAGCTGTGTGAAATAAGAGTTTTGAAAGGGTTGAAAATTTGTTTCTTTCACATTCTTCCTTTTCCTCTCCTAACAAGAATGCTGAAGTGCTACACAAATGCCACTCTAACATATTCTGAAGTACCCACTTGGAAATTGTATTGTGAGAGTGCAGAATAAAAGGTAAAGCTGATTGTAATATCTAACACCTTCTGCTGAATTTCTTTTTTAAAAAAACAAAACCTTCCTGTAAACATGGTAAGAATGTAGGTGTTCTTTTCTCTTCTGCAAATAAAGACATTTCAATTTTCTGTTTGTGTCTAAAAGCACATGAAGCATGAGATGAAAATTAGATTATTTATTGTATCTGTGTAAATTGCAATATTTAATGGACAAAAGACCCTTGTGTACTATGAAATACTGAGAATCCTACCTACATTTTTGTTTGCAATAAAATAAAATGCAAATAATACCATTGGCTTTAATTTATTTTTACCAGATACTAACATCATTATCTTTCTTTGGAATCTTCCTCTCCTTCCATGAGGAGTTTTGTGTGTGCATCAGGAGAGCTGGCCTGCAGTGAAGTGCCTTTCAGACTTGTCTGCTTTTTGGCCCACATGTCTGGGTTTTCTCTGTTCTTAAGCCAAGTAATCTCGGGCCTTGGGCAGATACGAATGCCCATTTTTCACCTTGACAAAGGAATAAAATACAGCTGAGACACATGGTACCAGAAACTGGGAGAATTCCTGAGTTCCACAGTATAGACGTTGTCATGGTGACTGGAGACTCTAACATATAAAATAGCTTTTCACAATGTTCATTGTCCAAAGGGGAAAAAAAAAAAAAAAAATTCACTTTTTAGAGGGTCAGAATATCATAGACTCTACCCCTTCAACTGCACTAGGAAAACTAAATTAAATGTTCTTTTAACTTTTTCTAAAAAGGGAAATGCAGCCATGATTCCTTTATTGTCCTCTACCTCATCCAAACTTCAACAAAGCTATCTGAAATTCTATTCTTTTAGCATTAGAATTGACCTTCTCTTTTCAATTTACCATGTTCCTCTTGAACACATTTTATTCTTTAATTCTCTGCTGCGCAACTCCTGTTTTCCCATTATTGTCAAATGCACTTATATGTGAACTATACTTATATTTTATATAAATCTCTGTCACAGTTAAACTATCAATGATTGGTTGTATTTATGTGAATTAATTCCACTTCTAACATTTATGTGAAAACTAATCCATTTTATTAAAAGCAAATTATTTTTTAAGCACCACAGAAATTGCTTCATTACTACTGTTCCTGACACTATCATTGCTAACCTCAGTATAGCATTGCTGAGGAACACAGAAAAAGAAATGTGTTTTTAATATTATTAGAAAAACTTTTCTTTATATAAAAATTGCAAGGCTTCTCTGGAAACCTGCTATTAAAATCTAACACAAATTAGATTTAAGAGAAAAAAGAACAACATTTTCTGTTGTTATTTTGCAAAATTTGCAAAAAACCAAGTCAAATAAAGCTATAGACTGTGCCTATGCTAGCAAACTAAGCAGAAGAAGGAATCAGGCTGAGGTCAGGCACCTGTACCTTGTTTAACTGTTCCCAAACTGCCTGGCATGGTTTTGGCCCAAGAGATTTAGCAGGACCACAGACAGTGCTTGGTTGGGAACATGTGTTGAAGACTGTCAATAAATAACTATCTCAGATTCAACATGCAGTTTTGGGGGCTAAGACATCTCAGCTGAGTGAGCATATGCCAGAGGAAAGGCTTAGTTCTGCTTTTTTACTAAGAGAAATATAACTTGCATTCACTTTTTCTGGAAAACACCTTTTGAAGTCCTGTAAATATTGTAGCAAATAATTTTGCAGGTGGGAAAGTTCACTGAAACAGGAAGCTCAAAAAAATACTCTACCACACAGGCAGAATGAAAATCCTAGACACATAGACATGATCAGTTATTTTTGAGGATTGCTCCTCTTTAAGAGATAGATTCATAACCCTTGCAATTGTTTAATATGCTGAGATTTAGGTTATTTATATTCTTCTGCGAATCACTTTTGCCTATTATGCAGGAACCAGTTATTTGGAAAGAAGTTTCATGTTTTAATGGAATAAACTTAGAGAGAATTTATAATCTGTTTTAAAAGTCCAGAAATTTGGGTCTGTGCATTATCTTTGATTTCTTAATAAATAATATTTCTTCACTAGGCTGGAAGAAGCCAGATGGGATAGCATCTAGCATTTTCAGGGATAATCAAAGTGTTTGCACAATCTGGTTTATTGAAATCTCATTTCTTCCTAGGAATCAGTGACAGATACCTAATAAAAGCAAACTACTGACTTTTAAGTTGCCTATATTTGAAAATGCAGGTGAAACATTTGGAACAGATGATCTCTTGGTGGGTGTGGTGTTGTCATGGGTATTCCTCAATTTAGTACTCCCACTAAAAAAAAAAAAAAAACAGAGTGAGACAAAAGGCAGAGATCATGGGTTGAGATAAGAACAGTTTACTGGAAACAGCAATGAGATAAGAAAACAAATAGCAAAAATACCAGTGACAGAAGTGTCACCCAGAGAGGGTGATTTACATGCAAAATGCCACCATGCCTGGGACAATGAAAACAGTTATGAATCTACCCTCTGCCCACCACGATTTCCCAGGACCAGAAAGGAACACTGTTCCTTCCCAGAAGGGAGGAAGAGTCCCTTTTCCCCCAGTCCTGACAATGGCACAAGATGGTATCAGTACCATTTGGGTCTTGGCCCTGCCCCCTCGCTGCTACTGCAAAAATTAACCAAGAGAGCGGCCAAGACCAAAGCAATATAAAGGAATTCCTCTGGCTTCTCAGTTATAATTGTTCTAGTCTGATACAGTGCTACTTAAAATTTATATCTAGAGTTGCATTAGCACATCAATGGCAAAAGAAACATTTCTCACTATGGTTGTCTCAGCAGAGGTGAAAAAGGGGAAGGAAAGGCAAAGTGTCAGTCTGCAAGTCTAGCACATGGGCTGCTTATCATACTCTAATAAAATGTATTCCTCAGATGCAGGATGTAAAATTCTCCAAGGACTCAGCGACTAGACACTGCAAAAGAATCACCCTGGTATTGCATTGAAAGTTGTCATAGAAATGAATTTATGTTTTTCTTTGATTGTTAAGCATGAGATGACTCACTCTCAATCACAATCTCTCTTGAAGATGAAAAAATAAAAAGTTCAGATCCACTTTTAGTTTGTCTGAATTAATGACATGATAAGAGTGGTATCTGTCCCTCCCTTCTGATCTGCAGTTAATGAGTAAACAGGATAATTTGGAAGCAAGAAGGAAAGGTTCTGCATGCTCCACAGGCATCAGGGCTCTGTCACAGCTGTCTAAGCTGCACTAAGCTTTCATGTCTGCCCTGGTGATTTCATTGCAAGATGATTTAAGCGATTCCTGCCCAGGGGGTCTATTGCTAAAGTGTTCTCCCCACTAATGAAAAGCTAAATGTTTAATTCAGGGTTAAAAACTCTACTGGGCGCTGAGCTACTGAGGATGGAGAGTTGCAAAACAGAATAATATCAAAGGCTTCCAAGGATCTAGGAATAAATAGCATCCAAGTTAGCACCACTGGAAATAATAGGGAATGCTGAAACAAAAGCAATTTAATTTATTTTAATTGTTTCAACAATTAAATTTTAATTGTTTTCATTTATTTTCATGTATGCTTTAGATATATATTAAAACCTGATTGAATCTGACAGATGTGGTGCAGGAAGCTGTTCGCACACTTGTTGGTATCGGGAAAATGAGCTGCAGCCGCAATGATTTTTTGAACAACTAAAAGAATAATTTGATGGGAATGGTTGAATGATAAAGGACTAAGAAAACACCTTATGTTCTTTTAATAAAACTGTATTTTGTATGATTTATTCCTTATAATTTTTTTTATATAGGAACATAATGAAATAACAATGTAAGCTTCTTCCTTTACCACTCTTGCATTTGATAACATTTCTATCAGTTCCCTATCCATCAGATTTTACAGATTTCTATAACAGCTTAGGCAATAGCTCACCATTTGTACTGATTTCCTGTGGTTCGGTAATCACATTTCTTTCCTAACATCACTCCTCAGAATGTAGTTTGGACTGCATCATCACTTATCACAATCACTTATTACCTGATGTTTTTATCTTCAGGCAAAACAGCCAAACCTGAGCCAAATATTCAGCAGTTGACTAATGACAGGAGGATAAATTTTAACTATAATTTTAGTATGATGATTACTGGGAAACTAATCAAGTTCCTCAGTGACTTCTTTTTATTCACCTGTCAATTATTACCTTGCCAGACTTTTCTTTTTCTTCTCTGAGAAGCAGGGAACTTCAAGGTGATGAAAAGAAGCATGTAGGATGGAGTTCAAGCACCATGAGGGCTCATTTCACTTCACTAAACCCATATGAACCACAAATTCAGACTTGTAAATCTGAAGACTGGGGGGAAGTTTAGAGATCAGCCTCTTGCTGTGGACATAGACGGCTCCAACAACCCATGGGAAAGAAATGCAAGTTCCTAGTGACTAAGAAAGTCTGTGTGATATGATCTGGATAGGGACATGATTTTTTATTTTATTTCCTAAAAAAGGTACTAGCCATAGAAGATACTTTACAAAATCATGTTTGAATGTCACCTAGCATCCTCCCACGAGCCTTTCTTTTACAGAATCTACTCAGGAGCTAAAATAGACATTTAAAAATCTACTACAATAAGTATTTTACTGCTACCTTATCTTGACACTGAAGAAGATGCTGAAGTGGCCAGCTTGTTGTCAGTGATATTGTATCCTCTGTTTTTCGTACTGCTTTACAAATCAGTTCAGATCATCTTCTATGACTACTATGAACAAAATTCTGAAGC
This sequence comes from Zonotrichia leucophrys gambelii, assembly GCF_028769735.1. Lineage (NCBI taxonomy): Eukaryota > Metazoa > Chordata > Aves > Passeriformes > Passerellidae > Zonotrichia > Zonotrichia leucophrys. Next base: position 14,813,559 of record NC_088172.1, on the reverse strand, counting down.
ATCCTCTGAGGTTACATTTCTTTAACAGTTGATAATATCAGCAAAACATTGCTTGAAGAATCAGTCAGCGCTGACAAAACAGTATCTGTGAATGCCACAAGAGATCTTTTTACACTTTCAAGATGCTGACAAAAATTTCAGTGGGAGATTGTGGATGCTGCATTGAATTAAAACTACAGCTTAACAGAAGAAAAATATCTGTTGAGGTCTTCTAAAGACATATTACTCTTGACTTTGATAAACATGAAACAACACTTCCTCAAACCTATGGAAATTACAAAAGCATACAGAGACAATGTTGTAATGAAAATGACAAAACAAACTAAATCATAATCCTGCAATAGTTAGGAAAAGCAACCATATTATCTGATGTTCAGTCACTCCTTTGATGCCAAGGTCTTCTCCTATCAGCCAGCCTGTTAATTCTTCAACACTGGCCAAATATTTGGTAATTTAAAATGTTTTCAGATTGCTGTTAAAATTGCTGCGAATGTATAAACTTCAATACAAAACAGTGTAAAAGCCCCCGGTATAGGAAGATGATTGTCCCCATCGTTCAGGATGAGGTCTGAGTTCATTTGCAGTCGGTGATGGTGATGTTAATGACAAACTCCCACATGGAGGGAGCAAGCACCTTTTGTCAGAGGTCCCTACCAGGACATTGCAACCATGGGTTCTCAACGCTCTGTCCATCCCAGCATTGGAGAACCAGGGCCCAAAGGTTCTTCAAATGTTACATAATCAGATATTCTAGATGGGCGCATTCTCCCACTTTCTATTGAAACATGGCCTTCATTTTATCATGATTGCTTAAATAACCAGGCTAGAAGGGGCAGAAGCAAAAAAGATACAAACAAAGGAGAGTACTTGCCTCAAAGTTATTGAGAGTCTCTTCCTTATGACTAACTTAAAACACCATAAAATTTTCAAGCATAAATTCTCCCACCTTCCTGCCCAAACCATGAGGATAGAAATACTCTTAGCACCAGGATTGAAGTATCCCTTGCAACACCACTGCTGTTCAGTAGGAAGGAAGCAGAGAGTCACGGAGACTGCCCCAGTACCTCATCCTGGTGTCTGCAGCAGCAGAACATCTGAAGCCGCACATAGTCAAGGATCCTGCCTAGTGAGCATCCAAACAGTCAAAGTTATTTGACAAAGAGATGTTTCCTCAGGCATGACTCCTCAGAAATCAGCTAAATCTTCTGGAGCCCAAATGGAAGGGCACGTTTAATTTTTAGTTCGTGGAAGGAACTCATACCTCAGGGAAGGAAAGAGCTCATGCTTCTGGACCAGCTTCTCACTCTTTTAACTCTCCTCAATAACAGTCTGTGAAATTCAGGCCCTCAAAAGAGGTCTGATCTCTCCGCTGGGATAAAGCTTAGGTCCTGCCAAAACTCTGTGTGTATGTGTATATATGTGTGCACTGCACAGCACATGGTTTCATACAGAGACTTCTTAAAACCTTAAGTGGTAAAATCTGTTCTAAAAGTATGGAAAATGCTTGCAGATAATAATTTGTTTCTCACAAGGATCCTCTTAGCATGTCATGGTGAAACAGGCCAATATGTAAACCAAAACAAATAGATGCTTGAAATATATGCATATTTTCAGACATCTGTGTAAAATTAATTCTGATTTTACATAAACAGTCAGTAATTGCAGTTATTGTTAATTCTAAAGTTCTTTTTATTAGATCATAGGAAAAAAACCTGAACAGCAAATACACAATTTCTTGAATGATTAGTAAATAAATAAACCCCACATTTGTTCCTAGTTTTCTGTTACAGAAAATAAGTTTATCTGATCAGACTTAAGTAAGAAAGAAAAATATTAATCATAAATGGAGGCAATATATAAATCATTTTACCTGCTGTTCTCTTTCTAGTTCACTACAATTCTTGGCTGCTTCTGGGTTATTCAGCTTGTTTCAAATGTCAGCTAATGCATTATAAAATCTTATCCTCCTATGAGACTGAACATCCAAAGAGCAGATAGAAAGAACAAGGAAGGAGAAAGAAAGTATGTCGGCTCAATTGATAATGTACAACAAAAATTACCAAGAGGAAATTGTTGTCTTGGAAAATTACTAAAATATTTGTTCAAAAGTTGATAGCTCCTGTCAAACCCAATGGTGGTTTTTCTTTTCTTTTTTTTTAAATTTTTTAGATTTTTTTTGGTTTAATCATTATGCAGTGCATGTTTATGCCACCTCAGTTTCAGGATTTTCTCCTGCGCCTGTCAGGATTTTTTTTATTTTTACATTAATCAGACTTTTAGGTGCAAAATAACCAGGTGCAAAAACCTTATGTGGTATCATCGCCCCCATGGAACAGGAAAGTTTTATAAGATACTGTTATCCATCAGTACTCAGCTACAATTTCCTCATACTGTTGTTCCTTATACAGGTAAGCTGGGGACTAGTGAGAGTATGGCAGAAAAAAACACTGTGTATCCATGTGAAGTGCTTTGAAAGGAGCTTGGGCTTTATTTGTGGGTGACAAGACAAAACTGCCTAAGCTTTTCAGCTGCTCTCTGTCTTATTATTTGTCGGATCTCAAAATCTCAGCCCTGAGATGCTGAGCCTCCGAGACCAGCTTGGGGGTCTCGGGAGTCCTGGAATGTTGCCAGAAGTGTCTGGTAGCTGGACTTTAACCCTACACAGGAGACGACAAGGATGAGGGCTTCACAGGGCCTCACCGGGGTGAAGGGTGGAAAGATTAGTTAATTAGAGGGTGAGACACAAGGTTTAAGATTTATGTACAGGGGGGTTTAGAGGAGTAAGATGGAGGAATTGGGGTGTGTCCTGTCCTCCTCCTTCTTCCTCCTCTCCTCCATCTTCTTTGGCCACGGTGGCACCTTTCTATTGGTTATTACTAAGAGTACACCGAGTTATAACAATAGATGGTATTGGGGAAAAATGATAAATATTGTACACGTAGCAAAGGGTATAAAGATACGTGGCTGCCCAGAGGGCAGACGGAGTGTGCCCATGGCTGACTGCTGAGCAGATCTCTGGTGGCTGAAAGAACATCTTTTAGATAAACAATTAATAAACATAAAACCAGAAAGAAGAACTGAAGCCTCTTCTCGTCCTTGAACACGCGGGTGCTCCCAGGCCACCTCCGGGCCTCCCAGGCCCCTCAAACAGCCGAGATAAACCTGACATATTGGCGTCCCTGGACGGGCCACGAATCATCACAACCTTTCGGGGGAAGATAAACCGGACATTTGGCTTCCACTGGGTGAGCTCTGACCACCACAACCTTTCGGGGGGGCCACCACCACCTTCAAAGCCCTGAAGAAAAAGAGAGAGAAGAAGAAAAAAAAAAGCCAACAGAGACTGCAAAAAAACAGCAGTCACTGAGAATTCCATCTCTCAGTTTCTGCCGAAGAGAATTCGTAGCAGAACAGCCCGGACTGGAACCAGAAGGCGCCCTGGGTCCACCTCTCGTGATCTGCTGGACAGATCGAGACGTCCAGACTGCTCTGGCGACAGATTTGGTAAGAAAGCCTGAAAATAAGAACATGGGGGCACACCTTCCCAGGAACAACGGGAAATTTTGTCCACCTTATAAGGTGTGACACAAACATACAAAAATTATTAGCTCTGGCCTTAAAAGGCCAGGAAAGTAGACCCCCGAGACGCACCAGACGTCCGGGGGGGGGGCCCTCAAAAGAGGGGGAGCAATGCAAGACTCCGGAAAAAATTAGCTCTGGCCTTAAAAGGCCAGGAAGGTAGACCCCCGAGACGCACCAGACGTCCGGGGGGGGGACTCTCTGAAAGAGAGGGGGGAGCAAGGCTCCAGGAAAAGATTAGCTCTGGCCTTAAGAAGCCAGGGGGAAATGCCCCGGAGCAGGCGGGGAGCGCGGCTGAAGAAAAAACAAAAGACGCGTGTTCAGATACGGCTTTGCTAAGCTCAGGGCCGGGGGGTGCAGCGGCCCCGGGGGCCGGCAAGGCAGCAGAAACGCGCACGGCGGGCAAAACTCGCAAAAAACCCGGGGGGGAGAAGCCACAAACCAAAGCCGGGGCGTCTGACCCATGCAGCGGCATGGGGGAAATTGCGCAATCCCAGAAAAGCTGCGGGAGACGCGGGGGGCGCGCGGTTGTGACGCAAAAAAAAAACCCGGTGCGAGTCGCGGCAGAGCGCGGGTGCAGGCGGAAGCGGCCACACACACTGACGAAAGGCCACACACACACACAGCGTCGGAGGAGGAGGAGACAGTCAGGGGCAGACCGAGGGGGGAAAATTCAGAGGCGGAATAAAAAGGGAGAGAAAAAAATTACCTCGGGAGAGACACAGAGCAGCTCGGAAAGCACGCATGCGCCGAGCGCGGGCGGGGGCGGGCCAGACCCCCGGTGACGTCTCAGGCGAGGAGGGGCCCTCTCCAGACTTGGTGCCTTTGGTAAAAACCCTCGGGGTCCTAAGCCTCTCCCCTCCTGGGGAGGCTTGTGTGTTTTCTAACCCTATTGTCAGTTGAATCAAAAACTAGGTAACCCCTGAGTGCACGACATGCCAGATCGGTTCAGCAGAGCTACAGCATCATTTCGTAACAAGTCTGCAACTATCCAGCGATTTTCCTCAACAAGATATAAGAAGAAACGAATACTCAGACAAAAGTCGGGACTCAGACTGCAAAGGACAACTCAGAAGAGAAACAAGAGAAACGAAAGACTCTGGGGGGGTTTTTTCTCTTTGGGGTCTTGAATATTTCTGTATAAGAACGAAAGACTAGGAGGTTTTCTCCTTGGGATCTTGAATTGCAATAAGCAATGGGGTAAATTTATCTATTACAGGGAAAATTGACAAAAGATCATATATTGATCAGCTGGTAGATTTCTTTGACATGTCTCCCATTTGGAGAGGAATTTTAAGGGTAGGATTTTGACATTTCTCCCATTTGGAGAAGAATTTTAAGGGCAGATTTCTTTGACATTTCTCCCATTTGGAGAAGAATTTTAAGGGTAGGATTTTATGTTTTAATAGTTTAGGATTTTATATTGTAATAGCTTTTCTAGTCCTCATCCATGTCGTCCCAGATGCCATGAATCGGATTGTAAAAGAGGGTTTCTTGGGGCAAACAGAAGGGGGAGATGTCGGATCTCAAAATCTCAGCCCTGAGATGCTGAGCCTCCGAGACCAGCTTGGGGGTCTCGGGACTCCTGGAATGTTGCCAGAAGTGTCTGGTAGCTGGACTTTAACCCTACACAGGAGACGACAAGGATGAGGGCTTCACAGGGCCTCACCGGGGTGAAGGGTGGAAAGATTAGTTAATTAGAGGGTGAGACACAAGGTTTAAGATTTATGTACAGGGGGGTTTAGAGGAGTAAGATGGAGGAATTGGGGTGTGTCCTGTCCTCCTCCTTCTTCCTCCTCTCCTCCATCTTCTTTGGCCACGGTGGCACCTTTCTATTGGTTATTACTAAGAGTACACCGAGTTATAACAATAGATGGTATTGGGGAAAAATGATAAATATTGTACACGTAGCAAAGGGTATAAAGATACGTGGCTGCCCAGAGGGCAGAGGGAGTGTGCCCATGGCTGACTGCTGAGCAGATCTCTGTCTGGCTGAAAGAACATCTTTTAGATAAACAATTAATAAACATAAAACTAGAAAGAAGAACTGAAGCCTCTTCTCGTCCTTGAACACGCGGGTGCTCCCAGGCCACCTCCGGGCCTCCCAGGCCCCTCAAACAGCCGAGATAAACCTAACAATTATTGGCTTATTGAAAAAGAATTGGGAACTGTGGAAACCAACAAAAAATTCTTGATTTTAGGTCTTTGGGAATTGTGGTTTTTCAATGCCTAATGAGCAATTAGTCATTTACAGGGATATTGTAAATATTCATACCATTGAAATATCTGGGTCCCTGGTTAGTAGAGAACTGCTAAGCAGGTGGATGAGTTTTGATAAAAGAGAAAATATCTCTGTCTTTTATGCACATATTTCTATGTGCTTGTAGAAATACTCCAAATTTTATGAAGTCTGCATATACCTATGTTCATATTACTCAGATGCCATGACATAATATCACTGTTGTAACTCTGACAATTCGGAGTTCATATTTTAGAGCTGCCATAAAACAAACAAACAAAAGCTATTTTTTCATGAGGAAAATTTTCTAGCTGAAATTGAAATGGGAGAGGAAGAGGTACCAAGGAAAAAATAAGACTGGCCTTCAAAGCTCAGCCCCTGAGACTTCAGTCATGCAGGTAAAGCATAGATCAACAACTGGACAAACCTCAAATTGTCCTTGTTAATTGTGCTGGTACCTTTGTATACAAAATGGTCTGCACTTTATTCTTCTTTGTTCTGACTAAGGTGAAGTTTGTTACCATTGAACTGATGCCACTGAAAAAGGGCAGACACCATGTTTCCAGCTTTGGGGGTTTGTCACCTTTTACAAATACTTGATAAATTTTGATCTCAGTATGCTAACTTTGGAAACAAGAAAAGCTGGGAAGACTTCTGTGTGGGTAAAGAAGAAAGAATATTGGACTAAAAATCTGCCATCTGGAGTGCAATGAGAAATTTACCTTTGAAATTTCAAGAAAAAAAACCACTAGCTGGTCTTGAAAATAGAAAGTAAATCAAAGTACTTGGCAATGCTTACTCATATTTTTCCTTCCCATCTCTCAGTTAGAAGTGATAATTGTATTTTAACTTCCTCAACAATGAGAGAACATTGAGAATTTGATGTCCAGTGATTTTCATTTTCTTTCCTACTTTCAACGAGCACTTTTTTCACTGTATCAAGTAAAAATCAATAACTGATTTACATATAAATTTATACTTACTGTATTTTCTCTCCATCTAAAATGCCTTTTGGCTCTTTTCACCAAGCTTTGGGCCAGTAGAAGAAATCCAAGAAAAAATATTGGCTGAGAATGATCTGAGGGTAAGTTTCTACTAGGGGAAAAAAATATTTCATTAAATCCAGTTATATTTAGATAATTTTTCTTACTAGAAAAAATTATGTTTTTAATGTAATGAATAAATAGAACTCCATGATTATGAGTATATTCTCTGGTTGTTATGGCTGTCATGAGAAATTCAAGAGATGAGTTACATTATGTCTGGAGACTACTGGTGCACTTTGAAACAAGCTGTCAGCACCCATGAAGTTTAGGGGTCTTGAAAAGCAGTAGGCTGATAGCCCAAGAAATTTCCCTAGTTTTTCATAGTCCAGCTTCATGCAAGACTTGACCTGCTAAACAGGATTCAAGGGTGCAAGCAAGAGGTACATGAGGGAGGTAGCTTGTCTCATTATATCTGCCACATCAACAGAGGTTTAGGCACTGAGTTTTATCTAACTCCTTCTGTGCAAAACAGGAGAAGCTTAGATGCTAAGACAACTCCAAGGCTGAGATACTAAAGCAGATTCTGGGATTTTCCAGAGTTCAGCTCCTGATGAAAGGATGCTCTGAAAATCTGGCCATTGAAATACCTTAGGAATCTAAACCTAGTCCGTTTTCCATTGTTTGTTCATGGTTTTATTTTGGAGTGTATTTTCTACTTGTCCTGCTATGATGTGCCATGACAAGCAGCTCTCATAACCCAACACTGCAAGCCATGCGCAGATTCAAATCAGTAAATTTCAATGTCTGCCACACACTCATATTATTTCTGAAAATAAATGTATGTCCAAAGATTTAGTTGCATATTTTTAACTTTATTTTCCCCAAACTCAAATTCTACATGGTAAAATGACAGGACCATTTCATTCTGCAAGGGCTTTTTTAAAATTCATATTTTAGTTTGCCTGCCAGAGTACAGTGAGAGACCAATGACCTTTTCCTTCCTGTCAGCACTGTGAACAGCAAGCTCCCTTACAACATTATAGCATCTAAATATTGTGCTGCCTCACTTCAAGTAAAGCATGAGTTTAAATATATTACTGTGCTGAGATTCAAATGATGAGTTATTTTAGCATAGCTGTTTCTGTGCCAAGTTTGATTTATGAGTCAATAATTTTCATGGAACTGTACAAGGCCTAGAATAAAGTCCATGAAATGAAGTGTTTATAAAAAATACACAAGCAACCTAAGAAAAGACACTAAAAAAGTTATTGCCCCTGTCACTCATAGATGACAAGTTCTCTTGAATGTAGACTAACTCTTAGCAAAATTAGTTGAAATTCACTATTTTTGCAAATTCTCCACTTTTAGAACTCAGTTCTGTGGTGTTATCCATGGTATCACAATGCACTATTTTTGGTCAATTTTTGGAACCAAGAAGCTTTCTGAAGTTCTTTGTGTCTATTTGAAGCATTTATTTCTTCTACAGTCCTTATTTTCTAGTAACAACACAGGCTGTGGGCAGCATTATGCTTGATATCATGCTGAAGACAAAAATGTCTCATTTCCCTGCTTGCTGACACCCTTGGACAGTGGTACCTGAGCCACTAAAAGAGGGGAAACAGGATGGCATGATCCGGGATTCCCAGAGAGCTTCAGCCAGCATCACTAACCAAACCCAGTGAATGGTTAAACTCAACACTGAGAGACCATTTATGCTATTTAAGCTGTATGGTTCAATATCTCTCTCACAAAAGTAAAGTTCATCTCTGTCTCCATGTTGATATGGAAAGAACAGGGTCCTGACACAGGAAAATCCAGGGGCAATGGGCAGCACGTGGACAGTAAACATGGGGACTCAAGTCTGACCAGGACCCTAAGGAACAAATGTTTTCAGGAAACATTCACTGCACTGCCTTTTGTAGGAAACAAAGGCTTTTAAAAATAGGAGTTGGTTCCTAATAGTCACATATTGTGCGCAGAGATCACATACCCTGCCACAGTGTCAGTGAAGACTCAGAAAGTCCATACCACCATTTTACCTTCAAACTGCTGAAACAGGCTCCATGTACTTGGGGACCAGATGCTCTAGGGAAAGCACATGTCCCCTGCTGCCTAGAAAGGGACATGGTGACAGTACCAGGTTGCATCCATGGGTGGTTGTATCCTGGCAGTTCCTGTGCTGCTCTACAAAATACTACCCCCAGAGATCAGTGTCAGGCTGAGTAGGGGGTCACTGAGATTTTCTGCCTAGTGCTGCATGCACATTGCTGACACTCGTTTGAAAAAGCAGCAGGGATATGGAGAAAAATGAGGAAACCCACAGCAATAAGCAATCAAACACCCAGACAACCTGCGATTACAGAATACAAGATGCTCTGTACATCTAATGTGGTTTGTCCATACATGAAAATGTGAATCCCCCTTTGCCATTTTGTTCCAAGGGGAACCCAGACCTATGTACATCACTGCTTCTACAGAATAAGCACAGCCCCTTGATTCCGGGGTAGCAGCCATACCTTCCACAGTCACACTTCAGCAAAATTTTGATTTAATAAATAATTTTTTATATATTTGAAAACTCAGTCGAAGCATCTCTCTTTATCATGCTGAATTACTAAAATAAGGAACAATGTTGTCATAGACTGCTAATACAGCCAGACTGCTGGGTTCCAGCTGATCGGTCACAGAGGAAAAGAAAGACTGAGCTTTACCAGATACTTCACTGAGCTGAAGCTTTAGAGGGAGAGTGACTTTGAAAAATACCTCCTTTACATCAATAGCTTGGAATATTTTCAAAGAACAAGGAAAAGTAAGAGATGAACAATGAGTTATGAAGTACTGGATTGAATTATGCTTGCTCAGATGCAGTCGCAATTCACAATCCCTGATGTTCTCTGGGAATGATTTGTGACAAGCACTACATGGCATATTTGAATGCTTCATTTTCTACAAGGCCATCTTTTCATCTTCCACCTACACCCCTATCTCAACATCTTGTTACTTTTAATTGCCACAAAAAGATCTCTATGAATTCAGAAAGATAACTGTTTATTTTATCTGTTTATACTTCATTACAATGTCATCCTTTGGCAGTATACTAATCTTTTTCACAAGTCCATGATGTAGGCATTTTGTGTTTCTCTTAGGTATATCAACGTAGTGTAAAAGACAAGAGTGGGCACAGTCTATTCTAGATGATAATTTTTTCACATTTTATCTGTCAGAAATGGCATCATTAGAGAGAAAAGTATATAGGATAGTCAATAACAGTAGCCTCTTTTTTTTGGCCTGTGTATACATAGCGTAGTGTTCTGCCAACTTTCTAGAGAAAAACATATGGCTTTGAGAGTTTTATATACTTATAGAGATAAATGAACATATGCTGGTAATTTAAAAAAATCTTGAAACCAGAAATAAAATGAAAAGTTGTATGAAAAAATGAAGGTTACAAAGTTTACCATGTTGCAGAAAGATGTTTTTGACATATTGCTCCTATTAAAGCTCTATAACGTTTGGTAGACAACTCTGGTTCATGCTTTCTGTAACAAAGATGAAGTTACATCACTGCACATGCAATGCAATTGCAACAGATAAATATCCAGTAAAATAGCCTAAGGAAACTATTAACTAGATTGTTGTTTGCAGTAATTCATGACCAGTGTTGTCTCACAAATAAGTGTTAACTTTAAAGTAACTTTGCAGCACCTCTTCCAGTCTTTGCTTTGGTAGTAGCTGTAGGCTGGAGGCAACAGGGGCACTGGAGTAGATCTAATAAAGGCATTAAGGACTTGACACCAACCTAAATCCAGTAAGTATCTCCCCTCACAGGTGCCTCCATCCTATACATGCTGTCATAGCATGTGGGTAAGATTTTCAGGTTTAGAGAACTTCCAAACTGTTCTGAATTCTACCCCCAAAACTGTAACACTGTGCTCACGTAGAGGTGAGCACTAACTGACAGCTGGTTTCCAGCAGTGTTTCAAATTCTCCTGGCATACTGTGTGTTGCTAACACATTGATACTGAAATAATGGGTTATTGTAATTTGTTCAATTAATGACTAGGACTTTTGTAAAAAGAAATTAAGAAATCTATGTTCAAACAAAGACAATTAAAGCTGAATAGTACAGAACAGATTGAAAAATATGTTTCTAAGGATTGGTTTCTAATTGATTTAATTGGTTTCTAATTTAATCCTAGAATACCAAATATTACAGTGCCTCTCCTGGCAGTGTGTGAAAACTTTGAAAAAGGATTACAGGGCTAATAACAATCCAGTGTGACCTCCCTCAGATTTTCTGCCTAATGCTTGGAGTATAGGAAATAATTTACAATGATTTCTTAGAGACAGGTTTTTCAAAGCTGTGTCTTTATGCTACTTCTCTTTTCACTTTCTTTGAAAAATAATGAAGAAAGAACAAAACAGAGAAATGGTGATGCAAAGGTTGAAATAATGAAAAAATGTATTTTGATATGTGGTTTCACAAAGTGTGAATGTGGAGAAAATTGCTGAATGAACACTTCAAGGCAAGTATATTTCTGGGGTGATGAAGGATGCTGTGGGGCTTGTACATTGACTTAAAAGCAGTATTACCGTTAAAAACAAAATCAAAACAAACAAACAAACAAACAAAACCATAACCAAAACAACCTTATTTTTGAAAACCAATATTTTCCTCTCTTTTCATTTAATTTTCTTGCTGTTTTAATGTGAAAGAGTAGATCTAGAAACTTTCTGAAAGTCACTAACATTAAAAAAAAACCTCACTAAAATTTTTTAGAAACTGTTTGTCTATCAGATGGAAATGCCAAACCTTATTCAACACTGACAGTCATCTTGTGAAAACTTGATACAAAGCAAACATCCATTTCCTTTATTCTCTTTTCTCTCCAACATACACAAGACAGAGGAATCTGACAGCAGACCAACTGAGCCAGTACTGGATAATAGAACTCAGAGTTGAAAAGATACTAAATTATCTGATCTGCTCTTTTTGCCAGGATCAAATTGATTTCTAGCATGTATTCCCTGCAGTTATTTTCAGGTTAGTTTTAGATTTCCTTCACAGGGCCACAGGCTTCAAAGTTGTCATCTAGAAAGACTGCACACTTACATGAAAAAGAATACTTTACTGAAGCAAGAAATAAAACACCAGAAACCCAGCCACCATTTGAAATGGTGAAAACTTGTATGTTTCACTACAGAAAAGACAAAAAGAGATGGAGGAATCCCTCTTTGAAATTCAAAATGAGTTAGGGCTGAGGTGAGCCTAACTTTATCTGCAGTTAAGGCATTTTAAAAAGCTTATCCAAAACTCTTCAAATGTCTTAAGAATTTGAACACTGGCCACTCTGAGACATTGGTATCTCACCTGCATCAATAACTAGGCAGCATTTTGTTGGGGCTTTTCAAAGTTTTCATCTTGGAAGTATGCTGACTACATTGACATTGATATTTGAATCCCCCCACAGATCTTCTCTCTCAACTAGAACTGAAGCAAGACAGAAATTACATTAGAAGCTAATTACTCATTATACTCTCCTGTTCAACATTCCTTTGAATATGTGGATACTGGCCACCAAAAGTAGAAGAAAATTAGTTTGAGACAGCATGTGTGCTTCAACTCCTTAACTGCTGGAATTAATTTCTTTCCCAAGTGCAGTGTGGTCCATCCCACTGACATCAGTAGGTATTAAAATGATGAGTTACATGCAATTGTGCTATTTTCCTTTGTTAAAGGGGTAAAATTATCTTACCTTAAACAACCTGTAGGTGAAGAATGGAGAAATCTCTGTGAGATTCCTTACTTCATTGTCCCTATCTATCATAACTTCATCCACTTCCAACAAAGAATTTGTTCTTGATGTATTGCAACAAAAAGAAATCTCTCAGAGATTGCAAATATGTTGCAGAGTAGACCAATAAGTGGAATCAGGTGGAGAGATCTGTCAAATGCAACTATTTTGGAAACTCCAAAAGATTAAAAACTAAAATAGATTAAAAAATATTTTGACCTATTTTAACTTTTTACACAACAACAATCATAACATCCTTTTGAGAAATGCATAGTTTGGGGAAAAAAGATCCTTTTGAGATGAGATCTTTCCTACTGGCTAGCTCTGTTCAACTGAAGTATTTCCAACAATGAAATATATGACCTTTAACTTTATAGAATGCATATTAAATTATCTTGGAAAATGTAAGTTGGGAATGAGAACTAAAACCCCCTGTGTTACCAAGGCAGAATGATTTGATACAAATTATTATCCTCAGGACAAGTGATGGCCCACAGGAAGAGTGAATGCAGTAACTGTTTGCCAGTTAGATTAATCTCTCTCTGAGTGTGATATATTACCAGGATATGCTCTGAGAAAGGATGAATCAGAAATGTTAAAAAATGCATTAGCACACAATGACACCATTTGTAAAAGAAAAAGAATATTTCTTGTTTAATGGTGACAGAGAAATCTCTTTTATTTTACAAAACCTATGATTTCAAATTATGAGTTTCTTTCTAAATCTGGGTTTTTTTATAATTTATTATTATATTTTTCCAAATAAAATTAACATGAGATCTACTATTTGGTTCTCAGACTTGAAAATGGTGGGGCTGTCTCCTACATAACCCCTTGTTCTTGCTTCCTCTTTCAGGTTCTTCTGCCAGATGGATGAAGAGGCTTGGCAGAATTAGGTCCTGGATTGCTGAGTGGAGAGCCAGACACAAAATTCTCCCAAATCCCAGGTACCATTCAAGGGATGGCTACAGTCAGGTTCTGGCTACTAAGACTGATCAGTGTTACTCTGCCCTGGTCAATCACACAGCAATTCTAGTTACTGATGAAGTGTCTTATATGTTTTGAAAAAAGAAACCCTAAATTGAAGATTTTTACATTACTCAGGATTAGATAGTAGTGCACACACTGTCAAGATGTGATGTAAATTAGCACAGCTCAGTGAGTTTTAGTATTGCATTAGGGACTCTATGAGGGCAATATTTAAATTTTCTGCAACTGCCCTACACTACCCACAAGATCAGCATTTCTACCACCTGTATTAAAGAATATCTAAAATCATGTATCTTTTATCAGTATGTATTCAGGAAAACAAAGTGAGTTCTGAAATAGGACAAAATTTAATGATGATAAATTTGCCACAAAAAAAAAAAGATAAAATAAATACCTTTGTAACCACATATGCTTACATCATTTCTGAGACTAATTGACATATTAAAGATAGCTGTTGAAGCAAGCAAGGCTTGTTAGCATGAAATGACTTCCTTGCTGAAAAGGTGCCAGAGTTAACATTTTCCATAGAAGTAACAGGTGATAAAAGATAAGTATGTATAACAGCTGCAGTATTTTTTATTTTGGAACTGTAAGGGTACATATTTCCAGAGGGGAAAAAAAGTACCTGCAAAGAATAAAAGTGGTTACAGCCAGCCTGTGCAGAGTACAATTGACAAGTGGTGGTGAAGATTCATCACATCTAGGCAATTGCATTAAATGACTCAGGAAGAAGTTATGGATCCTCCATATGATAACTAAAAATCACTGAGATGTTTTCTTAAGCTGCCCAAGATTAATTTCTTTTCTCTTTTAGACACAAGACTTACCAGATACAAAGGAACAGACAAGGTATTTGCATATTTGCTGAGTGGAATAATCAAAGAGTTAACAGTGGAACTTCTATCCTTGTCTAGCTGTCTATTCTCATGATTTTTTTTTTTATAAAGACTGAAGTATTTTTTTTTAATCATAAGAGTTTAAAGAAATACTATCATACTCCAAATTTGGCATTTCCTAGGTTAATTTCTTTTTAAGGTTTGAAAAACTTTAAATAAAGAAGAGCCATAAAAAATGCCCTGTGATTTTTTGCTCCTCTTCTCCCCCAGAATGCTATCATCAAGGTCCTAAAGCATGCCATAAAAGTATTAGCCTTGCTCCAAGTCAGGTGAAGACCTGACTTATACCACCAGCATCTGCACACCTAAATTCATCATGAGCAGATGTACTGTCCCATATGTCAGGCTGGAGAAGGGGAGAAGCAGGCACTCCAAACAACAGAATCCAGAGATTCACATCCTATGCCCCTTTTCCACCTCATCCTTGCTGGTGGTCATATCCAGAGGGGACATCTGTAACCTTTTCTCGGATCAGAGCAGTTTAAATTTTTAGTTTAAAATGTAAATATCACCTAAATTAAAGATACCTGAGCTATTTTAAAAAGCACCTGGATGTTTGACTTTTAGTGAAAGTCAAGACTTGGTTTCGTGAAGCCAGAGACATTATGCGACACAGGCATTCATTTAAATCAAAGGGCATCAAGTATGTAAATACCCTGAAGTCCTCCTAAAGCTCCACAAAGTTTGTTGACCTCACAGATTTTTTTTCCAGTTTTGCTCATTGTTAAATTCACCCATTTCTATTGCAACTTCTACATTACAGGGAGAGCTCTTAATGGGGCATAGTACATCCAGCATCAGATTACAGCAGCAACTGAAATGCTAGGTGCTCTGAAACCAGCACTCTGGTTTCAATGTGTTAATATTCTTTCTGCTGCACATTTTCACTGCAGTAATACACATTTTAAAAGGGTAGCAGAATGGCCACACTTGTAGCACACTTTCTCATGTATTGTCAGAATGTTCTCA
Organism: Zonotrichia leucophrys gambelii; assembly: GCF_028769735.1. Classification (NCBI taxonomy): domain Eukaryota; kingdom Metazoa; phylum Chordata; class Aves; order Passeriformes; family Passerellidae; genus Zonotrichia; species Zonotrichia leucophrys. The sequence continues at coordinate 14,798,105 of NC_088172.1, read as the reverse complement.
AAACCATAAACATCTGCTTGAGTAGGACCCTACAATGATTACCAGAAAAGCTCCAGGTAACACACTATCAAATATCCCTTTTTCATAGTAGCATCTCTTTTTCTCACGTTTCCCACTTTTGCTGCCTAAAGATTAAATAGCTAAATCATCCCCTGTGTTCAAGGGGAAAATAGTCACTTCCAGAGGTAAAGTCATCATACCATCTTGAGCTCAGGATTATCTGAATTACTACCAGGAAGCACCTGCTTCTTTCTATTACTTCAGTATTTACTCACATACTACTTAGACTCTGGTATCCATCTTTAAAGACATTTAAGTTAGGGTGGAAAAATTCTCCCCTAAGCAATTGTGCCTCCTTCTGTGCCACATGATCTTTGGTTGTGTTAAAACTTCAGCAGTGGTCTGGATATTATTTTGACAACCCTGACCACATATGCCTTATTTTTATTTGTGATTAGTCTTCTATTCCCTTTGGAAACTATTTTACAAACAATCTGCATTTTATTAGAATTGGTTCCATACTGAATTCCCCATCAGTAGGCAAAGAGGAAATATGTAACTATCAGAGAAATTTGACTGTTGTTACTTTAGAAGGTTAACTAGCCCATGCTGAGCTCCATGTTGTCAACAACTTGTGTGTTTCTGGCATGGCAGCTTGCTCAGATGTCTTTTATAACACTGTGGTCGAGTATTAGCTATGCTTGGAGTTCCTGATGAAGGAGGCAGAAAACAGTAACAACCATGAACACCAACACCAGACACAGGCCTCAAATGAAGCAGTTCAATTTGGTTCACATGAGGGAACTTGAAGTGATGCAAATGTTTCTAGAGGCCAACATAATTTCTATACAGTGCTTTACACCAGAGTATCCAGCTCACGCATGTGCTAAAAGATAGCGTAGGTATTAAAAAAAAAATTACAGTGGAAAGGTACAATAATGTAAAAAAAGATAATTGCTAGGTTGAAATACAAACAGTCAGGCAAAAATAGTTAAGCAGGTCTAAACTGGATTAATGTCTTTCAGCAGCACCTCACTAAAATCAGTCACAAATATGAAAAAATATTTTAACTGAGTTTAATTACTGCAACGTAGAGCATCCTGCAAGGCAGGGCGTTTTTCTTGTAGAAATTTAAAATGAAATATGAGGAAAATATATAAATATTTAACTAGAAAAAAGTTCACATTTTGATCTCATTTCTTCCTGTCAGAAGCATTTTTTGTATGTTGCCCTTAAGGCAGACAATTCAGAGTGCTCAGTGCAGGAATCTCTGCTTTGTTGTTAAAAGAGATTTTTTTTCCCATGATTTGCTATTCTTGTGTTTACATAGGAAAAATAATGTTTTCAATCACACAAAAAAAAAAAAAGAAAATGTTCTCACTGGCTCAGCATAAATTGGAGTAAGAGATACTTGCATGGAGGAAAGCTAGTTTGGCTTTTTGAAAGGATTGATTCACTCCTCATGGGACCATGCTGGGTTGCTAAGCAGGTGCAAGGGAGGAGCTGACATCTGTGCACCTCTTTAACTCTCCTTGTTGAGCCCACCAGCCTTCCCACTGCTCCTGGTCAGCCTTCTCACCGATGTCACAGCATTCCACTGTGCTCTGAGCAGTGCACACACACCTGCGGCAGTTCACTCTCCTTCAGTTCTTCTCTTGTCAGTCTCATGGAAATGGAGTTTTTGCTCCTGTACCAACCTGCAAAGCATGGCAAATGCTCATTCTTTTTCCAAACAGTTGGAACTGTCACACCATGATCCACTACAACAGCTTATCCATAGACATGGCATGCAGCATCATAGTAGGTTATTCCTGCTTTTCATTTCTTAATAGCATCATACCAGTAGTTTCAGCAGCCCACATTCATTTTCCTTTTCAGCTTTATGGCTGTAACTGACATTTAGTCTTTCCACATTTGAGAATGATTCATTTCCTACAGCCCACCTGCAGAGTAGGGATCAGCACTTTCTATTTATCCAGCATTGCCCTGATGGATTATCAAACAGGAGATGGGATGCAACTGGTTAGACCTGGACATTTTCTTCTCACATGAGCTCTGAAGCAGAGACTTGATAATGGGATGGTTTTGCTCCCCTCAGACCAAGGAGTAGGCTGGTTTTGAATCCAAGGCTCTTTACTCTGTGCCTAACACAAAAGGAGCCTGCAGTCTTCTCAGACTGGATGTTTGACCAGGCTCTCTGATGTAAGGCTACTGCTGATGAGGAAAACTCACCACAGAGTTTTCCCTGCACCTTTTGAAAGAGCATTTAATCAGTACACAAATGTTCTGATTGATTATTTCCCAGGGTGGGTTTCACTGCACATTTAACAGCACTGAGATGAAACCTTAGACACTTCCCACATTGTTCACTTATCACGCACTTCAGTAAATATGCCAGTGGGAGTGCAAGAATTATCCAAAATTAACTTGGTAAACAGCTGCAACGCCATATCAAGCCTCTGTCCAGGCAAGAAGGGGACAATTTCTCCTTGTCCACTTAGCCTTTCAGTTGTTCATTGACATTGAATATTTTAGGCTGGATTGGTGTTTCATTCTCTTCACACATTCTTTAGCTCCAGAACAGGCATATCAGTAAACTAGATAATATATAAATATACATTTCTATTATCTTTTTCACAGATTTTTCTGCTCTGCAGGTGACTAAAGCAATCCCAAAAACCAGAAAACCATCAAAAGCACATTGTGATTTCCTTTTCAGCAGCCATGCCCAGAGCTGGCTTCATGACAGCTTGTTAGTGACTGCCTTATGACTTCATGATGGGACCTGCACACCCATCCACCACTCACCCTCTTAGATGGTGAGTTACCACAGCACACTGCTCATAAAATTACTGAAGTGACTATGCTTGGTTCCTGACCACAAATAGCTCCCCTTTTTCCTGTGAACATGGTTGTTCAAAACCACTGTATAACCAGCAGTCCATGGTTAGAGATGTAATCTCTCCACCTCCATCCAGATGGGCATTGGTGACAACCACTGTGTAAAATTGAGATAGTTCCCTTGTGTATGTGCCATCAGACCTCTTTAAAGCACCTTAGTGTGCACATTGTGAAGTTAGTTTAGAGAATTAAGAAGGGTGTAGTGCCACTTAAAGACTGATGTCACATTTATCATGCAGTCCTGTGGTTTATCAGTAACTGTAGTTTCACATACAGCAGGTGTTAACATGCAAATAATAAAAATAATTTCAAATGGGCTAGCACCTACTGTGGATCTTTTTAAAAATAGTTCATTTGGTACTATATTGACATTCAAAATCCAGTATTCAGAAGTAAAATATCTGTTAAACAAGTCAGCTTTGAATTCACACAAAATCAGCCAAGTCACATCAACAACCTCCACAAAGAGTAACTTCCTTAAACAACAGTCAGTGCCAGAAACAGCTCCCTTTGAAAAGCTGAACAGCCTTACTGTGAAGCCAAAATGTGTCAATGAAAATGATTTCTCAATTTGTGACTAGAGACTGTGCTGGGATTGTTATTATTTGGAAACTTAAAAGTTCAGAAATGACACCTTGGAATAAATGGTGTTCTTGCAATAATGCACACAACAGAGGCTTTAATTTGTAAAATGAAGGATATTGGAGATCACTGAACCAGAACAAAGACAAAGAGGCAATAAACAGCTTGATACTTCCACAAGACATGAAGACCACATGGCATTACTCCTAAATATCCGTTCCTTTTCTGCACAAAATCAAGGTAGGATAACGAACTCAACTCATGCTTATTGTTTAAAGTTTATCTTTTACTTATCACATACAATTGAAAGCCTATGTAAAGTAGATTACAAAGCTGTCCTTATCTTTAAAGAGAACTGGACTTAATCCAAAAGCCAATCTCATTAAGTGAGAGACCTTTCTGACTCCTGTTATTGGTCACTGATGTTCCCAGGGCCTGAAGCAAGCAGGGCCTGCACTGGCAGGGCGGGCTCAGCTCCCTGGAGCGTGCCAGGAGCTCGGCTCAACACCTCTCTGGCTGGGCTGCCACAGTGTCATTCCATCAGGTGTCCACCTCTGGCATTCCTTGTCTCTAAGTGTCTCTTTGTTGCCCTGGTGGTTGCTGACTCCATACAATGTCCCATCTTAATATTTCATGTTAATCTGAATGTCCAGCTGACTTCAGAGGGCCCTGCAAGCTCTAATGGAAGCAGTGACTTACTGACACAACTTTACCATGACTATATATAGCCTCATTCCTCCAGACTTTGGAAGACAAAATCTCATCATTCAAATTCCAAGTTCCAACTCCCAGTACCAAGAGCTGTTCTTCTACTCTCTCTGCACTGGCCATCATTTTCATAACTCTTTTGTATGGACCCTTCTGCTCAGGCAGGAGAAACCACTCTGTCAGAAGGAAAAATATTTCTCCTGACAAGTGAGTTCAACCCTTTAGTTTCTGCCCTCTTGGCAGTATTTCTTTTCTACAGGGTCCACCAAAAATTAATGCAAGTACTGCATGAGGACCAAAGAATTGAAGCAGAATGAAATCTCCACTCTTGCCAATCCTATTTAAATTAGCTAATTTGAGGCAGTAAATGAATGAGAAATAATTCAACCAAAAAAATCCCTTGACATTTATTTCATTTACTTCAACTTATCTTTCTAGCAAAAATAGGACTTAAGAAACAGATAGAGTTTTTCAATTTTTTTTACATCCTCACAGGACCATTTACTTTGGTTTTTAGCTCAGATGATGAAAACAGTCTCATTTCTTTTTTTAGTCAATCAAAAAACACTATGTTTTTATGTGTATCTATAAAACTGCTGTGGTTTAGCTTCTTGTGAATTGCACCTCTACTTCTGAAAGTACTGTTGTCATCAAACACAAGCAGCTGGGAAAGAGAACTAGAACAGAAATGAAGATATCCAGATACTCTTCACTGCAAACTGTTGGAAAGCAGAAAAACAGACACGTGCTCTCTGGGGAAGCACCAGACTGCCTTTTTCTCTCAGGCTAAAATTAAAGTTAATACATACTGAAGGCAGGGGCTGGGGGCAGGGAGGGAGTGTTTGTGCACAGATAAACATATCATTCAGAAAATTTCACCTCAAGCATCTGCAGGGCAATGTCATTTTATGTGAAGGGCATCCAGGCAGAAGACTTCCCTGAGAACTGCTGAGAAGGCAGTTAAGCTTTCTGAAATAGTAGTAATTTGGATGGGGTTTAAAAAAAAATAAAAAGTATTTAACCCAAATCTAAAAAGATAGCAGAAAAAAAAATCCCAACTGCGTGAGCTCTCAGCTCCAAGGACTGCTGCCACCAGCTAAGGAGGCAAGCTGCAAGCTTCTGGCAATCTCATTTTCAGAGCAGTACCACTACAAGGTTGCCCTACTGAAGGTGCATTTCCAGCTAGCTGAAAAGCCCTCTCACAACTATTTACTTTGGGAATTACTGATTTCCAGACTGGACAGAGAATTTAGGAACCCACAGCCAGAGCTACCGAAAGGTCCAAATTAGGACCTCTAGCATTTTTGAACTGTGTCAAAACCAGCTCTGTTCAGGCACATCTGTCTTCATCCAGAGCTCATCCAGCAGCAGTTCAGCTCCCCAGGCTGGGTGCAGGAGCAGCTGCACATTCTGGCCGCAGGTGCAAGCAGCCACTTCCAGCCCTGGAGGGACCGAGCCATTACAAGCACTTAACAGCAGATTTTCTCTTCCTAATGCGATCCCTTCAGCTGCTTTTGAGGCCTTCTCTGCCAGAGGAGCTGAGCTGCTGACTACTAGCAATCACATTAAATCCCTGCGGGTCACTTTTGAGTCCTTGGAGGCTCACAAGACACAGTTAAGTGAATCATTGTGTAAGAGCAATTGTTAAAACTTCTTGGATAATTACCTAATTTTAACATCTACCAGATTCTAGGTTGAGCCAATTTCTACATGCCTTGTAACAAGAGTCTTGCTGGGGAATATCGTCAGTCCTTTAGTCTGGATTTCTTCCTAATACCTGCATGAAAAGTGATCACACCACTTAAACCTTCTACAGTCTGATTCTCCAGTGTATCCCAAAAGTGTATTCTTAAATGCAAAAGCTGTGTGGAACATTTTTCCAAATATATGATAAGTACCTATTCCACATATTATGAAACACTTGTTTCAGCACTGCTAAAAATTAATGAGATTCTGAGCAAATCAAAGCAATTTTCAAGATGGGCTATTCTACTTTGAACCTGATATTCAAACACCTTGAGTTTCCCATAACTTCATTTGAAGTTATGAGGTTGGAGTAGTCTTGGAAGTAGATCCCTAAATGACTGGCTGGAGGTCAGAAACACAAGCAACTTGTGCACTTATAATGTCTCTCATCAACAGAGGTTTTTGATATCTCCAAATACTCTGATTCGGAGCACAGTCCCAGATTTCTGAAATTTTTGGTGAAACAAGCAATGAAATTTGTCCCAGTTTTAAGGGAAAAGCTGTGGGACCACATGAGAAAAAAATGGACTTGGGAAAATTTGAGCTCAGAGCAGCCTGCATGAAGTCACCCTCTCAAGTAGTGCCGGCATCCTGGGTTATTGTTTCTTTGGCAGCCTGAGAGCTGGGGGAGCAAGGAGAGCAAGCAAGAAGAGCTCCCTAAAAACCTTTCCTATATTACTGAACATTTGATGAACAGTAAGAGTATAACCCTTCAACTTCAGCAAACTGTCGCCTTGTATTTCCCTGAAGTCTTCCTGACCCAATCTAAAACTAGTTGTTGCAACGCAGATTTGTTGTAGAAGGCTGGAAGCAGTCCTGTAGTACAATCATCATATTTTTAGCCACTTCTTACCCAATCTCTTATTCAATTCCTAGAAATATTTATATTTGTGACCAATACATTAGCTGGTAGGACTCCTTTTTACTCACAAAAGTAATCACTGAGACAGGCTAAAGGAGGGGAAAAAAACCAATTAAAATTATTAGACTCATAATGAAACCTTGTCTAGTTACAGAAATATACATATATAATAGAAACAGCATTTTCTTTTTTTAACAAAACACCAGGTGATAGAGGCTGCTTGCGCAGCCATGTCAGCAATGTTAGCTGCTGCACATAACCTGGCCAGAGCCACAGCAGGGAGGAACTTGCTCCCAGTGCTTGCAGTCACTGAGCTCAGAGCAGGTGTAACAATAAGTTCTTGGTCTCACACAAACACCACAGCTGTGAAAGGTGCCAAGATGTTTCCGTGGTCATGAGGGTCAATTGATACCAGGAATGGATCGTGAAATGATTAGTAATACAACACACTTTTCACTCTCCTAAATGAGAGAACTGTGATATTGGTATTTGTAAAAGAGGAAGTATGGCAGGCTTGTAGTTTGAACAGCTGGAAAGAGCCTCACTTCTCTGAAGTTCTTTGTTTCTAGTCTTCTGTTTTAAATGCTTTGGTTTCCCCCTCCTCCCCATCCCCTGAAATGAATACCTAATGATGTAAAAGCCTTAAAACTCCTTGAAATTCTGGACTGTGGTTCTCTTGTTATTTGCTATTGCTATCAATCTGGCTTGTGTCTGAGCTCTGGTATCCCATCTCTTCAGTACTGAGCTTGCCAAATCTTTATTTGGGTTATTTATTCAATTAATACCTCAGAATTTTACACAAAATACAATGATTTACATGAAAGAATGGAAGGGACATTTAAGTCAAATGCATGGTTTTGAGGAGAATGAACCCAAGATTCTCATTTTCATGGGTAAATGTCCTTACATGAGGTTCAATACTGGAATTGATCCACTTTCTATAGGGATCAGTCCATAAGCCCCATCTGGCTGTTAGCCTGAATGCTGGGACATCGCCAGGGAAGTGTGACATGTGGCTTCCAATCCCTGATCCAGAAAGAACTTCCCTAATTACACAAGGTGAAGACAGCAGGTACACACTTTTAGTCTGGCTTGATTCTGAGCCATACTCTAACTGAGAAGTCAGATCCACTCAGGCAAAAAGAATGGGATCATAGAATGATTTTCTATTGGAAAAGACCTTTAAGATCATGAAGTCCAACAATTAACCCAGCACTGCCAAGTCCACCACTAAGCACCACCTACCCAAACCATGGAAAGACAGCTTTTCCAGCAGAATGCTATGAGAAATGGTGTCAAAGGCTTTATTAAAGTCCAGGTGGACAACATCCACAGCCCTTTCCTCATCCACTAACCCTTTAACTTTAACTTTGTCAAAGCAGAAGATCAAGTTGGTCAAGCAGGATCTGTCTTTCATAAACCCATGCTGGCTGGGTCTAATCCCTTAACTGTTCTGGGAGAAGTGTTTAGCAACAAGACTAGTCTCTAAAAGCAAGCCCAGTCAATGTGACCTTGGTGCTGGAGAAGGTTATGGAGTAGATGATTTTGAATGTCATCACAATTGTGAGACATCTCCCAGCTAATTCTAGAATCTACCTCTTAATCCTAGTTAGGGGTCTAGAACAGGCTTGCCACATGACATCTGCCTTTTTGGCCTTCCCTCAAACTCTTACCCATAACAAATTACCCCACCATTGCCATCATTAAGCTCTAGTAGCTGAGTTTGTATTTTAAATAGCTGTTGCAACAACTGAACTGTTAGAATAAGAAACAGTAAATTCTTCAGAATCTCTCTGAGCCTGGACTCAAACTCCCTTCAAAGACTGTTTGTCAAATTCCTACACAAATTTGCAAATAGATTTAAAATTATAAAATCTGCACCTCCAATGCCAAAATTCATTAAAACTCAACAGAACCCATAGAGACATGAGCAACTTACATCAAGCTTATGACCACTAAATAATAAATCTTAATAATACTCTATTTTTTAAAAAATGAATTTGTATAAAACAGACTTTTCAACAGCAGCAACATTTTCATAATGACTACATTCTTCATTTCTTTCATGTTGGTATCTTGCTTGCTTGCTTGTAGTTGTTGGTACCTTGCCTTTATAGCTTAGGCATCCCTAAACACTTAAAGGAAAAAGACTCAAACCCATAAATCAAATAAGCTAATTTATTATGAAAAAAAGAAGGAAAATCAGTGTGAACAGAAAAGCAGGCACTACAATATCACATAAAGTACACAAAACACAAAATTATGTTTTCTAAAACAATACCAGTTTTTCCCATTTCTTCCTTCACAGAGAAAAACTTGCTTTCTGAAAACAAACAAACAAAAAACAAACAACAAAGCAAAACAAACAAACAAAAACTCCAAAACAAAGAAAAAATCAAACAACTCCCTCCACAACTTTTATTTTGGAAAAATACCTTCATGCTATGAGCACTGCTCTAAGGACAAAATACATATATTGTCTGTAGTTTAAGGCCAGTATTGAAATCACTGAATTTCTAAGATTATATTTTTAAAATGTAGCTTTAGAAAAAGACAAACAAAGTATTTTAGAAGAGTCGGTCACATCATTGGAAAGTAGAGCTGCAGCTGTTACCAAAAGCTTTTTTCTGTTTGCCTTTAACTGTGAGGACACTTAGCCATAAGCTATATTTTAAAAGGTTGCCAAGTAGTTATTTTTCTTTCAGATCAGCTGAAAAAAAAAATATCTTTTTTAGCAAAGCCAGTTAGGTAAGCTTATGTATTTGTTTAATAGAGATTTTCTGTGAAGGGCTTCTATCTTGAACTCCTTGTATTAATGGCATAATTTTGTTTTATTTTTGATTTTTTTGGGTTGGGTTTCAGGCTTTTTTTTTACACTTTCTCTCCTGAAAGGGCTGGCATAAGTGTCTGGTAGACAGAGCTTGGCTGGCAGATGTTTTTTACGTAACTCTATTGCCCAGTGTTAAAAACATATATTTTTACTATGAGATCATGGATGTTCTGTGTACCTTTCATAACTATTAAAGTTACTTGGGCAATGCTGTAAAATATCTTTTTGCCTTTACTTTTTCCATGGGTCAACTTCTTATTTTTATCTGTCTTTGCAGTGGAAGGATCAGTATATTCAAAATGAGACTTACCTAAATGTTGTCTGGCATTTAAGTACAAGTCTGCAAATGTTAAATGCTAAAGAAACTGATTGTAGTGTTTCAGGATTGGTGTGCCTTTAACTCTTATTACTTATTTTGTCATTTAAATTTCATATGCTGGGTTGAAAACAAGGAGCTATTTGCCACCTGATAAGCATTTCTAAGTTCCACTGTCTTCTGTTTCCAACTAAACCTGTATTTTTCCTCTTAGGTATATGCTTGTTTCTGGTGTCTTAAAAGGTATGGATTAGCAGGCTGCTGTAGCTTCTTTAGTTATTTTTAAAATTTCTTTTAGTTATCTAGAATCTCAAGGTGTCAGAATAATTTTGGATATAGTCTTATCTAACTCAGTTTCAGGGAGTTAAGTTATACCTTCTCTAAAACTCTCGAGAACTTTCTATTTTCTCCCCACATCCTTTCCCTTTGTAGTCTGCCTATTACATTTTAAAAGCTCTGTGAACATTCTTCTTATGCATATCTACAGCCCATGCTCAGCTTCAAGAATGTGACCTTAAAGTCCCTTGTTCTATCACTCAAACATTGCTGCCTCTACAGGTCTTTCTTTTTCTCCTAATTTTGTTCTTTGGATTGTTATTGTAGGAAGCAGATTTTCAGAGCTTAGATGGCAAATTCTGGAGGAGACTGGACAAAAATAAATGGCAACATGTGAAAACTGAACTTCAAAGTAACTATAAGTGAGGTTTGCATTTTTCTATCTAGAGTACCTCAGCCCACATATAAAATAGAGAAACTCTCAACCCATTCCACCCTACAAACATTCAAGGAAAAGTGAGCTCTGCTTCAACAATGTGATACATGCCTCTGGAAAAATATTTTCTGGAGAGTTTCCCTTAGCACAACACAATCCACAGGATATATTAAGGAACTCACCATGTTGCAGTTTGTATTGTGGGAGGTGTTATGAGTTAGTAGTGCCAACAGTTGTCTGTGAATGATTGGTGTAGTAAGACCTTAGCAGTGTTCAAAGAATATGTGCCAGCTACATAGAAATTGTCTTTTGTTCTATTTAGGCAGCCACATGCAGAGTTACATAAGCTGAATGTGGCAATAGTATTTATAAATCACACATTTGAAAGGAGAGAAAATGAGCAACTCAGATCACTAAAAAAGTAGAAGGTGCAATGGAATGTGGTAAATCTGGAGTTAGGTAGGAGGCTAGAAAGTCTTCTGCAATCTACTGGATACCAGGACATATCTCCACAGCAATCTTCTATTTCTCTTTCAACATACTATGCATTCAGAGTGTCATAAAACTGACAGTCCATGAGACCAGTCAACCTCTGTTATTTTTTCTTCGTTTTAGGGGCTCAGAAAAATCAATTTTCTCATAAAGGTTCTTCAAAGTCCACCTTGTTAAGAGAAATAGGAAAAAAGTCGTTATAAAATACTGTTGTCTTAGTGAATGTTGTCTTATTTAGCCATGAATAAGAGCTGGGCATAGCTTTCAGTGTAAAACTCCAAATCGTATAAAACATCTGGTTTTTAATTCTGTTAAAATCTAAAACTTAGCCCAAGTTCTTCGAAAGTTTTTCTGAACTTCACAAGCATTCTTGTATTATGAAACATAGTACTGAGGAAAGCTGTCCTGATTTGTGGTTTTGAATGGACACCATGCAAAATCTCTGGATTTTTCACAAGATTAGGTGAAACTTGGTGATTTTGACAGAAGGTTTTATTTGAATTTCTGGCTTTTGACATCAGCATACACAGAAAAGGCAGCCTTTACATGGATTACATGGATTACAATCCAAACCTAGGGTGAGTAGAAAAACAAAAATATTTTTAAACCCAGTAAAAGAGAATGAGCAAAATATTTATCCACAGATTTTTATGAGACAATAACATGGGCTAAAGCATAAAAGCTGCAAATGGTTTTATATTTGTGTCTGGTTTAGGGTACAGTTTATGAAAACTAATTAAAAATATCAAAATTCTGTGATCATAATATCAGACATATACCTGTGAATGTGAATGTTGATTAACTCTACCTAAATGAGTGCAAAGAACTCATTTCAAGTTTTCTGATTCTTCTTTTTTCCTAGGAAAATCCCACTGAGAAGAAAGAAGAAGAAAAACAAACAAGCAAACAAAAAAATTTCAAAAAGGGAAAAAAAATCCTTGACATAAATCTCTCAGAGCTAGTGTTTTTGCCCAGTTCTTTTCTGCAGCTTATGTATTTAAAAAATCCTACTGTAATGACAGTTCTGTAATGGTTAAGTATTTAAAAGGCTAAAATACTCCCCAGCTTTTACTCTATTCAAATGAATGCATCCACGTTTATTTATGTCTATGTTGAATTAACTTATGAAGGTGCATTATTAATTTATCTTGAACTTCACATACAGTATTTATTTCTTATTAAACAAGCAATGTTTGTGTTTACTTGTGTTACTCAATATTCAAATATCAGTCCAGGAAACTGTTTTAAACATAAATCCCATATTTCACAAAGCCATTTTCAAACTCCAAGAATAATGCTGGCTACAATGGAGCACCAAGACACTGCTGTCACCAGAGTGCCACCAGTTGAAATCTATTTTTGCCACCAGTTGAAATCTATTTTGCATGATGTATTCTTTTTATTGGGCATTTGCCAGTCATAGCATAAGATTTTTGTACCAATTACAACTGCATTTATACAAGTAAATTTTTTAATTTCTGGGCCTTTTCATCTGTTTAAGAGAAATCTACCACATTAAAGACAGCAGGAACAACAGCATTGTCTTGCATAACAAGTATCCTGCCAGGAGGAAACAGATCCAAAACTTGTTTGACAGAAATCGTTCCCTTGACTTTTACTACACTGAAACCCCTAGAAAAGTATCTCAATCTGGGTATCTGAAAACGTCTAACTCGAGTATTGCTCTCAGATTAGGCACAAATAAATCAGTCCTGTACTGAGTAGTATTAGACATAATTTGGCTTTGTGAATTTGCACACAAATAAGAGTATCTTGACTTGACCTGCTTAATCTTGACTTGATCTGCTGCTTGTCAACAGAGGGGATCTCATGAGCAAAGTGGAGAATGGTGGCCATCCTGGACACAGTGACCACAAAGCAGTTAAGTTCAAAATCTCTGTTGACAGGAGAAAAACTGAGAGAAAAACTGAGAGAAAAACCTAAACTCTGAGCAAGAGGAAAGGAGACTTCAGGTTTCTCAGGGAGTTAACAAGTAAAGGCCCCTGAGAAAATGTTTTGCAGAGCTGGTCACTTTTCAAACATCACCCCTTATAGGCATAGAAACAGAAAATTCCCAACTATTGGAAGTCAATCAGGCAATGCAGAAGGCTGGCTTAACTGAACAGGACTCTTCTGTTGGAAATAAAAGAAAAAAAGGAAGGTGTACACCCAGTACAAGTAATGTCAGGTGACATGGGAAGAATACAAAGCTGCTGCTTGCCTCTGAAGGGAGAAAATTGATGTGGCCGAAGCTGGAGTTGAAGCTGGCCAGAAACATGGGGGACAAGAAATTTTTTTTCAATTATATTAATGGAAATAGGAAATTTAAAAATAACAGGGTGAGGACGGTCACTTCACAAACAGGAACAAAGAAAAGACACAGTGTTTGACACATTCTTTGCCTCTGTCTTTAACAAGGGGGTCTCAGCGCCCTGATCTGAAGGACCATGACTGTGAGAATGATCCACTCCCAGTCAACCCTGAAACTGTGTGGGATCTGTTGCTCCAGCTGGGTCCCTACAAAGTTATGGGGACTGGTGGGAATCATCAAAGAGCTGACTGGTGTCATCCCAAAGCCTCCCTTGATGATTTGATGATTTTTGAGCAGTCCTGGAAATCCAGAGAGGTTCCAGATACTGATTAACATTGTCCCAGTTTTCAAGGAGGACAAGAAGGAGAACTCTGGAAACCACAGGTGTGTCAATGTCACTTCTGTGCCTGGTAAAGTTGTGGAGAAGATTTTTTGAGAGGTGTTGAAAAACAACTTTGGTGTCATTTGTCACAGCCTGCAGGCTTCATGAGGGGAAAGTCCTGCTTATCAAACCTGATTTCCTTTGATGACAAGATAACCCACCTAGCAGACCAAGGGAAGCCAGTTGACAAAATCTTTTTGGATTTCAGCACAGCTTTTGATACTTTTTCTCACAGGATCCTTCCGGACAAAACGTCCAGCACACAGCTGGATAAACAAATCATGGGATGGGTGAGCAACTGGCCCATGAGTTGGACATAAAGGGTGATAGGGAATGGGGTGACATCAGACTGGTGACCTATCATTTACTGGGGTTGTTCCACAGGGCTCCTCATCCCTGTGCTCTTCCCCATTCTCATAAGTGACTTGGAGGCAGGACTGGGAGAGATACTGAGCAAGTTCACAGGTGATACAAAATTGGGAGGAGCTGCTGGCTCCCTCCAGGGCAGGGAGGGCCTGCAGAGACCTTGACAAATTAAAGGCTGGGGAACCACCAACCACATGAAGTTCAACAAGGGAAAATGCTGGATTCTGCCCCTGGAACAGGCCAACCCTGGATGTACAGACAGACTGGGGAATGGAATACTGGAAAGCAGTGCCAAGGAAAGGGATTTGGTCCATGGCAAGTTGAACATGAGTCAGCAGTGCCCTGGCAGCCAGGAGAGCCAACCGTGTCCTGGGGGCATCAGGCACAGCATCACCAGCTGGGCAATGGAGGGGATTGTCCTGCTCTGCTCTGCACTGGGGCAGCCTCACCTCCAGTGCTGGGGGCAGTTCTGGGTGCCACAATATAAGAAAGACATTAAACTATTACAGAGTGTCCAAGGAGGGCAAAAAAGATGGGGAAGGGCCTTGAGGCAAAGCTGTGTGAGGAGCAGCTGAGGGCACTGGGCCTGTTCAGCCTGGAGGAGACTGAGGGGAGACCTCACTGCAGTTACTGCTTCCTTGTGAGGGGAAGGGGAGGGGCAGGCACTGATCTCTGCTCTGTGGTGACAGTGACAGGACCCAAGGGAATGGCCTGAAGCTGTGTCAGGTGGTTTAGATTGGATATTAGAGTAAGATTCTTCACCTAGAGGGTGCTTGGGCATTGGAACAGCTCCCCAGAGAAGGGGTCACAGCACCAAGCCTGAGAGAGTTCAAGAAGCATTTGGACAATGCTCTCAGGCATCTGGTGTGACTCTTAGGCATGGTCCTGTGCAGGGCCAGGAGCTGGACTTGATGATCTTTGTGGGTCCCTTCCAACTCAGCATATTTTCTGATTCTAACAGAAGGAGCCCCATAACACTACAATCTCTAGATCTGCTGATGTTTTTGTTTTGATTAAACCATGATGTTGTTTCTTTTTCTATTTAATTGTAAGAGTAACTTTGACAACTACTAGAACTGTTCAAATATTTTCTTTAATCTTGTATTTCAGTCTTCCACTTTCTCTGTTTGACTAATTGTGACAAAAGTTGCTCTAGGAAATGACAATTGTTTGTTCAATTCTTATCTCACTCTGAGTTTTATGTGTTCCTTGACAACAACAAAATCTCTGTGAGCTTGTTATTTCCTAAGTTTCTGACATGTCTTTTTGAGTCAGAGGGAGGAACAAAGCGCACAATAACGTGTCAGGTTTATAGAATGATCCAGAAGTGGAAAGCTAATCAAGCCTGACATTTTGTTTGAGGTTTGTTTGCTTTGGGTTGGGTTGGGTTTTTTACAAAAAGCTTCTTCTTTTGCAATGAACTGTGAGAGAAATTTTGAAAATTAAGTAAGAAAAGAGTTCAAACAAACCACCTCAGACTTAGGCCAAGTCTGTCCAAGTCTTTCAGTTCAGTGTCATTGACAGTTTCAGGCCAGCTGCCTAATCGCTAAAGCCTTTAAATGCCTAAATTTCTGTAAAAAAATGCATGGAAGTTAAGCAGATATTGGGAAGAGAAGGGTTTTTCAACTGGTGGGAGCTCATATTTGGTCCACATCCCAAGATACTACAAAGCAAAATTACCAGTCTTGGAAAACAATGAAGCTAGCAAAGACCCAAAGTTCAGTGTGTCTGTTCCCCTCTAACATGACAGACACAACTTCAAAACTGTCCTTCAGGCAGGGTATTAGACCTTAACTTTTCATAACACAGACCTGTGTGACATTCAGTATAATCATTGCATTCCAAAGGAAAGTTCAGAGCTGAGGATTCAGACTGAAGACCTGTGTCTAGTCCCCATCCAGCTCTCCTGTGTGGCTCAATGTGAGGTGGCAAAAAATCACCCTTTTCCTCTGCATTTCACCTCAATATAGCCTAGAAATTTATTGGAAAGGAGGTTTCTGAGGATCACTCTGTCAGATAAAATGCAAGGGGACCTTAAGACGCAACTCCAGTTCTGCATTGCTCTGACTGGACACCAAAAGCTGGAAGCTTTTGAGTGGAAATGCCTTTGCTGAACTTTCTCCTCTATACTCATGTTTTTTCCATTTTATTATACCAGGTAATTTTCACAAACCACTACTGAACGGAGTAGTACAATAAAAGGTTATTCCTCCACAATGCGTTGTTGCAGACAATTCTCTTCCCACACAACATGGCTGAGTGAATCAGTCTAGATTCAGAAAACATGAATCTTAATAATTCAGTTTATTAGAAAAGTTGCAAAAGTTTAAACAAATTGCATCTGTAAGATTAACTTCAACTTCTGTGCATTTAGCTTCCACTGAATGAGCTAACATCTGCTTGTATCACTCTCATCTGCATTGCTAAGTTTCAAAGACAAATCAAGATAATTTAAGCAAAGACCGAGAAGCTTTAAGTATAGGTGGGTGGAAATTTCATATTAGTTAGCTATTGTCTCGTGCAATGAAACTAGTTTAATCTCCCAAATTGCTATCAAAACCAGGGAGTTTTTGGAAAGGTGGACAGCTATACAAATTTGCCATCAATCTACAGTTTTTTGAAACTACGTTCCAAAGTACTGTAGTATTACTGAAAAAAATTACTAGTATTCCAGTCCTTACAGGCTCTAGGAAAACGAAATCTCCTGCAAAAAAACTTATTTTTGTCCACAATGAGATTCAAGTAAACAATGTTTTGCATGGTTTTCAGCTGTCACTAATTATGCTTAAATTAATTCATTTCTCAGTAAAATTATACAGTATACCATAAAGGCCTCTTCTTGCTTAATATTTTTCCTTTAGATAATCTAGGCGCTAATTAAAACCATGGGGGAAAAATCTTTTGTAAAGAAGCCTTAATTCTATCATCATAGCACAATGCAACAATTAAGTATGAAGATTTATATGCATGTTGCCAACCTCTGGGGATCCATGAAAATCTGTTTCTTTGTCTCAGTGAATTCTGCCTAAGGAAACCAATCTACGTGTGTCAGGTACAGGAACATCTACAATGGCCAGAAAGAACAGTAATAGCACTGAAATCTGGCAGTTCATCCTGAACATTGAGTTTGTTTGGAAATATAAAGAAGAACAGAGAATTAATTAGAAAATTACATAGCCCAGCCAAGAAAGTCAAAGGTACCAGATATGAACACATGCTTATTATGACTGCTCAGAGCAACTGGAATGAAACTCACCTTAACAAAGTGAGAAAATGGCAGGAAATCCCACACACTTCAATTTTCATATCTGTTTTATTTTTATCTGTTAATGAGGTCAATACCGATTAATTCTTTTAATATAATTATCACTGTGGAGTGCTTACAACTTTGCGTGCCCACTCAGGACAATAAAACAGAAAGAAAACTTCTTGCACTAAGGAATCTGACCAACAGTTAATGGGAAAGTGGGTAAATTTTCCTGTACCTAGTACATATTTGAGGAGAAGAGAAATACCATACTTGAGAAATGAAGAGAAATGCCCCAGTTTGAACTGGCCAAATTGTATTTTCCCAAGTTTACCCTACAACACTGAGTGTTAAGCAACAGTTTTGAAGAGTGAACTGCATCTACATTCTGATAAATAAATAAATAAATGTCTTTAAGAAACTGTAAAATATAGCAGAAAATCCTGACCATGGCTACACAACAACTATGAGGCATCTGAACTGCCTGTATTTCCTGTAATTCCAGATCCACAACTCTGGAGAACATCTGCAGCATATGGCCTTCCTATGGATCTCATCACCTCCAAAACTGGACCAAGAACTAGTTATCTTAGCACTAGACTAGTTTACTTGCTTGCTTCATGCTGTTTTTTATGCTTCCAGCCATCATATTTAAATCAGAGGGAACATCTGCAGAGAACAGAACAGATTAAGGAATTGTTTAGTTTAGAATTTAGCATAGAAAAAATTATTATGCAATCTTAATTATCTTGTATTTATTTTTCATATCCTATTAGCGTACATTATTGCTTGTGGAAATAACTGTAACAGACTGATAAATGAAAAAGTACAAATAGATTCTTCTTCCATCTTGACCTCAAAAACAGTTGGCTCTATTAAGCAGAATTTTTAAAAACAGGATTCTTGTATAACCAACTGTTTTATCTTACATTATCATCTGCTGGCATAAGACAAATATAGACAAAACAGCTTGCTTCTGTAAGACAGTACAACATTAGTAGATTAATGGAAGGTCAGTTACAAAATCTTTTAACTTTTGAGACATGAAAGAAAGGATAGCACTTTCTGTGGCTGATAAACAATTAAACATTAACTATTGAAAAAATACTATTAACTCTGGCTTTTATTTCACAATATTTACAACAATATTTCTTTAAAATATGGAAACTAGTCTACATTTTTAGCACTTGTCTTTAATGGCTTGAATTGCAGTAAGATTAAGTAGCAAAGTTGCAGTATCCAAATACCCTTCCAGTCAGTAAAATATAATCAGTGTGAGATTCAGTCATATCTAATTCCAGTTTTAATTGAAGGGCCAGGTTCCAAGTATAAGCCTAAATAATATCTCGCATGGGATTAGACAGTCATCTGTTCTGATACTAAATACGTGGAAAAACAGCCCCTAACAGCAGACACATCAAGATGTTTCCATTCTCTCTGCTTAAGTGTTCATTAAACAAATTCACATCCTGCTACAATAATAACAAACTGAGAATTTTGCTGTGGTTGTTGTTGATCATTTTAAAGAACACTTGTTGCACTTGTCTGTGGGAAAGAAATGCGAGGTGTATTTTTACTCCCTCATCTTTTCAGGAAGGCTTTGAGAAGTTACCTGAACATCACGGTCATTTAGAGGTGCTCCATTCCAGAGTCCGCAGTGGCTCCCTGCCAGCTGGAGCCAGCCCTTAGGAGCGGAGCTCAGCCTGGTGTGGTGTCACAGCCCAGCCAGGCCACACGCAGCAGCTCAGGGCCCAGAGGCAAGGGGAGTTGCAAGAAATTATTCTGGCTCCCCAGGGAGCACATTACTCAAACTTTCCTCTGAAGAGGGAGCAAGTGCTTAGAACTCCCAAGCTCTGCTTTTGTTAGTGGCTTTCTAGGCTGCTTGTTAAAATCTGTAGCTCATCTCTGGAGGAAATTATATCTCTCACTGACCATATGAGAAGAGTAAGGAAGTGGTACGATTTATTTCACTTTATACAGACAAAGAAAACCAATTTTTTGCTTTGCAAAACTTTAACTTGGAGGTACCGATGTTGCCTCTCGTGATCCCTCTCTAAGACCCGAAACTCATCCAGGCTGATAACACTGAAGTGTCAGGTTCCCTTAGCTAATATTGCCATTAGGAAGCTATAGAATAGGTTGTAAAATCTCCAGCCTTCATGAATGTACAAAATCCTTTACCCTTATCTTCAGGAGTTCCTTATGAAAGGAAAAGATGTCCTGTTTTACCCTTTTTTGTGGTAATAGGAAGTCCAAAGTAAACCTTAGGAGACATGCAACAGGCCAAAAACTGATCTTCATATTCCCCAGCAGACCTGGCATCCTCATCCTGCCATTCCAGACTGGTTTAGGAAAGATCACTCCACCTTTGAAACAGAAGCTCTGGCTAAGGAAATATTCTTGAATAAATTTTTCTATGTTGACTGTACTTTCTGTGCTTCCTATGCTAAAATGAATGTCCTTATACATATTTCAGTGAGGTTTTTTATTGAGTTAGCAGGTCTCAGTGAAAATTTCTTTTTATATATATGATTAATGTAACCTCTTAACATGTGTCTCAGTTTGCTGACATAATAGAATCCTTGTAAACTCAAAATCCAGAGGAGCTGGCAAAGGAAATTGTGTCTGTAGGAGCATATTTCTCTTCTTTTGTACTAGCCAAAAGTGAAAGAAATGTCACTAGTTGCTCAAGTAAAACAAAAAAAAAGAGAAAGAGAGAAAGAGAGGAAAGAAAGAGAGAAAGAGAGAGAGAAAGAGAGAGAGAGAGAGAGAGAGAGAGAGAGAGAAAGAGAGAAGAGAAGAGAGAAGAAGAGAGAAAGAAAGAGAGAAAGAGAGAAAGAGAGAAAGAGAGAGAGAAGAGAGAAAGAAAGAAAGAAAGAAGAAAGAAAGAAAGAAAGAAGAAGAAAGAAAGAAGAGAAAGAAGAAAGAAAGAAAGAAAGAAAGAAAGAAAGAAAGAAGAAAGAAAGAGAGAAAGAGAGAGAGAGAGAGAGAGAGAGAAGAAAAAAGAGAGAAAAGGAGAGAAAGAGAGAGAGAAAGAGAAGAAAGAAAGAAAAGAAAGAAAGAAAGAAAGAGAGAAAGAGAGAGAGAAAGAAAGAAAGAAAGAAAGAAAGAAAGAAAGAAAGAAAGAAAGAAAGAAAGAAAGAAAGAAAGAGCCTTGTATTCTAAAGTATCTCTTACTTTGAGTTTCATTTGAATATTGAGCATTATTTTGATCTCACAAATCAATCTGCTCATCTCAAACCCCACCCTTTTCAAAAGAAAATCCTTGAAGCATTTCTGTTTTATTAAGTTGTGAGAGAGTTACAGAAAATTACATTGGGAAGGAAAAGTTTGGAGAGAAAAGATATTTCTCTGACACAACCAGGATCCTGTCCCATGTAAGCTCTCACAAACATATCAAAACATCTCTTGACAACCTTTGGTGACAAGAACCTCCCCAACACCGCAAACCATGAAAGCCAGTGCTAATCAGACCTGTACATATCTGGAAAGTTTCTATAATATTCAAGTTGAATTTTCCTACTGCAACTTAATCTCCTCATCCTGTCCAACAGCAATCCAAAGAACAGATCCCACTCTCTCTGTGAGAGATTTATAATCTTGAAGACTGCCATTATTTCTTTCTTCCATCATATTTCTTAAACTATCCAGTTGCTTTTATGCCAGGTTCACAGGTCATTATTTCTGGTTTTATTTCTATACTTCTCTCCAATGTCCCCCAGGCCTGAGGGACCAATCACACGACGCCTTGCTGGTATGTTAGCCTGATTGACAGGGCACACTCAGCAAGGGGTGAGGGGGAAGGGAGAAGGTATAGGCACACATGGGAAGGGACCCGGAAGTTTAAAACAGGACATTGCAACACACCGCAACACTTCTCAAGATCAATAGACTTTTTCATTGGGATGGGATGAAGGTCTTGCAAGAGGAAGGCAGGAAAAAGTGATAGGTTGGTTTTTCTCTTGTCAGTGAACTCAGGATACAATCCAGAAGTTCAAGCCAGCCTTGGCAGGAGTAAGCTCTTCACGCTGATTTCTGGAGGTTCTCCTTTGGTCTCTCAAAGTCCTCATCTTTTCCAGCTATGGTGAATAAAAAAGGCATTCTGTCCTATGACTTCTAAAATTTGAGAAGAATGGTAAGATAATTTTATCTTTTGTGTAATTGAAACTTCTTTTTATACATCTCTTGGGTTTTTTTTTATGTATCTCAGGATGACAGCTGTCTCTTTTTGTAAGCACGTGATATTGTTAACTTTGTTCAGCTTGTCATTTCCTATAAGCACTATTTTCTCTTTCACAGGTCTTCTGTAGCTCTTTCTACACTTTTTCCCCCATAATCATGGATACTTTCCTTCATACTTGCAGCTTTTAGTCCCAATATTTTTCAGATCATTTCTCCAACTGGTGAAAATCATTGTGAATTCTAACTATGTCCTTCATCAGTCTGGCAGCTTGTTCCAATTTCACTTCATCACTAGGTCACATTACTTGTAAATATAATTAATATCTTCTTCAGTCAAGGGTATCCTGGACTGCATTAGGAAGAACATTACCATCTGGTTTACCCCTCCTGTCTCCTAATCCCTTGTGAGACCACATGTTGACTGCTGCATCCAGTTTTGTGCACCCCAGTGCAAGAAAAATATGGACTTACTGGAGCAAGTCTAGCACAGGGCCAAAGAGATAATGGACTGAAGCATCTCAGATGTGAAGAGAGGATAGTCACTGTTCAGCCTGGACAAGGAAAGGCCCCCTTTGTCCTGAATGCCTGCGTGGCATCACTGCCAATATTGGCCACCAATCTCTTTGCTTTCCTAGGCCATGACAGCTGGTCCTCTTGGGCTGCCAAAGACACCCATGGATGCTGCTCTGCCTTGAGCACACAGCCATACAGGATGGGTTTTCCCTGAATTCTGTGGCCATCCTGTTGAGCTCTTCTCTCCTTCCAGACTCAAACCTGCAGTCAGAGCTGGCCAGGCCCATTGTGCCAGACAGATCAGCTTCAGCTACCTGGCTCCTGAGAACAGCAGCTGGTCTGTCAGAAAGAGACCAACTGTATGCCTGTTGTAACTTGCTCATGGTCCCACACCTCTGTGGACTCTGTCCACTCTAAAGAAGCTAGGGCTGATTCAGTAGTCTTGGAAAATGGTGGAACACAAGCTTGCTTTTTTAAAAATTTAACTAGATTATATTTTCATTTAAACTTAATTAACAGTTTCATTTGCTCTAAATAAAGAATGCCTGATACAATATATACCTAAACACTTGTGCATATATATTTGATGTTTAAATATTTTTATTTATATTTGGATATATTAATATATAAATAAATTTAAACCAATATTTATTCATATTTCTACTCATAATATTTTTATTAATATTTCTATAAATAGAGGGAAAAAATGTAAAGGTAAATGTTATATAACAGCACTTTCATACCCAAAGGAAACAAGTAGCCAGTCAGAGGGTGCTTTGTGATCACATGGCAATGTGATCAAAATGGCAAACCTGCCACATGAAAGCATGTGAGGTTATGACATTTTCCATGATAATGACTTTGGTGTATGTGATAGTCAGGAATTATTTGTTCTGCTGAATTTCAGAGTTAACTGGAAGGGGCCACTGGTCCTGCCAGCCAGCCAGCCAGAGAGCTGCCTGCCAGTACATGGGAATGCCATTTTACCAAAGGGGATGGAAGGAGGTGGAGTAAAAAGAATACATGACCAGAGGAAGGCTGGGATTCCAGGGCAAGTATGTCATGGAACAGTCAGGAAGAGTGGCACTTCCTCAAAGGCAAGGGGCATCCACCACTGATAATGCTGGATCAAAGATGTCCTCACATTCCTCATGAGGATGGTGGAAGAGGCTTTCCAAGGGGAACAGCAGCCACTACACTGTCTGAGGGAGAAGGACAATGCAAAATTCAGCTGCTGTTTGAGAGGGCTGTACTTGCTCTGTCAGATTCACTGCATACCAAATGAGCAGTGAGCTGTTATAGAAAAAAAGCAACTCACAGCATCTCAAGTCTGGGGAAGAAAAAGAAATTAAAATCATTAAAATGAGGCCAGTATATTAAAGAGTAAAATGTGTGGGTTTGACTTCTCTAATTGATACGTCAATACAATTTATATATTGAGGAATTGCTTTAAAACAAAGCATTTTATGACATTCCATACCATAGTGAAGTTGATTTGACACAATAAAGTTATATTAGCTGAATTTAGAAAGCCTGCATTCTCTAAGAACCTTATTAATTGTAATGTAAATGCTACATCTCCCTGTCTGCTGGCTGTATATGATGACTTTTCCATTGAAGCAAATCAGCCCCAAATGAAAGAAGCAGAAAAAGTTTGCCATAGATAAAATTGGTCCATGGCAAAGGCTCGGCACATTTCCTATATAGATTTATTTATTACATAGTTGCTCCGTTCTCTAAATCTCTTAAAATAAGAAGACATTTAAATAAACTAATTCTGTGTTTGTGTCCATGTTTGCATTTTATATCACATTTTTGTATCATAGAATCATTTTCAGGCCTCCTTTTGGGGGTGTCCCAAAAAGTTTATTAATCTCAAAGCTGAGTGCTTTCAATAACACAGGTAGTCAACATGCAAGTACTAAAACCACCTACCTTTATGCATTAAGCTTCTAGTGAATAATAAAATATTAAAGCCAGTTAATGAACTGGCTTTAATATATCCACATCATCTGTAAATATAAATGAAAGACAGTGCCAACAAGGTATTTTATACTAGGGGAGTTTTAGTTGTGATTTTAAACCCTTGCTTGGCATCACATCAAAGGAAAAACTTGGTAGGACTAGGTTGGATGTACATGGCAAAACTGGATTTTATCTTAGATTAAAAAGGTCCAGTGGAATTGATACACAGAGACATAAATGTTGAATAGGCAGAATAAAGCTGAAGACATGTCAGACCTTCATGATGAGACTACTCCATAAACAGATAAGTCTACAATGAATTGTTTACAATCAATTGATGTCAAAACCAAAGTTCACCCAAATTAGGTGATCACCAGTGACTATTCAAAAACTACTTTGGGCTGCTATTTTCTTTCAAAACAAGAAAAATCAATGTAGCCAGATACATAACTGTATGAAAGGGCATCTTTCTTCATGTGTATACAGTTTTACTGTCTTTTTCTGTCCAGAAAACCTTATCAGATAGAGCAGTCCAATTTGTGACTCTCCTTGAGAAGCAAGAAGGGATTAACTATTTCTTCTTTTGCCGTATCTTGTCCTTATCAAGACAGACCTGTTTCTTGATCTTGGTTACTCACTGACTCTAATGAATTTGTCCTTCAAAGGCCAAACCTTTTGCCTGCAACCACAAACCTTCAAAGTTTTCATTACAAATTTTATTCAATGCTTTCATAGCAGTGTCTTATATATGCCTGCATCTTATTCCTTTTCTTTTCAGATCACTAATGGGATAAAATTTGACTACTCTAGAATGATAAGGAAACAATTCATACTAATTTTTCTGCAGCTTCAAACATAGTGTGTGGTATTTTCCTTTGTCTGATAGAAAAGGTTTTTATTAATATTTTCTGAGAGATTTTCTAAATAGTTTGTTGTATTTATTTGGCATTTTATTTTTCACCTGACTGTTAAACATGATCAGTTCCCAGTAGATCTAATTTGAGGTTACAGTTTTAATGCCGTTATTGTTTTTGCAACTGTGTAATGGTTTTGCCGAGTGAAATTGTGTGGGCAAAAGAACTGCTCATCCAAACTTAAAGGCAAAGGCCAATTAGTTTTGGAACATTTTAGTTGTAGTTCCTAAGAGCTAGGAACAGAACATCAGGAGTACTTGCAGCAAAACCAAAATAGGCCATGTGTCTGTCTCATTAGACAAAGAAATATGATTGTTGTATTTTCCCCAGTACTTATAAGGGTGGAGGAGGGAGGGTAGTTTGGATATAAATGTTTTTATATCTGCTCTCATATTGGAAATCTTGTCTTAACGATTAACGAGCGTAAAGACTGAAAGAAGGGTAAGCAAATATGTAATGTGAAGTCTCTTTTCCCTTATTTTCTTCCGATTTATGTCTTTCCCTTAATTTTTTTGGATCCAACCTTGGATGATGACAGTGATATTTGTTGATTTTCAGATGTTGAATGCAGAACGCACTTCCTGCACTGCTTATTGCAAGTTTTCACATTTTCCAAGTATATAGTTCTTTCTGCATAGACTTGCAAGTTGATGTCAAGCTTACAAAATTGAGAGATATAATATATTCAAATTAGGCTTTCTTTCTAAACCAGTTAAACCACATAAACCAATTAGAGCAAATAAAACTCTATCTGCAATTGAATGTCAATTTGTGGTGTCAAATGGAATTGGTAGGACATGAGTGATTTAAGAATTCTTGCTGTTTTAGAGGGATAACCCAGATTGTGCAAGCATACACCAAATCACACAGAGATCTCAGGCTCCAGGGGTTACCTTGGGCAGCAATCCCACCCAAGGGGAGAGGCTCCATCTGCAGAGCCCCTGCAGATCCTGAGCTCTGAGCAGGACAGATTCAGCAGAGCCCTCTGATGAGTCTCCACTCATACCCTCATTGAGTCTGATCTGTGGTCAGATGTGGTCACTTTAGCCAGGGCTGGTCAGTACTAAAAGGCTGAAGCCAAATGTCACATGGCTGAGGTCAGGCACAAGCCACTGACTGGAGGGCCTTGATCCCTGCTGGAGCAGGTGCACCTGCCATGGATGAAATTGTCCACACAGGACACACAAGATTAGGGAATATCAACCTGCAAATCAGGGAAGAAAGGCTTCTCAGAAACAGACGTCACTGGGTTTTTACAGCTGCTCATAA
Source organism: Zonotrichia leucophrys gambelii (assembly GCF_028769735.1). Lineage (NCBI taxonomy): Eukaryota > Metazoa > Chordata > Aves > Passeriformes > Passerellidae > Zonotrichia > Zonotrichia leucophrys. The sequence goes on along the minus strand of NC_088172.1, from coordinate 14,771,807 downwards.
GACTATCTAATCAAGTAAGTGCCACCAAGATAGTCTTGCCTAACAGAAGGCATAAGGCCAAAACGTTGAAGATTATTTGCTGAAGATAAGTGCCTACTTTCAAATTCCTGTAATTTGCAACCATTTATTTTCTACTTGCTATGCTTCAAATACAAAGGCCTCAACCTCTACAGAGACCTGCTTTTCACTGCATCTCTTCCTTCTCTTTGTTTTCCATAACGCTATCAGACTGGGTCCTTTTATGTTACCAAACCTTTCTCCTAATCTTGCCTTTATGTTCTCTGCCAAGCCCTTTTCTAGTAAGTCTTTGAAATAATATATGTTCCCATGCCACATGTCATACCAACAGTCTCCTCCCACATTCCCACATAGCTTCCACTCACCATCAGTAACCTTGACAGCCATTCTCATCCAATGTGTGAAATCAGGTCTTGCTTTGCCCATTTTCTGACAGCAAATAAATCCCAAAATTGGGGTCCAAGCTCCTCCCAGCACTTCCAAGCAAAGGACCTGCAGAGTATATCAGGTTCCTGTGTCAGAGAGCACATTTGAATTCACAGTAAATTTCTGTACCACCTTTGCATTCTTGGACACCAGCTTCATCTCTTCCAAACTTTCCTTCATCCAGGGCTGAATAAAGCATGATTGGTTATGCTCAACAACATAGCCCTGTGTGATCTCCTTTTATTTCCCAAAGAAGAATGGATTTCTTGTAGGAGAAATGAAACTTTAATCTTCTGACTCTGTAAAAGCACTATTACTGTCAGTGATAACCTTTCCTTTGCCTTTACAGTTATTAATACTCCAGTCTTTAAAAGTAAATGCCATAAATCTTCCCCAAAGCATTTTTAATGTGGCAGGACTTTGTAATTCATTCTTAAACTCTGACACTAGATTAATCAATCCAGCTTCCTTTTTTATCTCCTTCTTCCTTTTTCTTGACTTGTATGATTATGTTTTAAGAGTTTTATCCACAGATGGATGGGTAGGTAAGTAGGTGTTAATGTGCCATCACATATATACAAATATATTTACAAATACATATTCAAACATAGGCATTGAATAAAACAGAATATCTTCCAGTCCCAGGACAGTTATAATACAACAGGTGTCATAGAAGGAATGATACCCTTTCTCTACAGTATTAAAAACACTCAGTGGCTTCCACAGCCAAAATCCCATCTTGCATCAGTCTACCAGCAACAATGGTCCTTTGTCCTTGAAGGATTTACTCTGTATTTACTACCCTAGCAGCTTTTCTTCTAAATATAATTTTGACAGCATAAGCTGTCAAAATTTTAAATATTTTAAATATTTAACAGAAACAGAAAAAGTTTTGCAGCACTATTACAAACATATTCTGTCATGTATTGACTCTGCTGGTGTATCAGTCCTCAGAGCAGAGAGCTGATTTTTTAGTTCCTAATTATGCTAAAACATTCACAGCATATCAGAGAGGTTATGAGTCTTTGAATTCTTACCTTGGACCTAAACAGTGTGTAACAAGGAAGACACTATAAAATTGTAGAGAGTTTGGAAATTGACTGTAATTACAGTTTGTGATGTCACCACTGTATGAAGTATGTGAATGTGGTTTGATGCCCTCAGGAAATAGCACAGTGTCCTAAAAATACCCCATCACAACAAAACCCTCCAAAACTAAGCAGTGTAGGTCTGGGACTTCAGATAGTGTTATTATCTTGAATTTTATCCAGAAGCAAATGGAAAACTAGAGAAACACAGAATCAGTTTGGTTGGAAAAGACCTCTGAGATCATTGCATTCCAACCCTTGAACAACCACCACCATGTAACTAGACCATGACTGAGGGCCATGTCCAATAGTGTTAAACAACTGTTAAAGTCACCTCCAGGGATGGTGACTGCACCAGCTTCCTAGGCAGCCCATTCCAATGTTTAACAACCCTTTCTGTGAAGCAATTCTCCTGATGTCAAGCCTGAACCTCCCCAGATGCAGCTTGAGGCTCTGTTCACTCATCCTGTCACAGCTTATCTGGGAAAAGAAACTGACCCCCAGCTGGATAAAACCTCCTTTCAGGTAAATTGTGGAGAGCAGTAAGGTCACCCTTGAGCCTCCTTTACTCCAGGCTTTACATCCTCAGCTTCCTCAGCTGCTCCTCACAGGACTTGTGCTCCAGACCCTTCAACATCTCCTTTGCCCTTCTCTGGACTCACTCCAGCATCTCAATGTTCTTCTTATAGTGAGTGGCCCAGAACTGGACACAGCACCAAGGTGTGGCCTCAGCAGTGCTGAGTGCTCACAATCACTGCCCTGGTCCTGCTGGCCACGCCATTCTTGATACAGTCCTGGATGACATTGGTTTTCTTGGTCACCTGGGCACACGCTGGCTCACATTCAGCTGCTGACCAGCATCCCCCAGTCCCTTTCCACCAGGCAGAGCTCCAGGAACTCTTCCCCTCTACTTCTTGCCGCAGCAGTTCTGCATGGACCTGCTGTAGTCAAAGTGTGGGACCCAGCACTTGTTGAACCTCAACCTTGGCCTTGTTGAACCTCATACCACTGGTCTCTGTCCATCTCTCCAGCCCGTGCAGATCCCTCAGCAGAGCCTTCCTGCCCTCCAGGAAATTGACTGTCTCACCCAAATTGGTGTCATCCATGCATTTACTGAGGGTATACTCGATCTCCTCATCCAGGATGAGAATTATAAATAAAAGTAAATAGAGATAATTCAGACCTGCTTGTGTTGGTTAAAAAAAAAATATGCCAACATGTTGAAAAAGCTGGACTTTATGAGTGTACTATATATCCTTGTGTATTCAATACAATATATAATATGCTAACTTTTAGATGATCCAGTACTGCAGAGTCTTTTCTACAGGACATATGTTGCTTGTCATTCATGGCAAGAGGGTGGAAAGTATTCCCTCCTGCTCCTGTCTAGTTATCAAGCAGAATCAAAACTTAGCTCTTATGGCTTCCCAATATTTTGACAGAGCCAAGAACACAAAGTGTTTTTTCTTTTAACGACTTACAGCAATAGAGAAGGAATTTCTAGAATTACTCTCACAGTAACTGTGGTGTTTCATCCCAGTTCTCTGTGTTCCCAGTAGCATTCACTTTATGGTGTGAGTGTAAGAGCAATTAAGTTAAAAGGCAAACATTTTTCTTCAATGAGAAATTAATTTCCCTCTTTCAGTGAAGTAACTGGATGAATGACTCTGAACAAGCATCTCTGTCTGTCTCTTGACTCACATCCCTGACTTTACAACACTCACTAGAGCCCATCCCATTAATTTCTAGAGACAAGCAGCATCCAGCCCATCAAGGAGAGAAGAGAACAAAGGAAACTAAAGAATATTTCCATGAGAAAGTGACTTTCCAGTAGAGAATACAGCGTCCCAGAGCTTTCGGAAAGCCATTGGTGGGATGTAAAAACAAAACAAAAACAATGTTGAAAAGTTAGATTTAATTATTGGATGAGCTACTGGAATGAGTGTAATTTAAGAACTTTTCTTCTAAAACCATCTATCCCTTTTATGGCTGTAGGAGAGACTAAGTTTTATAAGCAGAAAGGAAAAAAGGGTGATCTGGTTCAGATTTAAGATTCTTGAACTTGATTATTCTGGCTTTTAAAAAAAAAACTCTTGAATAAAAACTTCATGTGAAACACTGATTGAAGTATTTGGTTTCAGGAAAATAAGTTATTAATATGACATTTGCTTATTTACAAAGTAGTGTGATGAGCTGTGATTCAAAACAAGAAAGATTCATCAGTCCTTAAATGAAAATACTCCCTCACCTATAAACAATCATCATCATTGACAGTGCTTTTAGAGTCCCATTCAAGGAAGAATTTTCAAAAATTTCTTTCCAAGAAACTCTGCCTAGACAAATTTGAAAAAATGTGTTTGAAAAGACCGTCTCTCCTTTTCCTCATATTTTTTTTCTTTAATATTTAAATACTGTGATTTGCTTTTGTAGAGTATGAATACTTACTTTTTCATCTAAGATTACTTTATGCTTAACCCTTTGAGTAAAGTAACTGAAAGACTGGATAGCTTATTTACAACCCTGATGCAGCCTTCCATTTTCCATAACTCATGCTTCTCTCCACAAATGGGGCAAAGATATAAATTATGTATCTCAGACAACAATGGTGACAGTGAAAATTTCTTCTTTGCAACAGCTATCTGAACTATAACTTACATGAAAATTTAGATTCAAATGCTGACATCCAGTTTTCTGCCTTTGCAAAGTATTAGGCACTGATGAGTCTGTATTTTCTGTTTTTACAATGTTGATAAATTACTTTAAAATAGTGAGGTTGCAGCACACATTTTTAAACTTATTTGTAAGGCAGAGTTTTAAATTATTTCTACAGCAAAGGAAAAAAAAAGGAATTCAAGTAATTAAAATATAATTGTTTGTCCCTCCTGTGACTAGTGTGTAATTCATATTAGGTAAAACTAGTTGCACTTTGATGTTTGCAAGGTCTCAAGCTCATGCTCTGTGACATTATTCTTAGACATTATAATCCAAACAACTTCATTGGAGTTGCAATAGCTGTCACTGGACTACACTAAACCCACTGTATCAGACAGAAGATTCTGTCTGTGTACTGTGCTTATATGTACAAAAAGTATGGGAATGAAAAGATGAATTCAGTGAGTATGAGGATCTCCAAGTATAATACTGACCCTGCTTCCCAAGTGAACAGTCAATAGCTGTTTCAAATTAAAACCACAAATTCTGAATCAGGCAACCTAAGTGGCAATGATATTAAAGTAAAAATTACTGTAACTTCAAAATTATTAAAAATTCAGAATCATTAAATAAGAATCCTTGCACATTTTTAATTCTGAATTAATGTTGCTTCTGAGAGATGAAGAAAGAATCACCACACAAAGAAGCTTTAGTGTCAGTCCTCTGTATGTACAGACAGTGCTGTCATGCCATGGAAACTGAGTTTTTAAATATAGAAACAGTGCATCTGTATGACTAAAGTAGAGCTGTGTTTTCAGTCAGTGGCATCTGCCAGATTGTGGGTGATGCTAGATCATGGCAATATGGTTAAGTTTGTGAGTTTGTGTATAATTACATTACAGGGGAAAAGAATGTGCTTCACTGCCAGAAAAGGAGGAGAGAATGAAAGAGTGAAAAGAGCTACTCAGTGAAGAGAAATTCTGCAACACAAAGCTGGAACAGCTTCCATATTCAGAATTTGGATGGTGAGAAGTAGCGAGGAAAATATTTACCGTAGCTTTTCATTTTGACTTCATTCTTCTGGTTTTATGGGATTAAACCAGTTGTTTTAAAAATTGCACATCTTCTAGTATGCCATAAGAATATCTTTAATCTTCATTATAATCAGACCAAATATTCATTTCAGCTTCACAAATTTTAAAAGCACTTAAATCCTCCTGTGTTGTAACTGATGATCTTTTCCATCTAGGCTTAAACCACAACAATGGTATACATACTGTCAGGTTATAGTGATATTGCATTGAAAAAAGAGAATTGACAATTTAGCCTAAAAGGAAAAGTTAGTAGTTTAGCCTCTCTTTTTTCCAGGTGAGTTTTTTCTGCATGCTCCCTTTCCCCATCCTTGCTGCATTCTCTCAGTGATCCACACAATCCAGTTCACCTCAAACAAAGCAGGAACCCTCCTTACAATACTGAATATTTCACATAAAGTTTCTCCTTTGAAAAATGCTAGTTACTGTACTGCAACAGGGCTATGTCCCACATCATATTGTTCACTGAATGATTGCGGGAGGTTTCTTTCAGAAGCACAGAAAAGTTTTCGCTTTCTCTGCTGAAATGGGGGCCAAAATAAGCTCTTCACTTCTGAATAAATGAGAGGTGCATTAAAAAGAGCTGTCATGCCAGTCATACCACACAGGACTTGCCTACTAGGTAAGAGCAGCAACAAGAGAACAGCTATTTCTGTACCCTATGTTCATTCCCAATATAGAAATACAAGTTTTGGTACATTTGTATAATTTTCCAGAAGTGTAGGCATCATAGAGGGTAGGATTGTTTAACCCTGGTTAAAGGTCTTTGTGAAGCTAAAGTTTCATATAACCTCACTAATTTTAATGTTTTCAAGTTACAGTATAAGCCTGAGACATTTCTCACTGATGGAATGAAAATAGTGCTGGTAACTTTAGCTCTCTGACTCATCCACCAGTGATGAGGGGGAGAACGTTGCCTTCTCACTCATTCACTTTCTGTGGTCGAGTGTTCAGCCACGACGTCTTGGCTTGTGCCTACTTTATCTGGGACTTCCAGATGGTCTCTTATCCAAGCACAGGACAAGCCCAGGAATGCTAAGCTTCCGAGATCATTTGCATACGATGCAATGCAATTGGAATTGCCTTTACTCTAGCTCCATCTTCAGTGGAGTTCAGACCAGCTGAGTGTGTCTGTCCCTTGATGTACAATAAGTTTAGTCCAAATACTAGAATAGCTTGCTGATTGTGCATTACATTTGCTGGGGAAGAGTGGAGCAGGTAAAATAGATTCAACATTTCAAAAAAATACTTAGAAACAAGTTGAGGACTTTTTCAAAGATTTGTGCTTTTTCTTGTGCTTTTTCTCTCTTTCGCAAGAGACACTTTATTTTGATCTTCATCACCATAAAGCTCCTGGCTTAATTCAACAAAATGTACTCTATTTATGTAGTTGATGAGAGGTGATTTCTCATTTAGAAGCACATCAGCCATTGCATCAATCTCCCACATAGATATAAAAATATGAAAACTGGAAATATGAAGTCAAAAAAAGAAAGCAATGTAATGAGTTGTTAATTCCTATGGCAAGTTGCCACATAGTTAGGTTAAGGTGACAGATTTCAGTAAATCAAAAAATGTAAAAATAAAATTTTGTAAGAATAAAAATTAGGAATTAATCAACCCAGAAATATTCAAAATCTTTTTGGCAGTCTAGAAGCAAATATCACAACATTAGGAAGAGGGCGTGACAGAGTTTTTGTCTGGAAATTAAAATACTGGGGGAAAAGGCTCACATACTCCAGCACAAAAACTCTTTCCCACAGGCAACATTCACTCCTACCTAGAAAAAGGCAATATTGTTGTGATCGTAAACAAAAGTCATGATCTGTCCAGTGATAAGCCTGGAAAACACTGTGTTAAAAAAAGGATCAGCTGTTCACATATGAGAAATGGTGGAATAAGGAGCTTTGATTTTACTGTTTTGTGAAAAGACACAAGCAAAACATAGTCTGCTCTCCTCCATTCCCATCCCCAGTAGGTTGGGAAAAGGTCCTGAAACTAAAAGATGTGAATGAAATAAGTTACTGTGGTTGTCTGGGACTGGCAAGAGGCTGGAGCAAGGCAGAAAATGGTTTCTTGTAGCTTAAAAGGGGTCAATTGATGAATGTGTTAGGCTGCTGGCAGCCAAAGAATATAGGAATGGATTTGTTTAGTCCTGTCATTTGATTATACCCACTGAAGCTCATTAAGAAACAATATCATTTATAATCATTTTCCATTTGTTGAAACAAACAGAAAATGTGCCATGAAATTCTCCCAGAATATCTGTTTCTTATTAAAAAAAAAAAAAAAAAGAAAAAGTAACAGTCTCAAACATGAGCACTTGTGTGACAGATCATGTCAGCAGGGAAAAATAGAATTGCCCCAAAATAATGTTTCAGTGATTCTGAAGGATGTGGAAACCAGTCTTGTGTTGAGAGAAAGAGATGTGTAATATGCAAGTTCAATGTATCCATTATAGCTTCAAAACTATATCTAGCATCACTTGTAGAGCATATATTTTCTGGCAGATTCCAGAAGGATTTTATTTATATTAAAAAATGCACTTTGCTAATGTGTGAAGATTTGTATAAAAGAAAATCTTTTTTTATTATTATTGTTAAGTGGAAAAATAGCTTACTGGAATAAGTAGCCCTAGACTCTGGAAAAACTTCTGAATGTGCCCAAGTAGTCAGAAGAAATGCGTGGTCTAGATGGGAAAAATGGTATTTTAAAATTATCCCCTTATACTGGATTTGGCTGCATTAAAACCTTTGCATTTCACTGACAAAAATAAATTATAACCAAATTTTAACCAGATCCCCAAGCTCAATGAAGCTTAGAATGGCCAAGCATATTCTATTTAGTAATTGCAAATTAAAAGAGGATTCAGATCTTATTTACAGAATTACAGATTAAGTTCCTCCAATGATTGTAACTACAAAGCTCAGTAGATAAAAACATCTATGCCAAAAGCCATGGAACCACACACTGGGTCTGACACCACACAGATCAGTTTTGTCATTGTGAGACTGGTCCTCAGGAGTCATATTTTCATAAATACTTCATATTTTCATAAACATGAACCTAGATGATGATAAAGCCAAATCCTCCCTGTCCAGATGGGTTCAGAATCCAGATGGGTTCTGTCTCTTTTGGCCTTGATGGTACCACACCAGTGTCTGCTAGAGCCTGTGGATCTACTGTGCCAGGCCAACGGGATCCACACAGTCCAATGAACTATATTGTCCCACCTGGCTGAAGGTGGGGCCCCTCTAGTCCTTGATACAGTATTTGTTATTCCCTTCTTGTAAATACAAATAAAATGTATCTTTATTAATATCAGAACTAAGATCAGCCTTTCTACCCTCTTTGGAACCTGCCCACTGGAAACTGAAGCAGCAATTTTCCTGGAAATTTTGCACAAAAGGGTTTCTCTTTTTGCAACCTTTTTTTTCCTTTCAGTTCAGACACCTATACCTCTAGGGCTGAGGTAGATTTTCCATCCCATTTCCCAGTGTCCACTCTGTTGAACCCCAGGCAAACTGCTTTTGCCCCATGGTTTAAATCCTCCCTCCTGAAGAGAGGGGCTCTTATTTCTAATACCTGAGATACTGCTGTCCACACGTGAGGAGTACAACATATCCTTTTTGAATTGCTGAATTTCCCATTACAGTTTTTCTGCAGCCATGATGCAGGCCCATAGGGTGAAGAGAGACTTCCTCTCTATTGACAGAGTTGGTTAGCCAATTCAGCCACCATTTTTCCCTCATCATCTTTCCAAGTCATTACCACAAATGAAGGAGCTGGCATATGCTGGTGATGTGCTCTATACAAACTTTCAGTACATGGGTCATGCAGACTTGCCTTCATCTGGATCTTTGGGTAACTTTTCATAGTCCAGGCCATTATAAATCACATTAGCACTGCTAATTCCTTCAGGTACTGAAAATCTCCCTTCATATTCATCCAGTTGTCTGGGTGACATATAGCATCTTCCTTGAAGGGATTCACTTCCTCCATGCCTGAAAAGAATCTTCTCCAGAGGCTGAGGACTTCTGTCCCTTTCCAGTTTTCTCATCAATGCTCCCATTCCAAGGAACTGATCCCAGCTGTTCCAATTCTGGCATCAGAGAAGCCAGGTGACAATGTGTTCACCTGGGATGATAGCTAGAAGCTTTTTGCATATCCTGTAGCTCCCTCAGGAATAGGGATTGAGTTGTTACTGCCTCATTTATGAATTCTGCCTGTCCCTCCTCCTCCTCCTCCAGTAATGGTTTTGCTTTGGAGTAGTCTGCTTTGTCCAGTTCTTCCTCCTTCCTACTCCTAGCAGGAATTCGTTCCCTTTCTAAATGATCTGACTTCCAATATTTCTTCTTGTGTACAGGAGTGACTGATACCAGCACGAGTTGGTTCTTGGGTTTGGCTGCAGTGCAGGGGTTGGATGAGCTGTGGTGTCTGTTGTTTGGTCCTCAGATGCACAGACCTTCTCCTCCCTCTGAGGACAATGCACATGGCTCAAGACATGGACCAGGCTCCAGCACACGGTGTTCCAGGGATTTGTGTCCCTCTGGAATTCACAGACTCACAGCATACTTTTTCCAAATATTTCAGGATTCTGGACTTGTTCATGGATAAAGTTCCAAAACACCAGAAGTGCCCGCTGTCCTTGGTACTTTTCCATTCTATCCCACACATCCTGCCATTCATAGCTATCCAGCCTCAGGGCAGATATTTGGGTGGTGTTCTTAGAGAGGTGTTTAACCTTATGCAAGATGTGCAGCACATTCAGGAGGCATAGTAATAGGAACATGCTGGTTGGACATCCCAAGGATATTCAACATTCTCAAGAGCTAGCCTGGAGGGTCCTTCTTTGAGGAGAAATGGTAAAATGTGTAATTATTACTAGTTCTTATAGATAGTTCTTGAAATATGGAGATGACATCAATACTCAGCAGAAATACCAGATTAGTCTCACATCTAGTAATTTCCTCTTATCATAAGCCAGTATTACACAAAATTACCAGCAAAATTATAGCCTTAACCCAACCCCCAGCACAACAGGAAACACATACAGCAAGCAAGGTGTTGCACACAAAACCCTGAGAACAAGTGCACCAACTCTGAGAGTAAATAAATCATCATTGTGACCAATGACTATTAAATTAATACAATGAATGCTTGTAACAAATTTGTTTCAACATGTTCTGGTCACATTTTTCATTATCTCAATGCTGCAAGCCCCATACAGGGCCACATAAAGGATTGTTGTAATTTAATGTAGCAGGATAAACTCCTTACTGCCCTGCTGTGAGATAGGAAATAAAATTGGAAAAAAAATTGTACAACTTGCGGGTTGAGATAAAGACAATTTAATAGGACAGAAAAGGAAGGTAAATAGGAATAATGATGAAAGAATATATAAAGTAAGAGGTGCACAATGCAGTTGCTGATCACTCACTGACCTACCACTGACCTATCAGCAATCCACCATCCCCCAGTCAACTCCCTCCAGTATTTTTGTTCAGCATGACATTTTATGACATGGGATATCTCTTTAGCCAGTTTGAGTCAGTTGTCTTGCCTGTGTTCCCTCACATGTTCTTGTGGCCCACCAGCCTCCTTGCTACAGGGCAGTATGAGAAGCTCAAAAGGCCTTGGTTTGGTGTAAATACTGCTCAGTCACAACTAAAACATCAGTGTGTTAACAACATTATTCTCATCCTAAATCCAAAACACAGAAAATTACCTTTATCCCAGCCAAAGACAGGATAGAGTGTAGGATGTACAAAGATAGTGTAGTGAAAGTCTGCTGCAATTTCTTGCAGATTTTTAATCCAGCAGCAAGCAGCTGCAAACTGAAAATTTGGTGAATACAGAAATCTTATCAGACAGGATATTTTTAGAGGTTTAAAAGTCTAAAGAACAAACACAACTATTTGAAACACATACACATACTTTTCTTGTTGCTGCTACTTGCACTTTGACCCCAAAGAGATTTAGGCTGTTCTAAGTCTTCTTAAAGGTTTCCTTGAACCAACAAGGATGGTTTCTTTCTCTTTCCTGGTCATTCACCTGATTGTAGAAACAGCAACCAATCATTTAAGACATGTGAAATCAAAGGTTTTGTTTATCTAAGTACTAGGAAGGTCCAAACAGTACAAATCAATAGAGCAAGGAATGTATTACTACTGGAAAGATTCTGGGTGAAAGATGGCTTTCTATCTCTGTAAAAGATACCAAATAAGCAGTTGGAACAAGGCAGACTAAAGCACCACACTGCACCAAGGTATGAGAGAGAGGCCTTAAATCTGTAGGCAAGCATTGGAAAGCAATAATGAATTGTCTCATATATAACTATGGGAATTTTAGAGGATGTAAACCATTGCCATAATGTTGAAAGTAATGCTCTGACAATGTCTGTTATTTAACTCTTCATTGCCCGGGCACATGTGACCACAGTAACAAGATGCTGCTTTCAAAAATGAAACAGCAAATTCAAAGGGTTACTTATAAAGCTAATCCTGATGAAGATCAGTGTTCTAGAAAACTGCATCTCATATGATGTCACTTCATATGGTTCGTGATTGCCCATTTCTGTAATTTGTTGAGGTCTCTCAGCAGGATCTCTCTGCCCTCGAGGCAGTGGAAAGCTCCTCCCAATTAAGTGTCCTACAGCAAGAGCTGAAGGATAAGAGGGTGTCAGAGATGATCTTCATAAGTGAAAGCACAGTGGACTTTGACAGTGGCAGGAGTACTTCAATAACTGTTTTATGAGGCAGAGGAGGGTGAAGAGAGACACAAAAATCATTACAGAAAGATACAGAGAGGTAATTTTACTTCCATAGATTTGTCATCTGAAAGCCTCCTGCATAATTTCAGCCATTTCATTGAATTTAATCTTCTCCAATATAGGTCTACTTGAGAGAAAAAGGAAATTACCTCAGCCACTTTGAGCCTCACACTGCCACAATTACAGTAGGATGACCTTGGGGGTGTCTTAAGAAGTAAACATATGGATATGTAAGTTTTCTTCATTCATTTAAAAACATAAAATTTCCCAAGGAGACATAGAATGATAGAGTCATTAATGTTGAAAGAGACCTCCAAGATCATCAGGTCCAACCTTTGACTGAACACCATCATGCCAACTAAACCACAGCACTCAGTGCCACATCCAGTCACTTCCTGAACACCTCTAGGGATGGTGACTACACCATCTCCCTGGGCAGCCCATTCCAATGCTTAACCATCCTTTCAGCAAACAAATGCTTCCTGATGTCCAACCTGAATCTCCTCTGGTGCAGCTTGAGGCCAGTTCCTCTTGTCCTGCTACGGATTGCCTGGGAGAAGAGGTCAACCTCTTCCTCCCTACTGGTAGTTCTAGACAGTAATAAATCCTCCCCTGAGCTGCCTTTTCTCCAGGCTAAACCCCATGTCCCTCAGCCTCTCACAGGATTTAGTCTCTAGACCCTTCACTAGATTTGTTGCCTTTTTCTGGACATGCCTCAGTATCTCAATGTCTTTCTTGAAGTGAAGTGCCGATACTGTGATCATCAAGCAATTCCTGAGGGAAGAATTTTGGCCAGACCACAAATTAAAAATGCATTTTAGTCAAGTCTAGAGAAATCATGAACACTTCAAAGGATGAATTCTTATCCAAAGGTCAGAGTGAGCATAAAGCCCTCTGTGTTTGTGGTAAACAGCAAACCAGCTCTGAAAATCCAACAGACTATACTGAGCAGGGAAAACAATGTAGCCTTTTATTTGAGCACAAGCACTCAACCAGCAAGTTTATAGCACTCACCCGTAAGAAAACAGCTTTTTTACTTTAGGCAAATAGATAAAGCTCTCTCAGAGTTCCTTTGTTTCCTCTGTGGTGTATATGGTGCAAACACTGCTCTAGCGGGCTGGGAGTGCACCTGTTGGAAATGAGAACCATTCCCATTGACGTCAGACTCTAACCTCCAGCACACCAAGTGAGAACCTGGCCTAGAACACATTTTGACATTTGCTAAATGTTAAATTTTTCAAGCTTCTGTCCCTTTTTTTCAAGCAAATGTCTGACTGTTGCAGCTGCTGCCCAGCTCATACACCCCTGTGAAACAGTCTGAAATCCAGGCCTGTACTTAAAAAAAAAAAAAAAAAAAAAAAAAAAAAAAAAAGAGGAAGATAAAGAAGAAAGACACAAAAAAAAAAATTAAAAATAAATAGTCTTTTTCCCCTGCTTAGTCAGGAGAAGGAGCAATTAATAAACAAAGCAAAATAAAAGAGATCCATATTTGATTTTGCCTTTTGACGCCTTTAATCAACTTGTTCTCCTAAATTTTAGACACTTTTATAATTAACTTCTGCTACTTGTTCAGACTGAGGCTGACAATGAACTGTTCAATGATTTATTATATACTTTTTAAAAGAGCTTCCCAGAAAGTAAAAAATAGCACTGAGATAACAAGAATCTCATTCCTAATTTGCAGTGCCTTTTTCAAGGATAGGACCTGGACCCTAACTTTCCAAGATCCTCAAAACTCACAACCTGCTCTATTGGCTTGGTGCACATGCACCCTTGTGTGGTTCTGTCCCAGCGAAAAGGGACTCTGCAGAGCCTCAGAATCCAAAATGAAGCATCTGTGGCACACACATATAGGCCATAGGGTTGCCAAGCTGGTGGAGAGGGCTTTAATTTAAACTTGCCAGGGGAGGGAAACCTCAGCCCATCCCACTCCTACCAGTTTGATGCTTGTGTCAGCAATAGACACTCAGAGCCTGGAGAAGGATCACAGGTCAGCAGAAGCACATGCAGAGCAGCCCAAAGGAATTCCAGCCATTCCAGCCAGGAAGTCAGCCTCGTTGGGGGCCCAATTTAAATGCTTCTATGCAAACAGAGAATGGAAAATAAGCAAGAGGAGTCAAAGGTATGACCAAGCCAGCAGGGCTATGATCTTAGTGCCATCATGGAGACATAGTGGGATGAATGCTGTGACTGGAGTGCTGGGATGGAGGACACAGGCTCTTTAGGAAGGACAAGCAGAGGTGATGAGGGCATTAGCAACCTCTCTGTCAGTGACCAGCCAGAGCACATGATGTTTGGTGTGGGATGGATGAGGAGATGCCCAAGAGCTTATGGGTGAGGATGAAAGGGAGGGCAGGGATAGGGGATGTTGTTGCAGGGGTCTGACACAAACTACCTGACCAGAAAGACAAAGAAGATGAAGGCATAAGCAATCCAGGAGGTTCTTGGAATATGTTGAAGATAACTTCTTCTCCAAGTGATAGAGGAGCCAACGAGGAGATGTGCCATGCTGGACCTCGTTCTTGCCCATGAGGAGGAGCTGGTGGCAAATATGAGGTTTTAGGACAGCAGCTATGGAATGTTGGAACCCAAGATCAAGGGCAGTGAGTAGGGTACACTGCAAGCTCACTACCCTGAATTTCAGTAGAGCAGACTTCGGCCTTTTCAAGGATCTGCTTGGTCAAGTACCATGGAATAAAGCCGTGGAGGGAAGACAGGCCCAAGAAAGTTAGTTCAAGGATCACCTACTCCAAGACATTAAATTCTCTCTGCTCTCAACTCCAGGCTCTCCAATGTGTTGTTTAGGATGCAGATACTGACCTGCCATTAGACATCTCCAGGATTCAAGTGTTCATGACAGAGCTCTTTATTTAGACTCCCTCTAAAATCAAGGAAGAGAAAGAGTCATTCCTTGGCTGGAATGTCTTCTTGGTGAACCTACCTTTGAATAGCATCATCTTAAATGCATATTTTTTCTGCAGTGGTCTGCATGTCTGGAATAATTATTTCTGACAAAATATTAACATGCAAACTGAGGTGCACAAATAAAAATAAAATCATTTAGAAAATACAATAAAAACAATACTGAAAGAAACTACTTTGTAGCTACATTGTCATGAAGATGTGAGCATGAGTCTGCCAGTCCAGAGGACCACGGGGCAGGAAGCATTGCTGATAACCTGTGCTAGGAGATCAGGTAGATGTTGACCAAAGAGTCAATCACCAATATTTTTTCAACTTTTTTGGTTTTGTTGCACTTATTTTATATACTTTTGACCTCCAGTACAATATTCCACCACGATTTCTATATACTCATTAATAATTTCATTCTTTGAAAGCTCAAAGGTTTGTTGTCCTGGACAGTTAAGTTGGAGTTGCAACTTGCAACAGTAAAAGCTGGAGATTTTTGGAGGTGTGTAGCTGTTTAGTTTTGGATTTCAACTCATGTCCTCACTGCCTCAGGGAGCACGTGTGCCCCCTTGAGTTACACATCATAAACTCAAACTTGCAGAGGTTGATGACTGTTTCAGCTCAGTGAAATTATTTTGCTAGTAAATTAAGGTTTAGGAATGAGCTTATCTGCAGCCATAAATCTGTATTGCTCGATTCATGTTAGGGAAGGCTTTGACATACACACAAATACATTTTTATTGTCAGAGTGGCTTTTTTCAAAGTATTCCTCTATCTTGGTTTATTGGAGTTTGAAGACATTTTTTCCTTTGGACTTGTTTAGGATGTCAAGTGACTTTTTGGAGAGTTTGGTCAGATTCCTTTGTGAGTTACAATGATATACGATATAATGTAAACAGTTTTATTTATTGGATATAAAAATTCATCTATAATTGAATGCACACTGTATTATGTGCCTGTTGCAGAGGCAGTAGGGCATGGCACTGTGGAGCTGTACCTGTACATTGCAGGTGACTTGAAAGTAATAGTGCTATCAAATTTGCACACCTGAGCTACCACGATATGATTTCACCCTTAGCAGCCTGATCTCACATGCTGGCAACATGAAAAAGAGTCCTTTGTCTCCAAGGCCTCTTTTTGAATGCAACATAAACTGGTAGCAAATAAAGTAGGCATCTAGCTGCCATCTCCCACTAGCTTATATAAAATTAATTGCATGCTGTCACATATTTTTAGTGATGTGGTGTGAAAACTTCATGCTACTTGATTCCATTCTTTCAGCACTTGTGTCCTGGTGACCATGAAACCATTTCAAAATACTTTTTCGTGGAGTTTAATGCCAGAAGAAACAAATAAAGGACTTACACTGACCTCCTCTGTGTCACAGGTGATTGCATTGCAGTTAGTTATCCTCATACTGAGTTCAGTGATCCAGGAGAGGCTGTGTCTGCCCCATGCTGACAGCCTGTTCCAGTCAGCTCCAGCAGATCCTCCACAGGACACAGCTGGACCCAGAAACCCCCGTGGTGTGACCTGGGGTAAGTGCTCTTTCTGAGAAAATACTGCTTGGCAGAGAAGGGTGAGGAAAGATGTGAGAGAAACAGTCCTGAAGACAGCAAGGTCCATGGAAAAGGAGAGAGGGGGTGCTTCAGGGTCTGGACCACAAGGGCTCTCCAACTCAACAAGGGCAGATTGTGATGAAGTGATGCAGATTGTTCCCCTGAAACCCATGAAAGTCCACAGCAGACCAGATATCCAAAAAGCAACCCATGGCAGATGCCATGAGGAGCAGGTGGTTGCACACTTGGAGGAAGTTGCTACCTGTGGAGACTCACCACAGGATCAGGCTCAGGTGGGAGCTGTGGCCTGTGGAAAGAGCCCACACAGGAAGAAGTTTTCTGCTAAGAATGGTGAACCTGTGAGAGTCCCACAGTTCAGCAAGGGTGGGAGGAGTGTGGAGGTGTGTGGAGCAAGGAGCAGCAGAGGGGAGCTGCTTATGGACTGACAACAAATCTTATTCCCCAACCCTCTGCACTGCTGAGGAAAAAGACATTATAGGAATCAGGAATGGTAAGTGAAGCTGAGCCTGAGAAAAGGAAAGGAAAATGGCTACAAGTTGTCTCTCAAAAAAAAACCAAAACCACAAAATCCATCTACGTTATTCAGACAGTATAATTCAGATACTATTTAATACAGTGTATTAAAACAATGCTTAGAGAGATCAAATTTAGTTTGATTTAAACAATAGAAACAATGTCCTTCCACCATCATCCTTGAAAGTTGTTTTGAGGTTTTCCTACCCTTATGAATAGGAAATTCTTAGGGTAAACCGGTCAAAGGTCAGCTTTCAGCTACAAGATCCTGGAAGGTTTTGCAAACTAGACTGAACAGATGTAAGGTTCGTTTTCTACCTATCAGTGATTTGTTATAGTGACTGCTTTGCCTTTCAGTATCTTTTTTGATTATACCAAGACGAACCACTTTAAACCACTTAAGCTTCACAACAGAACAGTTTTCTTCCAGATTCTTGACTAATTTTTAGCCTTTTCCCCAACTCTGATGTATCCCACATCCTTCAACAGATCTGGTTATCAGGATGAGTCTAGCAGCATCTTACTAATGCCGTGTTTACAGGCACAAACATGGTGCATCAACATGAACTTCTATATTCTTTTTCATATGTCCAGAAAATTGTAGCAGTTGAGCAGTTGTATCTGTCCTAGCATTGGATAAAGTTGTTTATCTAAAGCATAAATCTTTGGTTCCCAGGAGAAAGTCTCTAAACTCTTGACTCTGCCTGCATACTTGATTCTCTTGTAATCTTGTATTTTTCTGCACTTATTCATATTGTATGGAGTGACTCATTCAAAGTGTTAGAGAGAGGTGTCTTGCATCTCTGTAATGATGTGGGGAGAAAATTAAGAATGTATGGGGACATTTTTTCCTATTTTTTTTGTGCTGAGCTTCATGAACATCTGCTACTATCCTGCAATGAGTCATAACACTAAACCATAATTCTACAGTACATAGTGTAACCTTATTCACTTGATTTAAGTGGGTGTGTGATTCCTGCGCAAAATATTTATGCTACTTTCTTTGTACAGAAATACCTATTTGCCTCAATTTGCACAACTTCTTTTCATTACTAAGCTGGTTCTAGCAGCATTGAGAAGCAAGGGAATGCAGCTTTTAACAAGAAATGAGGAAAAGCGGGGTCCTGCCTTGTTCTTGGGGTGCACCAAGTGCAGGGAGCTGTGCTGGGGGCCGGGGGGCTCCCAGCCCCACGTGCTGCTGCTGCTGCTGCTGTATCTGCAGGCGATGCGTGACTCACTCTCACAGGACCAGAGAGTGACTGCCAGAATTAGCATCCAGCCTGCAGCTTTGAAAAGAGCTGGGCCCTCTTTGCTGTGATACTTTACATTGCATCCTGGGATCCCTTACAAAGTAGTATTTTTATTTGCCTCAGTAAATCATCCATCAACAACGTCTGGTTTTTTCAAGGGCAGAAAAAGCACTTTTTATCGGTTTGTACTTCCTCCCACACTTCTGATAAGAGTATAAAACTTCCTGCACACGAATTAACTGAATCTTGTACAAATGAGGAATGTTTCAGGCTGAGGTTCAAGAAGTACAGCTACTGAAAGAGCTGAATTTGCCTTATTTTGATTTTTACTCCCGTTGGCTTACAGAACTTAAAACTCATGTTACAAGGAATAGCCAAAAGGTAATTCCATTTGGAAAAAAAATAAAAAAATAAGCTAGACTTGTATGAACAGGACACAGCAACCTTCATCTCAGGTGATTTTGATTTTTAGAATATTATTTACTATACTTCAGCAGAGAGCCCTCTGGCTTTACAACAAGGTACTTTATGGATTTTTTCAGGTGGCCATGATATGATTTTATCAGGATGATAAAAGAAATATGTTTACCTTACTCTGATGTAATTTCAAGTTTACTTTAAAGCACTCTGAAAGCTAATTAAACCAACGTAAGTATTTGTGCTTCATTTCTGTTTCTCTCAGATATGATTTTAATATAAATTACAGGAAAGTACTTTCTTGACAATTTCACAATGTATGCTGTGGAGACTGTTTTGAGTGGCTGTGATCTCCTGACCAGCATTTCTGTATGAAATCACCAGTATAAACATTGCCTTAAAATACTGAGTACCAAGATTTCCTAAAAATAGCCAAAACTACATTCAGTCAGAAATTAATGTTGCTGTAGACATTTAGGAACATGGCAGTTCTGTGCCACAATGCAATCTGTGCTAATTCAAAATCCTAATGGATTTTCATATAGAAAGTATCTATTCCGGCCAATTTTTACACTGGTAGAGTATTTTTGCAGGCTTTAGAGCCTTGCAACAAAAACAAGCAAAGTCTAAAGAAACAAAAAATATTCCTTACATTTAAACTTCTGTCGTGGGGTGTCTGTTAGGGTTTCCAGTCAGTAGAGCTCATGGTCCAGCTATCCTGAAAATATATCATAAACTGGGGAGAGTAGGGAGGGAGGGAGGGAAGAAGAAAAGGATGGAAAAAAAAAAGTTGTGTCATAACTTTTTTCTTTGTATCACTGGTAATTAAAAAGCAAAATAGATAATTTCTACCTTCTGAAGCCAAGTGTTTACTATCTAGTTCTTGACTATCTTGCATGTTTTTAATTAATTTTGTGTTTGGATTGGAAGGCTCTTATCCCACACGTCAACTTTTCCCTTTTGCATTAGCAGATTTTTAATGCTCTGGTGATAGTGCCAAGAAAGTTTGACAAAAAAGATTATAAGGTATCCTGAAATGGCCCAGTTCGTTCGCCTTTCTGGATGTGAAGTATTCTTTTCCACAGGCAACCTCTAATAAAATAGGCACAGTGTATATGGAAAGATCTGGAAATATCAATTAGAAATACACTAAACAGATCTCAGTTTTTCTAATAAAATACTGTATTTGTTCCATTGGCAGAGACTATAGTTTCCTGCCCAAATTACCTTAATGGCATTCAATCAAAAGAATTTCCCAAAGTCTGTTGTAAAACAGAATAAGTGACCTAGAGCTAAGTAGAAATTGTATGATTTATTCTTCTTCCTTAAATTACTTGCAAATACTTGGTGATCTATAAAAGGGAAAGAAAGCTGGCAATACTTCAGAGTGTTTCAGGCCACCTTTGTCTTCTGCTTTTGTTTTGCAAGTTTGGAAATATAACAATTTACTTGACCATGCATCAACTTAACCAAACTTTTATCTATTCTCTGCAATGCAGCAAAGATAAATTATTTTTTATAAATATATTTGTAACCATGACAAGATAATTTGGAACCAGGCCTCATAAGCAAAATCTGTGTTCACTGAGGCCATTCTCTGCTATGTCCACCTCATAAAATCAAAGAGTGAAAAATGTGCTGAACCTTTCCCAAGAAATAATCAAAAACGAGGGAGTGGGATTGGTGCAATCATCTTCCTCAAAGGAAATTTTTCTTTCTACTGTTAAAAAAAAATAAGAAGAAGGAAAAATGTGAAATATATATAACCAAACTCTTCCACAACAAATGAGGAATTTGGAAATTATTTGGCCCATAAGTGTTTACAACACATTTTCGGCTTGTGTCAAGCACAGACTTGTTAGAGTTACACTGTATTGCTAATAAATCTACTATTAATCACCCCACATGTGTACTCAGAAACACAGATTTACTTAGTGCGGTTTGTTTAAAGAAGTTGATTAAAACACACAAAGCCTTAAATTGCCGGTGTTGGCTTTCTCCAGGGGGGAATCCTCTTGCCGTGTCAGATTTCTCAGCAGTGGTCAGCAGGGTGCTGGAGATGGATCCTCTCTGCACAAAGGAAGTTGTGTCTGGCAGAGCCTTCTCTGTGAGCGCTCCAGGACTGAGAGCTTACTCCTTCTCTCATTCCAAAGTAGCCTGAATCTGGGCACCATCCAGGGCTGCTAAAAAACATCTGCTTGGGAAGTGGGAGAGCTTGGAAAAGGCTGAAGATGTACTCGTTACAATAGAGAAGGGCACAACGAGCTTTTGTAAATAGCTGACTAACAGATCTTTTTTTGGACTGATTCCCTTGTTTTCAAGTCTGCACCATATTATTTGTTCTTATTTCAGGTTCTTAAATTTTGGAAAGAGGACATTTCACTTATTACTAATATAAAAGGTGTGGTAATTACCTGTGGAAACTCATGGATATGAAACATCAATGCTTACTGCACACAGTTTCTGTGATTTCCATGCAGGAAAAAATGCTTGAAGACTAAAAATTATTTTTATGGAAACATTGTTGACACAAAAAAACTTATCAGAAGCTGCATTGAATGGTGCTGATTCATTTTCACACTTGACTTTATTGTCATTGAATGTGTCTGGACATTTATGTTACCCTAATGGCATTGAGATGTGTGAAGGCTAATTCTCTTTGTATTATTATTAAATGTAATAGTAGTCATAATGATTGTAAATGGATTTTTCAATACATCATTTCTAAATCTATATATGGAAGACATGGAGTGTATTCCTGCCACAAGAGCTAAAAAACCCAAAAAAACCCCATGATGATCCAAATCCTTTATTTTGGAAACAATAAAGAGGCATGCTAAGCTTGTAATCAATACAAGGATGTTTTTTAGTACCTCCATACAGCATCTCTGCAGACCTTCATAAAAAAACCCCATTTTACTCAACAAAAAAATACTGCAACCACTTCCTGAGCTCTTTAGTTCTTAATGGAACAAATGAATTGGATATGTTTTGTAAATACAACAGGGAAAAAAAATCTCCCTGCTATGTTTTTCAGCTCTGTTGCACAAACGTGTTGAGTGCCTTATGAAAATAATATCATAAGAAATCACACTGAACTTCCAGATCCAGCTCCAGAAAAGGATTTCCTTTTAATCGCATTTCTAAGCTTTTTGCAGATGCCTTAAGTACTGTCAGACACCCAAAACAGCACTAGATGTGAGAGCTGAGGCATCTGAATTCCTGCCTTGGGCAGCTGGTCAGCTGCAAGGCTCTTGAGAGCCCACAGATACAACAGGGTTATTGACTTCTGCAGAAGCTTACGTACTCCAGATGAAAACAACTATGCTTAGGTGTCTTAACCTGAACTGAATCTTCCATTTGAGAAGGAATTATGTGGATATTTTGCCAAAGAAATCTCAAGCTGAATAGATGCTGGTGGGATTTTTTTTTTATTTTTCTCAACACTTTTCTTGAGTTTATGTGGTTGGAAATGTTACACCCTTAAACAGCAAGCACACTGCAAAACTCTTCAAAAAGACATTTTCAGCAGCTTCTTTAGAAAATTGGATGAACACCATTACAGAAAAAAATCAAATCATTAACCAGTGAGAGAAGCAACATATCATGGTCATTGTAAGAACATGTTATTTCATTTTTCTGTTTGCAATTTTGAATCATATTTGCATTTTTTTAATCTCTCCAGAGTTGTGTCCTTCTCTCTAAAAGTTAGAAAATGCCCATGCCTTCTAAGTCAAGTTTCTCATGTTTTCATATTGCAGGAGCTATGGCATGGCAGGTGTTGTCATGCCCTGTGACACTGACAGATTTCAGCTGTATTTATTAGGGAGCCTTTGAATACATCGTGGTACAAGAGAAGAAATATGAAACTAAGA
The DNA here is from genome assembly GCF_028769735.1 of Zonotrichia leucophrys gambelii. Lineage (NCBI taxonomy): Eukaryota > Metazoa > Chordata > Aves > Passeriformes > Passerellidae > Zonotrichia > Zonotrichia leucophrys. The sequence continues at coordinate 14,749,215 of NC_088172.1, read as the reverse complement.
AACTCATTAGCATGGAGGAACCCTAGAATTCCAGTGCTGTGAAACAGTCACTAGAGTTTATGTAAAGTATTTAGGACGCTGGCTCTACTGGAGACTCAGGGAATGAACAGCTTTCATCAAAGAGCTGATCTACGGTTCACCACAGATTTTAAGTGGGAGCAATAGTAAAGTCATTCAAACTGCGAAGGGATAAGATGGGCTTGCTGTCTCTCAGACCATCTTGCTTGCCCCTAAATTAAGCACCCAAGGTGTAATTACAGGTTTTCCCAAACTGCATTATTCATTTGCCCTGGATGAGCCAGTTAATTCTTTCCTGGGGTCAATGGACAGAAACCCAGAGTCATAGGTCACAAATAATATACACAACATCCTCTGGACACCCCGAGACAGCAAGGCAGTTTGGGTCTGCCATGGCTGCACCTGGGGGGTGCACACTTACTGCATGGTACTCAGTGTCCCTTCTCCATGACTCTGTTTCTGCACAGACACCCTCTACTGTCACTGTCATGCCCCCCTGCCCCAAAAATGCTTTGTAGCCACAGAGGTTTTAGTGGAACTGCAGATCCTGCATGGAATGCCAGGCCAAGGAAGCCTGACAGAAAGAACTCCTCCTGGACACACAAAGCACATTCATTTCCAGTTTTCAAGCAGGGTTTCCTTCTATCCTTTTGCTCCTTCCCAAACAAATTGCAATCTCTGTCTCCTCACAGTTGCCTCTGGCCCCTCACCATCTCCTTAACACATTGCTGCAGCCAGCTCTGCCTGTATTTTGAAATATGAGTCTCTCACTTCCACATCACTGTCTCCAGTGCATGGCTTCCGCTAAACCTAATATTTGGAATATCATAAGTTCCTGAGTGAATAAATCAGTGCAAAAGAATAAAAATAGTCTCCATTCAAGAACACAGGGGAGGAAACATAACTTTCCAAAACTGGATTGTGGTCTCCAGCCCACAGTCAGAAAACAGAAGAGTGCCAGGAAGCACCCTCTCAATCACCCAAGGACTCACCATAAAGTACAAGAATATTTGTGCTTTTCACAGATAAAAAGTTAGAAGTAACACACTAAACTGAGAAGGAAGAGGTGAAATTATAATTTAGAAGGGAAAGATGTTGGAGGAGGTGAACTGCTTCTGTGTCAACTTTACCTTCAAAACAATGTGTCAGTAAGCACAAAAAGCATTCTTGTCAGATGATAAAAACTTCACAAATCTCTAGAAGCCTGAATCTAGGGTTTTTTTTCACTTCTGCGTGAAGTGAGCAATATACAAATACAATTTTTTAATGAAAGCATAGGACAGTTCTACATGTAACTTAATTTTGAGCTGATGTTAATCTTTAGGGACATAAAAGTGAAATATATGTATTTTCCCATAAAGAAATTGCCACAGAAATACTGAACACCTCAGCAGCTGGATTAGGACACAATGAGCAGTGTGTCTACATTGCAAAAAGAGAGGATATCACCTTCCAATAATATTTACATAAAATCCCTTAACATCTTTAACTAAAACCTGAGAAAATAATACCTGAGATTTTCTAGTGCCATTTTTAAGATCAATTTAGCTTTATTTATGTTCATGTTCCTTTTGGATTTATTTTTGACAATATGCAAGTGATTGCATTTCATGTTCATGGAAAATGGATTTCAGAGTAATTTCAAAACCCACATTTAAATGTAAGGTTAGAAGGCATTGAGACTGGAAGTCTGTGCATATTTGTGTAATCAGGGAACAGGACAAATACCTTATGTCTTATCAGCACTGCCATGTAATTTAAGCAGCATCATTTCAGTTTGTAAAGAAATGATCCATCAGTAGAGTGACATAGCAGGGATCATTACAGATGATTTAGAGAGTAATCTGTTCACATAAATCAAAGCTAGATTCTTTAGAAACAGTTAATCTTAAAAATTATTCATTTACTTCCTCTGAGAAAGGAATATGGTCAAATCCAGCTATACTTCCCCGTGCATTATAAATATCTATAAACATTGAGTTAAATGTCAGCTGGAAGGAATCCCTCTTGCATTAAACTGAAATAGAAGCTTGAAGTAAACTCTTGTTTAAAACAGTTTATTTTTAATAAGACAAAACCTTAAATCTGGACTGACATCTCAGATTTAGGCAGGGGATTTCTGCAAATCCGAATGTTAGCTCAGTGCCATAGTCATTTCTATTTGGCATCAGACCAGCTCTTGTTTCTACTATTTTTGAAATCACAGGCAAAACCACAGGCAACTGGATCTCTCCTAGGAAAGAATTGGATAAACAGCAAAAAGAGTATAATATTCTTCCATCTTTTCGTCAAAAAAAGATTATTATTTTAATTTCTGTTCTTCTCATTTTCACTGTTCAGTGTTTGCAGTATTTGAAAGAAAAATAAATATATGTTTTTACTACTTATATATAGCATTTTTCTAAATAATCAACATATCTTAAAAATATCAAAACTGCTGATAAAAAGCCAAATAAAGAACCATCCCTCTTCTCTCTTTTAAATATGAAGAAAACACTCTTTCAAATAGGGTAATATTGGGAAGAATCCTTCATTAAACCAGTGTCAGCGGCAAATTCTGAGACAATTGGAGTTGAAAATGTAGCTAACAGGGACACACTTGTCATTGTCTCCTAAACTGTTTTTCACTCAATTATCTTCCCATTTTTTTAATCCAAAGTGTGTTAGCACTCTTTTTGCAACTAATTATAGTCCTTATACCTTTCAGCTCTGCTAAAGCAATAGAATACCTTCTAGGAGTAGGAATGACTAAGTAAACTGGATTTAGTCTGGAAAAGAGAGAGCTGGAGAGGTGGGGGATGGATAGAACTCTCAGAAATTATGATGACATAGGCAGGCTGGATAGGGCTTGACTATTCCTTCTGTTTTGCCATAGAAGAAAAATACAGGATAGGAAAGAAAAGAAGAAGTGAGATTCAAGGAGAAAAAAATGTCACCAGACACCTGGCCATAAGAACTCTTTGCCAAAGGTTGCTGTGGGTGCAAAGTTTATGGACAGCTAAGGACAGTCTGAAGAAACAGATGGAAAAGACATTCACTGATGGTCACTGAAGCCCCAAAACCCACATATAGCTCAGGAAATTCACAGAACCAAAAATAACTGACATTTAGGAGAGAACTATTCAGTAGTTTTCTTTACCTTCCACTTGCACAGCTGGAGTCTGCTGCTGGAGATAGGTACTGAGCTACCTATACAGTTACTGACATGGTATGGGCCTGCTAATTTTCTGTATGAGTAATGGTATGCTTATTATTAATGAGTGGCTTTATTTATTTTTCTCCACAACATTTTTTAAACTTAATTTTTTGCAGACTTAAAAAAAAAAAATCTAGATTTCAAGGTATTCATTTGGATGTGAAATTATATTTAAAACATGTCATGATCCACAGAATTAGGGTCCAGAAATGTAAAATTTGGTTTTTTTTAATGAATGTATGAATGCATGAATGAATAAATTAGTTTACAATAACTGCTTCTTTATATCTAACCAGTGCACAAAATAAATTTTACAAGGTTAAGTAGAATAATCCTGTCCTTTGAACAGATTCTGAAGTCAGATTCTTAAGGGACTATTCTGGTTTTAAGATCAGCAGGGAAATTAAGCTCCAATTAAACCACTCCCCTTCCCCTGTCTGTCCAGTTATGGAGGGACAATAACTGAGAGATTATGAATTGAAACAATTTCCTAAAAGCACAGAGCAGTGGAATGAAACACACAAAATAATGACAGGAATATTAACAGTAAAAGCATACAAAAGAGAAGGTGTTTTACCAACACAAGGGTATTCACCAGTGGGAACAAAAACAAACACTTCCTGAAGCTCACACCCCATGGTCTCCAGACAAAGGCAATATGACAGCCATTCCTGTACCTACACCATCTGGTGTTCTGAGAATTGAGAATTGCCAATTCTGGCAGTCCTTGTTTCCAGATGAGTCCCACTCCCCAGCAATGATGTACATGGTATGGAACAAGCAACTTGGTGACACCCAGACAGCACTAAAAACTCCACCTCCTTTCCCAGGAACCAGGACAGAAACTTATTTCCATTGATCCATAGAAACAATAAATCCTGTAGAAATGTTAATGCCTATCACTTAGTGAAAATCAGAAATAAACTGCTTGATATTTGAAACTGAAAAACTGACCTCCAAAGAATCACCAGTACTAATAACACCTGAAAAGTACCTTAAATGAGTATCACCAAATACAGATGGATAAAAATAATACTTGACACTTTCTAAAGGTCAAATATGAGAGAGATCATGCCCAAATATCCATATCTAACTTTTCATCAATCTTTGGTGTTGGATCAATCACACATGATGACCTGTAGGGTGTCCAAATGAGGAATGGTCTTTTCAACCTCTCTCAAGCTGCTGCTTTTCACACTGACTCATTAACTTCAAAAGCTACTGACATCTCTCTGCCTGCTGTTTCCACTGCTCGTGCTAAAGCACATTAAAATAAAGTTGCTTTGTTTTGATTTCTGTCTATTAAAGTCTCACTGAGACTATAAACCTGATTCACCTGTCAAGGAATGCCAAGCTGGCATGGTTATAAATAGCCTCAGACCAAAGATTTAAACAGTAAAGTATATCTACATCCATCACAAAAAAAGCAAATTTCCCCTGGGAAAATCAGAGCTAAACTTGTCAAGTGGTCAGATTCCTTCTTATTGAATCATGTCCTCCTTTTTTTGCTTTTCAAATGCAATTTTGCTTTTCAATTACTGCTACATATACATCTGCCACCATGCCATCCACCTTTGTGCCTTACACCCCAGGTTTGTCTTGTAGCTCCTGTAGCCTAGGCTGGGTAAAGCAGACTCTTGGAACGAGCAGACATTAATCTGTTGTTCAGGTGTTCATGCCTTCAAATTAATGCAATAATAATCCCACTTTATACAACCATGATCCCACCTTTCCAATTATAAGTGAAGTCCTGCATCATCAGAGCTACATGTAGATTTAAGTAATTGTTTCTATATGTATTAGAAACTGTGCTATAGTCCCTGATCTTTTATCAATACTACAGTCTGCTAGCATCTCCTATATTATACACTAGCTATATGCCTTTCTTGATATATATATCTGATATATACATATCAGAACTTATTGGATCTGACATTTACAACAAAGTGCTAGATTATAAAGGAAATGCCCAAAAGCAGGACTTGGGCATTATTTCGTGATCTGAATCTCAAACCACTGTTATAAAAACTTGTACTCAGGCAGTGATTCTACTAACTATGCCAGCCCTTTAGATGCATACACTTGATAGCACTCCTTCCCTTTGAGAGTGAGTTCTTGCTCACACCCATGCTCAGATCTACCAAAGTGTGAGCAACGTACAACTTACCTCCTTTGCCAGTCACTATTCAAAGACCAGGCCTCCTTTTGCATGAGTGGGACATCGTCTGATAGGGGCAGACCCTAAAATTCAGAGATGAACTCTTCTTTGTTTTGCAATAGGACTTCTGGAGGAGGAGACTGGTGGATGTGAAACAACTTAATATTTTAGCTTAGCAATTAGAATACCCGTACAGGAAAAACATTTTCTTTGCCTGGTGGGATTCAGATTTCTTTGCCTGGTGAGATTCCCCATGTCTCAAGTCATTATTTTGTAGGCAGAGCACTATCAGAGTTGTTTCTGCAAAAGCTGGTGCCCTCTGAAGATCAGAAGTCTGATAAATAGAGAGAAATACTGTTGAAATCAGTGGTTGCAGCCATTTCTTTTGAGAAGGCATGTGGATTTCTGATCTTTTTTCCCATTACTCTTTTAGTCCTATATTTCAAAACTGCCTAAAATAAAATACATTAAAAGCCTTAAATTCTAAACTAGGATCTAACTTACCTTTCCAGCCTTGGAAGGTAAGTTGCTGCATTGTGTCTTTTTAGCCCAGTCAGTCTTGAAGGTAGTCAGAACTACCTTCTTAATAATTCAGCTTGAGGAAAAGGCATAATTTCTAGAGATAAAAAGAGTGAATTCTTCTACACCCTGTTAGCAGTGATGTAGTTGTCTAATGTTTGAGATGTCTGAAATCTCTCTGCTTTCCAAGAGTGTTGAGTTCAAAGCGGCTGTGGGGGAATGTCACAGATGCACATATCTGAAAAAGGTCAGTGTCACTCTTCTTGATGAATCTCCCAAAGCTTTCCCCATGTCTTTATTTCTGTTTCCATCCACTCCTACCTCAGGAATCAAGTTCGTAAACAGAAAAAGGATGCCTGTTGTTTCGGGGCTGGCAGGTGATGGCTGTCCACTCCTGCAGCCCTGTGTCCCCAGGAGGTGCCAGCACCTCCCCACAGCCCTCAGCGAGACACCTTATCCAGATATGGCTGCATCATCAGTGCCTGGGTTCCCCATTGGATGATTTCAGAAAGCTTTCCGCTCATGATGATGATGTCTTAAATGTCTCCAGCACTCTGGCTGGAGCTGAGTCTTCCCAAGTGGGCCTTATTGTGCTTTTAAACTTTTGTTGTATGTTCACTGGAGTTGCGCAGAGAACCAAAAAAGTCTTAACTTTATGGGACAGATTTTTTAGATTGATATCATATTTTTTTTCTACTCCTAAGAGGCTTGAAGCATACTTGTAACCACAATAAGAGGATTACCTCATTGACCAAAGAAAGAGAGCCAGAAAAAAATTCAAGTCTGATGTTAAGATTGAAGATGGATTTCAGTCTGTCTTATCTCACCTGAATAAGAACTCAGAGGACAGAAATCACAAACATGTAACCAGAACCATCACAAAAATTCTCATCTGAGGCACTGGATGAAGTCATAAACCCTATTGTCCACAAATAGCCTTTCCTGTTGCATTGTGGCTGATGAGCAGCTTATCCATTTGACATATGAGCAGGTGCAAGATGGCTTTAACTTACATTGCAAACATTTGGCTGTTGTTAGCACTGAAAAAAAAAAAGGCATGCTACACCACTTCTGCAATCATGGGTTTATTCCATTAGGGTCAGGGATAAATTCTATTACATCTACAGATCATCCAGTTTAAGCTGATTGTACTGTAACACATAGCTGCAAATATATATTTCAAAACAAAATAGCATTCCAAAAGGTACAGTCTCTTAAACACAGCCCAAAGGCAGAAATTCATCTTTCCTTTGGCAATATCATCTGATGGCCAGCTGATCTCCACAGTCAAGCTGAAGTGAGAAAGCATAATTGTTCATTTGTGCACAGTTTCTTAATAATGACAGCTGAGTCTAGTAGAAACTACTGCAGGGTACGTTCAAAGAATCATGAAGAGATATAAAATTCAAGGCCCACATTCCACTCCTGATCTTCACCATTAAAACTTACTAAAGGAATTACCTTGATAAAATTAGAAATTACATGTAAAAATTAAAAAAGAAGAACCAAAATCTAGCTTTGAGCTGAATGTCAAGTATGTTGTTTACTATCATATTAACTATATTTCCTCAATTTTTTTAGAAGACTGACTGGGAGACAACTTAGATCAGAGCCTTCAGAGCCAGTTGTAAAACAAGTCAAATGTATTTAGGATTATATACATTCTAAAGAGTATATAATCTATTAGTTAAGCATTTCAGTTTCTCACGCTTAATCTTTGATATTCCTACACAAAAAATTATAAATATTGAAACATTAATTCATGAAAATAGATCAATATCATTCCTATGATTATCCTGTCTTGAGGTGCCTACTAAAAGGGCTACATTAAAATACTTTCAAGGCCACATCTTTGAAAGAGCAACACATTATATGAACTGACATCTAGGTCAAAACCAAAAGAACATTTTTACAAAGAAAACAAACCAATCATTTCACTCACTGAAAAGGAAGGAGCTGACCTCAGTATCTGGCCTGCATGGGGAACTGATGGGAATTGTATTATATTACATCACAAATTGCAGTGCTAGGAAGGGGAAAGATGCCTACAAAGTCTTTTCCCATTATGGGCCACCTCACTTGCGCAAGAAGGGGAGCTGCATGTAGATGGAAATTAAAAAAAAGAAGCTTTTTTCCTTCCAAGAATACATTCTGCAAGAAAATACCAGCTTAGGTCCTGTGAATTAATTCTCATAGAGAAAGATCACAGTATTATTTCTGTTTACCCTAACTCATCACCATATTCAACACATTTGAGTGAGATCCCCAATGTGCATAAATCAGAGAAAGTCCATGTTCTATTGATTCACACAAGCTTATTTTCTAATCCAGTGGTATTTCAGACCATATAACTATGATTTAAAATGGAGCATGATCTGTTACATATTCCTAAAAGAAAAAGAAGGCAAGGCAATACAATGAATCAGAGTAAACTGAAATATGTGTAACCACATAACCACAGCTGCCAAAAGTAACACTTCATTATTGCAGTTGGCATTACATTTATTGAGTTTGTTCTTTTTCCTGTTTCTTTTTAAACTTTTCAATAATATGACAATAAGGTTCTTTTGGAGAATCAGGCATGCAGAGAACACAGGCCTTCCCACATGTCCCAGTCTGGAACACAACACATTTTGATGCAAAAACCCCAGCTGCAAAATTTGAGGGAAGTACAACTAAGACTTCTGAGTTTTTTCCCCTTGTGTCTCTTTCTGTCAATACAAATCCAAAACTATAAAAATTTCTAATGCTTTGAAATACCTACAGCTGTGTATAATTAGTCCATTTGGGTTTAATATATTCTCTTTCCTTAGTTTCAAGCTTTTTGATATTCAAGTTAAAGCAACATTCTGTTGAAAAAGATGAGTTTCACTGAGAAAGCTGGTTAAAATGCACTTGTGAAATTGAGTACCAAAATATGGATCCATCCAGGTGGATATGTCTGAATAATAGTAGGAAAATTATTTACTAAATGGAAAATAAAATTGTCAATTTTCCCCAAGCTATATTGTCTGCTTGTTACTTTTTAATGTGTTTGACCCAAAAATGTAATCATAAGCTGTTGAAAATATCAAAACCTGTATATATTCCACAAAGTAGTCCCTTATCATGGGGGAACTTGTCTGTCATACTGAGCCTGTGTTAAAAACTCACACTGCAAATAATGGAATAATTTCATATTGTGAGGGACCAGTTTTCTGAAGGCTAAATGGAATAGGGCACACTATAAAAAGCAAGAAATTGTATTAGGCCAAGGCTCTGTAGGTAGCACTATGAAAGATAAAGGAAAGAAAAGAACCAATGATCTAACAAAAAAGACTTCAGAGCAGAGTAATGAAGTGAATGGTATCAAACCATAGAAAAACCATCAAAGATATCAGGCAGAATTTATCCAAAACTTCAGGAAAAGAACCTTGTATGTGGAACTGAGGAACTAGTAACCACAGCATGTAACCTATAGCTTAAATCACTAGAAGAATAAAAGCAGCAACAGTGACAACATTCTTTAAAAAACTTCGGGCATGGTCCTGGAAAATATGAGCTAGCCAGATAAGCTAGGTAAACTGGTAAGAAATAATTACAAACCAATAAATAATTGTAGCTCGTTAGATCTATTCAGTCTTCAACCTCTAGAAGAAAATAATATCCAATCGGACATCTTTGAAGGAGCCAAGAGAAAAAACATTGATAAAACCTTTTGGATAAAATAAAAGGACCTTCATTAAAGTATAAAAATATGCAGCTGCCACTGGATAAGAACTAAGGTGAGTCCAAAATTAAAAAACAATTTGGGGTAGAGGAGGAGTGTAATGCAGTCACAGAGAGAAGGAAGGCACTTGACTGGGGAATCATGATGATGATTCATTATTTCTCATGGTCACATCTGGCCCACTGATTGCTCACTGAGATTGTTGTGTAGGAAGGGGGAACAAAAGGAATGGAAGGAGTAGATGGTGGATGTTACTTAGTCTTGTCCCAGATTTTATTCTCCTTCCTTGATGGAGCCAGTGTTGAAGGATAGATTGATCTTCAGTGTTGTCTGAGCAGGCAGTACTTATGGCTTTATGTTCCATGTGCCTCAGCAACTCCAGAAAGCAGCTGAATATAGAAACAAAGAACAACATGTAAATCTGCTTTCAGAAAAGACTGGAAGCAAACAGGTTAAATTCTATTGCAGCTTTCATTTCTAAACAAAACCCTTCCCTGTCACAGAATTATTTATTCAACAGTACAGTTTGTCATATTGCCTTTTTCCTATATTGTACATGTGAATGCAATTTTCACCCTCAGTTCATTTATAATGTAATTTCTCTAATAAATTTTTTGTGTATTTGATTAATAGCGTTTCATCATCTGTCTTAAAAATTGTGTCAAGATTATTAAAATACCAAAATGGAAAACTACAATTGGATTGTTGTTTGTCTTCTGTCCTAAAAATGAAATATCCATTCCACTACATAATCATTTCCACAAAATAAATTTACTGTTTTATATTCCCACACTACTAATATTGCAATCTTAAATTGTGTTGGTTCAGTTAATGTCATGCATTCTTCGAACTCTAAATTATTATCACATTTTGTGGTTATATTGCACCACTCTGCAAAAGCACTTTTCTAACATGGGCCAAAACTCATCGTACCACTAAAAAGGACCACCAGTGAACCATGTAATCTTAAGGAGAGCTAATGTTAAGAGCCACCATTTTCAATGTCGTGCCAAAAAGACATATTTGGACATCATCGCGCCTCCAACTGAAAAGATTGTCCTAAATCTTTTGTGTGACCAAGATGTTTCAAAATATTTTTTTCTGAACTTTGAATATGTAAGAACAAAGGTAATTCAGTTGCTCCAGTAGATGCAACCATACACCCTGTGTTAGGCTGCAGAATACCACAAACAACATTAAAATTTGGAAAATTTTTCTATTTGCATTGGAATATGCTTTCAGATACAATGATAAACAAATAGAGAAACTCAGAAATGTCCCTGGAATTAGCTGTCATCCTGAAAAATACGTAAGCATGAGCTCAGATCTATAAGGCAAATAATCCACTTTTTACAGAAGACAATGCACATATGTAATACAAGATTCATGCTTGCATGCTTTGATGCTCTGGAGCATCACCAAGATAACAGTACAACTATGTATGATTTTAGGTTTTAGGATTTTAGGTAAAAGGGTTGTATTTAAGTCAGTAATTAAATTAATTGTTGGACAAAAATATTAACTGGAGTGTTTTGCCTCCAAATTATATCATGCATTCCAACTAAACATGGGAAAAGTATGGAAAACCATGATGGGGTGGTAGATGTACATTACTTTCTTAAACATGTGAGTTGAGCTGCTATTCTGTTAACCCCTTCAAGGAGACATACACTGGCTTGTGCCTTTGCCTTGAGTAGGGTAACAGAAATCTTAATGCAACTAACACCGCAAGTGGAAAATATTTTCTACATGTTTGAAATAAGGTAGAATAATGAAGTCAACATTTCTCTAATGCCTCACCAGAAGTCCTGCTGTGGGGCACTATAATCTGGTGACAGAGTTCATTTTGACCACAGTCTCTTAATTAAATTCTCATGATAATGGTCAAAGCAAGTGACAGTAGAATTTATTCATCACCAGACAAAAGCATAACTAGAGATGTTGTGCCTGATGGTATATAATACATGGGCTTATCTTTTCTCAGTTTTGTTTCCCTTTGTCATTTTCAGTATTAAAGAACAATAAAATCCAATAATGTGTTCTTTCTTCTTAGCACTTTCACTGCAGGACAAGAACAATTCCTAAATAACATTTTCAAGCAAGTGAGCTTGCCTTAGAAAAGAAAGAAATAAAAAGTCTTAAATCAATGAGGTTATAAAAGTAAATTTAATCCATTCTTAATGGCCCATGGACATGGTTCACTGAGGTTCCTGCCAGCAATTTTCTGCTGTTCCTTTGGAAAAAGAAAGGTAATTAATGAAACAAGTTGAAACTTGTTGTGTAATCCTCTCTTGAAAGTTGTATTCGTACATTTTTCAATAAGAATCAGCAGCTGATTAAAAATGTACATGTCTGAATGCTTAACACTGTTGGAACAGAAACTGCTGCTGGATATTCGGCTTATTAATACTGCATTACACTTTTTCTTTTCCTTTTTTCTCTCCCACTTGTGATAGTATGTGAGAAGGCACCCTTGGAAAAACTAAAGTTCATTAGAAAAAAATTGTATATCAGTGAAATCTATTAAATGTGAACTACAGACAGAGAGTTTATATCTAGTTTGGATCCAAGTTTTCAGAGAACAGAAATGTTTCTCCTGGGAGACATGGACACGAATCCTTTGATCCAAGGAAACAACTGGTGCCAGAGACACCATTTCAATTGCAGGTATTTTGGTTGAGAAGTCACAGTGGCTCAATACATGCCCACTGTCCCCTCCCAGGTTGCCCACAGACTTTTCAGACATGGCAGCCCCTCTGCCTCCTCCACTCATGGGGAGCAGGAGACACACCTGGAAGTGCAAAGCTGAGACCTGTGCTTCTGACACTTCTGCTCCTCATCCTGCTGCCTGGCTAAGCCAGACCTTGGCATTCCCCTCTCTCCTGTCACACGTAAAACAAAAGAGCAACACCTGCTTGGATTTTCTGAAAGAAATTTGACATTATCCACCCACAGAAGACAAGCATAGCCTTTTGATTCAAAAGGATCAGACCTGCCACCAACATCTCTGAGTCATATTTTTAAGCCTTGGAGTAGAGGAAGAATTTAATATATCTAGGATCTGAGTCCCTGTATGTTTGTAATCTAATATTGTAATTAAGCCCCTTGGGAGCCAGAGAGCTGTGCTACAGGGAGACTGAGCTATGTACATTTTGTTTGCTTGTTAAATGAAATAAATACAATGCCAGAGAAAAGAGGCATTATTTCAATAATGTTTTTCCTTGAACCTCACTGCCTTAAACATCTTTAAAATGAGAAGATTAATGCTGACAGAGCTATGGCAGGAACATTTTAAAAGGACAGAAATGCAAACCCAGGTTGAGAGTTGACATACATGACTCAGGCTGACTTTTTTCCACCTTTTCTAGTGCTAGGAGGTACTTGTTTCTAGCACCAGCTGCCTTGTCAAAGGCTTCTGCAAGATTCTTCTCTCTGATCCATACAGCTTCCTTCTGAGGATTCAGTTCCTGATTTCCACAATGCACTGTTTTATTTTACATTAAAGACTTGATGGGGGAAAAGAATTCAGAAATCCCTTCCAAAGTACTTGTAGCTGATGATCATCTGTGAAGATTCATATATTCCAGTTCATCATTAAATCTTGTACTGAGAGTTTCTGGAAACTTGAAAAAGCCAAAAACTCAGCAGGGATTTTTCCCCTCTGTGCCCCTGCTCCCAGAACCTACTCACTCTGCACTAGAATAATTTCCTTCCTTCTTTTCATGACCTAAACACAAATGCCATGGATACATAAACCTCTCTGTCAATGCTGTTATAAGCAGTAGCACAATATTGACAAGGAGAGACATAGAATTGATTTAGGGCTTGGTTTTGCAGCTGCACAAGTTTGAAACTACCACAGCCATCAAGAGGAACTCTCAAGAGGGAGTGGCTACAAATTCAGGCCCAAAGAAAGCAGTAGCACATGGAGAGCTCAGCCAGGCAGCCAGATTCTCCTTCCTCCCCATGACCTGACCTGACCCTGCTCAGGGGATCCAGGCAGAAGAAACAAATGGTGGCTGGAAGGAGAATTACTGGAGATGGAGTTTGTCAGCCACCTCCCTATGACACCAGCAGCACCACAGACTGCAAGGACAGAACCAGAGACTGAAGAGACAGCAGGACAAAATTATAATGGAATAAACTTTTACTCCAACTTTGGTAATTATGAGGCATTAGAAATTTAGGTCATGTCCTTTTTCTCTCTCTCACCTCCAGTCATTTCTTGTTTGCCTCTTTCTGCAGTTATTTTATAGTCCAATTTGAAGCAAACCTTAAGATTCTGGAATGCACAAATTTCAAACGGCATCAAATATAAGACTAATTAAAAAAAAACCAAAACAAATGCACTGAGAATTCACAGAGTGTGACCCCTTAAAGTGTTTTTTATTCATGTATTGCAAACATGCTGTCCTAATTTCAGGGCTCGGACAGACAGACTTTATCATGTTAGAAAAAGCTCTGTATTTTTGCTGACTTTAGATGCTGTTATGACTCCAGAGCTGATACTGGTAATGTATAGGACTGGCAAAATTCAGATAAAGCACTGGAAAATTCATCGTGCACCATTTTTGGTTAAAAAAACTGACCTTGTTTTTTTCAAAATGTTAATAGAGCTCTGCAATGAAACTCAGAGCTGTGTTTCAAACATGCCAGGACATGGTGTGTTATGGGCAATGGTCAGTGGTGCTTGTTTAAGATCTGGTGTGAAACTTCAACCCAGTGTTCATCCCTGTGCTGAAAGCTGCAACTTATCTCCCAGCAAGCACATCCTCCCTAAAATAAATCAAGACATCCTCAAATATTTTAATCTGGATATTCTCCTCTTTGCTGTTCCCCTTATTAGGAAGAAAGAATGCTAAAAAGCACTGATCAAAAGCAGTAAGTCCTCTGTAAACCCAGCATTACTGTCTTCTCTAGACCCCTTCATGAGGAGAATATGATTTCTGCCAGCGTGACTTCTTAAGAGAACTCAATAGCACCACCCTATAATAGGGTAGTTTATATTTAGCAAGACTATACATGTAATTGGACTGCTTTGCTGTGTGTCACAGATCTTCAAGAAGCAAAACCAAAAAAAAAAAGGCTTCCAGGGAAAATATCCTGGGTTATTGCAGCAAGACAGATATAATAATGATAAATTAAATACATGCTTGAAAAATGTAGCAGATTAAATCTCACTTTCTAACTGCATTTTTTTTCAACTGGTGTAGAGTATTTTTTTAAAAATATTTCTGTGATCAAATTTCAGCCTATCAGTTGTGAGTAAACTATCTGTAATTTTTTCACGTTCACCTGAGCTGTGCTGTTGGTCACTCAAAATCCACAGAGCTTCACAGATTTACATTTGCTGGGAATTGAGCAGATTGTTTAATTTGAGTTTCCTGACAGATGGCCTAAAATCCCTCTTTTAATAAATAAACTACTTCCATTTCTGCCCAGAACTAATTTATTTTTCTCATGAAGTAAATTTGATTTCCAGATTAACCAATGCTTGCTCACAGGCTTAACTTCACAAGCATTCATACAAATATTTTTATGAAAGTTCTTCAAAAGCAAAGCTGTTTATATCAAAGGATGGTCAAAATGGAGATTTCTATAGTAGCTTTTCAACCAACCATAAGTAATGTTCTTACTGCACACAAATTTCAATCCCCTCTGTGCTCAGATGGTGGTTTTCCATGGACTTCAGGGGAAACTGAAGTGGATTATATGAGTCTAGTCACAACAAACACTGTAAAATCTCAGGAGATCATGCACATTTTTCGTGAGGCCTTTTGTCTAAGTGTTTACCTCCTCATCTCTCAGTTTTTTATATATCACGTACATACCTGAATTGCCAGTGGGTTGCAGCTCACCTCTGAGGCAGCTGTTTCTCCTCTGCATCAGATAATTCCATATCCAGATATTAGAATTTGAATTTGCCCAGCTGTAGCCACCCTAGCACAGTTGGGTCTTTCACCCCATTCATGGAGTAGGAAAAGCAAGGGGCTCCCAGACAGGATTCCACCACCACCTCCTGGCACACATCCGCAGCCTCCAGGTGCTGGATTTCCATGCTGCTTCCAGGCCTCCCATACCTCCCCTCTGCCCACCCATTCACCCCAGCCTCGTGACATGACTCCAAGCTGGTTTTTCCTGCTTTAAGCAATGGCACTTTGCTACCATCCCAGACAGAAATTCTGTACTAAGCAGGTGTCTGGAGCCTGGTGTGGTTCTTGCAGGCCATACGTAGCTGTCCCCTGTGGTATTCACGTGCCCTCTGAACAGAGAGTGATTTAGCTTTCTCAGGTCCTCCCAAGAGAAGCTGTGAGAGAAGCAGAGAAAAGAATGATCAAAACAATTCTTATCTCGTTTGCTGCTCCTGTGTTTGTGCCCACGTGGAATGTGTTCTGGAGATTGTTTACCCGAGGTGATGGTGTTTTGATTCTTTGACCAATTGGATCCACATGTGTGTGTTAGAACTCTCAGGCAGAGAGTTTTTCTAGTTAGTCAGTTAGTAATAGTTCTTGTTAGTGAATATATTTATAGGATAATATAGTATAACAAAGTAATCAATTAGCCTTCTGATATCTTGAGTTCTGCACATCATTCTTCCCTGCCTAGGAGGATCTTCAAAGCACTGAAGTCCCCAGGCACGGAGCTGTGGCCACGCTGCTCTGACACGGGCAGTGGCCAGCACCTCACTGCAAATGCACATGTCCCTTCCCTTGCCTGGGTGACATCCCAGCAGAAAAGCTGGGATGAACACAGATTAAACTCTTTCTAGGCCTTTTTTTTTGAGGATTGACTTGTCACCTGAAATTGTGATCAGTACCAGCTGTCATCCTGTGCAATGCAGAAAGAATTTCCTCCCATCTAGCCGAGTGATGCATGTCAATATGTTTTTAACAGCAGTCTGTTTTGCATTAAATATTCAGAGGTGTAAAGCTGAAAGGAATGAATAAAAGACAGGAAAGCACTGTACTTGCAGGCCTTAATATGTCTTTAATTGAACAAAGTATGTAAGACAACACATTTTTACTGTCATAAATTAATTATTTACTCTTATTTACACAGGTTAACTATAATTAAATTATGTCTGTTTTGAAAGACTTTTTTTTTTCCTGTAGCAGGCCTTAATTTAATTTAATGCTGTGTTTTAATTTAAAAGTGTTTTAATGTAATAGAAAACAAGTTGGCATGACAAATAAAGAGCTAATGTGCAGATATGATTCATTTGCTCATAAATCAGTTAATCTCTTTTAATGGAACTCCTTTAAATAATGCCTTTTTTCAATCAACTGTATTTCTGCTCTTTATACGCCTGTTGTTAAGGAACCAGCATTTTCCCGATGACGCACCAATATTGGCAGGAAGCACATCCTAAGTGTATTTTGTGACTCATTTCAATTTGCTCTTTGGTGCATTCACAGTTTGCTCATTAACATCAGCATTGGTGGCTAATGGATACTCAGTAGGAAGTTGGGTTTTTTTCATGAATGTTTAATGGAGCAACAGCAGTGAAGGTGAGGAAGGATTTCGCTGGTGACAAAGTGAGCTTGTGGCTGGACAGCGGGCCATGAGCCAGTGGATGAGCACCACTGCCTCCCATGCCAGGGGCCCCGCCATGGCTGGTACCTGCCACGCTCCCCACCTCTCACCTTACACAGCTCCTGTGCCTCACCAGCAAAGAAAGGGGAACCATCTCTAGGCTGAGGAAAAATTATATCTTTTTACACTGATTCTTGCCATTGCTTCCCAATTGAGCTCTCTAAATACAAGGGTTGTTATAAACCTGAATACAGAACACACTTGGCTCTATAAATTTGCTATACTGTGCATGGTTCATTTTCTTCTTAGCTTTTTTTAAAAGACACTGGAAAATACAGTATTTTTTGTATTACCTGTTCAACACAGAAACCTCTAACCATTTTTGCCCAGGTCTTCTGTTTCTGTTTGAGACAAAAAGCAGGGGAAAAAATCATTCCCTTCCTCCCATACACACACACACAAAAATCTGAAAGTGTAGGTCATTCTTTGTCAAGAATTCCCCTTAGGTGAACTTGTCATAGTGTTCAGCAATGAATGAGTTCAGGTTTCTGACAGATTCTAGCTCTCGAAAAGCCTTTTAAAGGCAAACATTTTCTCTTTCTTCAGCTGGAGTCCTGAACAACATCCACAATCTGTTTGCATGAATTGGACTGATGATACAAGTATAATAATTTCCCCTACTCAGAACACTCCATTAGGGCATTCCAGTGACCAATGCATGTCCATAGGCTCAGTTCCTGCAGAGCATGCAGCACGTGAAAACACACATAAAATGTGTAGTGAGGGGCACAGGAGGAAGCCTGAAGCTCAGAGGGGGAGATGTCAAAAGCAGGCTCAGGAAACCTCTGAAGTGTCCCTTTGTGCACACCAGGAGCCATACACAACCAGGCCAGCAAGTTTACAAGCATTCTCAAGAAAAGCAGAGGTTTACATTACAGTTAGCATTATTGATTTTGTCATACCAGGAGCAATAACAAAGTCAGTATGTAGTTCAGGGTGCACAGTGATCTTTATTACGCTCTCATATGGTTTTCCTAGCCTCAAGTTGTTTCCTCAGCTTTAAAAACAGTGATGTCACTGCAGGGAGCAAAAAGGAGTGCATTATACTAGGTAGCAGGAGAAAAAAGCCTCTGCAGTCCAAGGCAGAGGATGAGCCAAGGGCACAAAAGGTGTATATACAAGAACTCATGTCATGAATGCTCCACTGTTTGACACATTTAATATTCATTCCTAAACAGTTGCATGGCCATTTAAAAACAAAAAGCAGATGCTGAAACAATTGTGAAGAAACAGTCAGGTGCCACTGATAAAATCAAAATACTCCATATCCTGTTTGATTCTTTCCTAACAAACACACATAAAGAGGAGGAAATTTCTGACCATATGTGTAGGATAACTGACCTGGTACAGAAATGAAAACACAGGAAGGATAGGGACATGAGACCTCAAAGAATATTTGGATAAACCAGTATAATGACCTGATACAACCTAGCCCAAAGTAATTAAAACTTGAAGAATGAAATGAAGTGATTATAAAATTGCTGGTCATAGAGAGCAAATGGCATCCCAAACACTGCAGGTCAATGAGTACAATATGTACTCTTACAGGCAAAAGACAAATGCAGGGTGATGAGTGCAGTCAGTCCAGCTTGGGGAAGGTGATGTGTGCTAGAAAATCTTTGAACACTCCAAGAGAAAGCTTCAGTCAAGCTCAAAGAACGTGTGTCAGTAACTATGAAGCTGGCTGTGCAAATGAAGAAGTGTCCTAGAGGAGTCCACTATAATAAATACACTGCTAAGCAATCTTCTTGGTTAGATGCTGTAACCGAAATTGCTTGTGCAATTAACATATAAAATCAGTACCTCAAAGCAACTTGGGAAAGCCTAAATGTATTTTTGTCAAGAGTGGAATTCTAAGTGCCCTGACTTTGGAAAAAATTTTCCCTGTGCAAGGTGGATAATGAAAGTGAAGGAAAGAAACATAAGGACCAAAGTTTAATGCTTGTGTAAAAAGCAGGTAATAATGGCTCCAAAGAATGTTTATGTTTTCATTGAGTTTGCATGGCAAGGTTTTGGTAGCAGACATGCTAAAAATCCCTTACTTTTGTGTAGTTTTAAGAAAATAAAGTCAAATATCTGGTGAAAGACGGTCTGAGTGAACCTGGTTCTGTCTCAGACTGACAAGGTAAGCTCTACCTCCGTCACTGCATGATTTTGCCAGCCCTGAGGTTTTGCAGACATGGTAATCTTTGTACCTTGTTCACTTTCTCCCCTTTTCTTTTACAGACTTGCCTCCACTGAGAGACAATGTCCCATAGGATTAAGCAGTTGCTAGAAACCAAGTGAGACAGTCACACATTGTTCTTTTTACCAGTTCAAATACAGAGAAACTCGGTGAATAAACATGGCTTTAGCAGACCTCGGTGAATAAACATGGCTTTAGCAGACCATCAGCTGTGTTTTTCTCCCTTCCTGTTTCAGTATCACAGGATATGTTACAACTCCTTTTCCACAGGTCTTGCTTCTCCCTCAGCTTGCTTTATGATGTTCAGCTCTGTACACGTGTCCTGGCAGCACAAATTCCTGGTATAATGCAGTGATGCACTTGTGCCCCAGTGAAACTGTCAGACCACAGTTTTCTTCTGGGTGTCAGCAACTTGTAGGCTCATCTCCTTCAGGCTGCATTTCCAGAACAGGAAACATCTCCAAACAGATTTCATCTTCAAGCAAATACCAATGGTCTGGAAAGGAAGACTGTTCTCTTGCTAGAGAGCAGAGTCAACAGAAACAGCAGCATTCTCTAGCTACTGAAAAATGGAAAAATATTTGCTTAGAAAGGGAACCAATTATTCATTTGAAAGTTCATTCTGCTTCTTTCCCAGCCTGTGTAGAAATTACACTCGACTTAACAGCTACAACAGATCCACAGCTAATCATTGAAGGCAGCATGGTGCCCTTCCTTGTGCAACTCAACCCATCTTGAACAAAATGTATGTGCCACATTTAAAAGCCATTACCATCCTTGTCTTATTCCAGCAGATTATTCTTACCACAAAAGCATGAGACAGGATAAAGTCTGGACTAATTTCATGCCCTAAAATTTTTGCTGTGTTGCACTCTATCCACACTACTGGGGCCCCATTATCTCATTCTCACAACTTCTTACACAGCTGAAGAATCATATGCCAAATCAGTATAAAATACTGACTTTTGATAGTAGGATGGCAGCACTAATTGCTAAAGTCCTAAAAATCTATGTTTTCTCTCCAGGATGTTCACTTTTAACCACTTTCAGAGTGGCTATTTTAAATATTAATTTTAAAACAGACATGAAGGAATTTAACATTTACTCATCTTTTTTTTTTTTTTTTTCACCAGTAATAATAAAAATTTAAGTGTTCTCTACCCACCTGTCTTAATATGGAAACACTTCCCTCTGAATCTGCTCCAGTACTTTATTTCTGGAAGCATATTGCTTTGAAAGTGAAATTGTCCATACAGGTGCAGATGAAAAAAAGAGGAAAGGAAAAAAAGAGTTTTTCTGGTTTTTTTCCTCTGGGCTGACATATCTCTTTCATTATTCTTTTTATTAGTGATATATCACACAATATCATGTTCTTGTGGCATTGATCTGAATCAGGTTTAGCATGGACAGGTGCTGTTTAAACATTCCCTGCCCACACACAACTCTGCCAAAAAACACTGATCCTTACCTGGAGCATCCCTCTACTTTGCAGTTCAGAGCAAACCCTGGAGTGGAAATCATCAATCCAACTAAAATTTATTATAAAGTTTGATGATTAGGTTTTTTAAAGTAGTGATTAGTGGAGATTGTCGTACAAAAATCGTCCATTTTCTAAGGTGTCAGTCATGGACTTCCATTAAGCTTCTTTCTCTATCAAATGCTTTTGTCAGGACCTTGTAAATGTCACATTGGCAAAACTATCAGAGTCAGTTTGATAGTCAGCACCCACACAGATAATCCTTTTCCATGCTTTTTTCACTAATGGATGAACAGACATTTCTAGGAAGCAGATCATCTCATCATACAGATGTCTGAAACAGACTGACAGGTCCCACCTCAAAATGCCTGCTGAGCTCTATTGCCCACTAAGAGATTCTCCTAGAATTTTTTCAGATTGTGATCAGAAGTTTTATTTTTTTGAATGTGAATTTTAAGTTCCAAGTTCTTGCCTTCTGGGATGCACAGAATTAGAGCTATAATTCTCCCTCTTTATATCTTGCAAAGTCATTGAAAGATTGCCTACAGGTAAAACTTAATGTGACACCAAAAATCTGAAGAGATTTCTTGAGTCTAGTATTTAGAATGTACACTGTGAACTGTATTTATCAGCTGCCTATGAGTTTGATAAAGTCAGCTGAGATATCCCATTGGGCTAAACAGAGGCAGCCTCTGAAATTCAGTGACTGAAATCTTGCTGCTATGTCCACAGCACAGTCTTTTTTTCCAGCACCTGCAGTGAACTGCAGCCCTGACTGAGACTGGGACAGCCCTTTAAAAGCACGGGAATCCACTGCCAGTCTTCTGTGTAACTGCATAAAGCTACAGACATTTTCTGTTTGCTCTTGATATTTATGATATTGACTGAAGAGGTGGACAAGCTAACGGAAATGATAAATAAAACAGTGAGGTAGACTTGTCTTCCGTGGAATATTTTCCAGTTTAGTCAAATGGGGCACCCTGCCTCTTCTTGGAATATGTCAGAAATTTATAAGCCAGGGTAAATTGCAACTCTGGTTTAGCACTTCATTGTGATGCATCATTTAAAAGGTATGACAGCTTTGCAGTTTTCCAGTAATACCAGGAAAATGGAGAAAGGGTATACTTAGGCTTAGCAAAGAGGATTTTGGTTTACCGTTTGTTCTTCAAACCAAAACAGAAAAAAAGAGAAGGAATTTTGAGTGGCACTCCGATGTAGGAAGCTGTTTATCTTCTACAGATGACTTTCAGGTGGCATGTCCCACAGCAATGTGGGGAGCAGAGGAGAAGAAGTGAAGGAAAATAAACTATTTACCATTGTGTAAGACCCAAATCAATGAAGAAACCCATTTAAAAAAAAAATAAGAAAAATCCTAGCACTCTTGCACAGAGACACAAGAGATCTCAGCAGAGCCTCTTGCAGCAACAGTGCTCATTCTCACTCTGGAGATCATCAGCTTCCATGTGAGAGACAGGTAATAGTAACAGCTGAGTTATCAAAGCACTCTCTTAATGAGGAAACAGAGAAGCAAAGCAGAAATCCTTCCCTTC
Source organism: Zonotrichia leucophrys gambelii (assembly GCF_028769735.1). NCBI lineage: Eukaryota > Metazoa > Chordata > Aves > Passeriformes > Passerellidae > Zonotrichia > Zonotrichia leucophrys. The sequence goes on along the minus strand of NC_088172.1, from coordinate 14,726,810 downwards.
ACCCATAGGAGGACTTAGGGTGCTATCTGGAAGGTGGTGGAGTCAATGTGCTCAGCCAGCAGCACACCCCTATCGCCCACAAACACCCATCCCACAGGCAGGTGTGTCCTCAGGGAGCAGGAGGCTCGTCTCACAGGGAGAAACACGAGCCCACACCCACTGGGTAAGGAGCACCTCAAGGCTCACTAGGGCAAAGCAGGTAGATCTGAAACAGGTCTGAGACTTGCACAAAATGTCCCAGTGGACTCTATTTGGAACCTGGGCCAAGGTTTGCTGCTGTTTCCACTGATCATCACTTCTCCATGCATAATCTCACTGATAGGTCCAAGGCATGTAAAGAACCCTGAGTTCCCTTGTTTAAAAGAAAATCTAATCCCACAGCTGAACAAATGAAATGTTACATCACCTATAGAGACACAGACTTAATAATAACATAGAAATCCAGATTTAATAGATATATAAACTTCAATTAGGTGTTTAATCCTTTTCATTAGACTAATAAATAATTCAAGAGAGAGTTCAAGAAATTATACTTTCATTGTGACACGTAGTTCATCATAGCAGGCAAATGGGACAAAGCATTCCAACTTTCCTTCAAAGAATGACATTTTTAAGTAGAAGAACATAGATAATAAATTAAGGTCCTTTGACTCCCATTTCACTGATGCATTTAATTTGAATTTCTCCTCTTCTTATTTCAGTCTCACAGAAGTCTTTCCCTCTCTGTTTACCCGGCTTTGCTGCCTGACATGGTGGAGAATGTCCCTGCTAAACAAATGTTAGGCTTGATGCCCAACTTTCTGCAGCCATGCTGTTCTCCATTAATACCCATTAACTCCATCAATGCCATGCCCTGGCTTGGATGGTTTGCCAAGTCAAAGCTCCCTCCTTATTCATTTCCTGGTTCCACCATAACGACTATGAAAAACTACTCTATTCTCACTTATGAGAAAGTCATTTAAGGTCAGAACTTACCACTATAAATTTTTTATGTTTGAAAAACCCAGCAGAAAGGATGAATAGCCTAGAAAGATTAATATATTCATTGAAAAAACTATAAAATTTGCAGCTGCTCATTGAGCAAGTACACTTCTAAGGTATGTGAATATTTAATTCAAGTTTGAAAACCTCTCTAGACCCATAAAACCATTTGGATACTGCACCAGGATGCCAGGAGATGCTACCTATCCTTCTGCAATACCATTTTCATTTGCCTTCACTTTGACCCAAGGAAAATGGTTGCCACTAATTCATTTGACAGCTGACAAACAAAGTCTGAATTGGTTTAGTTAATTGAAACATGAATAATCCATCAACAAAGTCTACTTGTTTCTGGGATAGTATTCTCATTCAGTTCCCTAGGTGTCTTCCAGCTGATTTCAGTAACTAATGGATTCTGGCTGCAAACTGGAACTGGAGTAAGGGTTTAAATAAGGCACATTGTGAGAACAGCAGATGTCTGTTCAATTTCTCAGTGACCAACTTGCAATTTTTTTTAATTATTGAGTAGGTCAAACTTTCATGCTAAACTGGTTATGATAGTTATCTCACAAAACTGAAGTCTAAATGAGACTCGCTGTTCTCCATTCAGAAAATCATCACACTTGTCATTTCCCAGTGGCCCAATGTGCCAAATTTACCATGGTTAACTGAGAGCAGATCTTTTCAGATTCCAGACTCTGCTTTACAGCTCATTTCATTGTATTTGGGTTGCTCATTTTTATCCTGGAGAATTGTGCATTCACTTTCTATTCTTAATTAATTCTCCCTCTGTCTTCTTTTTTTGTTTTTTTTTTTTTGGGGGGGGGGTTAAATATCTTTCAACTTACTAAATATAAGGTATTAAAACAATAAAATTAATACAAAATTAACATTATCTTTGTGGATGGTGAAAAGAGAAATGTGATTTTCTATGTGACTTCCTGGATGTGCACAATTTCTATAGAGCTCAGATTGGAGTGATAAAGAAAAATGGTATTTATTTGCAGTGACATGGGAAAGACTCTGGGATACATTTGTATAATTTCTGTGGTTAGATTTAGCCCATAGGCAGTGGGAAATTAGATTCAAAGTTGTCATAGTTAATGAAAGAGTAGCAGTATGTTGAAGTCTGTTTTTTAAGGAGAAAGAAAACATTACTACCGATAACAATAGTATATCTGTGGTGTCCCAGTTTGAGTGACATCGTGTCTCCTGCTTAAGCTATCAGAAATGAATTTAAGTAAGGCTAGGCTTCTGCCCTAATTTCTAGAGGCACTCCAACGGCAACTCATGCCATCCAAATATAGAGGGGAACAAGCATCAATTTGCTGTGCTAATTTTCTTCTGTACTATTGAGGGAACTTGGACAATTAAGTTTGTCTAGAATCCAGGTTCATCTCACCTAACATCAACTATGTTACATTTGTGCATCTGTCCTCCTATAATTATCTACCTCCATTTATAGTCACAGCAGAAAGATAAAATCCATTCAGCAGATTATTCATCTCATCCTAAATTAAGCGCCTGAAACAGATGGGAGAAATCCACCTCTGGATTTGCCTATTTCTCTCAATTGTGAACAGAGGAAACATGGAAGACCCCTCTCAGCGCAGAGACCTAACTTTTAAATGGCAGAAGTTACATAAGTGTAACCCTGCTCTCAGGAACAAACAGTGCATTTATATAACAAGGTAATGACCCTAGACAATGAAACAGGAGAACTTGAACATCAGGTACAGAATATGAAAGGAGCTAGGATAGGAATGACAGAAGCTGGGAAATAGCAGCCACTGTAGCAGCGCAGCACTAAAGGGCACACAGGGCTTGCAAGAAGGAGAAACACAGGTCATAAAACAGCAGTAGATGCTGGTGATTCAATAAGCCTAGGATTATGAAAGAAAGCATAGGCAAAACAATTTTGTTTATTTGTTCAAAATCCTTTAACAATTACTTTGTTGAAAATCCCTTAACAATCTTGAGGAAATTTTGCAAGGTCTTACTACTAGACTGCCCCATGGATGGAAGTAACCATCCACTTACCTGCACAGAAAACTTCAATGTTGCTGCAGAATTGTCTAATGAGGACTTTAGAAACCATTACGTTTTGAGAAACGTTATCTTTCCAGATATGAAACAGGAAGCAAATGTTCATCCTGATAGAGGTTCAGTTAGTGCAACAGCCAGCAGGTTTCTAGGCCAAATCACGGAGAGCAATATTCAGAAAACTTATTCTGGCATTTCAACAAGCTTCCCTTCTATTGCAGCACGACCGTTCAAGAGTGAAATGCACAATTAAGCACACTTCTACCCAGAGCTCCCAAAAACCTACTGCCTTTCCAAGAAAATGAAGGAAACTGGTTGTGAAGCCAGGCAGTTTGTTGTCAAAGCCAAAAACACACTGAGGTCTAACCCAGATTTTGCCTCTTCACTGCTTCCAGATCCAAGTCCAGCTGATTTGTTATTAACAAATTAGGATCTACCACTCACTTTTGCTTTGTCCAGAAATAAAAAATTAAAATTTGTGGGTTTTGCAACAAGGATGAAAACGAGATAAATCATGATTTAGGTGGGCAATTAAGATTCTGGATGTTCTTTTGTTTCTAATTTCTACATTCAAACCTGGCCTAGGCCACCAGTGACTGGAACTCGCTACTACCTTTTGGCAGTCTTTTGGCACCTCTTTGGAAGTCCCTAAGGAAAGAAAAGATGGTCTCAATCAGGTTCTTCATGGATGATATTCCCTAACAGAGAGACGCTAAACACAGCAAAAATTACCTATTTTGGATAGTTCTTGGTGGCAAACAGGAGGCTGAATGGGTGCTGAAATGGAAATCTACCTGTCTTTGAACAAAGTCCTTCCATACTTCCTCTGTGCATTTGGACAAGGTAGATCAAACTACTAATTCTCATTAGGGACATCATCATCATCATCAAATTTCAGACATGCAATGGTGGGGTGATATAAAGGGTCCTTGCTGATACTGTTTCCTAAGTAGGCTGAAGTCTGCTTCTAACTAACTGTGACCTGTGACAGGCAATAAAACAAATAAAAATTTAAACAACAACAACAAACCAACACAAACAACACTAGAGGTAATTTCTATTGTATATATATGTGTATATAGATATATATATATATTAAACATTGTTGTAGGCAGTCAGACCACTGCCTAGAGGTGCCAATATTAAATCTGTTTTTTGCCATTGTGTGTCTGAAAGACTTTTCTATTTTTAGTTTGCTTAGAGAGACAGATCTTCTATTACAGCTACACCAAAAATTTCTTTGGTATAATTCCTGGGTTTGTAGCTTCGAAAGGAAAGAAATCTGCCATTCCTTTAATGGGAAATCTCCAGCAGGAGAAAAAGAAACAAATCAGTGGGATTGTTCCTCTTCAGCTAATTAGGCATTCCAAGAGGATCTGAAAATTCATTCTAAAGATGTAGGACAGAACCTATAAAAAATATGGTGCAGTCAAAATATCATTTCTTCACAGATGAACACTAAATGTAAGGTCTATGAAATAAAATAGATCTGTCTGAAACTTTCTAAATCTGGACCTCATGTGCTCATAGAATAGCTGTTGACTAATTACTTCCAGCATGGAAAAATGGATTAAGATATAGATTAGAAACTACAGTAATCAAAAGTAAAAAATACATTTTTTCCATTTCCCAATCTTTTTGTTAACATAGATAAATTTTGCACCGTCATCCAAACTCTCTCTGGTTTACATTTTGGTCTGTGATTGTGATAATTGTTCTGAGAAATTATGATGTACACTTAGATTATAGAAACAACACCCAAAATGGTGTATGGCACACTTAATCTACCCCAATTTAGGCATCACCAGGTAAGCCTGAAGCCCAAGGCTCCCTTTACAGCTGATTCTGTCTCTGCTTTAGGAGTACCTGTACCACCCTCTATATAACTGATTTGATACACTTATTTTGAAAGGGTACAGAGGCTTCAGCATACTGGGGGAAGAGTTTGGCAACTGGAAAAAACCAGATTCTACTAATTTACAGGGAAAATAATTGGAGTCACAAAAAAGATGAATGAAAAATTTTATATGACCATTCATCATTCATTTCTCTGTCCCCTTTTTTTCCCTCACAGGTTATTCACAGATTTCTTATATTCATTTATTCAGCATTTTCTCTTTGAACATTAATTCATGCATTCCTTAATACCAAACATGACACATTTAGGCAGGATTAAAGAGAATAATGATGTTCTTTATTAAATCACATGACCCTGACTCTTTCCCAACAAAGCCAAATAAAAGTTAGGTATTCTAGAGGAGGTGGCCAAGCACTGACTAACTCACATAATCAAGGGATGTTATTTTTCCATTTTCTGTTATCATGTTTCCTCCAAATGTAATTAAAAATGGATATAAGCATGTAATCCAATATGACTTAGTAGACTACTTTCTCAAACAGAGCAGCTGATAGTTTGAGAAAAGAGCATTCATATTAATTAATAAAACAAATGCTTTTAGCTTTACATAAGATGTTTTCATTTCATTAAAAATGGCCTGCCTGCTGAGTAGTCAAGAAATACTGTATTTTCCCTCCACCAGAAAAGATTTGGTACTAATTGTTCAAAAGTGCATTGCTGGGAGTAAAATCCATCACATTTGAAGAAGTATACACCATTTAGCGTGCAAAAAGCATAAGACTGTATTTTTTTCTATATATGTTATATATATGAAACATATCTATAAGTATATACTATACTTATTCTTACTGATATTATGAAAACAATTTCTCCATTGCAACAGAACATGAAATTTGTAGGCTGGTAACTTGTAAAACACAGTGGTAATGTTTTCATTGAAGAAATTGTTTAATTTAATCTCATGTGGATAGGTAGAAATTATATATAGAAAAAAAAACTTTTCTTTTTTTTTTTCCAAAGTCTGTGCTACTAGCTTATTTAAATAGACCAGTTTCATCTTAGTACTGGGAAGTTGAAGCAACATGGGAAGAACTAGGACAAAATCAGACATAGAATAGACAGATCCATAAACTGGTTTTCATAGGTAAGTTATTTATATGATATTTTTTGAGGAGAATCACATAGTTCCCACATTAATACTAGTTCTTTCCTACTTTGCAAATAGCTCAGAAACCCTCACAGCCATAGGCCACAGGCCACATGCAGGTTGTGACTAGACAACCTGATGAAAGAAGAGAAAAACACATTTGGTAAATTCAGATGCTTGTTGGTATTAAAAGCAATAGTGGTTATCACTATTGCTGACAAAGAACGGTGATTTTCAGGCGTCATTATAAAAGGAGTATGTAAGGAAATATCTAAATGGAAAAAAAATTAATAAAAACACACACTTTTATTGAGAGCTCCTCCCAAACATAGCAAACAGGTGGTTGGAGCATGACTGGTCTCCAGGTGCCCACCAAAGCTTTATCACTCCCCTTTATCACTCCCTCCCCACCTGTGCAGGGAAGAGAGAAATACAATGAACAGCTTGTGGGTCAAGATAAGGACAGGGAGCAATCACTCAGTGGTTACAGCCCCGTCAAAAATAGACTGAACTTGGGCAATTAGGTAATTTTTTTTACTTTGAATTGATTGGTAATAAGAAAAATGAAAATTAAATCTGAAAACACCTTCTTAAAACACTTGCCCCCCACTCCTTCCTTCTTGGCAGATTCAACTTCACTCCTGATTTTCAATACTTCCTGCACTCCAGTGGCTCCTGACCATTTAGTAAAACAAGACAATCCTAAATCCACAACTTAAACAAATCTTCACAAAACAAAAAAAACATTCTTTAACTTTACAACATAAGAATGTGTTACCTGAGAGCCTGGGGTGTTGCGAAGACTTTCTTATCTCATGGGGTTTTTTTCTTTTATGGAAATGACTCCAAATGAATTCCATCTAATCTTCTTATTTATTAATTATTCTGCCTAGTGCAATACTTCTCTGCTTCCTTTAATCTGTCATTCTTATATTAGTTCTAAGAGATTCTCAGACAATAGGTTAAACTCAAATTTTTATTTGTCTTTGAACATAAATGTTTTACTTCACATGGCAATCCTTGCCCTTAAAATGCCCAGTGAAATGAACTTGCAAGCTTATTAGCACCCATAAATTGGGTTCTTTCTAAGCTAACATCAAAGCAAAAGTGGAAGATCTGGAAGTGGTGCTTCTGAGAGTCATAGCTGTATAGAAGGCCAGTCTCTAAAGTCCTTCTGAGTCTCACCACTCAGAGTGGCCCCCGAGGTACATCCAAATCACCCAGCTGTAAAATACCCATGGCTCTGCATCCCATACTAGGTAGTGACATCAGTTCAAGAGCTGAGTGGATCCTCTTTCTTCAATGCATTCTGGTTCCTACCAGAAATAAAACTAGACACAAAAAGTGAGGAGGGTAGATGTGTACTCAAATGGAACCCTGTCTATGTGTCCTGAAGACTAAGTGCTGGGTTCTTTTTGTTTTACCAAAAAAATTTCAGAAATATCAAGACTTAGTTTTACCTGGCCACATTCTGAAGTACTATGTAGCAAATATTTTTCCTTTACTCATCTGCTGTTAGGATAAGCATTTAGGATAATTCTCAGATAGAAAAAGCTAAATGAGAGCTCTGAAAGAAAAGCCAAACAGGTTACCAGTATGGCTGAGGAATGATTAAATATTTTATGAAATATCCTGTCTTATTTTCTGTCCTGAAAGGCCTGTAAGAACAGCACATCCTTATCCATGATATCCTGGCAACTGTGGCTACAGTCTCTCATGTTACCTCATTAACAATCAGTGGTCCTCTATAAAGCTGTTATTTACAAGGAATATTTCCAGTGGGACTTGAAGGAAGCCACAAGAACTGACAGTCCTCTGTGCCTTCATGTTATTTGATAGAGTTGGCTGAGAAAACTCAACAGTGTTGTAGCGTCCAGTGTAAATAGTTCCTCAGCTGCTGTGGAGATTCAGGAATTAAAAACTATAGAACAAACTAGCTTGGAAGAAAACACAACAAATAAAATAATTAGATTTTTCCATCTAAAAATCTGAAGCATGAGTTATTTTTGGGAAATTGTGACCAGTTCTATTTCTCAGTTAGCCTTTGATTTCAGCACCATTGTCTCAAAGACCAAGGAAGAAGCTCGACTGACTGACACAAGTACATTTTGCTCCTATTGAAGGGACCTGTATTGCCACAAGTAAAGCATCCATAAAATTCAGGTGCTTACATATTTCAGAAATACACAGTCTAGTCTTTATATCATACCCCCAACACCACCAGCTGAAGCAATTTTTCTTAAGATGTCCCTTTCTTAACTATTTTTTTTCCTTAAGCAAATCTGCAGTTCACATGTTTGTTTTCAGAAATGGACCTTGTCAGTGTAGGGCAAAGTACAGCAGCAGCAGGCATTAACATACCATTGCAACTGCAGTATCTATCTGCAATGCAACTTCTGCCAGAGCTTCTCACAAAAGGAAGAGCAGCCCATGTGAACAAGACATGACACAAGAACACCAGCTGTATCCAAAGTCTGGAAGGAGGGGGAGTTAGGTTTGCTTTCAGTCAGCTCTCAAGAAGCTGAGCACATTGGGCAGACTTGAATCCTGCTATAAACTGATACCTCCTGCAGCCAAGTTTCCTTATGCCTCATTTAGATTTCTCCCCACAAACCAGGAAAAGTATAGCTCTGGAACTTGTCCCAGGCAGTTAGACCACTATATGGTATGGAAAGAGCACCACTTTTGCTTACAGCATGACTTACAGTAATCCAAACATCAACAGGATAAATCTGAGTCTGTTATTATGTCTCTATTTAAAGGTAACCAGGATAATAGGCTGAGAAAAGAGAAATGGAAGAAGCAAGGTAATTCTGCTGTGAAAATCACAGTAAAGGAGTATCTCATGAAAGGTGAGTGTAGCTGGGATTGTATCACTACTTAACTGTGATTTCCTGCAAAACTCTCTCTTGCTGATAAAGGAGGAAATACCTGTGGAAATTTGAAATCTATATTTCATTATCAACCAAGTCTGTACTAAATTAAAAGTGAACTATCTCAAGCAGTGAAAATAAAGTAAATTGGATCGTAATTTTTGTAACAGAAGTTAAAAATGTGTCAGAAGATAGATAATGACAGCCCCCACAAAAATCTGGGCAAAAACTACGATCTTTTCTAACAATATCAGAACAGAAAAGTCCCAGTTTTAGGGTCCACTAAAGCCTAAAGACAAAAATCAATCTTTATGCTAATTTCCTCTGGAGCATTCATTGCCCCATGAAGATTTGCAGGCCCAGAAAAAAGTGAAAGCCCATGCAGACAGCCCCAGCTGCTCTTTGCCTTGTTTACTGGTGAGCAGACTGGCAGAGGAGCTACAGCTTCTCTGATAACCCCAGGTGGACACAGGTATTCCTCTATTCCCCCTTCCTCATTGCCAGTGGCCAAATCCTGCTGAGGATTGGAGTAGCTGGGAAAAGAGGACTTTGGGGGACCTAAAATGTGCTCCTGGCTTCTGTCCTCACTCCCTCTAGCACAGGCATGGGCTGGCCAATAGATTTGGGCTTGAGCTGCTCCTCTCATTTCACTTTCTAAATGTCTTCCTTTTCCTAAATGTCACCATTTCTCACTAGAGTAAATAGCACAGTCTAAATTAATGCCTCATTGAGAAAGGCAGTGTTGTTTTTCAATTAGGGAAACATTCTGGCCCCATCACTACATCACTAGTAGTTTTACTATCTAGGTTTAATCTTCTAAAAGTGTTCAATGGAGTTTCAGTTTGTCAATTTCTTTTCAGTTTTCAACAAGAAACAAAGCTTGTCTGGAAAGGCAGTGTCCTCTGACAAAAAAATAACCATAAAAAAAGCCCAGATGGTTTGCTAGACGTTGTTCTTCTTATCTCGCTCATACCTGTGAGTTTCCTCATTTGCAAATCCCAACAGCACTACAACTTCTTGGTTTAGGCGGTCCTGTGATTCTTAAATTTTTTAAAATAGCCATTTCCAGGGGAGGGAGGAGCATTCCTCAAAGATTTTTCCCCACAAGTCTACTTTGGGGTTTTGAAGCAGCCTCTTGAACAGCCAGCATAACCTATCTTCCTCTGTCCCCTAACATTCACAAAAGAAGAATAAAGGAGAGTTTGAGGAAATAAAGGAAAAGGTTATGGACACATAGTTGGCTTCATTTGAACATTATGACACTAGAAATTAATAAATATGGAGGAGAGACCTTTGTTTTAATCCATTTCAGCTTCCTAAAACATGTTACCCTATTTGATTCTATTTTGATAGAGTTCTTTTCAAACCAGTTGGGATTCACAAGGAGAAAACGTGATACCCTTGAAGAAGGGTTTTGTGGGTTTTGTATCAATTTAGATGAGTGTTGTTGACTGGGCTTTGGAAAAAGACAGGTTTCTTCCAATCTGGAGAAGTTCAGCTCTCCAAATGCAGGGGGTCTGGGATAGCTCTCTTGATTTACAACACACAGGGAAAAAAAAGAACTGTAATGTCAGAAGTGAGCAAAATAAAAGCATGGCAAGGAGGATCATAGTAATGCCAGAATTCTTCCCCTGCTGCCCCAGTTTCTCAACTTATAAACTAAATTTAGTCCTGGCATGAGCAAAGGTAACACCCACTGCAGTCAGTAGAATGTCTGCCATTTATACCAGGACTCTGCTGGCAGTTTATGCTTCTTGTCATTTGCATTTGTCACCTGCAGTAGATTAAAAGAGAAGGAAAGGAAATGAAAGGAAAAGTGTAAGGGGAAGAGGGTAAAGTGACAAGTATAATACAAAGCTATAAAATTTGAGTAGAACAAAATATACAATTTTGTAGAGAACAGGAGAACTTGGGAAAACACTGGAATGGGCTAGTTATATTAATGATTTAAAAATGCATGTTCTCAAAGCAGCTTCTGGCAGGACTCCATGAACTCTGCTTACCTGTGTGACTTTTTAATTACTACTACTAAATCATCTTTCCATTCACTAAACCCCACTCAGTTTATACTGGAGTCCTACAGTGCTCAAGAATTTCCTGAGTAGCATGATCAGATCTTATTTCCTCATTACACAAGCCTACACTCCATTTGGCTGTAGTTCTTCATCACAGATTGGTCAAATTAAGAGAGAGGAAAATAAGATGAAAAAATAATTAGAATTTTAATTGCAAATTTATCCCTTACCAGAGGAACAGAGGACTTCTGTTATTTTCATTTTATTTCCACTACCAACAAATATATAATTTGTTTATTATTTTGAGAAAAAAATATGCATATCAAATTTGGGGTTTGGATGTGATTTTCTGTTTTTGCCAGAAATTTGGAGTAGGGAATTCCTTAACCTTCAGCACTTTTTGCCACAAGAATTCTCATCTGCTTATGGTTTTGAAGTCCAATATAAAATCCCATTTTATAAGTACACCATCAATACTCAAACTCAAGAAAATCTAAGACTTCTAAAATGTTAGTGGTATAGTGCATATTTATAGCCAGGCCACAGCTTCACTTCTCAGGAAGGAATTCTGATAAGAAAAATGTGTTTTCATCTCAGCAAAAAAAAAAATCTCAAACAACAGAATACCAGTTTGGACTGGAAAAGAAAGATTTCCTTCTTTTCTTTCTCATGGAAAAAAGCTGTACCACAAACTACTACTTGACTCTGAATTCCTGAAAGCAACGAACAGGACTTGTCCTTCCAATGCCCAATACAGGTTTGCAGTTGTTGATTGCATAATTATGAACTGCAAGAAGAAAATAACGAAGTATGGTGAAAGCGAGGATAGCTTTCTTGCCACCATGAACTCATAGAGAGCACGGGGGCCACCCAAACATCTTTAATCCACTCCCATACTTCCAGCCAGGGTCTGCCATGAGGCCAGGGCTCTCTGTGGCCCCTTACAGTTCCCTTACACAGTTAATCCGTAGTGCTTCTCCAGTTAGCATATTCCTGCCATACAAGGAAAAACACCCAAACAAACCAACAAAAAAACACCCCACCGAAGCCAAAACCATACAAAAAACAAGTTTACAAAGACTAAGTTTGTTGGATTTTTTTAGTATGCCAAGACATGCATGTAATTTTCATAAAGGAAAAACAAATACAAAAGGCAGAAAAATTAGGGGTTTTTTTATACCTGAAAATAAGTGCAAGGAAGCTTCTTTCCTTTGTTTAATAGGCACATGCTATTTAGGTCTGTGATGGCATATTGACACTGCGGCAAATTTAGATCAGCATTGGCTTTATATGAATTGGAGATTTTGATGCTCCACCTCTGCTAGTTTAGATTGCTTCACTTCACAACTGCCTTGAAAATACGGCATGAAAATTTCAAAAGAAGTAAAGAAAATCTGCCAATGGGTGATCCCAAAGGCAAAAAACAAAACTTCTTTGTTCTTGCTCACTTATGGATTTATCTTTTAAATTCTATTGTTTTACCAACTAGAAGATTCTGTGTTGCTTTGAGCTTCAGTAAAAGTAAGTACAAGTGCATAACACATAGTTCATCCTGTGATGCATTGTTTTTGGACTGCTCCCAGAGAGGAGAGAGAAGAGTTACTACAGTAGCAAAGTTATTTTTTCTCTTTCTGGATAAAAATATCTTTCCACTGCCACCAGGCTTATAAAAAACTATTTTGCAAAAGAAAGCTTAGCCAAAATAACATACAAAAGAAAGCTTTACAGTGATGGCACTGAATAAACCTAAACAGAGCACAGAAACCCTAAACCTAAACCTGAACAGAGCAAAAAAATCTCCCACAGTCAATCATATTTCAGTAGAAATACATTTTGGTCCACTCAGGACCAAATTCACTCAGGACAACTTCAGTCACTGAGAAGTTAAGAGGTATTTGGTTTTGTGACTTTGGGTTACTGATAAACTTAAGGCCCCAAGCATGTGTTACTTTATTTTTTTGAAAAACACCATGTTCAGCCCATGCTCTCCACCCAGGGTGGATCTCCCTGGGTGCAGTAGAGAGCATGCCATATAATACAGGATAATGCTATATTATTAGAGTGCTTACTATATACAGCCAGACAAATCAAATTACAAATGTATTTATCCATACCACATTTTCTAGTAAGCCATGCAACCAATTCCTTATATGTCTGAAATTTGAAGGAAAACAGTGTGAGAAGTTGGTACACAAGAGACAGACACTTTGAACTGCACACTGAGCCAAATTTTTAAGGAGCTCAGATCTCTTTAAGCCAATTTTTTTTTCCACCTTTCCAAACCATTTCAGGTATGTCTGGTTGCCAGATAGGCAGTAGAGATGAAACATAGGCATCTGTCTGGGGGAGGTTTTCTCATAGTTTAGTCAAAAAAACCAAATAATAAAACATCCAGATTTGAGACTGGGTGCAATAAGACTGCTCCTTCCAGACTTCTTCTGGAGTGCCTCAGAGACTACTAGGGCTGAAAAGAGAAAAATGAGTTTTGAGCTTCATTGCACAAGATACTAGACATATACAAGAAAGAAATTTGACTGGAGCAAGCCTGGGAAGTAAAACGACAGAGAGGGTGAGCCAGCATAGCACTCTGGCTGTTTCATGTTCCCAAAATATATGCAATCTTAGGGAATGCATATTTCAAGCACATTTTCCATTCCTGGCCAAGTATCTTTCCCAGTAATGAACACCAGCTAGACTTCTGGACAGGTAATAATCAAGGTTTATATTCATAACAACTTTAAACTTCCACAGTCAGAATCTCACAGTCCCAGTCTGGGGGTTTTCACAGCACTTCACCAGCCTCAGCTGTTTCCATATGGATCTTGACTCCCTCTTAGTAGGTACTTATTTGCAGGGCTCCGATATCTAACAAGTGTCCCATATTCCCAGTGAAACACTGCAAAGACCAGAAACATTCCTTTCTTGGATCTTCTTCTAAGATAGATTTATCACAATAAGTGGTGTCTGTCTCATTATAATTGGGTTCTAACTGTGCTTACTCCAGTAATTTTCAGAGTGGATGGGCTGTTGTGGGCTCTTTTCTTTCTTCTTTTTTCTTAATATATTTTGAAGTCAGTCTACGTGAAGTTATCCTCTAGTTTTGTCAAATTCCCAACTGGTTTACTGTCTTTTCTTCAGCTTTATATGTTATAAGATAACCTCAAATTGGTTAAAGGCTGGCCTTCCTGTTGGAAACTGTTACCCCTTTTGTGTCTTAACACCTTGGGCTTCAAGTGTCCTGTCAAGTTAATGAAGCAGTTTTCTCTTTTTGAAAATAGGCAGTCCATCTTCAAACACTGCTTTTACAAATGTTTCTCCATTTGAGGTCCTTAAAACACTTCCTACACTTTTTGTATCTATCAGGTAGCCTCTGTCATATTTCGTATACTCCTATACTTTTTGAAGGCTATCTAGTTCTTGTGACCAGTCCTCAGGAATTTGCCTAAACTGAGTGAACTTCTGAAAATATTCTGTGAAAACATCTGCTCTTTCTGTTTCCACTTCCCTAAGATCTCAGCAATATTTCCTTTGCAGAACAGCACATAAAGCTTACTGACTTAAAACATTCATAAGGAATATTTTGCTGTTGTGTCCACAGTTTTGAAACCCTCATCCCAGAAAAAAAAAAAAAAAAACCAAAAAACAGAATAGTGCAAGCAATCATCATTCTTCCCTGCAAAATAAGATGATTCTTGCAAAATAAGATGAATTTTTCCTCCTCTCTTGCCAACCTCTGTTTCTCTATTGTCAACCTTGAAAGTGATGGTGCTTCTTTACCAACTGCATATTTTAATTTTTTTAGTTATTTAAAAATAAAGAATAACGTATCCAAGTCCAGCTTGCATGTCTTTTTTTCATACCTTTTCTATTTTATTTAGCTTTCTTAATAATCTCCTCATTCACATACAGAAAGACCTTCCCACTTTTAATTCACCTCATCATTCGCCTTTGATCCATAAAATAACACAATGTTGTTTTTCTGCTTTCATTTTCTATTAAAAAGCATTCAACAGAAAATAGCATTTACTGATGTCTGTGAGAGCAAAAGCATCCTGATTATTCAATCAAGTCCACAAATGCTTTTACTGCTAAGAACCAGAAGAAACAATGCAATTATCATCTCAATGCAATCTCACCTCCCATCTAACAAAGAACTAAGTCATCTATTTCTGAAAAAGCATTACTATTTCCTCCTTCCACTATATCATACCTTATTAAAAAAGAGAGACAGAGATATTTCTACATCTAGACAGAGAACTTGATTTAAAAGCAGAGAATGCACTGTATTTCAAGACACAATTTTTTTCAGAAGTTGTTCACCTTGACTTCCAGATTTACCTTCAGTCTGTAGTCTGTGGATCATGTTAAGCTGCATTCCATGGAAATCAATATTCTGTTATTATCAGAAAATACTGCCCTGTGTAGCTGTTTGTAAATTATGATCATGTTATTCCATAAGGCATGTTAGAAGAAACAGACTGAGTAGCCTACAAGCAGCACAGCTACAGAATGCTAAATTTCACTTCTAGTCAGGACAGTCCTCCAAAGCTACCCGAGCAGACTCTCACACACTAAACCTGTTGCTGTTAAGCACATAAAACTGTGCTGCTGTTCGAGAACAGAGCCTCTGAAACAGAGTTTCACAAATTAATTCATCTGGGCTATGAGGCCTGGGCATCCAGGCTTTTCCTTATTTTGCGACAAATTCAAATGCTGAGAAAAAACATACCGTAAAACTCTGTAGCACTGAAAGTAACAGCATGAGATACACCATAAATTATCATTGTAGTAATTATCTGTAGGGAAACCATCCCAGACCCAGCATCCTGCTTCCCAAAAGACACCATGAATGCAACACCAGGAAAATAAGGTCCTGAGACCCCCCCTTTATACAGCTGCATTTGTATCTTTAGCCTATCACATAACTCATATCACCACAGTCAAACTGGCACCAGATGCCCAGGGAGCACACATTCACTGCACATCCACAGAAGCAATGGCTCATTTGGCCTCTTTTACCTCCTGCCTTCCCTCTACCCCTTGTGTACATTTTCCCTTCACTCCTGCATTGGAGTACCACCTTCACCACCCAGTCTCAGCACATGATAACAGCAAACTGCAAAGACACTGCACTGAAACACAGCTTTCATGGTAAACACAAGCTATTTTCACCCCTCTCTTCAGCTGTTATGCAAACTGACAGGATTTCCTTCTTCCCATAATATCCCACAGAGATTCCCAGAATAGTAAGGATGCCACTGGGATGCCATCTCCTGTAATGTTTGGGACATTTGCTGCTAGCAGGTGTGTTCTGAGCTACCCTCTGGGAATACTGTCTGCCACAGAATGAGGTTAGTCCAAGTGCCTTATATCAAATCCATGTAGCCTTGGGATACAGTCAAGCAACACTGAAGAATATTATGTTTTCCAAATATCACTATGTGCTGTAGCACTTGCTAAATCAGTCTCCAGACATACCCCTGAGGAGTAAGACATTTTTTAGCACCTGCCAAGACTAACACCCGCTGGTCAGCCCCGTGGCTGCAGCAGATTGTTTGGCAGGAGACACTAGAGGCAGTTGTGGACGAGCTGCCCTGCAGTCATTTACCCAAGAAAAGAGCAGGGATGGTATGGAAAGGGCAGCTCCACTGTGGGCTGCAGAGCAGGGACCTCTTTGCTGTTACTACTAGAGTAGCTCCACTGCTTCCCTCCCTCTGCCATTCTCCAGTGCTGCTCTGACCTTCTCTCCAAGCCATCTGCCTTTGCAGGCTTTGGCACTGGTAAAATGCACACTGTACATAGGAGCCCATGAGACAAGAACCTGTGAGAAAGCAAATGTGCCCTTTGCAATTCCATTTTGAACAGCTTTTAATTAATTTTATGTGTTGCTAAGCCTCTGGTAGGAATATAATTGTGGTTAAAGAAATCTCTTACAGGAGTCTCCAGTTAGGTGCGTGTGCTTGACTGTGACTGAATATGGAAGTTAAAGTTATTGTGCTGTAAGTCCTTCACATTCTCCATCTTCAAGAACTGATATATCTTAAATTTTAAGCCAAACTTTTGCTCATATCTGGAATGGGCTAAAATAATACAAATTATTTTCAAGCAAGATGATCACCTAAGTTAATTAAGTCAAAAACTGAGCTTTTATTTTAAAATCTGTTTTATACATGATTGTTTCAATCTAACTTGTAATAGCCTTATAAAAATACTTTATTTGAAAAAAAAAGTACAGAGATTCATTATCCATGCTGTGATCATTTAATTTCTTTTTATATTTGATTCTATAACTACTTTTCTGTAATGGCATCAAAGGCAAACATGAAGTTATCTATTTTATATAGATGATATCCTTTCCCTGCCATACATAAAGACACACCATGAGCCTCCTTTTCTCCAGGCTAAACACTCCCAGCTCCCTCAGCCACCCTCCACAGGACTCATGCTCCAGAACTTTCATTAGCTCCACTGATCTTGTTTGGGAGTGGCACAGGACTTTACCTTGAAATGTTGATCTCATGGCTCTAATTTCAATTTGATTTATAACAGAGTCACACAACTGTAAGTGTATTGGCTCTTCTGATTTTGCCCCTATCTGAACAGGCATTAAAAGAAAAACAGCTTTGAATTCCTGTTTGCTTTCACTCAGCCCATCTTACCTCCGCAGATAACAACAATTTTATCACTGTTAATAATGCAAATCCAATACAAACAGGAATAAACAATTGGTATGTTATTCTGCTTCATGCATTATTGAAAAAATTGTCAGTCAAATTTCTCGTTAGAGGTTATTTATCGTAAGCAGTGGAGGTAATAAGAAGCTTATGTTTTTCTTCCATTTCTTCAAGTGGACTTTGTAGTTCGGGTCGTAGGAAGTGTATTAAATTTTAAATTGGAAATTCAACACAGGTTATAAACTTAATCCCTCACTGTTTTTCACAGCTCAAAATGGATCTAAATTTGTTGTCAGGATGATTTATTGGTGTTCTATATGTTCCTTGCATGCAGATCTCTAGTTATGTAAAGACACCACACTTAATTATTAGAGTATGTTTGTATATTTATGTATTTGCATTTATTTGTATCTGCATTCACATTATTTGAGATGCGTATCAGAACAAAGCCAGCTGAAATTCTTAGCTTCTTCTCTAGATTTTCTTCTCATCTGAAAATCAATGCAGCTGTTCTACAGTAGTACATAAATATATGTGTGATAATGTATAAAAATGTTATCAATTCACAAATTTAATAAAAATTGGAGACTTTTCAGCTCTACAAAAAAAAGTAAAAACAGGAAAAGTTCAAACAGCCTTGAACTTTTCCTTCTCACCCTGCTTCCTACTTTTATATTTCAATCTTTAGCCCAAGCATGGGAAACCTTCAGACTGCATTTATGTTCCATGTTTTCAGCAAATATAAAGCTGTCAAACACTTGATTGTTTGGTCCTGTCAAAAAGGATTTTGTGAGGCTTCAGGGCAGGTGTATTTCTTGTACTTGCTTCTATAAAAGAAATGATGGTTTTTAGTATAGTTTAGGGGTTGATTTCCTCAGTCCACCAGATGACTTCATATTTATACCTGTGTTAAGCTAGTATGAAGTGACTGCAAAATATCATGAGTAATCAGCAACTACTGTGAGAGACTGCTGGACTAAAATTCAGAAGACATAAACCTGATGGCTGGTTCTGTGACTCCATCAACCAGAAGTATCCGGCAAATGCATCATCCTGCCTCCAAGAGGTAATAGATAGCTTTTCCCCATTAAAATAAAGCAGCAGTCACTCCATAACCTGGCTGCACAAAACCCAAACCATCCTCTAATACAGGATGACTTTCATATGCTTTTGCCCAAGAATGTTTTGATGCCATGTACTATTTGAAGGTGTCCATTTTTGTGAACTAGGAGAAAAAAATTTTCACATAAACAAAACTTTCTTCCTGGTTTATATATTTTTCTTTAAATTGTAATTCAGAAGCAAATAAGACATTTGTTAATTTAAAGTCTTTAGCCTCACCTCGGCTTGTGCTATCTAATCTATGGCCAAGTCCTGCTCAAGTTGTTGAAGAGATGCTTTCAGTTAAATCCTCAGAATAAAGACTTCATGCTGTTGTTGAAGTGGCTGATATATTGTAACTGCAAAATTACTTCCAGTAAGTGCAGTAAAGCATATATTATGGGGAGGGGGGTGGTAGGTTTTTTTGTGGTTGTTTTGGTTTGGTTTTTTGTGTTTTCTTTCATCAAACCTGTTGTCACTTACCTAAAATGAAAGAATTTTTTGAAAAGCTCCCATAAAGCTAAACCATGACATATTCACGGGGACAAGACTACGCTGTTTGCCTGGCATCCTTACTCTTTAAAGTATCTAATGATATGGGATGTTACTACCAAGCACAAGGGAAAAAATTAACTTTTTTCATGATTTGCTGAGAAGAACTAATGCAAAAGAATTACTATATACATTTTTTTTCTATATTACACTGTTTAACACCTGCTGGGAACTGTCAGAAAGAGGACACTGGACCCTCCACTCCTACTTTTTGGAGATACTCATGTGTTGTTATGTTTCTTTCTAAATTTTTAATTAAACTTTCTATCTCATTCTTACTTACTGTATTCTCTTATTACAGAATCTGGCAAACAATAATTTCCAACACACAGTGCCCCTGCATTTGATCCCACTTAATTTAAAATTGAATAAATCTGAGGACTTGAACCCAGTTCACATGAATAGACATAAGAAGAGAAATGGGTTTTGCTAGTGCTTTTGATCTAGCTGTGATCTAACTTTCTGACTGAACCCCATTTCAGTGTAAAATATGACTTTTTCAGCAGGTTCAAGCAGCATTGTGGTGACTGCAGAGTCATGAAGAAAAGCCACATGTTGGTTAGAGGAAGGCTATTGGTACAGGGCAGGAGGGCAGACGATTGAAATGCTTCATTAGCATATTCTGACACTGCATTGGAAAAGGAGGAACATGCTCTTGTCTCCAAAGAAAACTGGAAGCTGTAGCGTGCATTAAAATTGCCAGGGAACGTGCTTAGAAAACAAAAGTTAAATGCTACCAACTGACACGCATAGAAAAATCAATACTTCAGCTTAAACCTCTTTTGGGGGGGTCAGATGGGTGTTTCTGGACTCAGTGGGGCCAGGTGAAGAAATGTCCCACAGCCAGCCCCAGAGGCTGCCGACCACAGCCCAAGCTGTCCTGGGCTCCTTCCCGAACTGCTCAGGGTGGTGCAGGCAGAACATGTGGATCTCACAGACCACATTCACAGGGTGCTGCTGCTCTTACAGAGCAGACCACAGGCAGTTAACCACAGATCGTTCTGATGCTGCTGTGCGGCGGGGTGTATGCGGCCACCAGGGCAATGTCCGGCTAGCAGAGAGTCAGTGGCCGACACCCAGCTGCATAAACTGCCAGCCCCCCTTGGCGTCTACAGGCCTCGGGCTGGGCTGGCTTGCTAACTGATCCCACTGTCGAAGGGACGAGAAGAAGAAGTAGCGCACTCATTGGGGGTGAAGGTCAGTTTATTGATGGAACTGGACTAGGCAAAGGACGCGCACCAACCAGGGAATGGCCAGGAATGGAGAATGAAACACGGTTATAAAGGGGGAGGGTGTACAGAGGAGGGGTTTGCAAGGAGCCAATGGGGAAGGGTGAAGGGAGGAACTTAACATAATTGACATAAGGGGGAAACCAATAGATACAAAGTAAAGGAGGGGCCCCGGGACCACAGCCAATCATAACCCCGAGTACGTGGAAGCTTCTGGCAAGTGGGGAGGAGCGGGGGTGATTGACTGGGCCCAGGGAGGAGGAAACAATTACATATATGGGTAGGAGAGGGAGGAGAAATTATATAACCAAGAAAACTGACACCCCCAATGGCGGGAGTTGCCCTGGGGATAACTTAACTGGCAAGGCTAAACTGGGGGAGGGCAGAACCATTTACATTAAACAGGGAGAAACAATACATAAAATAGGGGAGTAATACAATAAACTTAACAACACACTACAACACTGCTGCACCAGAACATGTGGGTATAACCCATGAGTTTCATAGCTCATAGGCTCTAGGTTAGTGCAGGCAGGTGACAGGCAGCCTGATCACCACCTCGCTTGTACACAGAGGGAGTTCCCTGCTTTCTTTGAGCCTACCAGAATATGGCTGCACACAGAGTTATAGGAACGGCTAAGAAGAGCCTGTGCCCCAAGGTTTTACTGATCATCAGAGGAGAAATAAATCTCCACAGGATCATCCAGTTAATCTTAAAATAGGCAGAGATAGTCAACCTGGAAAAGCTGTTTTCATTCAGCATGCTGTTAGACACTATGCCAAAGTTCTGCCATCTGCAGGAGGCCATGACCCATTTCCAGCTACAACTGGAATAGAATCAACCCTAGTAACAAGATTTTACTTTAAAGTAAAATGTAAAAAACCTACATGCCCTTGTTTCCAGAATTTTTACACTGGTCATCTTTCTAAAAAGCAGCTTATTTAGTTATTTTTGTGTCCCTCCAGCAGTAAAAATGCAATGTGTCCTCTAGAAAATTCTCTTTCAGTTTAAAACTGCAATGCATTTTTATCATATGTTCTGAGAAATTATTAAGTCAATAATGCTTTCGTTGCTACCTTCACTTAATTTCATACAAATTAAAATGCTATAGTCAGACGCTGATATATATCATTAGTTATTAATTACCTCACTATGTATTGAGGAAAAACATTGTTTAACATGTCTGTATAGAGTTATTTAAAAGGATGTTTAGTAGGCATAGTCTAATTTACTACAGCTTTCACATGTAAAATTGTTCTTACTCTTGTGGAGGCAAAAACTTTAGAAGACAGTATCTTTAAAGGTGTGTAGCACCAAGTCAGCACATATTTTGTAGCTGATAATCAACAGGTTGTTTAGCTTGAGGACTCATGAATATCTGTAGGTGAAGCAATTTTGCTAGATGTATAAAAATTCAACAGTTATTTACTATAGCAAATTTTATTCTATAGTTAGGGTAAGGTGAGATACCAGAGTAGTAAGGTGAACATACATCAGTGTTCAAAACAGAAGAGGTTATTTTATGGCTTTTGCAAATATTAAACATCTTTGCATCAAATAAGTATTTGTTATATTTAATAAATCTTGGCTTTAGGAACTTTTCATGTCTACTTAGATTTTCTCTGCTCCTTTTGTTCTACTGAACTGTATGGAGCTGCCTGAATCAAAACAGCTAAAACAAACAAAAGTTGATAAGAGCCCATAAAGGTTATTTCAATGGAAAATTTCCATCTATGTAAAAACACTGAGATCCCTTTCATAGCTGAATAACACTCGGAAATATAACCAGTTGCTAATCACTCCTTTGAATGGGGGGCTATTACTGAAGGAAAAGGCAGAGAAAAGGAAAACATTTCTTTTGTTGTGTTTGGCATTTCTTGGGCCAGGCCATGTTTTCATTTAGGGATGGACATTTTTTCTTCATGGAGGTAAGATCACAGAAAACAGAAGCTCCAAAGCACGAATTCTAAAGTCAAGGATGAGAAAGTCTTTATTTCGGTAACTTATTTATTTTGTTGTTGTTAAATAAATACCACTATGCTGGGTAGAAGACAGTGCAGAAGAATGACCTTGCTGTTATCTGCCAAAGCAGCTTGCTTTCAGATCCAAAATTGCAGAGAACTGAACAGATCTATAGGAAACTGATACGAACACTTTTTATTTTTTCAATAGCTGACAATGGAAGACATGTGGTATGTTCATGAACAACATCCTTTTGTTACAGAGCATAGCCAAAGGATAACTACAAGGTCAGCAAGCTGAGCAATACATTACTGAGAACAGCTTGTTCAAAGGCACTGCAATGAATGC
Source organism: Zonotrichia leucophrys gambelii (assembly GCF_028769735.1). Taxonomy (NCBI): domain Eukaryota; kingdom Metazoa; phylum Chordata; class Aves; order Passeriformes; family Passerellidae; genus Zonotrichia; species Zonotrichia leucophrys. Next base: position 14,704,026 of record NC_088172.1, on the reverse strand, counting down.
AGATGCTTTTTCAGTAGCATAATTCTAAAAATCTTATTTTCTTACTCATCATTTAACCTTGGTATTGGTTTTACTTCACCAAACACCATCTAGGACCTTCTGTCTTAGGTTTAGTAAGTTAGGGACACTATCCAAAACCTGATGGAGCTCAAATAGATCTGAAAGGTGAATTTAAAAACAGAGGGTATAAAGATGTGGGTGACTGAAACTGAAATCAGAGAGCCTACAAGACAGAGATGAGCTGGGCTCCCTGCTTCTCTCCTTTGGCCCCATAAGGGAGTGGGGTCTAGCACAACTGGCAGGTGGATGGCCTGAGGCACTCAGGGCTCAAACCTAGTTCTGGGTGCTAAATCAGACACCTCCAGATACTTTGCATCTGGCCTACTTTTTGGCAGTTCTACCAAACCAGTTCTTTCCTTTATTTGTCACATGGCAAGTTACTTTATGTGAGTTCAGTTCCAATTCAAACAGGAACAAGTTTCAATGTTCAGACTCTTACATTGTCAAACTCTCAGGGACAGATGAATGAGCCAAAAAATGATCAAAAAAAAGTGTAGGATATTGAAAACAGCATGAGATCCAGACTGTTTGTAAGTGATCCCATGTGGTTAAGTATATCACATACATGTTCCTATGCTGAAAGGAAATTTCTGCTTTAAAGAAAATTTTGCAGAAATGCTTTGTTCAGGACATGGATGTGATAAAATTACTTTATTTTAACACTCTCATCCAGCTCAGTAGACTTGCTTTTCATTGCAAACTATTTCTTTAACACTGAAAGTTATTTTTCTCTTTTGTTTGCAGTACAGAAGAGCAGTTCTGTGGTTTTCCTGAACTATATGAATGCATTGAGTCATTTCTGACTCTGATGAAGTATGAAGGTAATATGTGAAGAAGCAGCATACTGAATAGAAATTCATCCTTCCTATGAATGATTCATGAAGATTCTCTTCTAGAATAAAAATATGAAGCTACTTTAAAGCCTCTACTTAATACTAGAGTAAGTTTAAACATTTTTAAAGGCATCTTTCATATTTTCTTTCATTGTTAGTAGTCAAGCTATTCATTCTGCCCCTCATAAAAGTTATTATATGTCATTATGGATAAAGCATAATGTTTTTATTTTTCTCCAGTGTTCTATGAGAAAGTATAATCCATGCCTAAAGTAAATCAGTTCTTTTCTTTCTATCAGAAAATGGATAGCAACACAAAATCACACTTATATGTGGGTTATCAATGAAGTAATTTTCAACAAATTTATTCCCTGCCAGATAATATAAAACTCATACCCAGAAAAAAGCTAATACAAGATCCAAAGACTCTGAGTTCCTGTATTTTTTGAGATGATATCAAAAAACTTTTAAGACGATCTCAGATGTCAGTACAAATAAACACCGGTCTGTTACTCTTAGCCTCTTCCACTCCCTGTGTTTGCCATGCTGATTAATTAAAAAAATCCAACAAAAATATCTGCAGCTAGCAGATGTGGAGTAACAAGGACAATTTAAGAATGTGATCAGATTTTGTGTTTCCAGACACAGAGAAATCACCAGCTGGATGTTTCCTTACACAGACAACATGAAGATTAATGTTAGGACAAAATAAATAGGGCAGAACAAGTAGTTTTCCAGCTCCCTGCAACGACTGAAAGTGGGGATTAGAACAACCTCTTGAGATGTTCCGGCCATTAAGAGATGTCCCTGATCTTAGGCACACTTAGCCAGCTCTTTTCTATGCAAAAACCTACCCATTCTGCTGGTCCTCAATACTCATGTTAACCATTTGCTACTTCAATTCATGATCCAGGTGAAGCCCTCTGGAAATTGCCTTTTTTAGGGTTAACAGTTGCAACAAACCCCTGCTCTAAACATTCATAATATGAAATTATCAGTAGGATTCTCCTATCAAATAAATCCTTCCTCACACAGGTATTTTTGAATAAGTCATTCATCCTGTATTGGTAGCAAACATCTGGCTAAATGTATTCCAAATGCAAAAAAACGAAGGCTCAAACAAGAAAAGTGAGTGAAGCCCTGCTGTGCAACACATAAGACATTGCTGCTTGACTGAACAAATCCCACTGGCCCACTAAGGCTCCCCTGCAGCACAGAGAGCTGGAAAACCCCATGAGTTATGTCGCATTAGGCTCAACCTTCTGCCAGATGTCAAAAATTCCACCCCTTTTGAGACAAGGCTTGCTAGCACAACTGGGTCAAGCATGTAACTACCCAGAGTGCAAAACATCAGGTCAGAAATATTCTTCATCTTGGTACCTTGACCCAAAAATAATTAAGCATTCCATTTCTGGCAGGAAAAAGTCTCTACGCCCTCAAGGGCTCAGTGTCTGTCTAGGTCAGGTTCTGCTGGGGCAGCCCAGACTGTGCTGCGAGGCAGAGCCAGCAACACACGGTGATGACAGAGGGAGGGAATGAGGGCTTTAGTCTGGGAGAGAGCCCTGGAAAGCCTGACATTAACATTCACATCAAATGGCAGTGGGCAAGGCAGTCCTCATCTGAGATAATGGGCTTTTTCCAGTGATTGCACCTTGTCGCTTAGGAGCACATCAATCCCAGAGTTTGCTACCACAGGCTGTCATGTCATATATTCCCTTCCCTGGACTCTATTTTGTAAGAAATATGTCTACTTCTACCAGCAGGCTGCTCCAGAACCTCACCATGATGGTGAGAAAATTGCTTCTGTCTTCCACTTTAAATTTATTAATGATTAGTTTATAACCATTTCCTCCTGAGCCAATATTGTCCTTTAGCTTAACCAGTTCTTTCCCCTTCCTGATGTTTACCCTCCTAATGTGTTTACACAGAACAGACATATCTCCTGTTAGCCTTTGATGAGCAAGGCAAGCTTTGGCACTCATGGGATTAACCAAATCACTTCTCCTCCCACCCAGCACTCAGCTTTCTCAAAGACTCGTCTATTTGCTGTTCTATATCTCCTGTTCTTAAGGCAGATAGTGCTATCCCTGTCTTGACAAAGTTATTGCAGTCTGGATACTAGATGGCCTTCATCTGATTCAATCTTCTTTTGGTTCCCGTAGTAGAATACAGGTATTCTACTATGGGGATGAATTAATTTTGGAAATCAGTGCATGGTACAGAACTCTAGAGCCCAGAAACTTGTGTCCTTATGTGTGGCACCCTAGGAAAAGCAGAAACCCACAAACTTTGGATATTAATTTAGTTGCCTTGAAGTTTCCTTGTTTTTCCTAATACTTTTCAGATTCATGTGTAGCCATTAGTATCTGAATACCTCACCAGTGTGACAAAAAGAATAATCATTGGTCTTTTTTTCTGGTGAAGAAATGTTGTGACATTTTGAATGCATTTTCACACTACTTCATGCATATTTCCCTTTGGTTTTGCCCCACACACACCAAGGCTTCAAATTCAGCCTCCTTCTTTCAAACCTAAAACCACCTCTACTTACTGGGATTCTGGATTCTCTCTGAACTGAGCCAGCAGAGTTCAACAAATGGAGTAATTTTCAGCTGAATGAAAATCCATATCCTGCTATGGTTGTAAATTATTATTGTCGCTGGACTTTTGAAGATCAGTCTACCCATTAGAAAATCCAGAGCTGCTCAGACTGACACATGACTTGGGGAGAGAATAACCACACACCTGGGATCAGAGTGAGCCAAGCTGCTTAAAGTTTCCTCAGAGGGGACAGAGGCCCCTTCCCCCTTGCAGTTCCCAGCTGACAGCAGGGACATGTAGGCACAGTCTGCCTGTGCTGGCCACAAAGCAGCCCAGAAGGGACTCTGTGAATCTGCTTCTCCCAGTCACAGAACATGGGGCCTACCAGAATTTCAGCACCAAACTGGCTTATTCTGTCTGGTTTGGCAAAACAGTGAGGACATATTGGGTGACACTACTGCTCTTGCTATCTAGACTTCTTTCTGTGTCTCCCTTGGAAAGTTTGGTTGTCAGACAGGAAAGCAGCTGTGCTTTGCCTGCATTGTTTGGCATTCACGTTTGCCACAGTTTTGCTGCCGCTGTTTGTCCAACGGAAAGGTAAAGCAATGTTAACATCCTGTGTGGAAGAATAAAAATAGGGAATGAAATGCCTGGTTTTCTTGAGAGATGCTTCGGAAAGCATTTGCCTGTTACTTGTGATGCTTCACCAGAATTCCTTTATAATCTCCACGGCCAAAGCATTTCAGTGTCAGAAGACCCAAAGTAGTGCCAAAGTGAGGCACATCTTCCTTCTTTCCTGCTCACTGCGGTTACAGGAACTCCAGCCCTTTCATTAGCTGTTTAATTGTCCTGCGTCAATATTTTTATTTCCCGATTTTACCTGCCAGTGGTGACCAATCTGCTCCTCTTTTCAGAACTTCTAACTAAATTTAACAGGCAGGACAAGGAGGAGCACTCCCATGCCTGCTGGACTGGAAAATTGTAAGTATATTTAACAATTTTAGGTATGCATGAAGACCTTGAAAACAACCACTTTATTCTGAATAGGACTACTGTCCTGGAAAGAAATTTTATGTCATGAAGTAAAAAGGTTTGGATTGTATTGAAAATCTGTAAAGACAAGAATGCTGCAGCTCCATGGACAGATTAAAAGACTACAATTAATTTGCTGAGGTATTAAAATGAATGCAGGGAGGTTATCTTATATTTTGTAGATTCCATAGTGTGAAATAAAATTAGTTCCTAGCTGCTGGCCAATGACAGCTGGAGTTAAGTGAGGAGGGTTTTAATTCTATCTTTCATTCTCTTTCATATAACCCACAAAAAGTTGATCTGAACTAGGAACTCATCCAAAAAATCCTGATTCATTTCAGAAGTCCCATCAACTCCCATGAGGGTGAAGGGATCTCCATTTAGAATGATCATCCCTCAAAATTTCTTAGTACAGAAAATGCAGTGCATCAGAGTCATATCTAACTATCATGCACTCCATGTGATGTCCAGGAAATATCCACCCATTTGCATTTAGACTTTCTGACAGGATCCATGAAAAGGCAAGCTAATACAAAGTTGACATCCTGTCTGGAACAATATATTTTAGGTAGTGTTAGTTTCATTTGATGCAAAACCAAAACAAACTGTAGAACTTTTCCTTAAACCTCATAGTCCAAAAATACAGTGGGGAACAAATTTTTGGGGGATGCATGTTGACATTGTTGTTAGTTCAGAATGAGAAAGAAAAAATGCTAGAATACCCTGATTCAACACTCCTATCAAAAAATTGGGGGGGTTAGGATTTTTTTTTCTTTTTTTTTGAAACTGAGCCTTTTAAAAATACTGCAGAAAACAGCTGGATTTATACTCAAAGAAAAAAAGAAAAGGTGATTTACTGTATCTTTGTTTTGGAGGGTTTAGAGGAATTCAATGGGCAAGCTCTGTGATTCCATAAGGAGAAGCCAGTTCGACCAATTCTGAATTAAACCCAACAAAAATGGAGGCTGTACATCTTAGTAAGACAGCCATTGTATAAAAATACGTGTGAGATGTGTTTCCTTTGATCTAACTCCAATTTCAGCAATCCAAATTTTTTATTATTGTTATTTCAAAAATCCCAGCTGCACAGTAATTTCAGGAGAAGGGGAACAGACATAGCAGAAACAGGTAAGTCTGAATCCTTTGCCTTTTTAAATCTTTTTCGTGGCGTGTCAGCACCTCCTCGCTGTACTGCTACACAGATTTATATTTTCTGGAACTGCTGGAAGCTCCTTTGCATAATCCAAGCAAGACAGAAGGGATTCTGTTGACCCTCAAATGTGCCAGTAGTGGACAAAATCTGCAACTTGGATTTTCAGATATGGAAATGTGTTCTAAGGAACTGAACCTTACACTGGATTTGGAGTACAAATACTGTATGAGGAGTGCTTGTCTGACTGCTGTTTGCCACTGAGCCAGAAAAAACACTATCAGAAAATTACAAAACTGATGAACGTGCTCCTATTTTATTTTTTTTTTAACATATAAAAGGAAAGCTGCCTTACCCAGCCACATCTGTTTCTTTGGTTTAACTCCATGCTCATTCCTGTTAGCAATGGATGAGTGGTTTGGCAAGTGTGTTGCAGCCCACTTCACTGAAGAGAAGGATTTCCTAGTGAAATAAACCCCTTTATCAGACTGATACTAACACATTTTGTGAATTAGTTTAAAAATCTCTCCTCCTTTTCGGTGGCTGTACTCTGAGATGGAGCACAAACCTTACATGAAGGGACCTGGTTTTTTTCACAAATTCATTGAAGAGGAGACCTCTCTCTCCAGTCACCCTAGATGCACTCACAGCAGGACTGTGACTATTCATGAGGTGCTTGCAGAGGAGTAGCAGATATATCCTGCTGATTTGTAATGTAATTCCAGTGCAAGAGGTAAGGCTCTAATGTAATCCAATTCATTAATCTCCAAACTGTGAAACCTCACAAGCTGCAGGAGAATTAAAAATTCTGGAGAGGCAGAGAGAAAATTAGAGTTTCAAAACAAGACACTATTAACTTGGAGCAGAAAACCATAGCTAAAAGTAGAATAACTGTACATGGAGTGCAGTTATGGGTTTTAAGGTGAGATTAAACAGATCACAAGAGCAGCTTATAAACCTTGCTTTTATCCAGTTCTCATGACCTGGGTATATTAGTCCATCAGCTAATGACTAAAGGTATGCAGCATCTTTCACAACATTTTGGTGCTTAATTGACTGGCACCAGAAAACATCTAACACCCAAATTGCTGTCTGCATGTGAAATTTTAACAACACACACTTCGGAGAGTTACTATTTGAACACAGGCTTCATTTTCAAGAATACACTTACAGCATCAAGCACAGGGCAGTGGGAGAATTAAAACAAAAGTAACTGTGGCCAGTCTCTCAGCAAATGCTCAGCCAAACCCTCTCCTCACAAGCCAGCAGCCAGGCCCTGCTGCACTGTGCTCAGCCACCAGAACTGCACTGGACTGGGAGAAAATAAAGTATGCAAACATAGGGCAAGCAATTATCATAAATTCACACTGATGCAGGCTAACGAGAGTACCACCCTGTCTGAACACCGGGGGGAATTCAATTTTGGAAGCAGAAACAGGGAATCACACAAATATACCTATAAATATGATGTGGGCCAGGGAACTGGTTTAAACACATTTTATGGCTTGAGGGACCACGTCACTCAGTCAGTTATCAAAAACAAATGGCAAATAGCAGGCCCCTGAGCTTGAGAAATTTAAGGCTTGTGAAGCATTGAAATCTTCAAAATGGGATTTAAGCAGAATTGGAATGACATGCAAGCCTTGAGCAAGAGTTCTGCATAAGTTAAATTTCCTATGTTCCTCAAAAGCTAACACTAATACCCAAAAGCCAACTCCTGTGGAACAATCTCTGGCAAATGAAAATTCCAATAGATAGATAAATAGCTAGAGAGATAGACAGAAAGGAACAGCCAACTAAACATTGGAGCTGATAACATCAAGGCTTGAGCTTGAAACATCCTTTCCTGGCATTCATATCCACTCCTTAGTCACCCTTTCCTTTTATTCCCTGATTACATTCTTCCTTCCCCTTCTTATCTACCAGCACTCACGGATGTGGAAGATCACACAAAATATAGGGCACTGGATGTTCAGCATTACACAGCCCTTCAAATTTCCTTTTTTCCTTGAATCCATGGAGTTCTGTCTTCCCCTCTGTTCTGCCACTGAGGATCTAACCCTGGCATCCCTCTGCACTCTTTTATCTTGAGTCCAGCATTTTTTCAGTTCTTTCTTTAGAAAGTTCTTTCTGCCACTAGCAACTCATCATGTTCGCCTGCCTTGCAGTTCATTTAAAACACCCTTCCTTTTATTCAAATGCCTTCTTTGCCTTCAAATTTCTCTTTAAACCCAGGAATACTGCCTGTCTCCAGCTCCTCACTGGTGATTATCTGAAATATAATTACAGTATAAGCTTTCTGACAGTAGGGAGCATGCAGATATACACAGCAGGACAAATAAATTATGTAGAAAAAGAGGTCCAATGCAAAGTCTTACCTTTTTCCTGGTTTTGTAAACCAAGGGGTACTTTGAGTCTTCATTGTGCTGCTACTCTCTACTTTCTTTCTGGTTTAAATTGTCCAAGTGCACTACTGGAAATGAAGCAAGTTAAGCCTTAAAAAAGGAAAAAAAATTACTTTAATATATCATTTCATCAGGTCATTGTTGGAACTAGCATCCTGTTCCAAGCAACTTCATCTTCATATTCTAACAACTAACTCCACAAATTCCCTGAATTTTCAAGCTCATATTAGAATTATATTTTTCCAAGTACCCACCCACTGATACTCTACTCCTTGGCATTTTTCTTTTCTCCCCTAATATAAAAAAATATTGACAGCCAGACTCTAGGTCTCTGTGGTTGTCAAGGGATTTGGAAAGCTCTCAGTGAGGATGTTCTGAAAATCTTATTTTTATTAATGAATGGATGCTAGCAACTTGTTCTAGGATGCTGTGCCATTAAAAATTGCACAGATTCTAGTTTTCTTGAACATAGCAGGAATCAAGAAAGAGAAGGTAATCACTATTTACAGTTACTGGTCTCCCTCCAACTTGCATGTTGCTCTGACAGTTTTCTTTCTCTCTCACATAGATACCAGGTTTTTCTGGTTGCTTCCAGCTCTCTGTTTCCTGTCTGCCTTTGTTGTTAACATATGCACACACTATTTTTCATTTCCAGACAAAGGAGATATTTAGATTACATATTAGGCAGAAATTCTTTGTTGTGAGGGTGGTAAGGCACTGGAACAGGTTGCCCAGAGAAGCTGTGGATGCCTCATTCTGGTGAGGGTTCAAGGCATCATTGGACAGGGCTTTGAGAAGCCTGGTCTAGTAAAAGCTGTCCCTGCCCATGGCAGGGGTCTTGGAACCAGATGATCTTTAAAGTCCCTTCCAACCCAACCCGTTTCATAATTCCATGATTCTGTGACTCTCCGGCTGTGCTCCTTGCTGTCCTGTGCTCATTTTTACCTTTGCCCAGGGACATGGCTGATGCCTGAGTGAGCAGAGCAGCTCAGCAGGCAGCAGTCTGTATTTCCAGAGCTGGCCATGACTCATGTGTGAAGCTGGCTGACACTCATGCCGTCTGTATGCATGCTGCCATGGGTCGTTACACAGCAATAAACTACAATGTCTTGTTCAAAACCTGTCTCATTTTATCTGGATCCCCCTTGACTTTGCTGGCACTGATCCATACCTGGTGTTTACTGACCTTTCAGAGGAGCACTCTTGGCTGTAGGAATAAAAATAGTTTCTTGTGGAGGTTGTGCACAGACAATGAATTTGTAGGGTGTGTGCTTGGCCCCATGCACAGCAGCCTCAGGCCCAGCTGTAGGCCTTGGGCCAGGACCAGAAAGACTGTCCAGCACTTTTCTTGATGGAGCTGTTGCCTTTTTTTTGAGTGATCAGCCCACCCCAAACATCTAGGTGCTGATAATACACTTTCTGGTCCCACATGGCAATGGGCAATGTCTGCTCTGCTTTCAAGCGATAGTGCTTCCAAGCTGAGCCTGTGCTATGAGGCAGAGGCAATCCTACAGTATTCCCTACAGTCCTGTCCCGAAATCTCCTGCTGAGGGTGTCCATAGCGCCACAGTGGGCCCTCCCCTCCCTCTCCATCTCAGGGATGCAGTGGACACACCAGAGGAAGCTGTTCATGGTGCTTACAGAGCTGGACCAAGCCCAGGTTGCTGAGTAGGTGCAGAAAGTGCCCCTGTGCACTGCACACACAGTCTCTGAGAATCTCCCTGGTGTCTCAGAAGACACATTGGGTGCTGCAATAAAGGCAAGCTAAAACACATTTTCTGAGCCACCAGGCTGTTACAGTGTTTGCTAGGCAGAATAATTTAGAAGCAAACTAGCCAAAATCCCATAGGAAGGGAAAATGTGACCTTCCAAACCCCAAAGTTTGGGGGTTTTCATCCCTCAGGTTAGGAAGGCTTTGTTGTGCTGACAGAGAAGGCTTTGGTTTCACTGGGCATCTTGCTAAAGCTGGCTCAGATGGAAAGTTGAGAGATCTCAACTCAGTCAATATTATTGCACCATTGTTATTTTTCTTTTAATGTGATTGTGGCGTGCTGTTCATGTACTCCAGCTTTCAAATAAAGCATTTTTTGAGTATTAGCAAGACTTCTACCTGGACATGGCAGGCCAGAATATCACAGTGCTTGCCAATAGTCTCTGCAGAGGCACAGGGACACTAGTGAGGTGCTGGCCAGGACACACGCAGAGTTAGATTTAACTAAAACAAACAAAGCAAGCCCTGTGCTTCTGTGTAAGAACACAGCTATTACCTTGGTGGTTTATGATGGTCAGTCTATCTCAGAGAGTGAGTTGCAGTGTCTGGGCCACATTTTCTAGTTTGTGCTGAAAAGCCAGGCTAACAGGGGATTAACAGGAAGATAGTTCCAGGATGGATTATCCCTGTGCGTGATGGTAAAGAAATTTCAGTGCTAGCGACACGTACTGACACCACGTTTGGAAGTCTGCCTCTGGCAGTGCACTCCTAGGGTTAGCACAGTTGTATCCTTCCAGGCCTGAAAAAACTTGCATGGGATTTTATCCCAGGCCTCGAATGCCTTTTCTGACCTGCTTGTGTCCTTGCAGTCTCAGCAAAACTTCACAAACTGTCTTAGTTTCAGAAGCTGGTTTTCCCTCTTAAAAATCCGTAACAGCTTCAAGGGACACTTCAACTCTATATCTGTAAGACTTGGCTGGTTCATGGTACCCCCACTCCATGCCACTTGTCAGGAGCATTGACCTGATAGTGTCTGACAGAGGAGAAGACAGATAGCAAGAATAAACATAGATAAATTTAATTGTTTGAGACATTTAAGACCTGTGTGGTATTTAATTTGTTCATACCACGGAACATGACAAAATAAATTAGAAGCACAAGAAAATACTACTTAGTGTCACTATAGGGTGAATGTTTTTGTGTTTTATCAAAGCCCTCCCAGACAGATATATAAGTAGAAGGGAATGTCCATTATAGCTATGCACTTAATTCTCTGTATTCAGTATACCAGTAAATTGAATGCCTTTCTTTAAATTCTTCTACACTTTTATCAAAGCAACAGTTTTTGTAGATTTTTATCCTCTTTGAAGGAACACGGCACTTGCTTTAGGCACATTGCTTAGTTGTTTTTTATCTTCAGAGTTACAAAATGTGTTCATGTTTCTGCAATTATCAGGAAAAAGTCAAAAGACAAGAACCTAGCACTTGTATTCCTTCGTCAGTTACATACTCTGCTACAAAAAGGAGACAGTAAATTATAGAAAGAAACCAACACTATGACCACAGAATTCCGGTGTTTATTCCTACATCAAGAGACCTATATACAGTAACTGAAATTGCTCTTTCTGATTCAAAAGGGACTTTTGCATTTTGGAAATCAAATACTGTAAAGGAAGTTATGTATTTTTCAGCTGGTTATAAGCAAGCCACAGGATGAATGAGATGCACTAGAAAGAGGAACTGACTGATGAGTAATCTGTTTTCACTGTAACTGTGCCGTATGGAGTGAATAAAGAAATGTTTCTCCATCTCTCCCCCTGTGAATGAATGAAAATCTTTATTAATATTTGTGCACTGGATTCAGTAGAGACATATTCACTTGTGTCCCACCAGACAGTATTCTTTCAGAGGCAGTTCAATTTTGGCTGCTACAATGCCTGAAATCTAGAGGAACTATATTTCTTTCTCCACTCTCTTTAGTGTAGGAATTTTATTTTTGCTCCCTGAACAGCAGCATAGAAAGTGTTATCCATGACTGAGTTCCTTCCCCCAAATTGCAGGTTATTATGCTCAATTCATCTACTGAACTTGACTGGGAAATCTAAATTACAAGATCTCTACATACTCAGAGAAAAGTTAACCAGTCTCTAAGAGACATGAATAGGATCATAAACAGCATTCTTTTTCAAGAGTGACACAGTTGCTGGAACAGTCAAGTACCTTTACTGTACTAATTCCTCTTACAATAACCTATGTAGGTAGATTCTATAGGTAGATAGAAAATTATATGGATACTTATCAATAGAAGTGCCACCCAGCTAATCAGGGGTACTGTGTCAAGATTCAGACCTGTATGCTTGCCACAAAATCACCACTCAAAGGTAAGTAAAACACTGTGTTCTTCTACTTCAGTGTCAAATATGACATGGTGGTGCAGGAAGATAGAATAGCTTGATAATATTCTTCAACAGTTTCTAAGGAATTATAAAGTAACTTTTCTCACTGAGCCTAGTGGTAGCTCTCCTATCCTTTCATTTTCAACATCATCTGCTGTATTTACACAAAGTGTACTGGCTGACAGTTCTCTCCCTCCAACCTGGATACACACCATGAGGGGGAGAAAACAGTATCACAGAAGTATTTTAACCTGGACTCATACAGTTTGTTTAATTGCATTTTGAGCTAAACAAGAAGATTTTCAAGAGCATCTCAACAGTCTGTGCATAGAACATTACCAGTGTCAAGCAGTTTCAGGCTACTGTCTGCAGCACACATATTCCCCCACATTCAGGCCCAAAAACTCTGCCTTGGCATTTCATTGGGTAAAATGAAAATGTGCACAGAAATTCCAGTAGGTGGTCTGAATGCTGGAGGAAGGGAAATATATATTTATATCCCTTAGGAGGGATATAAATATATCCCAGGATCTTTCTATGTTAATCCTTCTTGAAAGAAACTGCTCACAGTGAGCTCTGTGGGACTGCAGTTTACTGGGAAATGGTTGCACTAAAAGTGGCTGGTGTCTATTCTCCTACCCAGTGACTTTCTAATTCTGCCTAAGACAGACATCCACATAAATTGCAAACCAGTCTGAACTCATTGCCTGTCACGGAGTTACTGTGCCCTGACTAAGAAATTTTACTCATCATCACAACATAGGTTTCCAAAAATCACATAAAAATATTTCTACAGATCAAAGAGGAGTAAGTTTTGAAGAAGCTGTGTGTGAGAAAGGTCCAGCCATTTCCCATACTGGGAGACATTTAAAGAGATTGACTATGATGACTGCTGTCCTTGCTCCCTAAAAGTACCTGCACCCAACAAATAAATGGCAGAATTTCCTAGGTCTTCTGCCAGTATAAGTGTGAGGAGATGGCAGGACCTCTCTGCAGAACACAATGCTTTCTGTGAGAATTCTAGCATGGAACAGGCAGGATGCTAATGGTAATAGCAGAAGAAAATTTAAAAAAAAATGTTTAGAAACCCAGGGGAAAGCAAAGGAAAATACCCTACAGAACAAAGAAAACTCCAGTGGCAGAGCAGCTCCATCAAGATTCTGGGCTTTAGACCATACCCAGCACAACTGCAACGAGGAAACCAAGATACCACAGAAACAGGACAGGATCTGCCTCCCCAGAAACAAGGAGAGGAGAAACAAGTTCCTGGGAAGCTGGGGAGCCACCAAGGAAAATGGTGTTTGATCCTGATGACAAATCAGCTTTGCCAAAAGGGATGACCCATTTGGGCCCATTCCCTGCCATTTAAGAATTTGTCCTAGAAGTGATGAGCGTGTGTGAAAACCCACATATGCACTGAGAAAAGGAATGCAGATGATATCAGGTTTGAATTCAGATTAAAAAATGTGCATAAAAAAAAAAAACCCTCATACTGCAGCATAGGAAAGTCTGATGTTCCGTTTCTAACCTCCTCCAGATGGGATTTTCAGCTCCTAAAGGCAGACACCATGTTTTGTTACAGATCATCTGCCTCTCTGGGGATCACCATCTTGCAGGAAGGTTGGAACCAATTCGTAGGATTGGTGCTCCACAGAGCTTCATGTGGCAGCAGCAGCAGCTGCCCTTGTGCTCAGCTGCTGCTTTAGCTCCCCCGTACAGACCACGGCAGCCATGTCCTGGGCACTCATGGGAAATGCAGAAAATCAAGGTTGGTGGTGCAGTATCATGCAGGACAGAAAGCAGGACCTCCAAAGCATGGTAAATGATTTGAGACTCTTCAAATAATTGCCTTTCAGACATAATTGCTTTCATTTTAGTTTCTCTACTAAGAAGTGTGAGTTTCAAAGCCTGCACTCTCCAGAGCCATTTTTACCCAAAAAAGAATTTGTAAAATTAACATCAAAACAGGTACGAACCATGTAATTTACCATGTTAGCCCCTGACATTTTCCAGCATCTGATGTATGCTATTTTTATTGTCACAAAAATACCTAAAATTGTACTTAAAGGTTTACATAGCCTTTTTAAAACTTGCTTCAGTAATTTTAAACACTCCATTAAAATAATTTTCAATACAAGACCATAATATTTTTTTACCTTTTTTGATCGAATATCATTGCCATATATGATACACATAACAGGGAATTTTTGTTTCATCTTTGTAGCATGAACAGTTTTCTTCTGATGGAATTTTAAAAAATAATCCAGTTCTGATTTGGCAGCTTATTTTTGTTGGTTTTATGCTTCCAGTTATTAAATGCATGAACTGTAATGGCAACACTGAATGCTTTCTAACTAGAAAGAAAGTAGAAGACAAAATGCTGAGATTATAGCCTGTATGTACCCAAATCTCCCCCCTCCCAGGGAACTAAAATGTACCCATGTGCAAATACAGTCACCTCCTTGTCATAATTTTAATTTCCAAAAGTCAGTACAGTAATGACATCAGAGTACATACAATGTAATATTCCAAATGTTTCAGGACTATTAAATAAGCAGAGTGCTCTTTTGTGATATACTGAATATGTTCAGCTTCTCAAACAATTCATCTAAAGCTTGAATACACATGACTACCAAAAATATGGGTCAGCAAGGATGCACAGGGGGAGGAGAAGGTTTGAGGAGGTCTGAGCATGTCCTCCATGCCTCCACAGATGCTGCTCCACAGCCAGCTCCAGGTCTGCCAGGACAAGGATGGCTGACAGCTGCTTTAGGCCCACAGGTTTTCTGCAAAACCTGGATGCACAAAAAAAAACTTTGGCTGTTTATTAAAAAGAGTGATTTTTTTTTAAATGATGGTTCTCTCAATTGGTTTGCATTTCAATGTTTAGATATCACAGGTTCCTACAGGAAATCTGCAATAAAAATGAGAACCTGAAGCAGGCTGGATTGCTCATTGTTGAAGGTTACAGAAATGTGGGTTGAAACTCATGTAACAAAATAAAAGAAACTCATGAGTTGGGTTTTTTTTAAAATTTTATTTTATTCTAAATTTTGTGTCCCTATAATTTAAAACATATGTCTATCTAATCCTAAAATAATTGATATCCAGTAAAACTTTCCTGTCCTTACACATCCTGATCTATAAAGTTATGCTTTCATTATCTTAGACACCATGAAGTCAGGCAAGTGAAGAGTGGGCATGAGCAAAGATCATCATGAAGTCTTGAAGACCTGCAAATTAAGGCAAAGTAGTGAAGTTCTGTGAATTATTTCACTTTGTGCAGCAGGATTTGCCTCATTTGCCTCAATCCTGGACGTTTTTGCATCTACTGTGTTAAAAACAGATTTTTCAGTTACCCCAGAACACTATACAAGTAGATAGCCAGGCTTTTAAAAAGAACACATATAAAGCAAAACCTCAAACTTAGCCCCTGTGGACTCCACTGTGGTGGCCTACTGCATAGATTTACATTGGCAATGCCACAGAAGACAGACATGCTGGAATAATTCACTTCTGAGTCAAATTTTTCTCTGTGGATTTTGTAATTTGATTAACATTTTTATGTTATCTTTTTACAGGCTCTTTGAAGGTGGTGTAAATTACATCCAGCTCTGATTAATGGTGAGATTCATGCTAGAAAATAAAATCTTCACTCTAGCTGGAATGTAAATGTAGCCTTTCAAGCTGGCACAGAGTTTTTAATAGAAACAGAATTAATTAGTTGAACCTGGAATCTTATATATGCATGCAAAAAATCAGATACCTATATAATTTCAGTTTGTCTCTTCGACAGTTTTTGATAAAACACAGTTTATTGTATTGCCAAGATAATGCTCTTTTCTAAAAGTTACTTATAAAGTAGACAGTGCTAGCACTGTGTCAGTACTGTCCAATCCAAGGGACAGGCAGCCAGGTAAAGGCAGTTTTCAGACCTGTAAATGGAAATCATATGTCCAGCCATTGCTGGCTGAGTGCCCAACAGCTTCTTGCACCTTTACTATTGCAAGGAAAAACTCATTCCCTCCCTTCTTTGAGGCAGATGACTTCCCTTGGAGTCACAGCAGTTACAGTGGAGTTTGCAAGCTGAAAATTCAATTATTAATGTGATTATTTGGGGTGGCACAGTGGGAGAAGTGGGTGTTGCACCTAGAAGCTGAGTCACAATCTACAGCGGTATTATGCTGAGGAGTAGAAATGTTCTTTGACCACCCTAGAGCTGCTCCAAGTACTGGGTGTGCCTGCATTTGCACTCAGCAAGAGCAGGGTATGAGGCCAAGCCCAGGATGGATTGTTCTCTGCCTCCATGCACTGCAAAAGCCTTTCTCCCCCGTGCACACAGGAGGGTAGTGTGGAGCCAGGCACACCTGAAGGGAAACTAGATAGCAGATTAGGGATTCTGTACCCTCCCATCCATGGAGCTGATGTAGCAATGGTCAGGGAAATGTTTCCCAGGACACGAGGGTCTTGTTACACACCAAAGCTCAAGTTTATTTTTTTGTATAGAAAACAGAAAATAAATTTAGTATTGAGTGTCAAAAAAAATTGTTGTTGTAATGGGCCAGATTAATTTCGGGCACGAACACACAAAATTGTCACTGATTTTGATGATTTATGACAGCAATTTATCCTCAATGTAGGTCCACTGATTTTGTTGCAGTCACATCAGGTCTTGATTTAGCCTGCTATTTCTATCAAAGGGAGGAACACAATTAAAATAATGCATGCCTATATGCCTTGGTTTAGGCATTTGTTTTCTACCTTCCTGTTTTTGCACAAACTACATTTCTTTAAGCTATGTAAGCTCCAGCCCTCTGTTTTCTCATATTACAATAGCCTCAGGGTGGTTCTTTCCTCTACCTACTATTTGCCTTTGGGCTTATTGACAAATTGTCACCTGTGATGTGTTTGCTGTCTTACAAGATTACAGATGACTGCTGTCTTGCACTGCTTCTCTTCTCCCTGCATCTCTCGCATACCGAGTGGGTTGTTTTCTGCCCAGTGAGCACCACCGAAGAATTTGTACTAAGCATTCTTTTAGGCATTCCTCAGTGCAGAACCTTTCTTCTTTAAATGACTTCACAGGTAATGCCTTGAATAAATGCAGGGCAAAGATATTAATGTAAACTGTAAATTTCAAAATACCTGTTGTTTATACATGTAATTATCATTGATGGTGAAATCTCTCTTCTTCTCTTAAAAAATTCCATTCCTCGGTCATCTGCAAAATTAATCATTATAGTGAAGAGCAATACTCAAAATGGCAGCCATGTGCAAGGACACAATTATCTGTTCTCTCTGTTGGCCAGATTCTTGAAACCCATGTTGTTCCAAATCAAACAGCTTGATGCTGTTTTATCACATCTTCTTAATTCTCGTTTTGGGTATCCACTGGCACAAGTGTTTGAGAAACACTGATATTTTATTGCACAGCAATGGCACTGCTACAGGTATCCCTGGGAAGCTGTCATTTTTGCCAGGTTGAGCATAGAGTCATTCAAGTACACAAAGCTACCAAAAACGTTGGTATGCGGTGTAGCTGAGCTGATAGAGAAAGACAAACAAGAGAAGGCACCTGAAAGCACTTTAAAGATGCTCTGAAACTCTCCCTTCAAGCTTATCGGAGCAATACCAGAACCTCCTAGAATATGACTACATTCTGAGGCATCTCCAGAGAAATCTGCAATAAGGTTTCTGCAGACCATAGAGCAAAGCACACAGACCCATGTGAGAATGGGAGAGCAACAGGCAAGCTCCAAGGCACTCAGAAGTCATCAGGAATGGGTGAATTCACCCTGCAGCCATAGCTGCTCCTGGGGTTTGTCTGTCCCCAAACACCTGGGCATGTGGGCACTGAGGGCAGCACACACAAGAAATTAGAGCAAGACTGAAAACTGCAGGCAGTGCTGAGGGGTAGGTGTGCATGCACACCTACCTGTGTTTGGCTGTTTGTTTTCTCTGCATATTCATATTTAATTTCTGCCACAAGGGCCCTACTGCAGTAATTACTGGGGTGTGACTACATTTTGATGTCTACATACACAAACAATCCCATTCAGTAAACATAATGAATCATCTGAAATCTTCCTCAAAGCCACATGATGAGACCTTGGGTAAAGCATGGTGATGATTTGTATCACCCTCTCTGACAGGAGACCATCAAAGAGGTGCACCATCTGTTCCTCTGGATCTGCTTACTCAGTGGAGGATTTTCAGACCTTTCTAATTATACTTGCATATATACTTTAGCAACCTTCTGCTGAGCTACTGTTCAAGAAATACCCACAACAAATAAATAAACAAACTCAGGGCTGCCAGTTCAAGCAGCCAGTGGGCTCATTCTGAGAACATCTGCCCTTTCCCTAGCATCAAGAGCACAGATTGCCTGCAGTAGTCTTCCAACACAGAGTAGTCTTCCTGCATTAGGCTTGTATGTCATTGGCCCTGCAGAAAAAACCTTAGAGACTTCTTTGGGATTACTCTTTCTTTTTTTTTCCTTTTTTTTCTTCTTTATTGAGCTTTGCATAGGCCTGGAAAAATATCTGCAATATCTTTCATAAACATCATCCTTTATTAATGTACTCCAAGTCTGAAACAGCCCAGTTGTTTGGGTGCTTGGTAACGTCTGAGGTTAGCTCATTTATAAAGAGGAGCAATACTGGAAAGTGTTTCTCTTCAGAGAACCCTGCTGATGAAAAGTTGCTTAGAGCTCATCCAAAATTCTGTCTCACACCGGATCTTTAATGTAGTTTCTTTTGGATGAACTTACACTATGTGTGGTTTTTTGGTTTGGTTTTTTTTTTCCCTTATAACCACCAGTATATTTATATGCATTATTTTAATGCAGAGATTTTATTTTGATGTTATGTGAGAGATGTGGAAAGTGCACCTGGGAAATTTGGCTGGCATTTCAGTAGAAATAGTACAATAGTGGGACAGCTTAACCAAGGGGGTGCTGGTATTTAATTTGCTTTTCTTTTAATCCAGTAATTTAAAATGTAATTTGAAATATGCATGAGACAGCAAGACAGTGACTCATTAAAAGATGCATCATGTTCTATAGAGTGAAATGCTGTGGAAATGAGAAGTGTGTTTACAGGTTGTGCAGATCAAATACAGCAGAGGCCAGAAGGGGAGGCCACATCACAAAACTGTCACCTTTCTTTTTTCTCAGTGTGTGCATATGGCGAGGATTAGGATCATCATGTAGTATTCAGGAGAGTTGCATGGGAAATATACTTCCCATAGCAACAGCTGGTTTAGGCATTAGGGAAAGATTAAAGAGAACCTATTTAATCTATCTATTCTTTAAATGAATGGTTATCAGCCAAACCAGCAGGTCAAAACAGGCACTTCCGTGAAGACAAACATCTCTGCAAAAATTGTACTCTTTCTGTGGATTTGATTTTCTTATCTGATAATGGGCAATCATGTGCCATACTTCAGGTCTTTGTGTAATTTCTAATTCAACATTTCAGTCCTACATGGCTAGCCAAAAAGGCTCTTAGGTAAGTAAAAAGGAATGCAAAAATGGTAGTACATTCAACATGTTAAACTTTGATTTGTACCTAATTCCATTAATACATTCAGTTCAAATTAAAATGTCACATCAGACTTTCCAGTTTTGTTGGCTTTTAAAAATCCAGTAGAAGACGAGATTGTAATATAAAGATATTATAATCCAGTTATGCTCTTATCTCTAGCTCTGTTAAAAGAAAACTTCGAAGCAAGTAATAATTTCTATAAACAAGCCATTATCAGAGATTACTATTTTTAAGTAGCATTCAGATTTTGTCAGGCATTAAAAACCAAATAGGCAAGATTTGACTTTGATCCTTGTATGAAGAGATTAGGCTCAAATCCTCAAAGTTTCATACTCAAGTCCTGTCAAGGCCGCAGGTTTATTTCATCTAACCAAACGATCCTAAATTAGGAATCAGTCAATACAGACTCCCTCTAAAAATGGTCAAAGAAAAATTAGGGATGTCAGGCAATGATTCAGGTTCCCTAAAAGCCGAATAGCCCTCTGGAAGAGGCTGCCTCTTGCTTTTGGGGTCCTTGCAGGAGACGATGCTCCTGCTGAAAGCTGATGAAGGCAAAATGCAATCAGCTCTGGAAGTGCAGGGGGTCATCAGTGGTTCAGTAGTTCATTGCTTCTGCACAAGTGTCAAGATGGACCTCTGTTGTATGGGTTGTGCCAGGTGCCGCCAATAAACAAGGGGAGGAACAGAGGCAAACTGAATAAATCCATTTATGGCAATGGACTATGTACTCATGAATTTTTTACATAGGCATGTCCTGATGGTATTTGCAAATTTATTAACTGATTTAAATTACTTACGTTCGTCATATCATGTGCTGCAGGCACCATGGAAGAAAGAGTTGTTTTTGAAGTAACATAAATAAAGAGCAGATGGTGGCTTGGTGAGCAGGGCCTGAATTTGTGCTCAGTTACAAGTTCACAGTCACAGCATATTTGTGATATTCTAAATAAGAATGTATCATATATGAGCCAATATTCACAAAATTCTTTATGAAAAAGATTACATTTGATAGTTGATAGTCATTGTGTTCATTATTTTTTGATAGAAGGAACCTAAATGTCCTGTTTGCTTTGGCCATTGCATATCTGATTTATATCCCTTGGAAAAAAGCAGTTATAGGGCCACATCAAGACAACTCAAAGTTCTTGATTGAAGGTCTCTATCCTGGTAATATTGGGGCAGGTTGTAGTCACTGATCTCCTTGGAGCACCAAGGAAATGGCATAGCTTCAGTCAGGTTCACATTGCCCAAGGAAAAGCATCTGGCATGGCACCACTTGGGTTTAACATGTGACATCCTCCCAGAAGCTGAGCTCAGGACCAGAGGTAGTGCCAGCCTGAAACACACTGGAAACAACGAGAACTAAAGTCTCTTTGAAAGCTCCTCTGCTATAGCACATCTTCATTAGCAGGTCAGAACTTCATGTCTGATTGGGTTTTAGTGGCACAGTGTTAAGCCATGCCTTTGCACCAGTCCAGGGAGGGCACCTATATATTCCCCACAAAAGCAGCTGAATTCCTCAATCAGAGGAAGAAGCTGTTCAGTTTGTCCCTCAAGTTTGCAAGATCTCTCCCATCTCAAGGGAGAGGCTTGTTACAGAGAGGGTTTTCCCTTCTCTCACTGAGAACTTTGAATCATTTCAGTGTGAGGTCTCCCTTTGGATCTCATTTGTTGTTTGGAAGGCACACCTTACTTGCAGCTAAAATGGAATTGTTAGGAACAAAAACATCTATGTGTGTAGGAAAGGAATAACACAAATAACCACATCTGCAAAAGGACACTGCTTTGCTTTTCAAGTGACTATGACCCCAAATTGTAATACACTACTATTTTCTGGCAGTCTTTAAAGTGCTAAAATAAAGCCCCATTGCAAGTACATTTGCCCCCAGAAATAGAAAAGTATCATCTATATTTATGTTATAATAGTGTTTGGGTTTAGAAATTTTGCCAAAGGTTGGCCAGAAATTAAAAAAAAAAAGGTTTTGCATGAATCATCTCTGTTATGGTCTTCCTACATTTACATCATTATCAAAGTATGACCCAAATTGGTGCATGAATATCAGACTCAAAATACTGGTGGGAAAAGGACGGTATGAAATTAAGTCAGAGTATAACTGCTACTAATATGATGGCAACACAATATCATCCTGTCAGCTTACGAAATTTTTGTGGTGATACTGTAAGACGTATGCCTTTGATACCACTGCAGATGTGGTAATGCTCTATTTTACATACTATGCCATGCCTCCATCAGTCTGTGGCAACGTAACCGCAAACCATGAAAGGAAAATAAGGCTGAACCCATAACTATTTTAATACTTATTATAGTGTGCAGCATTGCAATTGTAGTACTCACTACAGATCAGATTGAGGGAGCCTCTGAAGAGAAGAAGCTGCTGACACACTAAGATTCTTATGATGACTTAAAATAAGACTGATTTATTGAAGACAGTTGTATTTCTCTTTCAACAGCCATCTCATGGAATAGTTTATGTTGTTTTCATGATACCTATGTTATAAAGAGAAGATTTATGAACTTTTGCTAGTGAACACATAAATTGTCATCCACAAAATGATGATCAACTTATCCATTCCATTAACTCTTTTGTCTTTGCTTATTCACTGTTAAACACAAGAAGGTCAGGACAGTCAACCATGGGAACAGAGAGACTGTGCAGTCTCCAGCCTTGAAGGTTTTCAGAACCTGTATGGATTAAGGCCCAAATAACCTGGTCTGATCTCATAGACACCTTAGATTTGAGACAGAAGTGGTCTTCCTGAAGTCCCTTTGCACCTGAATTATGCTATGATCATATGACCCTAATATTTGTTATTTACAGTTTCATAGCTGAAATAATATGCACTAGATGCTCATCATTCAGCATTGCATTTACACCACAAGAGTAACTGAATTGGGCAGAAAGCTCTGATTTACAAACCCTGGACCCCAAGGCAGACTTTCACCTTCTTTGCAGCTGCTGGAAGGAAGATGAGGTGGGACACAGTCAAGAGGATTTGTGGAAAAGGACAACTTCTTGGCTCAGGTATACGATGGGCAACTAAGGCTCATGCATGGTTGGATGTACTATTTACTAGTAAGGACAAGCTGATTGGAAATGTGACAATCAGTATCAATGTTGGCTGCAGTGCTTGTGAAACAATGGTCTTTGAGACCCAGAGAGAAGCAAGGAAAGAGATAGCAGAGCATTAGAGAGCAGACCTCAGAGTATTCAAGGAATGGGTCACATCACTGCATCTCTGAAGGGTCTGCCAGGGAAGGTATTTGGGTGCTCTCAGCCAAGCCTGTGTATATATTAATTAACTGAAATTTATATTTTGAGGTCTTCCCCCAACCCTAACAGATCAAACTGCAACCATCACTTTGACCACTATATACAAACACAGGTCATTCAATGTCATTTCACTCTAATCCGCCCCAAGGGATGTATTAACAAGAACCCCAGTTACCCTCACCTTCAGGGGTGGGTCACCACAACAGCAAACTGGGGGACCAGTCAATGTGCTTGAGGGCAGGGCTACCAGCCAGGGGGAGCCAGATGGGCTGGAGGGATGGGCTAACCTTGTGAAATTCAAATTGCTAGACTCCCCAGAAAAGACTGACTGCAATCCACAGTGTGGCTGAAGAGGCTCGGGGCTGATTCTTTCCCTCTTAGGGGAAAGACCTCTGCTTTGTGCCCTTCCACATGCATGTAGTGAGAACCAAGATCAAACTTTCCTCACTATATAGTAATGTTGCTGAAAACCTGCCAGTGCATTCTCCCTGCCTTACTACATTTCAAGTCACTCCTTAATCTTTCCACAAATTATCAGTCTGAGAGCCTGATTCCCTAACTCATTGATGTTGCTGCAAATCTTTCAGCAGACTGTAACAGCCCTTTTATCAAGATCTTTGCAAGCCATGACTCTCTTTTGTGTCAATACATTAATAATTTTCTTATACCTTGCCATATTTACATATTAGCTTTATTTTCTTTTTTTTTTCCTGAGATTTTGTCCTTTTATCTAAATGTCTAAGCTCAGTTCAATTATTTTGTTTTAGACCCTATTTTCATCACCCTTCAGAACTTTGTAGCTAACCCTGGAGATAATCAGGAAGTGGAGATCTACTGAGGTCCCCTCACAACTGTATCATCCTAGGAAGATATGAATTGCACTTCTCTGCTTGCTGAAGAGTTGAGGAGTTCTGTTTTAAGAAAGAAACTAAATGCACCTGCAGCACTAGGTGATCTCTCTTTCTCCCACCTTCATCTTTCCCCCGACTCTTCTAATAGTTCATTAAGCATGTTTATGCTGCTTTCAGTTGATGAATTGTTTATGCAATCCTTCATGACACAACTGTGGCAAATGCTTTTCAAACAAACAGACAGACAAAGAATTTGGCTGTACTAGTGAGGACTAGACTGTGGCTTTGTTCCAAGACCCATGCCCAGAGGGATAATCAGTTGTACTACGCTCAGCAATAGAAAAAAAAGAACATCTTTCTAAAAGATTCACATTCAGCCTAATGTTGTTGTGGGAGAAAGAGGAAGGGCGGAATGCAAGCAGGAGCACATGACAATTTTTACTGTCCTATGCCAGCATAAACTCATGTACACGTACACACCCTCTTGGATTCCCAGCCATGATCTCTTTCAGTTTTTGTTGACCTGATGGAGAAGAGCAGGGGGAGAGGAGAGGCCACATACAGATAAATTAAATTCATCTTGCTCCTCAGACAAGATACTGCAATAGTAAATTCAGTTTTTAGTGCTCAAGCCAAATAGAGTTTAGGAGTTTTCTTAAGCATCCTCAGTCATTCACATTCTTCATACCGGGAGCTAAAAATGTTAAAGTCATTGGCGCAGCAAACTGACATAACAGCTAAAACCTTTGGTCTGTTAAACATATTAAAATGGAGAAAAGCTATCCTACAGGCACTCTCAGTACGTTTGAACAGCTCTAGTGGAGTCTAGAGAAGGAATTTTAACGTAAGAAAGATGAAAAATATATTTTGAGTTCCTCAGACATAAAAGTTGCTTTACCTACCAAAACAAGAGGCAGGATGGAAGAGAAGCATGGAGGAATTTGACAGGATTCATAAAACATCTCCAAAATTTAAATATACCTGTAGTAGGAATCTTAAAGTTAGAAGCTCATAGGAAGTGATCATGGACAGATTTCCAAAGGTAGGAAGAAATCTGTGAACCAGGTTTGCGATCCTACAGAAAAAAATCAACAGAGAACCAGAAGAACTTCAGGAGCAGACCTATGACCTGACTTAGGCAGAGGAGCTCAGGGAGCTGGAAGAAGGTGCTACCATTTCTTTCAGTTGAAGATGTTTAAACCTTTATAAAATTAGTTTAATTTCCTGTCCCGTCCAGCTAATGACACAATTTGTGGGATATGGACCTGCCAGCTACCTGTCCTGCCTCATGGACACAGGCCCAGCTTCATAAAGAGGAGTGCTCTAATACAGGAGATGTGAGAGCACTGTCACAGCTTCAGGTGTGCCAGAGAAGGGTTGGGAACTGGCTTTTGGACTGGGGTGTTGTCTCGAGTGTCACCACACTTTGAATTCTCTGGGTCTCCTACCCGCCAAGCGAGTTTCTCACCTGCAAGTCTAGACAGCCTCTTCTGTCAGCCAAATCCCAAAAGCAGCTCACTCATTTATGAAGTACCCTGCGCATTGGAGAGCAATTTTCCAACATCTTGGTTAAGGTGGCACAGACAGGGACAAAGAACAAACATCTCTTCTTTTCTTCCATGTTTCCCATGGTATTACTACTGAGCCATAACTCCACTTGGGCTCAGATCACAGCTTGGATGCCAAAATCCCCCTGAAACCACCCAGACAAAGCTGGCATACCCATTTTACACAATATGGATCCCTGCAGATGAACTGATGCCTAAAAACCCACCTTGCAAATCCAGCCTGAAGATATTGGACCTCAGAAACTTTATAACACTCTTATTTTCATGTATCACAATAAAGTGAGCCCTGAAAATAGACAGAATCATTTCCTGGTACTAAAGGCTTTAGATCACTGAAAAAAATATGTGGGTTAAATGTATTTTCATGGCAAATAGGGGGACGAAATTCCAATCTCAGTATTATTTAAAGAAGAAAGCTGAATTGGGTTACAGGGCAGGTCAGACAGATGTTCCACCCAAGGAGCCAAAGCATTACTAAGTATTACATTTGTGTTTTATTACAGAGCCTCAGAACCATAGTCATGGCCAGGACCCCACTGTCAGTGATGATATATCAAAACAGAACTAGTACCTTTCTTGACTTAAGCCTGAGAAATCCACTGGCTTTGGTGTGGTTACTCCCACTGCAAAGAATAGCTGATTTGCCCTCACATACAAACCATTAATGCATTTCAAGCACAAATAAAAACCCCAGACCCAATACCAAACACAAACAGGAAAGAATACAATATCTGGCTGTAAAACTTAAGATTCACCATGAAAATGAAGAGAGGTGTTTCTAACAAACAACATGTGCCTTTCCTTCTTGTAAGCAAAGAACACCAAGACAGCCTTCTTTCTGTCTTGTTTTGGCATCGTTTTGTGTTGGTGATTTCCAAAGACTCGGGCTTGCCCCATACCTAGAGTAGCAAATTTAGTCAATGTAAAAGTTGATTATAAAACTACTTGAATGAAAATTTGCATCTCTTGTTTGCAAGTATAATTAAATAGTACATAAAAATCTGCTAGCACGTAACTCTCAAAATATAATTGTGATTAAACTGAAGTGTTTGAATCTGTAGACAAGTTCTATTAGCCACACACACTAATTTATTTTACCAATGACCATGACTGGGCTTTACCTAGGCACTGGCCAAAACATGCCACAAAATTGGAGATGTCTTAGAAGCTGAATGAGAAAACTACTTTCTTGCCTTCTTTCAATCTCAAATAAATAGCAGGGTACTGTGTGTGCTGAAAGGGAATCGTTTATGTTGGACTAAAACAGAGAAGGAAAAAAAGATGCAAAGGCCAGAATAAAAGTAGGCTGGATGCCTGGAAATAAATATGAATATATTTGAAAAATATTTCAAGCGAAGGATGTGAAAAATGGAAAGCCCAAACCAAAACTAGGGGAGGAACTTAAGATAATTCAGTTTCAAGACTAAGAAGTGAAATAATACTAATATCAAGCAGGGCAAACTTTCTTCTGAGATCTGGAAAAACAGGAAATTTCTACTCCTTTTCTGTTCTGATGTGGGTCTTGAACCATTCCTTTGTTTTCTACAGGTTTGCTTTGCAAAGTCCCTAATCTTTTGCCTACAACTTCTGCAAAGGCAGCATGATCATAATGCAACCTTCTTGATAAAGGATAGCAATTAACTGTCAATTGACCTGAAAGATTTCAGGTTTTGACTGTCTGAAGTGAAAAAGTATTTCGGCCAATAAAAATATGCTTTCACCTTCCCCAGGGGCTTTCACTGCAAACAGCACAAGGTTTTTACGCTTTCACCAGAGGAGTAGTCTTGTCTGTCTGGGTTTGCCAGACAAGCACCGCCACCGTCCGTGGCAATGCCACAGGGAGAAAGATGACAGCATGTGCCAGATGGCGCTTCATAAAAACACTTTTTATTCACTTCCTACCACAAACTCTGGGAAGACCTTTTCTTCTAAGTTTTCTGTACCTTTACCATCAAGAAAATGAGGAAATATCAAACTAAACCTGTTAGTTGGTACGTAGGTAGAAGACCATAAGAGGATAAATGCTGCTATGAAACCATGACTAAAATGAGGATCTCTCTGTTATTCCACCTTTGTATTGCAATACATACTATAAGAGAATTTTTTGCTGGTTTTGTTGTTTCATGATGAAGGCTGCAAAATAAAGAACTAGATTACCATGTGTATTATAATGCACTAGAAGAATAATGGTCTCTTAAATACTATGGAGTCAGAAAAGGTTGGTGACAGAATGACCAAGAATCTTTGTTAAAAAATTATTACTAAGGGCAAAAATAGAATGACTGCATAAAAAGATCAAAATCAAGAGCATGTACAAGAGGAACACAGAAAAGCCCCAGGAACATAAAATGTACTAAACTGTAGACACTGAGCCAAGGAAAAGAAAGTTATCTACAAATGTAAAAAGTAAAGGTGAAGGAGAGCCAGCACAAAAATATTATAGAGTATATTCAAAATATTATAATTTAGGACATCACATAATAAAAAGAGTTTTAAGAAAACATGCATTAACAAGACCAAAACCTGAATGAGCAAGAAAATCCATCAAACCAGAGGTCAGATAGAGACAGAAAAGTAGGCAAGTCAGAAGCAATGCATGGTGAGAAAACACATCAGATAGGTTAATAGAGAGAAGGAAAACAGGATTCTAGTCAAATACTGGAGTACTTGTACTGTATATAGGACAAATTACACGACAGGCAAAGGAGCAGTTAGTAGAAAATAAGCCTGTCATTTAATCCTAGGAGCTGGTTAGAACCCGAGCAGAGGAGAACTGTGGTTTATGTGGTTTCTCTAAGATCAGCATCCCTGAAGCCCAGCTAAAGAACATAAACAGAAAAATGGTGTCAATCATGCTTGCTGGAAGAAAAATGGCAGAGGAATGGTTTAACTTAATCCCCGAGGGTTGAACATTGACTCTAACTTTATCTTCGGGTTTCAGCCTATATTTAAGAAAACCCCTCTGTTCCAATTGCTGCCCAGAGATTTTGACATTCCGGTTCTTAACTTTCTTCCTTTCTTCATAACTAAGAGGATCACTGATCAAACCGAATCCAACAAATGTCAAAGGCATTCTTTCAAGGCCAGTATGTGGTCTCAAAACATCTCACTTCTTGGCAATGACTAAAAGCAAGAAGACTGGCCCTGAGACCAGATGATGGTTGTTATTTTTAGGGAAAGGTATTTGTGTATTCATATTTAGTCATATGTTCCATCTAGGAGATCTTATTCCAAGGTTGGTTCTCATTCCAGTCAGCCACGCATCATTGACTCCCATGGGAACCTCGGAGTTTCAGTCTTGTGCTTACTCACTGGAAAACTCTCTTCCACAGAGACATCTGGTGTCCCATGCAACTAAACAGCAACATGGTGTTTTAATTTGGGGGGAGATGTTGTCCCAGCACTTCAGGCTCCAGAGCGTGGGCTCACATTGGTAGGGAGCACCATGGATAGAGGACAGAAATGCCTTTCACCACCGCTGCTCTGCATTTCAGTGCTCTGTGAACTCCAGCTGCATTTCATAAAAACAATCAAAAGTATTTAGTTATAAATTAAACAGGAAGACTTTATCTGAAAAGATAGTCACAAGTAGGTGTGAAGGTATTTAAGGGCACATAAACAGCTGATGATGTAGGATCCGTCAGCGCAGTTGTGTCACTAAGTAGGATTTCCCAGTTTTTAGGTCTCAGCCATTTTTAAGCATTGTTAGTACTCAGGATCAAGAAAAGCAGGAGAAAAAAATCCTTGTCTTTTGGAAATACATCCTTTTCAGTGGGGGGCTGACTTAATGTAACTGCATACTGACCTTTATGCTGATTTAGGAGCATGTGCAAGACTAGACCAAAAACAATTTTAATGGGACACAGATAAACTATTAATGTCATCTTTCTCAAAACTAAAAGAAGGGGGAGTCCTGGTCCTCCAGACAGATTGATATTTACATCAGAACTAATACAAAGGAGTAATTTTGGAATGTTGGTATCTTACAAACAAGTCAGCACAATTAAATCTGAGCCACATTTTTTGACATTTTCTTATTTCCAGTTTTCCATCATCTGTTGCCAATGTTTCAGTTGTACATGGTGACTACTTTCCTGTACATGGGCAGTACCACAAAATCCCTTTGTCTGTGCATTTATTTGTTTCTTTAGGCTCACAGGGCTGGTTTTTTACACATCAGTGACAAATATAATTTATAGAATGTTTCCCTTATTTTGTCATTATTTGTTTCCTAACCCATAAGTGAGTCTTATCCCCATCATCTTAGTAACAACATATCTGAAGTTGACATAGAAAGGCAGGAGAAACTGTCCTTACCACACAACTTTATTGATGTTTCTGCTTCCACTGTGATTCTTGGCAATCCAGTTCATCCTCTCCCAGCCTTGGTTGATGAAGTCATACCCACAACCTCAACAAAGAGAGATTCAATTTCTCCTCACTTATGTTAGGTGGGCTTTCCAATGTTCTCCTGAGAGGGACTGAGGCCTCCAGATGCCCTGTGCAAAACAGCTCAGATTTATTTCCCCTGGCATTGATAACATCCATGTGCCTCATACTCCCTGAAGAAAAGACCTACTATTGCTTGGAACTTGGGATCCCATAGGTAGATGTGTTTTACATTATTCTAGTTCACTGAATATCTCAGGACTAGGGCTGTTCATTAGGTTTCCCATGGGAAGTAGGGCTCAGTGCCTTTGTTAATTCCACCCACTGTCCCAGTAAAGGTAGAAGGAAGATGGCTGGCATTTAAGTTATTTAACATTCAACTTGCTTGTGCTGTGTGCATTTCTGTCTCTCTGTCTGCTCAGGGACTGACCAGACCATCCTCCCCCAGTCCAGTAATTTTGAAGCCATTGGCTAATCTCAATTAAATTTGATTCAAGACTGGAGCTCTCTCTCAAGTGTTTCTACAGCCTGGTCCTTGATCATGTTGCACAGAATAACTCACATCTGCTTTCACTACAGAGCATTGTCTTTGAGGGCACATCTGCCCTTTTCCATCTTGATTTCTCCTACACTTTTTGTGCTAGGCAGGAGACTGGTAAAAAATGGGTATGGGATTTGCCAGTTTCTCATGAGATGGGTGTAGAGATGCAGTTGGTGTCCTAAGGAAGAGAAAGGCTAAGCACCATCAGAGTTCTTTCTGGGCCAGGCACTCAGCTCCCTTAACTTCAGGTCACTTCTTTTGTAGTCTATTGTTGCCAGCTTCCCCTTATCTTCACCTATGGTCTCTGTTACTTTAAAATATGAATATGTATTCATTTCCCCTGCTTTTCCAAGAAGTCCAGAACAAAAGGATATCCTGCCTTAATATTTTTTTAATGCTGCTAGGATTGTCACAGGTCAACATCATGCTCCTGCAGGCAAAATCTTTCAGTGGTATACAAAACAATGTTCACTCTTCCAGCAAAACCTGCATTTTTATCAAGTATGAATCATTTGGGAACTGTGTTAAGTTTGACAGTTTACAATGGAAGACAATAAAAATTAATAGTCCTGACATTTCTTCAGAGGTGTCAACAAAATTTATTTTATTATGACAAAATTTTGCCTTTCAACCATTTTTCCATTATTTCATTTTAACTTTTAGATTATAATTTTAGCATTATATTTCTATATATATTTCATTTTTTTATATTGAAGTTTTGACCTTATCCAAGTGAAATGACACAATGGCTCAAAACATAGCATTTTCTGGAACAACAAACCTAAAACTCACTTATAAACTGCCCTTATAAACTACATTCTGTAGAGCTCAGCAAATAATAGAGTTTGTAGCCTGGGATTGAACCAAAAAGGTTAAAAAAGAAATTTTATTCAAGCCAAATCAAAACATAAACTGACATTACAAAAATAAATTGAAAATTGGCTAGGCTATTAGAACAAAAAAGATTTTCCTCTTATTTTAAGGATGGCAATGTCTCTGCCGTTCAATACCTTATTAGCCATTGATTTGCCATATTCAGCCCAGCATCTCAAGTGGTTTCTGTTAATGGGAAGGCTCCTTTTTGGTGGACATAATGAGAAAAGACCTTCCTGGCTCAGACTGTGTCCTACAGGAGCACTTCTCCATGTCTCTCTTGCCAGACAAGACCTCTTTGTCTTTGAGACATCCACGCACAGGCTAGAATGGCCCTACTTGTTGTTGGTTTTTGGTTTGTTTTTTTTTTTTTTTTTGTTTTTCCTTCTCTCATTTTTAAACCTATATGAGAGCACTGAGCAGAACTGGTTTCGTATAAGCTCTGGCCTGATACTACCTTCACCAGCATCGCCATCCTTGGTCAGAAAACCACACCTAGCTAACTTGAAGTGACAGATTTTGTGAGTGGGGAGACAAGGGGCAGTTATCCAGCACTAGATCCTGTGAACAGGAGGTTTAGAAGCTTTGTGGGTCCTAAAGTGACTTGCCCATCACAAAAATCCCTCAGTCTCTATACATAGCAACACAGCAGCTTGGTCTGATTGCTGGTGTTGCTCTGACCAACAGAAGAGTGGAGCTTGCTTGAAAATTAAGTTTTTGGAGGAAAAATAAAAAAACAGAGGCAGAAATTAAAATCCAAAGGGTTTGTTTTCAGAGGAAACTGTTGCAAATCCGAGTAATTCCATTAGCACTGATGCTAACAAGCCCCAGTTGCCCACGTTTTCTTGTCTCAGGACCAAATTCCCTGGTGTTCCCCAAATTCTAAATGTCTCATAGAATTACTTTGCAATTTGAGAGAGTTGCAAAGCCACTTTCCTGTGTGGGTTTCTGACAGGAATGTCAAGAGGTCTTGCTCTCTCCAGCAGGCTGCATACCTTCAGGAGGATCACAGGAACCTTTAGGAGTTTCCATCACATTTTGCACAACTAGCTAGGGAAGTGGACTAAAACCAGCAGCAGATGCCAGAAGTCCTAATACTTTCCTTTCCTGTGCTCCTGTTGCTGCTTAGATTGCAACATGATACTAAGCACTAAGAATAAGCTTGAACATCTGTGTGATTCAGGCAGTCCTCTTGGTGGATATGAAGTCTAATCCTCTTTATTTTGATGTTCTCCTTTTCTGGCTTTCTCTGGTTGGAATTATCAGCCTTACACAAGATAGATCACCCTTCTTCTCTTGCCTTGCTGGATGAGCACCACATAACTAAAAAGACAGGTTTTTGCATTTGGCACTAAGTTGTTAAATTGTTTTTCTAAAACTAGGAAAAATTTGGTATCTCCTGGGATGCTGAAATCAAGAGCTAGAGTTTGTCCCCTGTAAGACATTCAAATCCAATTCAAATTTTCTAGAATTTTCTCCTTTCTCCTGAGACCCACCTGAACATTGCTATGAAAAACACTTCTGTAAATGAATTGGAGAAACAACTACACCATTGTGCTAAGCTAGCTACCAGGTTCTCTTCCCACCAAAATTATTGTAGAATTTTTTTTTTCTTTTTTTTTTTTTTGCTTATTTGACAGTGTCCAGGAGAGAATAAAATGCTTCACAATACAGATGAGAAAAGCCAAATTACTGCCTGTAGCATTTTGGAAGCATGGCATCGTGACAAGGATGACAATAGAATAGGGGAGCACTGTCAGAAGGAAAAATCAAGTATGAACAGTGAAACCATGCTGCTGTTCCCTGACACTTGCTGTGCAGCATGAAGGGGCAGAAAATCAAGGATTTCTAAACAATGAAACACAGAATTCCATTTTCTTGGAATCAGATTTTCTTTCATAAAATCGTGATTTTTAAAGTCTAAATAAAAAAAAAAATTAAAAATCAAAGTTGCTGTCACCAGTTCAGAAAAGTATATTGACTTCAATAGCTCCATGGTCGCATGAACTCTTATTTTTTTCCAGAATGATAATAAGTATTGAATAAAATCTGAGCCAATGACTAGTGTGGAAATACTGGCATCAGAAATGTTTTATTTCTCAAATATTTTGCCATTTTGAATGGTAATTACTGAAGTAATTACTACAGCTTTCCTCCTCAATTTTTCTACAATAGTTTTGAAATGGACCTCGATTTGCTGTTTAGCAAACTGTAGACAGAACAATATCAGAAAATCTCTTTGAAGAAAAATGTCGTGATTTCAATAGATTTAAATTCTATTCTTCTCACAAAAGAAGGGTTTGGCTACAGAAACTACTTTGGGTCGTCATATCCCTAGTCTGACTTGGGAAAACAAATCTAGGAAGCTCTTTATTTTCATCTATTTTTCTAAGTGAGAACTGCACCATTGACTTCATAAGATTTAAAACTTGCTGTGGTGTGAGCCACAAGACTTTCTGCAGCTAGTTATAGAGTTATTTCAGTCTGAAACACCACCAAAAATAACTAGCACAAACTCATTATTTTTAAAGAAAACAAACTTATTTTTGTAGAAATTCAGAATACATACATTTTTGCATAGACTTGTAATATCAGCTGAAGGCAGTGCTAAAGATCAAACATCCTTTCAAAACATATGCTTTCTTCCAGTAAAGGGTTTCATGAATCTATGCAACAAGGCAGCTTGGATTTCTTCAAAGAATAGAATTCTAATTGTTATTATTCATATAGCAATAGCATCTAAATGCTTCTGTGATTTTCAAGCCTCAGGGATGTTGAGTAATGGTCAAGGGAGATAGCTGCTGCTCCAAAGCATTACTGTTTGAGATTAACAAGCAGCACAAAGGATAGGTGATGGAGAGGGGGGAAAAAAAGACACAGACCAAGGAGTGATCTACACAAGACATGCAAATGAAATGAGGTGAAATTAAAATCTTAACCCCTCACTGCAATGCCTTGTCCAAGCAGATGGATTGTCAGTATGGTGGTGGCACAATGGCAAGACTGAGATTCTAGCCCAGCAAAATCAATGGCAGATTTTCTCAACAATGTCAGACTAAGAATTAAAATAATTTTGAAGGCCCCACTGTGAGTAATGTGTTCAGGTCTGAGGCCTGCCCAGCATAACAGACATGAACCTGCTTGAGTGGGTCCAGAGGAGGGACATACAAATGATCAGGGGTCTGGAACACCTCTCCTATGAAGACAGGCTGAGAGCTGGGGTTGCTCAGCATAGAGAAGAGAAGGCTTTGGGAAAACCTTATAGCAGCCTTCGAGTACCAAGAGGGGGCCTACAAGGAAGATGGGAAGGGATTCTTTATCAGGGAATATAGTAATAGGAAAATGTGTGTAAGAGTTTTAAACTGAAAGTTAGTTCAGATGAGATATTAGGAAGAAATTTTTACTATGTGGGTGGTGAGACACTGGAACAGGTGGCTCAGAGAAGAATATGAGGATGTCCCATCCCTGGAAATGTTCAAGGCTGGGTTGGATGGTGCCTTGAGTAACCTGGTGTAGTTGAAGGTGTCCCTGCCCACGGCAGGGGGGTTGGAAGTAGATTATCTT